>NC_138656.1:13943361-14543361 GCF_964273445.1 Streptopelia decaocto | reverse complement strand
GTGGAGGCATTGTGCAAACCTCCCCCACTCAAAGCCTCTCAAGACTTGCATGGACCTGCTTTGGTCATTCCACAAGGCCTTAAGGATACTCATGTGAGAAGAGCTGATGTAAAGTAAAATCCCTCAGATGACAACAGCATCGGCACACAAATTCTTAGAATTCTTAGAATGTCCCGGGTTGGAAGGGACCCACAAGGATCATCAAGTCTAACTCCTGTCCCTGCATCTGACAACCCCACAGTTCACACCATATGTCTGAGGGCACTGTCTAGTCTGTTCTTGAATATTGACAGGCTTGGGGCCATGACCGCCTCCCTCAGGAGCCTGTTTCAGTGCTCCACTACCTTCTGAGTGAAGAACCTTTTCCTAATGTCCAACTTGAACCTCCCCCGGCACATCTTCCTGCCATTCTCTTGGGTTATGTCGTTGGTCACCAGAGAGAAGAGATCAGCATCTACCCTTCCTCCTCCCCTTGTGAGGAAGCTGTAGGCCACAATGAGGTTTCCCCTCAGTCTCCTCTACTTCAGGCTGAACAAACCAAGTGACTTTAGCCACTTCTCATATAACTTCCTCTCCAAACCTATCACCAACTTTGTAGCCCTCCTCTGGACACTCTCCAGTAGCTTTATACCCTTTTTTATCCTGTGGCTCCCAGAACTGCACACAGTGCTCCAGGTGAGGCCGCACCAGTGCAGAGCAGAGCGGCACAATCACCTCCCTCGCCTGGCTGGCAATGCTGTGCTGGATGCACCCAGGACACGGTTGCCCTCTTGGCTGCCAGGGCACACTGTCGGCTCGTGTTCAACTTGCCATTGACCAGAACCCCCAGATCCCTCTCTGCACAGCTGCTTTCTAGCATCTCATTCCCCATCCATGTCAGGGTCTCAGCATGAATTTCTTCCCCCTACTTATTCTCCCCTGTGGTGCTACACTGCTTGCTCATGCAGATGCAGCTGCTCTTCTCTCCCACCTCTAAGCTGTTCCAGGAGTCTTAACATTATATTAACTTTTCCAGCCATACAGCTGTGTTTAGTTCTTGGGGTGAGGGAATGAGCTCCATCCAAAGCTACACCTTGGATAGCTTTTCTGTGGTTCAATTTTTTTTTTCCCTCTTTGCCTTTTTATCAACCATAAGAAAAAGTATTAAGGGGATAATAATTATAGGTAAAAATTTGCTCCATTCACTATCTGTAAAAAAGAAATGAAACAATTTCTGAAGAGTACAAGAAAAATCAAACTCTAGTATCTGAGGTACCTGTACACCATAGTGATAAGTATGAAGGACAGCCCACAAACACACTTGGTCTAGAGAAAGTATTCACTGGAAGTTCCTTTTCCTTTTCAGCCATTAGTTAACAATAATTATGGTGAAGGCACAAAAATAAACTTGAGACATTCTTCATCTGTCAAGAGAACATAATTCACAGATTTTGGGCACACAACTTAATAAACAAATAGCAGCAGGATAAAAAGTGTTATTTCTGTCACTTCTTTTGGGGGTGGGGAATCAGTCAGTGTGAGGAAAAAATAAACTGTCAGAGGTTGGTCTGTGCAACGGGGAAAACTGCTGCACAGATTTGTTAACAGCCCTTATAGTCCTACTCCCCAGATAAATAATAGAGCAATATTAACAGCAACTCAAGACTTAGCACTCATCACTACCATTCACGCAGCCGCAAGATCCTCTGACAAGATAAGGTTGAGGAGAGCTGATAAACTGAAAAAAGGATGATTAAGGTAACCTCCACAGTGTATAAAGGTACTTCTGTTCCATTTCTTTCTTGATATGGAGGGGGAAGATCTTCATCTCGTATAAACTGACATGGTTTCACTGCCTTCCCTATAGCCACACTGATTTACCATAAGCAGAGCAGAAAGTCATATAAACCATATTCCCACAGAAATATCTAAGCAGCAAATCAGCCTGTGAGGCTGAAATTTTCATTCCGGCCCTAACAATATCCTTTGCAGTCAACTAGGTGGTAACCTGAACTGAAAAATAGCTTATTCTTTTACCCTCATATGTCTTGTCCTGTCTTAGTCCAGGCGAAGAAATTTCTGTATATGGAAGACTCAATCCTAAATCTAGAAATTGTTCTATATAAGCATTTTTCTCCCCCAAAAGAAGGGGAAGAGAGATTATATCCCCTCTCCCGAACACCAGTATGGCTTGACTGGCTTAGATTCAATTTTCTGACTGAATAGGTATCACACAATAATAAGCTTTTAAGTTGCCAGTACATCTATGAACCATTTGAAGGATAATAATGTATACATTTATCCAGAGAATGAAAAGGCTGACAGACAGGCTTTATGGATGTAACAAAATTAACAAACTGCAAAGAAAAAAGAATGCCCTTATTGTGAGGAGAGCCAATATAATGTCTGCCAGATGAATATCTGCCTGGTCTTCAGAAACACCAAGAGATTCAGATGGTCAGTACCATGTACAAACCCAAGTATGTCAACTGTTGGTCCACTGATATAGAGTCTAAGTAAATGATCAAATCAATCTTTTAGAAGACCTAAAAAATCTTACAGATTAGCTGTAAAGATAACCAATTCTGCAAGGTGCTGAAATTAAAAACAACATGCAATTAAAGACTTGCCTTGCAACACTATTGCCACACTGATACAGAGATTAAAGAAACCCAGCATATTCAAAAATAAGAATGTAAAAGCTAATGTCACCCACAAAATGGACTGAAGACAACACTGTGAGACACAGCTGTGGCAGGAACAAAAATACATAAGAGGTGCTCTCACATCTGCCATGTTGTTCAGATCTGTTAGCCAGACATGGGCTTCCTTGCACAGCCACGCACAAACTCACAGAAGTTGGCTGAACATGACAGAAACCTGTGGAGCTGCCTCGCTAGTACTCAGCAGACCTGGATTCAGGGCTTTACAGAGCCATCAGCTGGAACCATCTGTGACTGTCCTACTACTTCCGATTTCTGTAGAAATCAAGTCTCAGATATTAGAGCTGCATTAACACTGCAAATGATTGTCTATCCTCTAATATTTCTTCCATGGTTGTAAAGGCCCTATGTGCATACTAAGCCCTAGTCTTCACATTTCTTGGGTTCATCCAGCTCTCCCAGCTAACATAAGCATCAACAGTTAAACTACTTGAAAGCAACTATATCTTTGAGAAGTCTAAACCCATTGAATTTGTTGTGTGCCAAATACACGATCTCTCAAAACAGAAGTTCCTTTGATGTTTCCGACCATATCTAATGTAAATAATATTTTAGTAAACCTCAAATAAATGTTTTTTTGTTTTGTTTTGTTTTTTTTTACTGTGAAATTCCATAGATGTCAATGAAGTTTCACAGATGTTCTGTGGAGAAGAAAAAAATAGTCATAACATAAAGTCTAGCAAAGTCTGAAGGTATCCTGCCAATGAGCTAGCTGAATGAGAGTGAAAAAACTTCACCAGAAACCTTTGACTAGCTTCGTTATTATGCAGCTTCATTTTGATCTGTACAACAAAAAACTATTCCAGGGCATGGAAAAAAAAAAAAAAAAGAAAAAAAAAAAAAAGATGTAGTGCTTTTCTGCAATTTACAAGTTTATAAAAGAGCTACATTCTGGGATTTGGATGGCTCCAAGGGCAGAGCATTGATTTGGCTATAGTATGAGGAAAGTATGCCTCGGGTAAACCTTTCTTGTCTATCATACAAAGACTTGCATATAGATCTTTTGCAGACTCATTCTTAATAGATAAGAACACACAAATACTTTTGGAACTGGAGGTGACTCAAAAGAAATTCCATTCCCACAGCAATTCACACAAGTTGTTAGAACAGACAGATGTTACTTCAAAAATCTTATTCTACAGGGTTTGCAGACATAAGGTTGAACTAATAACCAGAGCACCAGAGGAAAAGAACACAAAAATAATAATAATACTAAAAGAAAGATGATTCTTGACTGTAATTTTGTTGCCTTCTCAAAACTTGAGAAAAAGTTTCTGAGGTATTATTATTTCAGAGTGCTAACAGCATGCACTGAAACACCACAAGATGAAAAACGAACATCTTCCGTTTATCTTATTAGCAAAGATTTTTATTATAACAAAATGAAGGAACCTGCATTCAGTGTAATCAGTTTTGAAATTGGAAGCTGAAGGGAAGCATCACAGAGGAAAGAAGATTCTTGAGGATAAGACATTAGGGACCTGACACCTTAGTTAATTAAAACCTTGCCTGAGTAACGAGTGCAGTATCAGGACCTTACTAGTCCCAGTTTCATTCAGGTGGGCAATCACCATGACAGGGCCATCAAAATCACTTTCATTTTTTGCACTTTAAACTGTAAGGCTGGGGATATAAGGGGCCAAGAAAATATTTTTATTTCACCGAATCATGTCTCTCTAGGTAAGAGTGGGGGCAGCAGTGCTATTAAATTCAGCCTACTTCAAGATTTATATCTATTTTTCAGGATTAGAACGTTTTGTTTTGGTTTTTTTTTTTTTTCTTGAAAAGGAAACATCTATCCCTGTACTAACAGACGAGCCTCTCTAGCATACAAGTGTCCTAAGGAAACTGGTTAACATGTCTGCAGGTGGACCCTTGCATTTTAAGTATTTTTATGGGATGGCTTCAACAGTATCAGCACAAGAAGTCCTGTTTGCATGTCATCTTCTGCTCTTTTCCTCCAGATCTCTTGAAGCAGCAGATACCAGCCAGTAATAACTGATGTTGCAGGGGATACAGATTAAATTAAAATGAAGGTTTATCAGGAATACATATGAAAAAAAAAAAAAAACAAAAAAAGGAGGTATAGAGAGATTTTCTGCAGTTTCTGCATCTGAGGGATTGCTGTGGTTTTGCAAACCTGCCACTAGATGAACTTTTCTTCCAAGACCACAGTCCAAATTTTTCTTCATATGCTGTCAGCTGGTTGAGGTGGAAAATCGCTTTTTTTCTAAAGCAGTAATGTTTTGATGGTATGGGGCATCTGGGGGGACTGGGGGTGTTTCAATTCCATTTTTCTGATTATATTTTAAGTGATAATTGATAAAATCTCACTTCTTTTTACAGGTGTCAGGGAGATGGAGTGACAGGGAGTAGCAAGAACACTACAAAAAAAAGCTACACAAAAAACCCACAGAGCAGTAGCAGTCCAAGGTGCTTTATACTACAGAATAAAAGAATGTGAAACTGTATCAACTTGACTATAATTCAGTGTTTTTCTGTTGATTCAGTAGCATAGGTGCACTTCATTTTGCTATTTATAAATAGCTTTCATAATTACAGACCCTGGAACACCTATTAAAGATCATAATAAATAAAGAATGCTAAATTTATAAACTTAGACACTGCTCCTTTTTTTATATTTAACTTTTCTACAATAGCTGTTTTATAGCCTGAAACGTCAAAGAAGAGCCAGAAAGAATACACACCAAAAAAAGATTAAAACAACACAAAAAACAGAAAATGGTGATGAGCAACATTCCTAACATGTAGCTCAGTTTCCATCCACAATCCTATCTAAGATGTTGAGCTGAAGGGTACTCAGATTTGAATGTTTGAGTGGAAGGTTGATAACACATGGAGGTATTTTGAAGAAAAATGCTGCATAATTTCATTGTGCCAAACTTCAAATCCACTAAAAAAAAAAGTCTTGTGATTTCATTAGATGCTATTAAAATATTAAAAATTAATGTCATTGGTGCTTTTTTTGAAGCAAAAAATCATCTGTTAATTTTCTCTTTCCCAAACTGTAAGATAAGGAAGACCAACATTTGACTATTTACAATCAGGAACAAGAAAGAAGATGTCATCCACACTGGATCTGACCTGGAAACATCTTGTGCTGTACTGGAAGCCTTCAAACCCACCACATGAAAATCTTTGTTTTCAAAGGGGTAAAATGCCAAAATGGGAAGAAAGGAAGTCCATCTAGTACTATTTAAGACTATGGTTTTTGTAAGGCAGTAATGAGATAACAAGAAACTAAGGGAAGTAAGCCCAGTGGCACTGAATTTGGCAGGACTTAAGCCAATGACAAAAGCCTTTGTTATATCACATGTACTTACATTAATGTTCCTCAGACTGGAAAATGTTTGTGGATATTGTGGAGGATTTGCAGCTGCCGTAATATCAAGGATTCTTCTATAGTTCATTGATGTTCATCAGAATTCAACCCAAACTTTTCCATATTTCCCCACTAATTATAGAGAAGACCACTCAGTCTTTTTTTTTAGTTAATACTTCTACAAGTTAAGAGTTTAAAAAATAGTTTTCCATAGTTTTTCAATTACACAGAATAAGGATACATCAAAAGACAACTTTAGGCATGAAATTCTAAGTCTAGGTTTTTCATAGTAGATAACAATTTCAATTTTCTTGGCTACTATATTTCAATACAGGTCACTACATGATAGCCATAATGTTCATCTGTCATCTGTGTTTTATAACGGCCAGTTCATCAGGTAACTGCTTTTGAAAATTAGTTAATCAGGTAACTGCTTTTGAAAATTTCCTAGTTTATTAATGTACTTACATCATAACATTTTGATGTTAAACTATTTCTGCTTAAACTGGAATGAAATGACAGTTCTTTTTTATACCTTTATCTGTAGATATAGACATACAAACACAAAAAGATAAACATAACTAAGGGAATAATTAAACTCCACTACTACTTAAATAAACACTGATTTCTTCCCATTGTTCCGGTTCTTTTGGGCGTTTGAGTTTCATTCTAGTGATATAGAAAATATATTGATCATAGCCAAATATTTAACCAGGTTTTAAATTTGTTGCTGCACTTGCTCCAAATGGCAGGCAACAGTGAGAACAGACCCAGTTAACTCAGTTTCTGGATAACAGTGAATCATAAAGGTTACTTAATAAAGAGTTCTCCACAGTAACACAGGGAGCCAATGACCCTTAAAAGAAATATTATCTGTAATGATTGAGAACTGGCAAAAAAATAGCTTAAATATAAACTCTCTCTAGCAAAAATGATGAAGTGAAAAATTTTGAAGAAAATTCTTTGTAACACTATAAAAAGAAACCATGTAAATGGCAAAACAATCCTTTCCCACAATTTCAAAATGGAAAGATTAATTACCTATTTCAGAATTGCTTTGTTTTAAAGTCTTGTCTTTTAAATAGTTATAATAAAAACTGAACCTTTCAACTGACTGAAAGGTATGAAAGCTGTTATATGTTGAGGTTTTTTTATCAAGTTTAGGGTTTAAAATGTGAAATACCAAGATGTCCAAACAGTGGAAAGTTCACTGCTAACCAGTTCTACTTGAAGCTGCACCTTTAGCTCCAGGGGTACATTTCACCTAATGTTCCCTGTTTCACAAGGTTCACAAATGGCAAAAGTGGGCCTGGTTCCTTGCTATGGGAGGTGTTACCCAGAAGAGAAAACTGAAGAAATGAGCAGGACTGGGGGATGTTCGAATGAGCATCCATGGCTGTTATCAAAACATTGTTTAGGGTGGAAAAATGGTCTCAGATTTGGTATCAAATCCCATGCTGTGCTCAGCATGTCTTTGGGTCAGTGTTTCATACCTGAATGGGAAAGGTAAAGATCTCTGCATCCACTTACACAGATCATGTACAGAAGTTTCATAAGATGCACAGATTTGCCCCTTCCTGACATCACAGAAGACACCACAAAGACAACATATTAAATACTTAGTTCCCATAATTAATCACCATTCTTCCATCCAGTTGGGTAGTAAATACCAAGCACAGAAAGACAGCAACAGGATCTGTGGTGGCTAGTCTCACTTCTCTTTCACCCACCTTTTCCAGACTGCCACCTAGACCAGCAGATTACCATTCCTTCTATCTGCCAGACTGACTGCAATTCAGGCATGGGCAGCTGGGGGTGTCCATCACACAAAGCGATTGGGTACTTGGGTCAAAACTTGCAATTACTGTGGGAGGAACTACCCATCTGGGAGAAGAGAGACACTTCTAGTAAAATGCTTTTCTGTTTGTTTCTTCTCAAGAACAGATATGACGTGCCAACTAGCAGGCTGATGTGGAAAAATACAAGTGTCAATAGAAAGAGCCTAAGGAGTCTGTATGAGTCACACTCTGCCCATTGCTTCTGCAACAACTAACTGGAAACCACAAAGGAAAGCAGGACAGTCTTATGAAATTGAGTCACCAGAGTTTTCACTGTGATGGAAAAGTAACACCTGTAGGTAACTCAGCCATGGAGAGATGAGGAAAGAGTCAGAGACCAGCTCCCCAGCCTGCTTTGCCCGCACAAGGTGTCCCAGGGTAGCCATCACCACCAGGGACCAGGCCAACAGAACTGTGGGGCTGGGGCAAGCAGCACATATTTTAGAGAGAAAAACAAACAAACAAACAAGTAAAGTGTTTCTGATCAGAATGACATAATACTGGAGTCACTTTGAGGCAGTGGAAGTGACTGCAGGGAAGAGAAAATCAAGCAGGGTAAATTAGACTTCAGATTTACAGTGGCTAGCTTAATATGGGGAAAGAGGGAATGGGATAATGGAAATACGGACAAGTACTTTAGTATTTCAAATACTACCACAAGACAACTACTGGCCAGTGCTCCATTGTGCTTTGCTTTAAAATAGAAAACACTGCATTTTAATTAGAATGGGTAGGTAATATTAATTGCCATCACCAAAGTAGATGACATGGACAGAACATCACACAAACACGTGAGGAACAATTGAGTGATAAAAGAGCCAAAACAATCCAAAATGAAGGAAACCCAATTAAGCTGTCCCTTCAGGTTTTCTGGCTTAGATGCCTAAGATGATCTGACTGATGATCTTTTGAAATAGGTAGGTGTTGATCCCTCCAGCTGCCTCTTATTTTGGACCTCCCTTGTCATCAGTAAAACTCAGGACTTAAAACTCAATTTGTAAATTTGCTTGAGTTTAGATCCAACTCAAGTATAAAATGTGGGAATATTATACACAATATTCCTTCTTAAGGTAACTGAATGAAACAATAAGGTTGTTTGTTGCGGGAAAAGAACATAAAATAAATTCTATTTAAAATTCAACAAGAGAGAAATAGGTAAGCATAAAAAACAGAACAATTCATATTTATAAAAGCCGGAATGTAATGAAGAAGCTTTAACAAACCTTTCTGCTTCCTTTAGCACCCACAGCATGACACTGCTCCTTAAATGAGGAGCTCACTGCGAGGGCCATATCTCAACTGTGACTAAATCCAAGGAGGAGGTCAGCTACCAGGAGACTATGGCATACATTTGCAGTGTTTTAAAAAGAAAGATAACCAAAAGCTTTTTCAGTGTCATCTAATGGTCAGACACTCTAAATTCAAAACATGCAAGCCCATACCGAAAGGGTTTTACTCTGGAATCTATTGTGAACAAACCATATAAAAAAGAAAACATTTTTGTTCTTTTTTATCTGCTCAGTAAACATCACCTGACACTGTTTATCTTCATTTGCTTCTTGCCTATTCAACATTCATCATCTCTCATAATTCATCTCGATTTGTTCATGTCTACTTAACAATCGTCACCCAACATTGTTCAGCTTCATTTGCATCTTGTCTGCTTGACAGTCATTATCAGACATTACTCATCTTCATTTGCTTGGCAATATTTGCCTGACATTCTTGTTCAAGGATTCAGGAGTGCTTTGAATTTCCCATTTTTTCAACATGCCAATATCCCTATCCATAAGCATCAAAAGTAACCACTTTTATTGTTCTGACACAGTTTGAAAACCAGTTTTTAATTCCAGTGAAGCACTGCCCTTTCCTCCTTCTTCACCATGATTAGTAGTCAGTATTTCTTGCTTTTACTTCATGAGGAAAAAATAATACATATATATTATTTTATTTATGTGTATAAATATGTATACATATGCACACAAATATATAAATATATATATAAGACCATAATTTCCAGCATAAATAACAAATATCACTCAGCTAAATAAAGCGTTGCCTCGACCTTCAGCCTTCAGACTAGAGAAGCTGTCAACCAGCACTGCTGTGTTTAGAAGTACCACACATGTAGGCCTTTCTTAAGCTGAAGAGAAATATATTTCATAATTCATTATGCCCTCTTGTATTAGTATTTTGTGGAAATAAGAGAGACTAAATAAACAGTTCATAATAACTACATCAGCAAATAAGGCATCTCCCTTACTCTTGAATTTTCTTCAACCACCTCACAGCTTTTTACATTAACTTCTTTAAAATACTCTTTTTAAAATCTGAATATAATGACAAAATTCTTGCATTTGTTTTTCGTCAGTCAAGGTAACCTGAATCTATTCAGTGAATAAAATAACCTGTTTATACCATGCAGCGTGTAACTCCTAGATCCAGATATCTGATGTACATCCAAACATAATTGGAAGAGTTTTCTATGAATAGTCTGCAAATTAATTAGTTTGCTAAAATATCTGTAAAAGGTGACCATAGAAGACAAATAAATAATTTACACAATATGAAAAAAGTTATTATAGCTGTTTCACGAACTGCTTCAAACAGCACAAATCTGTCTTGCCTCAAGGCATCCATTACAGTTGACATCATTTATTCTGGCCTAAGACCCGTTCAAAGGCTCCAGAAATTGCTTCTCAAGGTTTCTTGTGATTAGAGGTCACTCAACGTATTTAAATGAAGGAAAACTGCAGAACAGGGTACCATTAGGGCCTTCTCAAATATGACCGCTACTGCTTAGGTATTTAACTTCATCACATGTACACAAGGTTGTAGTCATAAGGATGAGATTAGCTGCAAGTCATTCCTTTTTCAGCTAAGGGACACCAATCTTCAAGCAAAGACAAGCTAAATACAAACCTCTCCCCTTGCATTACAGCTTTCCCTCCCTCCTCCTTGCATATAGTTTTCTTGCTTGCCTTTTCCTAAGCTGCAGCTTGCTGTGCCGTGCAGTGAGTTCATGTGTCCCCCCACATTCATCCGTTTCCCCAACAGAGGTTCTAAAGCCCCACATTCACCTTTCCATTTCTTATTGTAGCTTGGGACATATAAAACCTTTCACTGACAATTTTTGCAGATCTGCGTTTCATAGCACTGCATGCCCCCCAACCCCACCAGGTATCTGTATTTCAATTCTGATGTACAGTAAACGTGTTCTAAAGCAAGCAAAATATTCCGCCCCCCTCCCACAACTTCTGGCAGGTAAACCAACACGAAACATCCCTCCAAGCCTTGTTTCTTTAGTGTGCATTTCCCCAGTTCTTGCTCCTAATCCTTTGAAGATGATAGGTCTGTGGCCAATACAGACCAGCACACAACTGTGGAGCATAAATGAGATACAGTTTAGGTAACTGCAGCCTAAACTACATTATCACATTTTAAAACTTCTCATTTGAATTCAGCTCATTCTCTTCTCTTTCAATTATGGCAACAACACATACAAACTGGCCCCATAATATCTATTAATTCATCACCAAATTAGTATAAAAACTGTATTCTGTATAAAGCTTTAAAAAATAATATCACTAGGATATAATTTTGTGACCATCTCATGCCCCCCAGCTGTCACAGTGTAGCATTCTCAACATTATCGAAATCAACTGGTGAATGTGCATTTATAATTCTGTGTGGAAGACTGGTTTTAAATAAGAGTAGTCCTCTACCTCCTATAAAATCACGTTTCTTAAATTTGCTCAGGCTGGCCCATAAAGAAAAAAAGAGGCAGAAGGATCTTTTGGAATAGTCTAAAACAACTATATTTCTATTATATAATCTTATTAAATTCAAAGGTTTTCATAAAGATGCATTGATTTCAAGAATGTTAAAGGAAGCTATAAAACAAACAAAAAAGATTAATATCATGACCAGTTCTGAGAAGATTAACCACCCACTTCCTTTAGTTCTGATTAGAAATAACCAAAATGGGGTGCGTATTTTTATGGCTAAAGTAGAAGTAAATTCCTCTTTCTTTTTTTTTATTCAACTGAATACATGGATAGAAAATATGCATTGTGACATTGTTCAGCCTTATCCTTCCATCTTCATTCAATTTTCTATCATTAGCTACCCTCATCTTACTGAAATTCATGCATGTCTTCTAGATGGGGATTCATTATAAATGTTTCAAGACAGTTATCAAAGAGTATATGACTCACTAGAGTATTTGAAAGGTGATAAAGAGCTTTAGGAAACAAATAACAAAATCTTTCTACTGGCAAATCTGTTACCATATGAAATAATCTTCCATGATAGGCAGTAGAAACCTCATTATTTGGGAAGTTCAAAAGAAGGCTACCACAAGCACTAGAAAATACAGTATATGAAATAATTCTTCATTATTAAGAGGGGGTTTGACCAAATATCCTTGGAGGATCCTTCTCTTACCTGCTCTGTAATATGTAACAGTTTAGGAAAGAAAAATGCAACTAAAACAAGCTGAGGTAATTTGTGACGTATTCAGATTGTGAGTGAGGCTATAGTGTTTATACACATAAATATATATGTACAAGAAATTAGTCACAAAGATCCCTGTGAATATTAGGTAAGTCCAATGGCTAGGTGAGTAGACATGCTCTAGAAATGTAACATTACCAGCTACTGTATGTTTAAAAAGGCTCCCAAATACGTCACTTGCTCTATGCCCACCTTCCCAAATGTGGGCAGCTGCTATATTTTCTTTTCTGTTTTTTAAAATGTGTTAGAAATGTGTACAGAATGGATAATTTCATGTGTATCTGTAAATTATCCTATAGGGACCCATAGGCAACACACACAGTTTGCAAATTTGAGCAGGAGAGGATGGGTGTTTAGTGTGTGCAAGAAGGGTATGTGTTTTGGTTTTCAAATTAATTTCTCAGTAATTAGAAAGCATATTTGCCTCATGTGAATTGAATCAAAGAGCTCCTGGATCACAAGGGTCTCAGTGGATGATGACAAATCTTTATCTAAGAGGAATTTCTCCCTTTTATTTTTTTTGTTGCTGCAAATCAGCTTTATTTCAAGCCAACGAACTTTGCATTTCAATTAAAACACTTTCTGTGGTTTTGGTTTTGTTTTAGATTTTTAGATTAATTTCATATATTTACAAATAATTTATAGAATAACAATAAAAATCCCACCCATATTCAGCTGTATAGAAAATGTCTTCCTCAAATACAACATAAAAATCCCCTTATAGGTGGTTTCCATCCTTCTGATGCTTGAGCACCCATTTTTCAAAAAATTGTGAACAGAGCTGCAGGTGCTGTGCACCTCCACCCACTCAGAACTTGTTAATCCAAGATCAACACCTCCCACAAGGAAATGCAAGATTCCTCCCTCCCCTCAAGCTTGCCTGCATATGAATCTATAGCAAGGCCAGCCTGTGTGATCTGCCAAGGGCCAGCACTATTTGCAAACTACTAATGCTCCAGGGAAGGCTCCTGACACAGCAAGCTGGGTCTGGCACGAGCAACTCCAGTCCCTCTTTCAGAGCTGATTTGGTGCTGGTGTAGTTCAGGTCTCCACTGCTGTTCAAAGTAGGAATTCTGCTGTTAGTTGCACCGTAACATTCATGATGTACAATTGCATTTAGGCAAATTGCATCTCATTACACATCACTCCTGTACTTGGCTACAGAGCAATTCTTTAATCTTTTGGCTGCCATTTCAACACAGACTTCAAGCAGTTTAAAGAAGACTCCAGTACCCAGAGGGTTCCCAACATCTGAGGGACTGTTTAACTTGCATTGCAGAATAAGTGCCCATGTAATGAACAGCTAACCTGTAAATGAAATTCTGCAGCAGAAAAAAGAAAAAAGAAAGAAAAGAAAAGAAAAAAAAGAAAAGAAAAGAAAAGAAAAGAAAAGAAAAGAAAAGAAAAGAAAAGAAAAGAAAAGAAAAGAAAAGAAAAGAAAAGAAAAGAAAAGAAAAGAAAAGAAAAGAAAAGAAAAGAAAAGAAAAGAAAAGAAAAGAAAAGAAAAGAAAAGAAAAGAAAAGAAAAGAAAAGAAAAGAAAAGAAAAGAAAAGAAAAGAAAAGAAAAGAAAAGAAAAGAAAAGAAAAGAAAAGAAAAGAAAAGAAAAGAAAAGAAAAGAAAAGAAAAGAAAAGAAAAGAAAAGAAAAGAAAAGAAAAGGTGAGACAAGATAGCTGGAATTTCATTCAACCCTCAGAAAGAAAAGTGTCAGTTTTCAAGGTTTTGTATATCTCTGTACTCAATACATGATAAAATTTAGTATCTACTGTGGCAACATTCACCATAGCTTGCTGAGTCATTTCTGTTTAAAATTATTATGTCTGATTATATCTGAGGTAGGGGTTTGGTGAACAAGTCTGATATTTCAATTGAATCCTTTAATTTTTTGTTACAATTCTATTTATTTCAACTCTGACACAAGGGTGGGGTGGGGGTCCCTGCGATAGACTTGCTTACAAACTGTGTTTTAATACATTCATCCAGCACTGCCACAATTGGTGAAAATGCTGGTCAGATTTGGAAAGCAGATTTAACTTCATGGGACCTTAAGTTGTGTCTAGTCCAACCAGCGTTCCTCATTAACAGAGTATGACAGACCCGATGATCAGAACAGCATCAGAGTAGACCCACACACAGCGAAACTGCAGCAACTCCAGTCCTGAAACTCATTTTCTCCCTGAAACTACTTAGTCTTCTGCCACAAGCTGTGCTTCAGATTTTTGAGGTTTCGAGTATAAACATTTGTGAGGAGGAAGAAGAAAGAAATGATTCATGCCTTATCAGGCAGGCCATTCCAACAAATAACAAACAGAGTGAGAAACAGGTTTCCACTGTCACTGAAACTCCACTGAATATGTGATGCGCAACGCTGTTATCTTCACCTCTTTCAATCTCACCATGGCCGTGCTGCATTCTGACATCCGCCTTAATCGCTGTCTAATTGATTATCCTCCAAAATAATAAGAAAAAACAAATTGATCTGCTGTGCATTTCTAAAGTAGAACAGAGCATACAGCTCGGAAGCCTTTCAAGTAACACTTTTTGCTTCCATTTTTATGAAGGGGTTTTTTTTATCACATTTAATTTGGCAGTAGAGTTCATGAGTCAGGCATAACAGTGCTGGGAAGGAAACTAAATACATTTGTAGTTTTCATTTTGGGAAACCCTAGGAATAGATTAGGAAAAAAGCAAACACCAGACTTGTGTCTGGCTCTGTTGAGATGCTCTATGTATAAGAAGCAACAATATTTGTGCTGGGGAGGGAAGAATCTATCACCCAGGAAAGTATCTGTTAAAATGCTGGAGACAAAATAAAAATGAAACAACAGCAGATTACTGAAAAAACCCACAGCCATGAGAATAACAGAGTAGAGTTTTTATTTAACATGTTGCTGCAAGGACTGTCCATCAGCTTCCTTCCATTTCTTTTCTCCCTTATTCAAACACTGCTTTTGTTTTTACAGACTACATGAACTGTTGTAGTGAACTGCAACCATACACTATCAACGCAGCACCCTCTCTCTGACACCTCATCAACAGACAGCTTCTAACTGAATATATTTAATTGGTATTTATTCTTTGTTACAAAACCATGACCAACCAAAAGCATACATTTGAAAAAAAGCCTGCTCATGAAATGGCACTGCAATAAAATTACATTTTGGCCAGAAGGACAGATGCTACCTTTTCTAAAGGAAATCAGTGTCTATGGGCTTTAAGAGCTTTAGTTTCACATGAATTGAGCCTGATGTTGCATAAAAATTTGTCATGTTGCAATCCAAGATAAAGAAGCCATCATATACACCTCTTTCGCAGACTTAACACTTCATAAGAGAAAAAGAAATGCTGTAACCCAGGTTTTATCCATCTCCAAAGACAAGATTGGTGGAATACCTGCAAGAGCAGTAGCTATTGAGACATTAGAATATGCTGTATTTATGTTGCCTACAACATGATAGCCATTATGAAGATTTATAGCTACTAATCATAATAGTACTTGAAAGTATAGGGCTTTTGAAAAAAGTCATTTAATAAAAATGACAGGTTTATGGTGCCTATTTATAGCTAGAACTTGTTTTGTCTGGTCTATTAATGGAGAGTTTCTCTGGAGGGTTAACATTTAGGTTTAGGAAAAGTGTGCATACACCCTGCATATCATGCTACCTGGTCAGTAAGCAGCATTTTACAATCTGTTCAGAATTTTAAGCTACCCCAGTAACTGGCAGAAATTCAGCCTGATCTCTGACACAGTCAAGCCAGACATGCTGCATTTGGGTGACTGGACCAGGCTTCTCTCACAAACACCTTTCTTTAGTCCCTCAGGTGCTGCAGCTCACTGTAGCCACTTCTAAACCACACCAAGCTGCATCAACTGAGGCCCAAATCACTGTGCATTTCCCTCCTGAGAGTAACACTAAATTCAGTCATACTTTAGCAATAACAATTTTCAGACTTCCACCTGTTACCTGAGTAATTTCCAATTAAATACAACATGCCTAAACTTTCAGTGGTCCTTCTAGTATGGGCTCCTCCTCAGCTGGCAGAAGTACAGTTTCACAGAGTTTGTATAAAAGAAGAGAGCATGTTTCCTCTGAAACATCACAAAAGCCACCACTTCTGCTTTAGTAAGATGAAACTATAACAAAATGCAAAACACATGAACACCCCATTACATGCACAGCCAGGTGGTAGGACCTTCACACTGGTGGACAAGCAGCTATTCTGGGAGTGGTCACAGTGAGTCCTCAAAGTCTCACAAAACTTTCATGGTAATGCCATTTAAAAAAAAAAAAAAACACAACACCCCTAACTTCATGAATTAATGAATTAAATTACTCAAATAGTTTGTACAACTATAAACTAAGATTTCTGGTTTATGTTCTGCTGAATTACTGTTTTATTAATTGCTAAGTTCCCTGCTTTGTTGTCACATACCTGTATATTTTAACCCTAACATTAGAAAACAAGAAATTGATTTTTTTCTTACACCATGCAGAATAGATCCAGAGAGTCCATTCTCCACTGTTAAAAAGTTCTGGACTCTTTATTATTGCCCCATAGCTCATGCACTCATTTTCAGAAAGACGTTACAAAGGAGAAACACCTGCAAAATGTCAGAGAAATAACAGTATCCCAGGTTAAAATTTACAAGAGGCATAGTGGACCTGAACTCACAGGTCTTATTTGCATAGGCATCAAAACACCAGTATGTCTTCACTGTCAACTCCCTGTGCCAACCCAGCTGTCATTTCCTTCTCTTTTCTCTCAACATCTCTTTTTCATAAGAAAATCCAAAATTTCAGGAGCATTAATAAAACGATAGGCGTATATTTCACCATATACGCCAGCTCTGCAGCCCTAATTGAGTGACAAAACTTCTCTTCAAACTGCATTCTTGCACACACAAATGCATTCTGTACAAAGCATGAGGCAAAACCAGTGCAGCAGTTTTTACTCTTTTTCCTTGCCTCTTTGTTTTGTTACAGTGTCATGAATAATTCTCAAGGCGGAAGGGAGGGGGGGAAACAGAAAATCCTAGTTTGTTAATGCACTGCAATACAAACTTAATGTTGACAGCAGCAGGCTTCATAATCTCACAACCTTGAAAACTGTGGTGACATTTATACTGTTTCACTTAGCTTTATTTTGGATTGATAGGAGCTATGTGATTCTTCTTCAGAAGCTAATGAGCACCTGTAACACTGAGTGAAAAAGAAACATGAACTGAAAAAGAGCCTTTCTCTGGTTTCTCATCGTTTCTGTTGCCAGGGAAACATCTTCCCCATCAATGGATGGCATGGGGTCAGACCAGCTGCTTCCTCCCAAGGCTAGCTACCCTACATCACAAGGCTGCACTGAACAGATCAGGAATAAAACAGAATAAATGCACATCTCTCTAAAAAAGACTAGTTGAAACAAAACTCAGCAGAATTACAGATTTTCTAATTATGTCTTTAGAGCACGGCACCATCTCTCAGAGACACCATAAATCCAAGATCTCAACAAAACATGGTCATTAAAGATCCCATGCCATCTTTTCATAAGATTAAACACATTGTTAGTCTCACTGTCTTGGCTGTTCTCCAAGTTGAATAATTGCATTCTGGGGAACATACCTAAATTCCCCTGCTGCTTAAAGATAACAAGAAAGGTTTCATCACTTTCTTTTGTAAAGCACCAGGGGTCATTGCTGGTGTCATTATTATGCCACCAAAATGCCAAGAAGAAGTGACACACTCATTCCGGAAATTACACAAACAAACAAATTCATAATTCCATCCATAGCAATAATATAGTCTGCTATGCAAAAGTCTGTTGCATATGTTCTGTATCAACACACCATAGTTTGCAAAAAGATGATTATAATTATGAGAGAATAAAAAAATAGTGGGGAAGCTGTAGCGAATATGTGCTCACTACAATTTTCGATTCACCCCCAGGATTTATTAATAGTTAGATTTAGGTTCTGACATTTCTTCAGACCTCCACATCACTCATTATCATTTGCAATACAAGTTCAATTTCTACTTCATTACAACATTCTGGGAACATACATTAAATGTTCTTATTAAAAGGCAATGAATGTTACCTTGGTCAGCAAGTGTGGCCAGTGATACAAGTTAAGAGTAGATTCCTTTTCTAACCTCACACTTTTAGGTGTGTTTTAGATACACAACAGCATTGGCAGAACATGGAAAGGTTCTTACTCCCTGTCATGATTTAACCCAAGCTACCAATATAACCATGATAGCTGCTTTGCTCATTCCCCCGTCCCAAAACCCCTGAACAAAGGAGAGATTTGAAAGGGAAGGGAGAAACTTGTGGATTGAAACAAACACAGTTTAATAAAATAACAAAGTAACACTAATAGACTACTACTACAAATAGTATAAATAAAAGGGAAAAAGCTCAAAGATCCCAACTATACTTAAATACGCAGCATGATGCTAATGGGATGGAATATTCTTACTGATCAGTCTAAACACCAGTCAAGGTCTGCCCCATCTATGACCCCCTTCCTCATGGCCTCACACCTGTGGGCAGAGCTCAGAGGCCTTGGTTCCCAGACCAGAGCAATTAAAAGCATTGACTCTGTACCTGGGTGTTATCTTCTTGTTCTCAAACTATATCCAAACAATGCCATGGTAGCTACAGAAAAGACAGGTTTCTAATTACATGAAGGAAAATTATTTCAGTCAAAGCAGCACATTCCCATGTTTCATCTCCTGGTATTAGCCAAGACATCATGAAACCTTACAACTCACAAAGAAAGTGATGTGCAGCAGGTAGCGTAAGGAACAGATTGACAAGAAAACATCACAAATTGAAAAATGAAAATATAGGAGGATAACCAAGCTTGTTACATTTTGTGTCTTGTTTCCAATATTATTTATGCTTACATATTTTGCTTCGCTCCAAGTGTTTGGACCACTTGAAATATAAAAACTGCTATAATAAATTGTTCAATAAAAGTTTGTGATGCTTGTTTGTTAGGTTTTTTTCCTCCGAAGACCCCCTACCCTGTTCTCATTCATACTGGGATATCAAATGACAGTGAAGTGGTCTAGACTTATATAATTGCCAACCAGAACACAATCTGGTTTTCTCTTTCTCTATTGTGACATATTCTGTTCTTTAACTAGGCACATGATGAAATGTAATTTGAATTTACAGTGTGGAAAAGAATCCCCAAGCACATTACAAACTCATCTGCCAACTGCACACAGCAACTGCTCCTCTCACTTCTGAAACGCAACCACTTCTGCTGGGAAGCACACTGACTTTTAATGGCATTGCAACTGCTAAAGATGGAGAAGATGACACACACCATACCCAGTGATAACATCCAAGAGATTTTCAAGCTCATCTGGGTACCTTCAGTGCCTCTTGGAGCACTTTCTGATGGTCTGTGGAAAACTGTCTGAGTGTATTGTGCAAGTCTCTTCTCAAGTTCTTTTAACCAGTCTCCCAGCTCGTTTTTGGAAAGAAGAGGTTGCAAGTTTTATATTTGACCCCTTATGGAAAAGCCACAATCAGCCAGACCAGAGCTGGAGGGCGAATGCATGTTTTAATAGAGGAGAAAGTACAAAAGGAAACAGGCAAATATAATGTGTGAAGAATTATTAGAGAATGGCACAAGCTATGGGATAATTCAAGTCTGCAGTCTTTGCAGAACACATCTACTAAGTGTCCACAATATCCTATAGCATTCATCCTTACTTCAACTGCAGGAAATATTTTGAAGTCCCAGAGAAACCAATTAAAAGGTGTTCCTGAACCAAGGCTCAAGTCACAATTAAGCGTCATAAGACTTTCTCATGCACTCGGCTGAGTTATTAAAGAAAAAGTCACCAGAAATGACATTCTATTCCCATTTTGGCAGATATGAATCACTCTGGCATATGAAAAGACTCCATGATCAGTGACCACAGCAAACTGAAGAACCTGCTGATAATATTTGCAGGAATTTTCCGTAGCCAGAAGAGGCCTTTTACATATGCCTCACAGCACTTCTCTTGCTTTAATGGCGCAGAGGGACAACTTGGCTGCATGAAAAGATAGGGTTTTGCAAGCATACGTACTGGCTTCATGTAACAGAGATGCAAGATATACAATTGCACAGCATCTGATTTGTCCAGAATACAGCAAGTTGCAGAAGCAATGCCAAAAAAAAAAAAAAAAAAAAACAAACTAAAGCTACATGCCATCCTTCCCCCAAGGAAGTAAAGATTTGAATACTTGAGGATTAGCAACAAGCTGAAGAAGAAGCAAAGCAGAGAAACTAAACACTGAAGAAAGAATCAGTCAAAAGAACAAATCCCCCCTTTCGAAAACACAAAACCTAGCATGCTTGGCAGGAAGGAGACTATAAAGGACTATGCAAAAGACAATCTCTTACTGCCAGTACAGAGCAGCAAAAAGCCATCGTTTCTCCATCAGCAAGGACCTTCGTGCCACAGAGGGAACATCACCGAGCAGAGCCAACAACTTTCCATTACGCTGACTTATGGCATTGCAGAGATGCACTGAATCAAAGCTAATCCCAGCTACTTGTAGGTCTGTGACTTAGCAATTGAGGATTTTTGTGGCATGCCACTCTTCACTAAGCAGAAACAAAGTTCCTCTAAGCCCACAAAAAAACAGATCAGCTCACGGTCCCTGACAGCTCCTCCATTTACGCCTCAGTCTGCATTCATGCAAGAAAACATACGAAAGGGCAAACATGAACTTACCCTCATAGCTGAAACCCTTTCCCAATTCCAGCCCCCACTGCTGCCCTCAAACCCAGTTTTATCACTGCACTGGGGGTGTGACAATACTGGCAGAGAGGTGACAAGGTTGCAGGGTTCAGTCCTTTATTGCTGCTGCTGCCTCTGCCCTTGTGAAATTAAGAAATCTACCTCTATACCTGTATCTGAACCATTTCTCTAGGTTGGCTATTGTGTAAAATATTAGGAGAAAAGGGTTATTTGGTATTTTTAAGCCAAATTTATAACAAGAATTAACACCAAATCTGCTTGTTAAAAAACACTGTATCATCCACTTTAAAAGAACTGAAGTATGCAATGGTAATTATTTTAAAGCTTCCACCAATCTCTGAAGAATATTTTAACAGTTTCAAAAATACAGCCAGTTCCTTTTTGATAGGCAATTTCTGCAATTTGCAAAATTCTCATTCTTTCAATCCAGAGGTGAAGTCCACTACTCATTCCCAGCATCCTAGGTTGAGAAAGCAAATGGTGAACAAAAAAGCAATGGCAAATTTGCCACTTACTGAAAAAAAAAAAAATGCTTTTTCTTTTAATGGTTAACTATTTTACCATTCACTTTCCTTTAGCTAAGCATACTGCAACAGATATTAGCATATTTTCACTCATGCTGTAAAAATATTTATTAGCTAACAATAATGTTTCTATCACAGTTAAAACCTGCACTACATATGTGGCCATAAAGCACACCTTTGAATAAATAATATAGCTCTAATACCACTAAAAAAGCAACCTTTGTGAAAGACTAGTGATAGGAAATATCTTCATTGGTACTTTTATTTTTTACTATAAAAGGCAGAAAATGAATATACATATATTCATTTCTGTTCAAAGCCTAAAGCATCGAGGAAAATATTTAGGGCTCTACTCTGACTTGTAGAATAATCCCAATTGTATGAAATTGTTTAAGCAAAAAACAGCCTTCCAGCCTTCACTCTCTTCACTTCTCTACAAGACACATATGAAGCAGCTCTGAGTTAATAGGAATAGCCCAAACGTACTAAATTATCTTGAGATCAAATCTATACTGAATCCCTTCTGACAATCAAAATATTTTATTTTCACTTTATTTTCACTTTTCTCATGGCTCTTCTCATTTGAGGTTTTCCCCCCAAAGGAGTATGTTTCTATAAATTGCCTATTCTCAGAAAATGTTCCATGACAGAGAAAACGAAGAAGTCCCAGGAGAAGTTCTACTGTGAGATTTCCATATGAATTTTCCATAGCCTGGAGGTTTGATTAAGAGCTGAAAACATGTGGTGTTAAATGGATGTAGCTTCCAACTCCACATTGTAGAACTGAAAGAAAAGTCACCAATCAGTGTCACCCAGGTGCTATTCAGGAGTCTACTTTTGACCTGGTTTGGCAGTTCCTCAGCACCAGGAAAGTGACCATACAGTAAAGATCCAAGTAAGGTTATGACTTGAGTAACTGTAGCTGGATCTTAATGTCAGTTGGTTGGTTTTCACCAACAGTTAGGGAAGGGAAATTAGCCCTCACCCTAGTACAAGTCACCAGAGTCATATGGTTCACATGATGGGATAACACTGCATCCTCATACAACCACATCAGATTTGCCCCTTTGTACATCTCTCATCTGTGCACCGTGGCTAACACCAGCCTAATTCTAGAACTACAGAGAAGCATAAACCTTCCCCTCAAGCCTAGTGTGACTCTAAATTGAAGTCTTGATCCAATGCTTAGGTCTCTAAGGTCAGTGAAGTTTAGATGGGGGTGCATCACAGCAAGGTGTTGACCCGGACTGTACCAATGGCCTGGATCCAGCTTGATTTTGTCTGTTGGAGCTTTCTTTATATTTCCCTCCCTTGGCAGGAAGGGAGCAGTTTAAGCAGATCGTCTTTTCTCAGTATCTAAATAGCACATTTTTATTTCCCTTTTACCGTTCCCAAGGCTCATCGTACCTCAGTGCTGACATACAGCACAGCAGTTATATCCTAGGGAATCTGTCTCCATCTGCTCTCTTGCATCCCCACCTCATCCTTGTGCAGCTTTGTACCATGGGGATTGTCCTTCAATTCTGCAAGCTTTATCAGTATTTTCCATGGATGGATGATAATTTTTTTTTCAAAAATCATGTTATTTTTCCCCATTTCCACATCTTTAGCACTGAAATAGCACTTCTCATTTGCACATCTCAAAGGGCAAGACCTGTATTAACCTCCTAAGTAAAAATTTTTCCTATTTGTCAAGAACTCTGCTTATGTTCACTCACTTTGAAAACCTGACTCAATTGTCCAAAATCACAAGTCAGAGAGTTACAGTTAAGATCAAGGGCAATCCTGATCTCTCTGCCCACACTCAGAACAACCTGTAATATGCTATCACAACTATAGGACAATGAAACAAAGCATGATTTCCAGTAGCATCACCCAAGCAGAGAGACTTTTCATAGGGAAATTGAAGCCTCAAAGCTATGACATAACTTGACCCATCCCATAGTCAAAACATAAAGGAGAGATGAGAGATGAAGAGGAAGAAAAAAAAATAGATAAATGCATCTCTGCTACAAGTAGAAGTTTTCTCTCAAACTTCAGCAGGGCTAAGCAGAATCACCACAGCTAGGGATCTAGCATATGGATGAGGTAAGGAAGAAGAAAACCCCAGCTAGTCAAGACTCACTTTGAGCTGTTCATGCACCTGAAAAGGACAGACACCCACCTTTCTGGTATTAATATCCTGAGAATTAGAAATTATCTGCACATACTGTTTCTCTAATGATTGATTTGCTTGGTGTGGTTAAACCACTTTTCAGGAGTGAAGGGTAAGAAGTGCTAGCATAGCTAATGCAACATTCAAAAGGCAGAGCACCATTTTCTTTTTCCTATTTGCTGTGTTAGAATCAAAATTATCAATAGTGATGAGAAATGTCACAGTCCTGCAAGGCACTGAACGGTGTGAAGCAAGACAGATGTGATGAGTATTGTCATTCAGGAAAACAAACAGAATATGTACAGCCAACTGCATGCCTTTTTTGCCCGTCTTTTTTTTCTTTTTTATTAAGAGCATGTTGTGCTGATTCACTTTCTTTTGCAGGCAGAGTTGTACTCATTTGCTTTCTGTTGCTTCACTCAAAAATAAGGTGAGTGGAAGGTGACTTAAACTAGACAAGTGAGTGGAGCTGAAATAAGAGGAGAGTTCTGGTAGTTCAGAGTACCACAATTCCTAGGTCTAGTTGAGAGAAGCATCTCACAGAACAAGCACAGCACTTTATATTAACATACCTGGATTGCAGACTCCTATACTTTGTCAGTTCAGAGCTAGCTTTACACTTCTTTCTGGGTGCTGAAAACAACACTGTCATAATGCTAGAAAGCTCTGGAAGGGTTAGTTTACCAAAATTCTCTAAACAGAGCCAAAGACTTGCAGGATAAGATCAAGAGGTTGCAAGAGGCAGGTCTTTTTTGGAAACAGGGAATTTACTAACATGCTTAAGACATCCAGCCAACAAATACATTATTTCCTTTACAGCATCTAGAGATTCCTCTAGCTGAGATAAGGACTCCCAGCTGTGCTAAACACTATGCAGGCATATAGCAAAAGACAGGCTCCATTCAGAAGAGCTTACAATGTACAATGAACTCTGCAACTGTTGCCCTGTTCTGCTTGTCAGCGATACTGCACTCTAAACGCTGTATTTCACATCTGTGTCTTTGAGCAATGACTTAAGGATTTCATGTAAAAACACTGGCTTGCTGATCTGATGCTACAGTATACCTGCCAGGTCCCCAATAACTAATTTTGATGGTGCATTGGTTAAACACAAGGAATATCTAAAATATTTGTATTTTTTTAACATAGTATTAAATACTGTAATGTAACTCAAGTGCTAGTTAATCTATTTTGTTCACACTTTCATATGTCAGTCTTCTATAATAAACCATGTGATGACTCCTAAACACCTAAACCATTTCCCTTGGTGTTCAGTATTTTATTACATAGATGCCAATTATGTTAGAGCAGCATACTGCACAAGCCTGAACAGTCATCTGTTATATGAATGGTTCCATTGATTCCTATACTACAAAGGGTTATGCTTTCATATATCATGCTGAATAGGATTTGTTTCCACAGAAACTGGGGGTAAACTGTTGTTGAAAGCACTTTGGCAGCATATGAGCACCACCACTGTTCTCGACCTTACTCAAAGATTTCCCAGGCTTCAAATAATAGACCTTCCCCACACCACAATTCTCATCACCTTTTTCTTTTAAAGAAAACTTTGCTATGAGACAAAAGCAGCTCATTTTACAGATACATGGTAATAGCCACTGTGCTCAACACAATTTAACAGGACTGAGTCAAAGAAAGGAGCTTGAAAATGACCTAGGATGAACAGCAGGCTGTCCTCTAAAAATACCTAGTTCATGGAGCACTCTGTAAAGAAAAGCATGCAGCTCATGCAAATGTATACAACACAGAACTTCGAGATACACAACACACTGAAATCAGAGTAATGGTCTGAAGATTACGGTGCTCTGCCTTTAAAAATAAAATATTCAGAGCCATGTTCTTCATTAAGAAGAGACAAAACATTTCTAAGTCAGAGGTAAGTGTAACATGGTCAAGGTAACACTCCAAAACCATGAAAACAGTCACACACAAGACATCTGTTCTTGCAACACCAACATTTATCACTCACAAATGTCACATGGCTGCTGTTAATAACTCAGCTGCTGTTGACTGCTTCCTTGGAAGAAGTAAGAATCCTTGCTGCAGCATCATGCCACAGGCAGGAAAGATGCCCCATGAGACAGGAGTGGTGAGGACAGAGCACACCCTGTTGCACCATTCTCAGCATTAAAACCATTGAAACAATCTCCAAGAGAAAACAAACGGTTATAGACAAGGCTCATCATTTCTCTTGGACCACCTATGCCATTCAAAGTGAGAGGTTTCTCTTCCTGGTCTCACTCCAGAGAGAGTGACCAGAGTACTCCTTCTTCTTCCTTTGAGCTGAGTCTCCATTCACCACTGTCACCTTGACATCTTTCAGCCCTATTATATCAGCAATGTTATGTTAAATGACTAGTTAGTGATATGACTAATCGTTTGTATCAGAGGTAAAAGTTTCCCTAAGAAATCAGATTCCATACGTGATTCTGCCACAACATCTCTAATGAAATCAAGCAGATCACTTAAAATCAACCTTTTGTAGGAAGTCACCAAGATCTACAAAGAATGTAGATACCTTTGCCTACAGTAGAGATTAGGTATGCAAACTTGAGGAAATAGTACATAACCATATGTGCCTGTTTCCAAAGTAGTCACCTGAAAATCGTTGGATATAATTGGCAGAAATGCTGGGCACCCACAGACCAAACAGAAGACAACAAAAGGATTATTTCACTTTTATAAATAGATGATGCTGCATAGCAGTTGGAAGAGCTGCCAACAACTGGCGGGTGCTTCTGGCCTCAACGTATCATCTTAATTCTCAATCTGTAAACCAGGAACTTTGCCATGACTTTACCCCCAGGCTAATTTGAAGATAAAATTAGCATCTATAAGGCATACCAAAACTGCACTGAGGAGCATCATAGAGAAACCCATGGGATTATTAATCGTTTTTTCATCATAGCATATGTGCTCATTCATAAATAAGCAAGCAGTGTTCACCTGTTCTACCAGAACAGACAGAGGTCCTATGGGAGGTGTGATTAAAGGCTGAGTCATAACACATATGCACGAAAGGGCCACATTACTGTAGTCAGGGCAATTTCTCCTCACAGAAAGTTGCAAATTTGATACAAAATTGTAAGGAAAAAACATTCACTTCTGGGAAAAAACAAATCCTCTAAACTGCATCTCTTTACTTGCTCTAATTTGGGCCTCCTTGTTTCAACTTTGTATATCTAGATGCCCACAGGAGTTGGTGGGACAGTTGTACTTTACTCACTCTAAGGGGATTGCAACCAAATAAAAATGAAGGTTTTTCTTAACTAGCTTACTGAATCAATACTTGCCTCTCTCCAATCAATACCCTATCTGTAAAATAGTATTTTTTGATCTCACAGATGTGTAATACTATGAACGTAATTTTTGTAATGTGCTAGTTCCTTGCCTAAAAGGCACTTAGAGAAGCACAAAGAATTAGAAGATGCATTCATCGACACAAAGTTAGCTTGACCCTTTTAATGTTTGGCATCATCATGGGAATAAGCAAATGCATTTACAAGGCATGCATGCCCTCAAACATGAAAAGAAGCTAGCCAAGAATAAATAAATTTAGCTGATCTGCATATGCTCATAAAGCCAAACAAATATCATTCAAAGAAAGTAGGAGTTTTACTTGCATCTTTCTTTTTGTGCCTAAGAGGAACACTTTGCAATACTGCTGTTTAATCCTTCCAGATATTCTGCAGTTTTAAATACATTTCCAAGCACTCAGCATTTGTCTTTAAGAGACAACCATCCAAACCTGGATGTTACATAAATACAGTTCTCAAGACTGAGGCCTTCAGAAAAGATCAATTCAGACCTGCTCCCGTTTCAAGTTTTTAAGGAATAATTTCCACCCATCCCTCCCAATCTAACTTTTACCTACTTCCACACTGAATCCTCAAATCAGGGACATACAAAGGGCAAATTGGAACTAGATGCCAAAATTAACATGAAAGCACCACTCACATCTGAGGAAAAAAAATACGTGAACAGTATATATTTAAAGAAGAATGATATAACGATGTCTGGATTACAAAAAGGACTAATATATGACTCTGAAGGGTAATAAACACTGATAGTCTGTGAATGACGTCTGGTCTCTCAGCACTAATTATGTAATGTTCTGACCTCTCATCTGACATGCTCCTTTTGGATACTTTCCCATAAATGCTGATTTTCTGTTGTACTCCTTAGTTTTGATGTCTTGTCCACCCTGCTACAGCTCAGTTTGTTACTTGAAGACCCCTGCAGTGACAGGTCAGGAAGGACACCATGGCTTTGATGGCATTTTGGTCTCCAGGAAGCTCTGCTCCAGTGTCCTCACCAATAAAACAGAGGAAAAGTCCAACTCAGAGTGCTCTGTTGTTCTGTTTTTTGGGGTTAACAAGGTACTTAAAGCATCTAAGAGAGCATGCAGGTGTTGTGCATTAATATTTTTAGGACTGAATACTTCAGTTTCACATTTATATATATTTATATAAATTACCTTTGTCATACAAAACTGATTTGAAGAGCAACTTTTCTTTCCACAAGATCAGTTGTATGGAAAGAATAAGCATTGTTCACCATGTTACTCCTACTGAAAAGATGGGGAAGCTAGTGAAAGCAGAAACAATCACACACATCTTCCCAGTAAAACATCAAGAGCAAGGAGTCAAGAACAGTTCACAGGAACTCACAGTTCAAAATTTGTGTCTATAAAATGTTCTCAGCAGTAAAAAGCACTTTTTTTTTTAAACAGAAGATAAAGTTTTCTCCTTTGGAGAACAGCTTCACAGTGTATAATTCAACTTCTGTTTCAAAAATGAAAAGCAAAACAAACAACATTCTTCACTGTTCAAGCTACGGTCATAGACTCCACAGAAAATAAGTCTTCATAGTATCCAAGAAAGAAAGCTGGACAAAATCCTTCACTCTCCATTAGCCAGACACTGAATGTGGCACTTTGTACCAAGCTTTCACACTTAGCTTCTTATCTGTGTTGGCAAAAATAAAAAAGCTTGAACTGCTGTCTCCTGCATTGCATAGCCCTCTACACCTAACTGCATTACCATGACAAAAAGAGTCCTTATGATTCCTCCTACACAGGAGTACAGGAAGAGAAACTTGTAAATTGGCAGTGACATCATCTGCTAGAAGGTGATTCACACTTCATGAAACAGCAGGGAAAATTAAATTTACTCCCAACCACCCCAAAGCTCTCTCACTGAATCAGTGTGTGGCAGAAATGATAGTGGGAGACCTAAATCCTTTATTTTAGAAAGACAAGGATTGTGTAATGAGCTAGAGTACATAGAGCAAAATTACCATATACTGTCACTGAAATATATTTCCCCTGTGGTTTTGCCAAAAAAAAGATAGGAAACTGGGACAGAAAATAAAACAGGTGATGCTAGAGGCAGAAAGTGGATTAATATGCATCACCAGTGATATGTGACCAGCTTACAAAATGGTGAGTTGCATGACTGACAGAATGATAAGACAAGCCATTTAATATTCTCTCTGAAGCTACCTTATCCTCAGAACATAGCCACACCGGAGTACACTGAAACTTTCCCATCCCCTGCTTTGCTGACAACGTGCTGAAGAAACCGAGAAAATTTTAATTTGGGAAGGATAAAGGTTCCCCACATCTCTTTGAACCCTGCTGGACCCCTACAAAAAGAGAAATGAAATAATTGTCTAGTTTTTCTACAGAATTTCTCAGCTGTTAACTGCTACTTCCATTTATATTGCGGCAGTACTGATGAGCAGACATTTGCAGACAAATGTGAAGGATCTTGCCTCGCCACAGTCTATAGCTGGCTGAATTACATGACTTTCAGGCTGGTATCATTTTCTGTCCATGGGTCAAAGCATTGCAATTGCCAAATAAATTAGGCTTGAACACCACACAACAGGAGAGAACTTCTCTAAAAAGTTGTCATTTATGAAGATAAATCAAGTTGCCTCCACTCATGTAAATCTACCTTCAGCGAGATCTACTACATGCTGAAAGGAGTGACATTTATCTAGCTCTGCAGAGAGCAGATCCTGAAGATCCTTTTTCCTGTGTTGAAGAAAAGGAAACAAATGGCTTAAATAGCTGTAAATGAAGTAGCCTACAGCCTTCCTCTTAGCTCACACAGATATGATCAAACCTGACATAAGGACCCCGTACACAGGAGAGCATGGGAGAGCAGTTTGGGTCAAACCTCAGTAATCAGTATCTGAACCATACAAAAGCAGCCAGGCTCCATGATTCCAGCAAACTATGAACCTGGACATGAGCCAAAAAGTTTCCAGAACTTTGCAAACAAACCTGGGCACTGATTCAAGCAAATGAGACCATGAATATAGTTTTGCCTCAAAGCCACATGAAGCTTATTTTGTCATGTAATTTTGATGGAAAAACACAGCTGTACTGACAGCTCTTGTCATGATCCAATGTCCTTTATGGCGCACCTCATTGACAAGCTGGCAACTAGCCGTAAGCATGGCAAGAAAATAAATGAAACGTACCTTGCTGTTTCCATCAAATTCTGAAAAAGGCACTTGTACTGCAGTAAGTGATAAGTCAACCCACACCTCCTATACGTTTCTTTCTTACACTTTTTAAAATCAACTACCAATGTTAATAATGTAAGGTTTATATAAATAATTGGTTCAGTATAAACTTGCACATAATTTTTAGCTCCAACAGAAAACTGAAATTAAAGCATGATTTAAAATATGCATTTCTGTAAAAGATGCCTGAGAAATATAGGAATTAATCAGAGGTTTACATGGTTTAAACTCAAGCTCTGCCTCTTTTCATGTAGGAAGTGAAAGAAGAGTCACATAAACCTTGCTCTTCACCTGGGCTTCTCAGTCCCTGCAAGAAGAGCTTTCTGTTCACACAGCACTTTCCTGGGATAACAGCTTTCACCTGCTACACTGCATCATCTGCTAACCAGCACCTGATTGTTGCACTGTACTCCTGCAAGCCTTACTACACTTATACTCAAAAAATAATCCTTTTATTTCCAGAATAATTTAGGTATGAGTAAAATTGTACATTTGTTTACAAAGTTTTAGAAGTGATAGCAGTGGATCTCCTCTGCCATTTCATAACACATTTCATAACATTTCATCCCAATAAATAATAATGAAAAATTCCCATAAAATTCATTTACCATTATAAAACTGTATAAGTGGAGCCTCCCTGATCAAAATGGATAATAGGAGAGGCAAACTAATTACTGTCTCTTCTAAAGAACAAATTCTGCCTCAATTTACCTCTCCCTCTGCTCTGAGAGTAAAGCAGAAATATTAGCTCTGTTCTATCAGAGTGCAGTAAATGCCTAAATCTAGGATTAGTAGCTGTAGGGTGGGGTTTTAAAAAATATTTTTCTTTAAACCTTTTGAACATCAACATCAAAACCAAAAGAAAACAAAACCTGTCCCAGAAGATGTAGCACTGCTTAGGTGCTCAGCAAAGCAGTTCAAATGAAGTAGCAGTTTCCCAGAGCTTGGAAAATACAGGGATGATGTACTTTGATTAGCTAACTTCTATGCTAATACAATAGTTTGCAACAGGGTTCTTGGGGCAATACAGTAGAACTATTTAAGTGTAATAGTTAAACTAAAAAAAAAAGAAAACAGGAGTACAGAATTACACACATCCTTCTGTATCCTACATTAAGCAGAATGTAAAACCCATGATGTTGTTTCTTCACATGAAAATAATCCCTGTTTTTTGCAGTGCTGGTTAAATGTCTTGATGAGTCTCTTGTCATTCCCCTGCTTTGCATGCAATTCTTTTTGTGATCCCTCTCCAGAGAGGTCAAACACAGAGTCCATGGGCTCGCAACTCCCCTTCTCAAATCCCCCCACTCTTGGCCAGCCAGGTCCCCACTCAGATCTGCTTCTCAAACAAGTCTTTGTCCCAAATCTCATGGCACCTCTTTTGAACTGCTCCTGCTGTGCCCTGCTCCAGCCCACGGACAGCCAGGCGTCTCTTGGCCAGCAGTGGAGAGGAGGAATGAAGTGGCAGCCCATTCTCACATTGCAGTGAGAGGTAAATTAAGTTTTCCACTTGCTTCATGATTACCTATGGTTTAACTCTGCACATTCTTCAGCTGCAGAAAAATCACAGCTGCATCATCATTATGCTCATTATACCAATCCTTTGTTATTATTTTTCCACAATATACCTACAAGTCTAATATTTACCACTGATGAGTCACTGTAAATCTTAACTGTAACTTCAAGGCCCTATAAGGAAATAACAGAGCTGGAGGCAGAACAGTCAAAAGGAAAGTTTATCTGGATATTCAACAGAACTGCAAGTCATCTTTTCAACAAAGAGTTTATTTCAGGATTCTGGTTCCATTTAGATTTTCACTAACATAAATTTCTATTAGAAAAAAATAAAAAAATAAAAAAAAAGCAGGTTGATCCTTCCAAAGGTAGTTTTAAAAACAAGATACTTGACAATCAACACGCTGCAAACTAAACAAGACAGCAACTATGGTTTTCTTGCATTCCTGAACTCGTACTTATTCTTACTCCTACTTATTCCTACTTATTCCTACTCCGCTTATCTTAACACTGCTTTGCCTTGGTGCTCCTAAGTATTAAATACTTTCCTTTTGAAATGATGGTCAGAAATGAGGTCCTAGGTGGCAGCGATTCCCTGAGTTAAACCTTGCAACCCAGCCAGTGGTTAGTTCTTTTTTTTTTTAAGTATACATCTGGACAACATGTAATTAAGGTCTGGAAACTCCATCTGGGAAGTGCTAAAGCAGGACAGATTCATAGGAAATATAAACCTGGGTTTGGCTTACCAATGTGTTTAAAAAATGCATAACGAAAATAGGATCAGAATCTACATCCAACTTTACAAAGATGTTTTAATTTTAATAGGAATGTCCTCTTTCTATTAACCTACCACCTTGGTGATCCCTGGACTATCTAAATCAATGTATGATCTGCTGCATTCCCTCACCTGCTGTCATGGTTTAACCTGAGCTAGCAATACAGCCACAATAGCTGCTCACTCACCCCCTCCCACCTCCCCTGCCAATAGGTGAGAGAAATAAAAAAGGGAAGGAAGAAACTTGGATTGAGATAAACACAGTTGAGTAAAATAACAAAATACTAATACACTATTAGTAAATATATAGATATATAACATAAAAATAAAAGATACTCAAGGCAATTCCTCACAAACACACTGAGCAGCCATCCACAGGAAACAGCACCTGGTCCCAAAGCCAATCCCAGGGAGATAAAAGAGAGGAAAAGGGCAGAAATGCTCAGAGGCCTCTGCAAAATGGCAAAAAGCCAAACTAAACATCCCACACTGAACTCCCCTGCCAAGAGAGGGCCTTGACTCCTTAAATATGAAGCATGATGCCGATGGAATACTCTTATTGATCAACTGACCTACATGTCAGTCAAGCTCTGCCCCATCTCTGTCCCCTGCTTCCTTGATGCCTCACACCTGTGGGCAGAGCTCCGAATGTCCCTGGCTTTCAGACCAGAGCAATTAAAAACATTAACTCTGTGCTGAGGTGTTATCTCTTGTTCTCAATCTAAGTCCAAATAATGACCATGCTAGCTATGAAAAATAAAGGTTTCTAACTGCATGAAGAAAATTAACCCATTTTCAGTCAAACCAGCACACCTGTGAAACTAACTATGTGCCTATCACCCCTTCTCCCTGAATGCCAATAGACAGACTACCCTGAAAAGCTTTCTGCTTTGCTGGTTGACACAGTGATTTAGTACATATTCCTGACACTCCAGAGCAGCAGCCATTGGGGACAGGAGGGACACCCACAGGACAGGACCACCAAATGTCTGAGGAAAGGACAATTTGTAGAGCTTTAATATTTCTATTATCACTTGGAACACAGTTGCAGCTCTTCTAATACTAAGACAACTTAACACGTCAGCAAAGCTGCTGCAAGTGCACAGAATATGTACATAGTTTTCCAAACAAGCTTGATAATGGCTTCCTTACCACAATGTGGCTACCTTAATTTTTACTAAAGGGTGGCTTTGAAACCCATCCATAAAAGGGCTTAAAAGGCAATACCAAACCATGCATGTTTTTACTCTAAAAGGTAAAGTGCAAAATTTCAACAAGTCCATTCCAAATTTTAAGAAACTACAGTCCATTTGAGTGCACACAGTTTTAACTGTTAGCACGCTTATATTCAAGTAGGAGTGCTTCACTAGGAAGCTAACAGCTGCACCCACTGGTTATCAAAAAATCCCACACTCTTTAGGAGAAAATCTTCTTTAAAAGCACTCATACCAATCAGCCTGGAAACACTACAATGACTCAAGAAGTCTGATTGAAAGAAAAATGTACAGAACTCAGGACAACAGATATCAAAGCAAAAAAGTTGTCCTTTGCAAGGAGGAGGAATATACATGGCTTCCCAGCACATTCACTCAAAACAGACACCTGGAGCTCCCATCAATAACAATAACATGCACCAAAGAAGGAGGAAACATCTTGGCCAATAGAACATTTTCCTTTGACAGTAGTAATACATCATTTTCTTTGTTATGGTGACTGTTCCTGCAGCACTTACATTGCAGGGAGCAGTAAGACAATTCCCTGCTTCCAAAAATTGCCCCAGTTTTCAAATAAGCACAAGACTGTCTGTTCCAGTGCAGACTAATTTGGAAAAGTTCGAAAATCTCAACATGCAGTTTTGTCAAAAAAAACCTAAAAAGAGTATTTTGTTAATTTTTTTAAAAATATGAAAAATGTTTCAGTGTTCCAATCTTTCTATTCAGCTTCTTAATAACAAAAAATGAGTGGGCAGATTCAGTATGTTCTTTGCCAGTCTATTCTGTTCCCAATCTGTACACAGTTCCTGTCCATCTTGAAGAAAATTGATCAGACAGGAAAAACAAAACCAAAAATGCTATGGATTTGTAAACATTTTCTTCCAGTTTTAGTAAGCCTTAAGACCTATTATGAAATTCCCTTTCTAAGTAATAAGAAAAACCCTCTTACCTGCTAAAGATGCACTTCTACTACTAGTTTCATTCTTCCGTTCTCAGGGCAGGACCTTCTCTAGACTGGCAATGACAGGCACTGTGCCTCCATTGTGCCATGGAACTCAGCAGTTAAACTGTTGGCAATTACATATGGCTCCAAACTCTGCTCTTTGAAGTCTTTGCACAATTATGACCTCTTTTTAACATAGTTACCTTGATAAGCTACATATTCATCTTTGGGACAGTCATTAGTAATGATTTCTTCCTCAAGTCTTCTGTCGCTCATTTCAAAACAAAAGTTGCCATCCAATGTATTTACTTGTTTTCAGTTATTGCAAAAGGCTTCTCTGAAATCACTGCACAATAGGATCAGTAACAGGACTGCTCTAAAAAAGAGAAGCTTTTACAAGCACAAATGGCTTGTTAATATAAAACATGCATCAATAAATAATGTTTAAAAACATGAAGAAGGCTTACAGGTTTTACAGGAACCAGTAAACATGGCTACACAATGCTGATGGCTTACTTCATGTAGCTTTTTATAGACACTCAAAAAAACTCACCCCAAAATCTCAGGCCAAAACAACCACTCCACACACATACAGATATGTATATATTTGTTCTTTGCCCTATAAAAGGTCTTTCCCTGTCCTGTATCCTCCTGTTCCTAAACAGTAGCATCTAGTAAAAAACACTTAGCATGATTTACAAAATCTATTTCTCTCCTTGGGACTTTAAGCTGCTGTTATAGAAGTGATGAAGGTGTTCTCATTCAGACTTTTGTTGTTTCTGGGCCCTTTGCCACCTGTTCTTATTTTCCCCCTCTTCCACTTTCTTCCCATCTCTTTTGCACAGGCACCACACTTGTCCATCAGAGCTGATTCTGCGTAGCAGGAGACTTGTTTTCACATGATATCCAATCCATAAACAAGGGGTAGGAGGTACCAACCCAGCTGATAAGCCCTGGCCAGGAAGTAAATTTAATCAGAAAGTAACTTTAGGAAAACAAAAATATCGGTTTATCATTTTCATTATAGCAAATAGAATTTGAAAACAGATTTGTTTACATTGAATTCTGTGTCACAAGTAAAACACGTTCCCTCTTGTTATCACTCTGCATGTCAATCAAGGGGCTGTTTGTGAAAGTTCAAACACACTTGAGTTCACTTTGAGCCTCACGTGATTTTCATTTTTTCTTAAGAATTTTTATCTTGTTTCATTACATTGGTTCACTTTGCAAAAAAATATCATACAGATTTAAATGGCTGCCACTGTTATGAGGAACAATTACACAGTTTCCAATAATTTTGTAAACTGCAGCTGAGATCTCTGCTTAGACACAGTTCACAGTGCTAATGAAAACATGAAACTGTCCAGTCTATAGCAAACTACAGTTTCAAGAACTACCAAAATCCTGGTCCTGAAATCCTCAAATAAACTCATTTCTGTTCAAAAGCAAAAATTGTTGAAACTGTGAATTAAAACACTATCCCAGACATTAAATTTCAAGCAAATTTACATGTATTTAAATATAATCCAGTTTAGCTTTATGTACTCGCAATTATTTTCTCCTCTTAATCCATAACAGCTCTTAGACAGTCTGCTTTTTGAATCATCCCTTTGTCACTGGTCCTATTGCATCTCCCTTGCTCTGGCCTGGTGAGCAGGGGGATCGTGCCACCACCCAAGCAGAGCACACCCACTTCAGCATTAAAGCAGCTAACAACTAACAGGATTCTAGATATTGCACTGCAAAGTGAAAGTCATAACCATTAAAACATAACAAAGCCGGTTAAGATGTATTTATTTTTTAAAGCAACATGCTCTGTCTATGGCCTGCTCCTACTATGTCAAAACTCAACTACTTAAGATGCTTCGTTACTATTAAAAAAAAAAAAAAAAATCAAATATTAATGCTGCAGAAGACCCAGTAGTTTTAGAAATGTTTAATTGTACTACACAGTGGCTACAAGCCTGTAAAAGCCAGGCAAGGCAGTATCACATGTGGGTCTAAGCCATGCTCAGTGCCATACGGTGACATTTACCCAGTCTGCAGTCCTGAACTGTGCATGGCCCATCTCACACCACCTGCCTCAGAGCTAAAGTCACCTTCAATGTCACATCATCACAGTTTCTTTTAACAGAAAGGCACATAGTTCCTTTGTTTCAATCATGATCTGATTAATTGAAAAGCAAAACAACATACCCAAATGCCCCAATATTTTCACAAGAAACTTTTTATTAAAAAGATGAAAACTACCTTTAAAAAGAACATGTTACATGAAAATTCTCCATCCTTTTTTTTCCAGGGGAAAAACACCACCCTACTGAACATATTTTACATTTCTGCAAATTGTGTCAACTACGCACCTGGTTTTGTCTATAAAATTCATGTATATCAGCGAGTATGTAACACAGGAGAGACAGAGATAAAAATGACCAAAAAAAATCAAAAAGCTGACACAAAACAATTAGTCAGTAGTTCAACTAAAAGTTTATTCAAAGCACACTCTTTTTTTATCCGATAAATCTACCTCCAGTGTAACCTCAGACAAGATAACACATGTGACAGTATATACTATCTTTTTTCTTCATGTCTGTCCTCATTAATATATTCTACTTCAAATGAATGGAGTAGTTCATACAGAGTTCAAATGAATATGGTTTGATTTTGCAAAAAGTATCTTTCTTTGAGTGTTCCCACTTACTGCATCACTTCAGCATGAATTAAACATGAATTCATGATAAAATCATCAAAATGCAAAAACAAAGAGATGGTAAAAGGATCAAAGGCATCTTCTAGTTGCCAGAGAAACCAAAACAGCAAATGAATTTGAAGTACACAGTACTCACACAATCTCCCAGGACAAGTGCACATGAAGTGTATGAAGGAACTCTTCATCTATGTGTTTCAGCAGCAGACTGAAATGAACAGAGAATAAATTCATTAATATTATGCTCAGATGGGTTAAAAGTTGTCAGATTAGTGGGCGGCACTTCTGAAAGGCACCGAGGCAGGTCACTGAGAAGTTCACACCATCAGTGTGCAAGTCGAGTGGGTACAAGAAATTCAGATCTAATTTTTTTAGAGTGCTATTAATCAGAAACACATTTGCATCAGTTCTGAGAGCCCAGAAGAAACTACATTAAAGAGTTCAGGTTCACATAATGTGAATATGAAGTGCAGTTTTCTTGGCTGGACATTCAAAAAAGTCACCACACAAAAATTGTCTAGTGTAGGAATGAATTTTTCTCAGGAGCTCTCACTTCCCCCATACTCCTCTCTGCTATCTTCGGCTAGTGCGCAGAGGCTCTGAAGATGCTGCTTGAAATATTGTTTTATGTAATATGGAATCTGTCCAGTCTACTTACTCATTTCACAAAGCCAACAGACAAAATAGCAAATGGTAATGATTTTCAGTCACAGCTGCCCTTGGTGGGATTTGAAAGGGGAAATGCTCCATATCCATTACTGGCTCCCTGAAAATCACATCCTCCAGGGAATCAGAATTGTCTCCTTCATTAACTCTTCTAATTCTCTGATTAATAATGATAGTTTTGATTTAAATATGGGCAAGAGAAGCAACAAACCAACATGAGTGCAGAAGAACTGAATACAAGGCAACTGGCAGTGCAAACGCTGCTCTGGGGGTACCCAAAACCCGCCGGTGAGCCACACATCCCACCACAGGAGACAGGTTGTGTATTTGATTAAGCTGGCTGCTGTGATACACCCCTCTATGGAGACGTCTCCAGTAGGGGCAGAAAGAGGAGAATGTCCCCATGCTCCCTCCCTGTGGGCAGCCCTGGCTGTCAGGGTGGGTTTTGGTTTCCTTCCCAGCTGCAGCCCCCATGTCCCAGGTGCAGCCCCTTCCTCAGCGCTACACCCCTGGGCTGCTGGACCTCCTGGGGCTGCCCCTTGTCTGGGAGCCAGTCCTGCAGTAACCCCCTGCACCAATCAGGGCTGCTGAAAGGAGCAAAACCTGAAGGGGTGGAAACCAGCCACAAGAAAGAAGGTCTCTCCTAAAACAAGGGCAAATTCCTTTGAGTATACCGGGCAATGAGGAGGCACATAGGAAAGACTTTGCACACCATGTTTACCCCTAATTATCTGCTGTGGGTCCAAACACGATGCTGTAAATAGTTGAATCATCAATGTTCTTTATTTTAAAGTACAAAAGACCAAAAACTACAGAAATAAGAAACCCAGAGGGCTATGAAGACCCTCCTTGTGCAAGCACTAGCAGCACCCACCCACTATCCTAGGGACCACTCTGTCCACCAGTCTCATTGCATGAACTGAACAAGACATCGGAGGACGCCGAATGTCGCTGGATCCACCACACATAAAGCAGAGCCATAAGGATGGTGAAATCTTTCTCACTTTTTACTTTCTTTCCTATACCTCTATTCTTTTGCTTCCCTTTTTATAAGTAATAAGGTAACGTAAGATTTACAACCCCGCATATGCCGCAAACCTTTTATGTTTACCAGTTGAACCTAGAATAATAATCTTTCTGCCACCAAATCATATGCCAATTGGGCCAAGCTGCAAAATAAAAGCCTTTTGCTTACAGACCTTAAGTACTGTGTGTACTGTTTTCCAAACAAGGGGACACTTCTACCCCCACTCCTACCTCTGGGTGGGGTGTGACACACACAGGAACATCACTCCAGCCCTTGACTGTGCCCAGCCCTGCATGCATTTTCAGAGAGCCTGAAAGACCTGCTCTGCCAGGGCAGGGAGCAAATGTGGGGGCAGTGGGGGTGCCTGCTCCCAGCCTGCCCTGGCTGCTCACCCGCACCGAGCAGGAGCACCCCTGGCCTGGGGAGCTGGCAGGGACAGGTGGGGCGACACAGCCAGCTCAGCACGGGCAGCAAGGACCCACCAGGGAGAGACACATGGCACTGATCCAGCAAAGAGGGAGGGGACCCCACATCACCCTGCACCTGGACACCCAACCAAGAGGGCACTGGGGAACTACCTCCTCCCCAGCCCAGGAATTCCCAAATCCCATTCCAAGCACCCTAAACACCCACCCGGGCAGCCTTAACCAGGACAAGGAGTAGCATGGCCAGGCCCGGATGCTGCCACATCCTGCTGCTGGATCCACCAGCCCCAGGCCCCAGCCCCGCTGCTGCTGGTGCCATTGCCCATACCCTCATGGTCGGCAGCGCTCCCTTCCTGCATCCATGGGGAGGACACTCGACTCCTTTCAGGTAGATGCAGGCAGCGATAAGGTCTCACCACAGCCTCCTTTTCTCCAGGCTGAACAGTTCCAGTTCCCTCAGTGACTCCTCATCAGACTTGTGCTCCAGACCCCTCATCAGCTTTGTTACCCTTCTCTGAACTCTCTCCAGCACCTCAATGTCTTTCCTGTAGTGACAGGCCCAAAACCAGACAGAGGATTTAAGGTGGGGCCTTGCCAGTGCTGAGTACAGGGGACAATCACGTCTCTAGACCTCCTCGCCACAATATTCCTGATACAAGCAGGGATGCTGTTGGCCCTTTTGGCCACGTGGGCACACGGCTGGCTCATGTTAGGCCATCTGTCAATTAAAACCCCCAGATCACTCTCTGCCAGGCAGCTTTCCAGCCACTCTTCCCTGAGCAGGTAGCGCCGCCAGGGGATGTTCTTAACCAAGTGCAGGAGCCAGAACTTGACATTGTTAAACCTCATACAAATGGCCTAAGCTTAATGATCAAACCGATTCAGATCCCTCTGTAGAGCATTCCTATCATCAAGCAGATCAACATATCCGGCCAACCTGGTGTCATATACAGATGAACGAAGAGATGGATGTGGATAGACAGATGGACGAAGAGATGGATGTAGATACGTGGATGGATGAAGCGATGGAAGTAGACGGATAGTTGCAGTGTTGTTGGATCTTCCAGCTGCAGGTGCTGTCCTGTGGTTGCTGGCTCATGGGTGCTGGTGGCCCAGGAGCTGCACAGCCTCCAGAGAGCTCCTGCTGGAGACATGCCCAGGGGCCCCATCGCCCCACGGCTCTTCCTGGGCGGCAAGAGGGGGCAGGGGTGCCAAGACCCCCATCCCACTGGTCTGCTGGGCTGGCCAGGGCAGGACCAATGCACTTTTCTGCTTGCCTTTTCCCTTACGATACACCACCTTGTGTTCCAGGCTGCAGAAATGGCTGTTTCATTCGATTAAGGGGAGATGAAGAGGATGAGAGTGGATGTTTTGGTGGAGGAGGCAATGGAGAAGAGATGACTTGGGCACCAGTTCTATTCACTTGCAGGCCCAGGACTTGACATCTTCCTTGATTCTACCCAGTTTCCACTTGCAGTGTCATTCATGCCTACACGGAAGAGTAGCTGTGCTGTACAGATGCAGAGTGAGATCAGAGACCGGGAAGGGATGACCATTAACTGTGAGGGAAACTTCAGCTACTGCCTGAACCAGCTGGAGAAAGAACTTTCTGAGGGGTGACGATGGCTGCCAGACATGACGGGATGGTTGGGAAGAACCTCTTCAGGCAACATGGGACTATAATTGGTTGGGATTGTGAATTTGGCGGAAGGGGCAGACGAGTACACTCATAACCACCATTCAGGGGTTTCGTCCCCATCCCCTGCTGCCCAGCCCGCACTGGAGATGCCCGCGTCACAGAGGTGTGATGTCAGTGCCCGTGTTCCACCTGCAACGCTGGTCCCCGGCAACGAGCAGAACACTACCCCTTCTCCAGAGGTCACAGCTCAGCCCATCTTCTGTTGTCTTCCTGCTTTCTTCTTGATTACCTCGCACCCACTCTCGCCTTTCTGTCCTGCTCCAGCCCTTCTCACGTGCTCCCGCTGTCTCTGTCCTGTCTTGCCGCTGCCGCCGTTCCCATAGAGCGTGAAAGTCCGGAGGAAGAAAACACTTCTGCTGCTGGAGGTACAGTCCTGCTGCGTCACGGTGGGCACCGCCACCACCGGGCAGGCTGAAGCAGGCACCGTGCGGATGGCATGGGTTGGGGACCCAGCTCTGGGGAGCTCAGGGGGCCGAGAGCTTGGCTCATCCTCTCCACCCGCCCCTGCAAGGCCACGGGCTGGGAGAAGCCCTTCTGGGCTGCTGGTCCCCTGCTGAAATCGAGCACCCCTGCCTGTGGGGACACATCCCAGGAGAGCCTGTGGTGCCCTGGGCTCGTCCTCGAAGGATGCTCGCCAGGAGCAGCTGGCGCTGCCTGAGCTGGTACCTGCTCTGCCCCTTTCCAGGCTGGAGCCAGGGCAGCCCAGCCCTGCCTGCAGAGCAGCGCAGAGTCAAAAATCCTGGGCGCCGAGGCAGGCAGGAGGCTGGGGTCTGTGCCCGGGACCAAACGCAGGGCAGGGACATGATTGCCTACTGCTGCCCTCTGTGCTCCAGCAGATCCACAAAAACATGCAACTCCTAAAACTGCTGAGGTGCACGGGAGTGCAGGATCTTCCAGCTGCAGGTGCTGTCCTGTGGTTGCTGGCTCATGGGTGCTGGTGGCCCAGGAGCTGCCCAGCCTCCACAGAGCTCCTGCTGGGGACATGCCCAGGGGCTCCATCGCCCCACGGCTCTTCCTGGGCGGCAAGAGGGGGCAGGGGTGCCGAGACCCCCATCCCACGGGTCTGCTGGGCTGGCCAGGGCAGGACCAATGCGCTTTTCTGCTTGCCTTTTCCCTTACGATACACCACCTTGTGTCACGTGCTGCAGAGACGGCTGTTTCATTCGATTAAGGGGAGATGAAGAGGATGAGACTGGATGTTTTGGTGGAGGAGGAAATGGAGGTCGATGGAGTGGTGAAGATAGAGGAAATGATGGAGGTGGATACAGATATGGATGACGAGATGGACGTGGATGGACAAATGGACGAAGAGATGGATGTAGATACGTGGATGGAGGAAGCGATGGAAGTAGACTGATAGTTGCATTGTTGTAGGTGTGGCGGGCTGGCTGGGGTGGGGTGGGCATCAGTAGCGGGATATTTTTGGTTTGTTATATGTAGTCGTGCTTTTTTTCTGTAAATATATATATTTATGTTTTTTTCAGACCCGAGCTCTCTGTCTTTTTCTTGTATTTGCTGGATTGTGGTTGCCGCTTGCTCTGGTTTCCTGGGCTGCAGGGAGCTGGGGGCAGCTGGCACGGCCACCTGGGGGGCAGCAGGTCCCTGTGCACGGAGGAGAGGGGGTCCCACTTGCAGAGATTACTGCACTGGGCACCCTAAGTCTGTAGCGCTGCCGGATCCGGGACTTGGCCTTTTTCAGCCTCATACAATTGGCCTCAGCCCATCCATCCTGCTGCATCAGATCCCTCTCCAGAGCCTTTCTAGCCTCGGGGCAGATCAACGCTCCCACCCAACTGGGTGTCATCTAGCAAACTTTGTAAAGGTGCACTCAATCACCTTGCCCAGGTCCTTGATAAAGTTATTAAACATATTGTTAGGACGAAGTCCAGCAGCACACTTCTGCGCGTTGGATCCTCTACCACCTGTGTCAAAAAGTTACCATCGGTGCCCTGCAGGAACCTCCTGGACTGTGTGTGCTTAGCTGTGTTGTCTTCCCAGCCGATACCAGGGTGGTTGGGGACCCCCATGAGAACCAGAGCCTGCGATGGTGAGGCTACTTCCAGCTGTCTGTAGAATACCTCATTGACTTCCTCTTCTTGATCAGGTGGCCTATAGTTAACACCCACCACACGTCAACCCATTTTAACCTGTCCATTAGTTTTTACCCATAAGCTCTTGACTCGCTTTGCATCTGTACTAAACACCCACAACGTGCCACACTTGTTAGCCTGTCCCTTAATTTTTACCCATAAGCTCTTGACTCGTTTTTCATCACCCCAGGCAGAGTTTGGTACATTCCAATTGATCTCTGCCATAAAGCGCAACTGCTCCACCTTGCCTTGCTGGTCTGTCTTTCTTAAAAAGTGCAGAGCCTCCCATGACAGCCTTTCAATCATGTGAGCTCTCCCACCATGTGTCTGTAATTGCAAAGAGATCATGGCCCTGCAACCGCACACAGATCTTTAATTCGTCCTCTTTGTTCCCCACGCTGCGTGCGTTGCTGTACAGAGAAGTAATCAAGCGTGCGGGTTTGCCATGAGGCATGTAGAAGGATCCACCATAGCCATGCACACCCTGGAGGTGGTTGGCCTTTGGGTTCTCATCTTGGGATGCAGCTCAGGAACATTTTTCGCTGCTCTGGTTGGCCTGGCTTATTCCTCGGTTGGATGTGGTGGTGTGAGTGTTGCCACTTTGGACACCGTGCCTGAGCCCTTCAGTTTAAAGCCCACCTCACCAAGGGAGCCAGCCTGCTGCCAAACATGCCCTTGCTGCTTCTAGACAGCTGGATCACATCCCTCCCTGACAGGTTATAGTCCTCAAAGAATGTCACATTCTCAGAAAAGCCAAAACCCTCAGCATGCCACCAGCCACAAAGCCAGGAGTTAATGTGCATTTCACGTCTATTTCTGGCTGCCCCCTTTCCTCAGACTGCCAGAATGAAGGCAGAGATGACTTGGGCACCAGTTCTATTCACTTGCAGGCCCAGGACTTGACATCTTCCTTGATTCTACCCAGTTTCCACTTGCGGTGTCATTCATGCCTACACGGAAGAGTAGCTGTGCTGTACAGATGCAGAGTGAGATCAGAGACCGGGAAGGGATGACCATTAACTGTGAGGGAAACTTCAGCTACTGCCTGAACCAGCTGGAGAAAGAACTTTCTGAGGGGTGACGATGGCTGCCAGACATGACGGGATGGTTGGGAAGAACCTCTTCAGGCAACATGGGACTATAATTGGTTGGGATTGTGAATTTGGCGGAAGGGGCAGACGAGTACACTCATAACCACCATTCAGGGGTTTCGTCCCCATCCCCTGCTGCCCAGCCCGCACTGGAGATGCCCGCGTCACAGAGGTGTGATGTCAGTGCCCGTGTTCCACCTGCAACGCTGGTCCCCGGCAACGAGCAGAACACTACCCCTTCTCCAGAGGTCACAGCTCAGCCCATCTTCTGTTGTCTTCCTGCTTTCTTCTTGATTACCTCGCACCCACTCTCGCCTTTCTGTCCTGCTCCAGCCCTTCTCACGTGCTCCCGCTGTCTCTGTCCTGTCTTGCCGCTGCCGCCGTTCCCATAGAGCGTGAAAGTCCGGAGGAAGAAAACACTTCTGCTGCTGGAGGTACAGTCCTGCTGCGTCACGGTGGGCACCGCCACCACCGGGCAGGCTGAAGCAGGCACCGTGCGGATGGCATGGGTTGGGGACCCAGCTCTGGGGAGCTCAGGGGGCCGAGAGCTTGGCTCATCCTCTCCACCCGCCCCTGCAAGGCCACGGGCTGGGAGAAGCCCTTCTGGGCTGCTGGTCCCCTGCTGAAATCGAGCACCCCTGCCTGTGGGGACACATCCCAGGAGAGCCTGTGGTGCCCTGGGCTCGTCCTCGAAGGATGCTCGCCAGGAGCAGCTGGCGCTGCCTGAGCTGGTACCTGCTCTGCCCCTTTCCAGGCTGGAGCCAGGGCAGCCCAGCCCTGCCTGCAGAGCAGCGCAGAGTCAAAAATCCTGGGCGCCGAGGCAGGCAGGAGGCTGGGGTCTGTGCCCGGGACCAAACGCAGGGCAGGGACATGATTGCCTACTGCTGCCCTCTGTGCTCCAGCAGATCCACAAAAACATGCAACTCCTAAAACTGCTGAGGTGCACGGGAGTGCAGGATCTTCCAGCTGCAGGTGCTGTCCTGTGGTTGCTGGCTCATGGGTGCTGGTGGCCCAGGAGCTGCCCAGCCTCCACAGAGCTCCTGCTGGGGACATGCCCAGAGGCCCCATCGCCCCACGGCTCTTCCTGGGCGGCAAGAGGGGGCAGGGGTGCCGAGACCCCCATCCCACGGGTCTGCTGGGCTGGCCAGGGCAGGACCAATGCGCTTTTCTGCTTGCCTTTTCCCTTACGATACACCACCTTGTGTCACGTGCTGCAGAGACGGCTGTTTCATTCGATTAAGGGGAGATGAAGAGGATGAGACTGGATGTTTTGGTGGAGGAGGAAATGGAGGTCGATGGAGTGGTGAAGATAGAGGAAATGATGGAGGTGGATACAGATATGGATGACGAGATGGACGTGGATGGACAAATGGACGAAGAGATGGATGTAGATACGTGGATGGAGGAAGCGATGGAAGTAGACTGATAGTTGCATTGTTGTAGGTGTGGCGGGCTGGCTGGGGTGGGGTGGGCATCAGTAGCGGGATATTTTTGGTTTGTTATATGTAGTCGTGCTTTTTTTCTGTAAATATATATATTTATGTTTTTTTCAGACCCGAGCTCTCTGTCTTTTTCTTGTATTTGCTGGATTGTGGTTGCCGCTTGCTCTGGTTTCCTGGGCTGCAGGGAGCTGGGGGCAGCTGGCACGGCCACCTGGGGGGCAGCAGGTCCCTGTGCACGGAGGAGAGGGGGTCCCACTTGCAGAGATTACTGCACTGGGCACCCTAAGTCTGTAGCGCTGCCGGATCCGGGACTTGGCCTTTTTCAGCCTCATACAATTGGCCTCAGCCCATCCATCCTGCTGCATCAGATCCCTCCCCAGAGCCTTTCTAGCCTCGGGCAGATCAACGCTCCCACCCAACTGGGTGTCATCTAGCAAACTTTGTAAAGGTGCACTCAATCACCTTGCCCAGGTCCTTGATAAAGTTATTAAACATATTGTTAGGACGAAGTCCAGCAGCACACTTCTGCGCGTTGGATCCTCTACCACCTGTGTCAAAAAGTTACCATCGGTGCCCTGCAGGAACCTCCTGGACTGTGTGTGCTTAGCTGTGTTGTCTTCCCAGCCGATACCAGGGTGGTTGGGGACCCCCATGAGAACCAGAGCCTGCGATGGTGAGGCTACTTCCAGCTGTCTGTAGAATACCTCATTGACTTCCTCTTCTTGATCAGGCGGCCTATAGTTAACACCCACCACACGTCACCCATTTTAACCTGTCCATTAGTTTTTACCCATAAGCTCTTGACTCGCTTTGCATCTGTACTAAACACCCACAACGTGCCACACTTGTTAGCCTGTCCCTTAATTTTTACCCATAAGCTCTTGACTCGTTTTTCATCACCCCAGGCAGAGTTTGGTACATTCCAATTGATCTCTGCCATAAAGCGCAACTGCTCCACCTTGCCTTGCTGGTCTGTCTTTCTTAAAAAGTGCAGAGCCTCCCATGACAGCCTTTCAATCATGTGAGCTCTCCCACCATGTGTCTGTAATTGCAAAGAGATCATGGCCCTGCAACCGCACACAGATCTTTAATTCGTCCTCTTTGTTCCCCACGCTGCGTGCGTTGCTGTACAGAGAAGTAATCAAGCGTGCGGGTTTGCCATGAGGCATGTAGAAGGATCCACCATAGCCATGCACACCCTGGAGGTGGTTGGCCTTTGGGTTCTCATCTTGGGATGCAGCTCAGGAACATTTTTCGCTGCTCTGGTTGGCCTGGCTTATTCCTCGGTTGGATGTGGTGGCGTGAGTGTTGCCACTTTGGACACCGTGCCTGAGCCCTTCAGTTTAAAGCCCACCTCACCAAGGGAGCCAGCCTGCTGCCAAACATGCCCTTGCTCCTTCTAGACAGCTGGATCACATCCCTCCCTGACAGGTTATAGTCCTCAAAGAATGTCACATTCTCAGAAAAGCCAAAACCCTCAGCATGCCACCAGCCACAAAGCCAGGAGTTAATGTGCATTTCACGTCTATTTCTGGCTGCCCCCTTTCCTCAGACTGCCAGAATGAAGGCAGAGATGACTTGGGCACCAGTTCTATTCACTTGCAGCCCCGGAGCTTGACATCTTCCTTGATTCTACCCAGTTTCCGCTTGCGGTGTCATTCATGCCTACACGGAAGAGTAGCTGTGCTGTACAGATGCAGAGTGAGATCAGAGACCGGGAAGGGATGACCATTAACTGTGAGGGAAACTTCAGCTACTGCCTGAACCAGCTGGAGAAAGAACTTTCTGAGGGGTGACGATGGCTGCCAGACATGACGGGATGGTTGGGAAGAACCTCTTCAGGCAACATGGGACTATAATTGGTTGGGATTGTGAATTTGGCGGAAGGGGCAGACGAGTACACTCATAACCACCATTCAGGGGTTTCGTCCCCATCCCCTGCTGCCCAGCCCGCACTGGAGATGCCCGCGTCACAGAGGTGTGATGTCAGTGCCCGTGTTCCACCTGCAACGCTGGTCCCCGGCAACGAGCAGAACACTACCCCTTCTCCAGAGGTCACAGCTCAGCCCATCTTCTGTTGTCTTCCTGCTTTCTTCTTGATTACCTCGCACCCACTCTCGCCTTTCTGTCCTGCTCCAGCCCTTCTCACGTGCTCCCGCTGTCTCTGTCCTGTCTTGCCGCTGCCGCCGTTCCCATAGAGCGTGAAAGTCCGGAGGAAGAAAACACTTCTGCTGCTGGAGGTACAGTCCTGCTGCGTCACGGTGGGCACCGCCACCACCGGGCAGGCTGAAGCAGGCACCGTGCGGATGGCATGGGTTGGGGACCCAGCTCTGGGGAGCTCAGGGGGCCGAGAGCTTGGCTCATCCTCTCCACCCGCCCCTGCAAGGCCACGGGCTGGGAGAAGCCCTTCTGGGCTGCTGGTCCCCTGCTGAAATCGAGCACCCCTGCCTGTGGGGACACATCCCAGGAGAGCCTGTGGTGCCCTGGGCTCGTCCTCGAAGGATGCTCGCCAGGAGCAGCTGGCGCTGCCTGAGCTGGTACCTGCTCTGCCCCTTTCCAGGCTGGAGCCAGGGCAGCCCAGCCCTGCCTGCAGAGCAGCGCAGAGTCAAAAATCCTGGGCGCCGAGGCAGGCAGGAGGCTGGGGTCTGTGCCCGGGACCAAACGCAGGGCAGGGACATGATTGCCTACTGCTGCCCTCTGTGCTCCAGCAGATCCACAAAAACATGCAACTCCTAAAACTGCTGAGGTGCACGGGAGTGCAGGATCTTCCAGCTGCAGGTGCTGTCCTGTGGTTGCTGGCTCATGGGTGCTGGTGGCCCAGGAGCTGCCCAGCCTCCACAGAGCTCCTGCTGGGGACATGCCCAGAGGCCCCATCGCCCCACGGCTCTTCCTGGGCGGCAAGAGGGGGCAGGGGTGCCGAGACCCCCATCCCACGGGTCTGCTGGGCTGGCCAGGGCAGGACCAATGCGCTTTTCTGCTTGCCTTTTCCCTTACGATACACCACCTTGTGTCACGTGCTGCAGAGACGGCTGTTTCATTCGATTAAGGGGAGATGAAGAGGATGAGACTGGATGTTTTGGTGGAGGAGGAAATGGAGGTCGATGGAGTGGTGAAGATAGAGGAAATGATGGAGGTGGATACAGATATGGATGACGAGATGGACGTGGATGGACAAATGGACGAAGAGATGGATGTAGATACGTGGATGGAGGAAGCAATGGAAGTAGACTGATAGTTGCATTGTTGTAGGTGTGGCGGGCTGGCTGGGGTGGGGTGGGCATCAGTAGCGGGATATTTTTGGTTTGTTATATGTAGTCGTGCTTTTTTTCTGTAAATATATATATTTATGTTTTTTTCAGACCCGAGCTCTCTGTCTTTTTCTTGTATTTGCTGGATTGTGGTTGCCGCTTGCTCTGGTTTCCTGGGCTGCAGGGAGCTGGGGGCAGCTGGCACGGCCACCTGGGGGGCAGCAGGTCCCTGTGCACGGAGGAGAGGGGGTCCCACTTGCAGAGATTACTGCACTGGGCACCCTAAGTCTGTAGCGCTGCCGGATCCGGGACTTGGCCTTTTTCAGCCTCATACAATTGGCCTCAGCCCATCCATCCTGCTGCATCAGATCCCTCCCCAGAGCCTTTCTACCCTCCGGCAGATCAACGCTCCCACCCAACTGGGTGTCATCTAGCAAACTTTGTAAAGGTGCACTCAATCACCTTGCCCAGGTCCTTGATAAAGTTATTAAACATATTGTTAGGACGAAGTCCAGCAGCACACTTCTGCGCGTTGGATCCTCTACCACCTGTGTCAAAAAGTTACCATCGGTGCCCTGCAGGAACCTCCTGGACTGTGTGTGCTTAGCTGTGTTGTCTTCCCAGCCGATACCAGGGTGGTTGGGGACCCCCATGAGAACCAGAGCCTGCGATGGTGAGGCTACTTCCAGCTGTCTGTAGAATACCTCATTGACTTCCTCTTCTTGATCAGGTGGCCTATAGTTAACACCCACCACACGTCACCCATTTTAACCTGTCCATTAGTTTTTACCCATAAGCTCTTGACTCGCTTTGCATCTGTACTAAACACCCACAACGTGCCACACTTGTTAGCCTGTCCCTTAATTTTTACCCATAAGCTCTTGACTCGTTTTTCATCACCCCAGGCAGAGTTTGGTACATTCCAATTGATCTCTGCCATAAAGCGCAACTGCTCCACCTTGCCTTGCTGGTCTGTCTTTCTTAAAAAGTGCAGAGCCTCCCATGACAGCCTTTCAATCATGTGAGCTCTCCCACCATGTGTCTGTAATTGCAAAGAGATCATGGCCCTGCAACCGCACACAGATCTTTAATTCGTCCTCTTTGTTCCCCACGCTGCGTGCGTTGCTGTACAGAGAAGTAATCAAGCGTGCGGGTTTGCCATGAGGCATGTAGAAGGATCCACCATAGCCATGCACACCCTGGAGGTGGTTGGCCTTTGGGTTCTCATCTTGGGATGCAGCTCAGGAACATTTTTCGCTGCTCTGGTTGGCCTGGCTTATTCCTCGGTTGGATGTGGTGGCGTGAGTGTTGCCACTTTGGACACCGTGCCTGAGCCCTTCAGTTTAAAGCCCACCTCACCAAGGGAGCCAGCCTGCTGCCAAACATGCCCTTGCTGCTTCTAGACAGTTGGATCACATCCCTCCCTGACAGGTTATAGTCCTTAAAGAATGTCACATTCTCAGAAAAGCCAAAACCCTCAGCATGCCACCAGCCACAAAGCCAGGAGTTAATGTGCATTTCACGTCTATTTCTGGCTGCCCCCTTTCCTCAGACTGGCAGAATGAAGGCAGAGATGACTTGGGCACCAGTTCTATTCACTTGCAGGCCCAGGACTTGACATCTTCCTTGATTCTACCCAGTTTCCACTTGCAGTGTCATTCATGCCTACACGGAAGAGTAGCTGTGCTGTACAGATGCAGAGTGAGATCAGAGACCGGGAAGGGATGACCATTAACTGTGAGGGAAACTTCAGCTACTGCCTGAACCAGCTGGAGAAAGAACTTTCTGAGGGGTGACGATGGCTGCCAGACATGACGGGATGGTTGGGAAGAACCTCTTCAGGCAACATGGGACTATAATTGGTTGGGATTGTGAATTTGGCGGAAGGGGCAGACGAGTACACTCATAACCACCATTCAGGGGTTTCGTCCCCATCCCCTGCTGCCCAGCCCGCACTGGAGATGCCCGCGTCACAGAGGTGTGATGTCAGTGCCCGTGTTCCACCTGCAATGCTGGTCCCCGGCAACGAGCAGAACACTACCCCTTCTCCAGAGGTCACAGCTCAGCCCATCTTCTGTTGTCTTCCTGCTTTCTTCTTGATTACCTCGCACCCACTCTCGCCTTTCTGTCCTGCTCCAGCCCTTCTCACGTGCTCCCGCTGTCTCTGTCCTGTCTTGCCGCTGCCGCCGTTCCCATAGAGCGTGAAAGTCCGGAGGAAGAAAACACTTCTGCTGCTGGAGGTACAGTCCTGCTGCGTCACGGTGGGCACCGCCACCACCGGGCAGGCTGAAGCAGGCACCGTGCGGATGGCATGGGTTGGGGACCCAGCTCTGGGGAGCTCAGGGGGCCGAGAGCTTGGCTCATCCTCTCCACCCGCCCCTGCAAGGCCACGGGCTGGGAGAAGCCCTTCTGGGCTGCTGGTCCCCTGCTGAAATCGAGCACCCCTGCCTGTGGGGACACATCCCAGGAGAGCCTGTGGTGCCCTGGGCTCGTCCTCGAAGGATGCTCGCCAGGAGCAGCTGGCGCTGCCTGAGCTGGTACCTGCTCTGCCCCTTTCCAGGCTGGAGCCAGGGCAGCCCAGCCCTGCCTGCAGAGCAGCGCAGAGTCAAAAATCCTGGGCGCCGAGGCAGGCAGGAGGCTGGGGTCTGTGCCCGGGACCAAACGCAGGGCAGGGACATGATTGCCTACTGCTGCCCTCTGTGCTCCAGCAGATCCACAAAAACATGCAACTCCTAAAACTGCTGAGGTGCACGGGAGTGCAGGATCTTCCAGCTGCAGGTGCTGTCCTGTGGTTGCTGGCTCATGGGTGCTGGTGGCCCAGGAGCTGCCCAGCCTCCAGAGAGCTCCTGCTGGGGACATGCCCAGGGGCTCCATCGCCCCACGGCTCTTCCTGGGCGGCAAGAGGGGGCAGGGGTGCCGAGACCCCCATCCCACGGGTCTGCTGGGCTGGCCAGGGCAGGACCAATGCGCTTTTCTGCTTGCCTTTTCCCTTACGATACACCACCTTGTGTCACGTGCTGCAGAGACGGCTGTTTCATTCGATTAAGGGGAGATGAAGAGGATGAGACTGGATGTTTTGGTGGAGGAGGAAATGGAGGTCGATGGAGTGGTGAAGATAGAGGAAATGATGGAGGTGGATACAGATATGGATGACGAGATGGACGTGGATGGACAAATGGACGAAGAGATGGATGTAGATACGTGGATGGAGGAAGCGATGGAAGTAGACTGATAGTTGCATTGTTGTAGGTGTGGCGGGCTGGCTGGGGTGGGGTGGGCATCAGTAGCGGGATATTTTTGGTTTGTTATATGTAGTCGTGCTTTTTTTCTGTAAATATATATATTTATGTTTTTTTCAGATCCGAGCTCTCTGTCTTTTTCTTGTATTTGCTGGATTGTGGTTGCCGCTTGCTCTGGTTTCCTGGGCTGCAGGGAGCTGGGGGCAGCTGGCACGGCCACCTGGGGGGCAGCAGGTCCCTGTGCACGGAGGAGAGGGGGTCCCACTTGCAGAGATTACTGCACTGGGCACCCTAAGTCTGTAGCGCTGCCGGATCCGGGACTTGGCCTTTTTCAGCCTCATACAATTGGCCTCAGCCCATCCATCCTGCTGCATCAGATCCCTCCCCAGAGCCTTTCTAGCCTCGGGCAGATCAACGCTCCCACCCAACTGGGTGTCATCTAGCAAACTTTGTAAAGGTGCACTCAATCACCTTGCCCAGGTCCTTGATAAAGTTATTAAACATATTGTTAGGACGAAGTCCAGCAGCACACTTCTGCGCGTTGGATCCTCTACCACCTGTGTCAAAAAGTTACCATCGGTGCCCTGCAGGAACCTCCTGGACTGTGTGTGCTTAGCTGTGTTGTCTTCCCAGCCGATACCAGGGTGGTTGGGGACCCCCATGAGAACCAGAGCCTGCGATGGTGAGGCTACTTCCAGCTGTCTGTAGAATACCTCATTGACTTCCTCTTCTTGATCAGGTGGCCTATAGTTAACACCCACCACACGTCACCCATTTTAACCTGTCCATTAGTTTTTACCCATAAGCTCTTGACTCGCTTTGCATCTGTACTAAACACCCACAACGTGCCACACTTGTTAGCCTGTCCCTTAATTTTTACCCATAAGCTCTTGACTCGTTTTTCATCACCCCAGGCAGAGTTTGGTACATTCCAATTGATCTCTGCCATAAAGCGCAACTGCTCCACCTTGCCTTGCTGGTCTGTCTTTCTTAAAAAGTGCAGAGCCTCCCATGACAGCCTTTCAATCATGTGAGCTCTCCCACCATGTGTCTGTAATTGCAAAGAGATCATGGCCCTGCAACCGCACACAGATCTTTAATTCGTCCTCTTTGTTCCCCACGCTGCGTGCGTTGCTGTACAGAGAAGTAATCAAGTGTGCGGGTTTGCCATGAGGTATGTAGAAGGATCCACCATAGCCATGCACACCCTGGAGGTGGTTGGCCTTTGGGTTCTCATCTTGGGATGCAGCTCAGGAACATTTTTCGCTGCTCTGGTTGGCCTGGCTTATTCCTCGGTTGGATGTGGTGTCGTGAGTGTTGCCACTTTGGACACCGTGCCTAGAGCCCTTCAGTTTAAAGCCCACCTCACCAAGGGAGCCAGCCTGCTGCCAAACATGCCCTTGCTGCTTCTAGACAGTTGGATCACATCCCTCCCTGACAGGTTATAGTCCTCAAAGAATGTCACATTCTCAGAAAAGCCAAAACCCTCAGCATGCCACCAGCCACAAAGCCAGGAGTTAATGTGCATTTCACGTCTATTTCTGGCTGCCCCCTTTCCTCAGACTGGCAGAATGAAGGCAGAGATGACTTGGGCACCAGTTCTATTCACTTGCAGGCCCAGGACTTGACATCTTCCTTGATTCTACCCAGTTTCCACTTGCGGTGTCATTCATGCCTACACGGAAGAGTAGCTGTGCTGTACAGATGCAGAGTGAGATCAGAGACCGGGAAGGGATGACCATTAACTGTGAGGGAAACTTCAGCTACTGCCTGAACCAGCTGGAGAAAGAACTTTCTGAGGGGTGACGATGGCTGCCAGACATGACGGGATGGTTGGGAAGAACCTCTTCAGGCAACATGGGACTATAATTGGTTGGGATTGTGAATTTGGCGGAAGGGGCAGACGAGTACACTCATAACCACCATTCAGGGGTTTCGTCCCCATCCCCTGCTGCCCAGCCCGCACTGGAGATGCCCGCGTCACAGAGGTGTGATGTCAGTGCCCGTGTTCCACCTGCAATGCTGGTCCCCGGCAACGAGCAGAACACTACCCCTTCTCCAGAGGTCACAGCTCAGCCCATCTTCTGTTGTCTTCCTGCTTTCCTCTTGATTACCTCGCACCCACTCTCGCCTTTCTGTCCTGCTCCAGCCCTTCTCACGTGCTCCCGCTGTCTCTGTCCTGTCTTGCCGCTGCCGCCGTTCCCATAGAGCGTGAAAGTCCGGAGGAAGAAAACACTTCTGCTGCTGGAGGTACAGTCCTGCTGCGTCACGGTGGGCACCGCCACCACCGGGCAGGCTGAAGCAGGCACCGTGCGGATGGCATGGGTTGGGGACCCAGCTCTGGGGAGCTCAGGGGGCCGAGAGCTTGGCTCATCCTCTCCACCCGCCCCTGCAAGGCCACGGGCTGGGAGAAGCCCTTCTGGGCTGCTGGTCCCCTGCTGAAATCGAGCACCCCTGCCTGTGGGGACACATCCCAGGAGAGCCTGTGGTGCCCTGGGCTCGTCCTCGAAGGATGCTCGCCAGGAGCAGCTGGCGCTGCCTGAGCTGGTACCTGCTCTGCCCCTTTCCAGGCTGGAGCCAGGGCAGCCCAGCCCTGCCTGCAGAGCAGCGCAGAGTCAAAAATCCTGGGCGCCGAGGCAGGCAGGAGGCTGGGGTCTGTGCCCGGGACCAAACGCAGGGCAGGGACATGATTGCCTACTGCTGCCCTCTGTGCTCCAGCAGATCCACAAAAACATGCAACTCCTAAAACTGCTGAGGTGCACGGGAGTGCAGGATCTTCCAGCTGCAGGTGCTGTCCTGTGGTTGCTGGCTCATGGGTGCTGGTGGCCCAGGAGCTGCCCAGCCTCCAGAGAGCTCCTGCTGGGGACATGCCCAGGGGCTCCATCGCCCCACGGCTCTTCCTGGGCGGCAAGAGGGGGCAGGGGTGCCGAGACCCCCATCCCACGGGTCTGCTGGGCTGGCCAGGGCAGGACCAATGCGCTTTTCTGCTTGCCTTTTCCCTTACGATACACCACCTTGTGTCACGTGCTGCAGAGACGGCTGTTTCATTCGATTAAGGGGAGATGAAGAGGATGAGACTGGATGTTTTGGTGGAGGAGGAAATGGAGGTCGATGGAGTGGTGAAGATAGAGGAAATGATGGAGGTGGATACAGATATGGATGACGAGATGGACGTGGATGGACAAATGGACGAAGAGATGGATGTAGATACGTGGATGGAGGAAGCAATGGAAGTAGACTGATAGTTGCATTGTTGTAGGTGTGGCGGGCTGGCTGGGGTGGGGTGGGCATCAGTAGCGGGATATTTTTGGTTTGTTATATGTAGTCGTGCTTTTTTTCTGTAAATATATATATTTATGTTTTTTTCAGACCCGAGCTCTCTGTCTTTTTCTTGTATTTGCTGGATTGTGGTTGCCGCTTGCTCTGGTTTCCTGGGCTGCAGGGAGCTGGGGGCAGCTGGCACGGCCACCTGGGGGGCAGCAGGTCCCTGTGCACGGAGGAGAGGGGGTCCCACTTGCAGAGATTACTGCACTGGGCACCCTAAGTCTGTAGCGCTGCCGGATCTGGGACTTGGCCTTTTTCAGCCTCATACAATTGGCCTCAGCCCATCCATCCTGCTGCATCAGATCCCTCTCCAGAGCCTTTCTAGCCTTGGGCAGATCAACGCTCCCACCCAACTGGGTGTCATCTAGCAAACTTTGTAAAGGTGCACTCAATCACCTTGCCCAGGTCATTGATAAAGTTATTAAACATATTGTTAGGACGAAGTCCAGCAGCACACTTCTGCGCGTTGGATCCTCTACCACCTGTGTCAAAAAGTTACCATCGGTGCCCTGCAGGAACCTCCTGGACTGTGTGTGCTTAGCTGTGTTGTCTTCCCAGCCGATACCAGGGTGGTTGGGGACCCCCATGAGAACCAGAGCCTGCGATGGTGAGGCTACTTCCAGCTGTCTGTAGAATACCTCATTGACTTCCTCTTCTTGATCAGGTGGCCTATAGTTAACACCCACCACACGTCACCCATTTTAACCTGTCCATTAGTTTTTACCCATAAGCTCTTGACTCGCTTTGCATCTGTACTAAACACCCACAACGTGCCACACTTGTTAGCCTGTCCCTTAATTTTTACCCATAAGCTCTTGACTCGTTTTTCATCACCCCAGGCAGAGTTTGGTACATTCCAATTGATCTCTGCCATAAAGCGCAACTGCTCCACCTTGCCTTGCTGGTCTGTCTTTCTTAAAAAGTGCAGAGCCTCCCATGACAGCCTTTCAATCATGTGAGCTCTCCCACCATGTGTCTGTAATTGCAAAGAGATCATGGCCCTGCAACCGCACACAGATCTTTAATTCGTCCTCTTTGTTCCCCACGCTGCGTGCGTTGCTGTACAGAGAAGTAATCAAGCGTGCGGGTTTGCCATGAGGCATGTAGAAGGATCCACCATAGCCATGCACACCCTGGAGGTGGTTGGCCTTTGGGTTCTCATCTTGGGATGCAGCTCAGGAACATTTTTCGCTGCTCTGGTTGGCCTGGCTTATTCCTCGGTTGGATGTGGTGGTGTGAGTGTTGCCACTTTGGACACCGTGCCTGAGCCCTTCAGTTTAAAGCCCACCTCACCAAGGGAGTCAGCCTGCTGCCAAACATGCCCTTGCTGCTTCTAGACAGTTGGATCACATCCCTCCCTGACAGGTTATAGTCCTCAAAGAATGTCACATTCTCAGAAAAGCCAAAACCCTCAGCATGCCACCAGCCACAAAGCCAGGAGTTAATGTGCATTTCACGTCTATTTCTGGCTGCCCCCTTTCCTCAGACTGGCAGAATGAAGGCAGAGATGACTTGGGCACCAGTTCTATTCACTTGCAGGCCCAGGACTTGACATCTTCCTTGATTCTACCCAGTTTCCACTTGCGGTGTCATTCATGCCTACACGGAAGAGTAGCTGTGCTGTACAGATGCAGAGTGAGATCAGAGACCGGGAAGGGATGACCATTAACTGTGAGGGAAACTTCAGCTACTGCCTGAACCAGCTGGAGAAAGAACTTTCTGAGGGGTGACGATGGCTGCCAGACATGACGGGATGGTTGGGAAGAACCTCTTCAGGCAACATGGGACTATAATTGGTTGGGATTGTGAATTTGGCGGAAGGGGCAGACGAGTACACTCATAACCACCATTCAGGGGTTTCGTCCCCATCCCCTGCTGCCCAGCCCGCACTGGAGATGCCCGCGTCACAGAGGTGTGATGTCAGTGCCCGTGTTCCACCTGCAATGCTGGTCCCCGGCAATGAGCAGAACACTACCCCTTCTCCAGAGGTCACAGCTCAGCCCATCTTCTGTTGTCTTCCTGCTTTCTTCTTGATTACCTCGCACCCACTCTCGCCTTTCTGTCCTGCTCCAGCCCTTCTCACGTGCTCCCGCTGTCTCTGTCCTGTCTTGCCGCTGCCGCCGTTCCCATAGAGCGTGAAAGTCCGGAGGAAGAAAACACTTCTGCTGCTGGAGGTACAGTCCTGCTGCGTCACGGTGGGCACCGCCACCACCGGGCAGGCTGAAGCAGGCACCGTGCGGATGGCATGGGTTGGGGACCCAGCTCTGGGGAGCTCAGGGGGCCGAGAGCTTGGCTCATCCTCTCCACCCGCCCCTGCAAGGCCACGGGCTGGGAGAAGCCCTTCTGGGCTGCTGGTCCCCTGCTGAAATCGAGCACCCCTGCCTGTGGGGACACATCCCAGGAGAGCCTGTGGTGCCCTGGGCTCGTCCTCGAAGGATGCTCGCCAGGAGCAGCTGGCGCTGCCTGAGCTGGTACCTGCTCTGCCCCTTTCCAGGCTGGAGCCAGGGCAGCCCAGCCCTGCCTGCAGAGCAGCGCAGAGTCAAAAATCCTGGGCGCCGAGGCAGGCAGGAGGCTGGGGTCTGTGCCCGGGACCAAACGCAGGGCAGGGACATGATTGCCTACTGCTGCCCTCTGTGCTCCAGCAGATCCACAAAAACATGCAACTCCTAAAACTGCTGAGGTGCACGGGAGTGCAGGATCTTCCAGCTGCAGGTGCTGTCCTGTGGTTGCTGGCTCATGGGTGCTGGTGGCCCAGGAGCTGCCCAGCCTCCAGAGAGCTCCTGCTGGGGACATGCCCAGGGGCTCCATCGCCCCACGGCTCTTCCTGGGCGGCAAGAGGGGGCAGGGGTGCCGAGACCCCCATCCCACGGGTCTGCTGGGCTGGCCAGGGCAGGACCAATGCGCTTTTCTGCTTGCCTTTTCCCTTACGATACACCACCTTGTGTCACGTGCTGCAGAGACGGCTGTTTCATTCGATTAAGGGGAGATGAAGAGGATGAGACTGGATGTTTTGGTGGAGGAGGAAATGGAGGTCGATGGAGTGGTGAAGATAGAGGAAATGATGGAGGTGGATACAGATATGGATGACGAGATGGACGTGGATGGACAAATGGACGAAGAGATGGATGTAGATACGTGGATGGAGGAAGCGATGGAAGTAGACTGATAGTTGCATTGTTGTAGGTGTGGCGGGCTGGCTGGGGTGGGGTGGGCATCAGTAGCGGGATATTTTTGGTTTGTTATATGTAGTCGTGCTTTTTTTCTGTAAATATATATATTTATGTTTTTTTCAGACCCGAGCTCTCTGTCTTTTTCTTGTATTTGCTGGATTGTGGTTGCCGCTTGCTCTGGTTTCCTGGGCTGCAGGGAGCTGGGGGCAGCTGGCACGGCCACCTGGGGGGCAGCAGGTCCCTGTGCATGGAGGAGAGGGGGTCCCACTTGCAGAGATTACTGCACTGGGCACCCTAAGTCTGTAGCGCTGCCGGATCCGGGACTTGGCCTTTTTCAGCCTCATACAATTGGCCTCAGCCCATCCATCCTGCTGCATCAGATCCCTCTCCAGAGCCTTTCTAGCCTTGGGCAGATCAACGCTCCCACCCAACTGGGTGTCATCTAGCAAACTTTGTAAAGGTGCACTCAATCACCTTGCCCAGGTCATTGATAAAGTTATTAAACATATTGTTAGGACGAAGTCCAGCAGCACACTTCTGCGCGTTGGATCCTCTACCACCTGTGTCAAAAAGTTACCATCGGTGCCCTGCAGGAACCTCCTGGACTGTGTGTGCTTAGCTGTGTTGTCTTCCCAGCCGATACCAGGGTGGTTGGGGACCCCCATGAGAACCAGAGCCTGCGATGGTGAGGCTACTTCCAGCTGTCTGTAGAATACCTCATTGACTTCCTCTTCTTGATCAGGTGGCCTATAGTTAACACCCACCACACGTCACCCATTTTAACCTGTCCATTAGTTTTTACCCATAAGCTCTTGACTCGCTTTGCATCTGTACTAAACACCCACAACGTGCCACACTTGTTAGCCTGTCCCTTAATTTTTACCCATAAGCTCTTGACTCGTTTTTCATCACCCCAGGCAGAGTTTGGTACATTCCAATTGATCTCTGCCATAAAGCGCAACTGCTCCACCTTGCCTTGCTGGTCTGTCTTTCTTAAAAAGTGCAGAGCCTCCCATGACAGCCTTTCAATCATGTGAGCTCTCCCACCATGTGTCTGTAATTGCAAAGAGATCATGGCCCTGCAACCGCACACAGATCTTTAATTCGTCCTCTTTGTTCCCCACGCTGCGTGCGTTGCTGTACAGAGAAGTAATCAAGCGTGCGGGTTTGCCATGAGGCATGTAGAAGGATCCACCATAGCCATGCACACCCTGGAGGTGGTTGGCCTTTGGGTTCTCATCTTGGGATGCAGCTCAGGAACATTTTTCGCTGCTCTGGTTGGCCTGGCTTATTCCTCGGTTGGATGTGGTGGCGTGAGTGTTGCCACTTTGGACACCGTGCCTGAGCCCTTCAGTTTAAAGCCCACCTCACCAAGGGAGCCAGCCTGCTGCCAAACATGCCCTTGCTGCTTCTAGACAGTTGGATCACATCCCTCCCTGACAGGTTATAGTCCTTAAAGAATGTCACATTCTCAGAAAAGCCAAAACCCTCAGCATGCCACCAGCCACAAAGCCAGGAGTTAATGTGCATTTCACGTCTATTTCTGGCTGCCCCCTTTCCTCAGACTGGCAGAATGAAGGCAGAGATGACTTGGGCACCAGTTCTATTCACTTGCAGGCCCAGGACTTGACATCTTCCTTGATTCTACCCAGTTTCCACTTGCGGTGTCATTCATGCCTACACGGAAGAGTAGCTGTGCTGTACAGATGCAGAGTGAGATCAGAGACCGGGAAGGGATGACCATTAACTGTGAGGGAAACTTCAGCTACTGCCTGAACCAGCTGGAGAAAGAACTTTCTGAGGGGTGACGATGGCTGCCAGACATGACGGGATGGTTGGGAAGAACCTCTTCAGGCAACATGGGACTATAATTGGTTGGGATTGTGAATTTGGCGGAAGGGGCAGACGAGTACACTCATAACCACCATTCAGGGGTTTCGTCCCCATCCCCTGCTGCCCAGCCCGCACTGGAGATGCCCGCGTCACAGAGGTGTGATGTCAGTGCCCGTGTTCCACCTGCAACGCTGGTCCCCGGCAACGAGCAGAACACTACCCCTTCTCCAGAGGTCACAGCTCAGCCCATCTTCTGTTGTCTTCCTGCTTTCTTCTTGATTACCTCGCACCCACTCTCGCCTTTCTGTCCTGCTCCAGCCCTTCTCACGTGCTCCCGCTGTCTCTGTCCTGTCTTGCCGCTGCCGCCGTTCCCATAGAGCGTGAAAGTCCGGAGGAAGAAAACACTTCTGCTGCTGGAGGTACAGTCCTGCTGCGTCACGGTGGGCACCGCCACCACCGGGCAGGCTGAAGCAGGCACCGTGCGGATGGCATGGGTTGGGGACCCAGCTCTGGGGAGCTCAGGGGGCCGAGAGCTTGGCTCATCCTCTCCACCCGCCCCTGCAAGGCCACGGGCTGGGAGAAGCCCTTCTGGGCTGCTGGTCCCCTGCTGAAATCGAGCACCCCTGCCTGTGGGGACACATCCCAGGAGAGCCTGTGGTGCCCTGGGCTCGTCCTCGAAGGATGCTCGCCAGGAGCAGCTGGCGCTGCCTGAGCTGGTACCTGCTCTGCCCCTTTCCAGGCTGGAGCCAGGGCAGCCCAGCCCTGCCTGCAGAGCAGCGCAGAGTCAAAAATCCTGGGCGCCGAGGCAGGCAGGAGGCTGGGGTCTGTGCCCGGGACCAAACGCAGGGCAGGGACATGATTGCCTACTGCTGCCCTCTGTGCTCCAGCAGATCCACAAAAACATGCAACTCCTAAAACTGCTGAGGTGCACGGGAGTGCAGGATCTTCCAGCTGCAGGTGCTGTCCTGTGGTTGCTGGCTCATGGGTGCTGGTGGCCCAGGAGCTGCCCAGCCTCCAGAGAGCTCCTGCTGGGGACATGCCCAGGGGCTCCATCGCCCCACGGCTCTTCCTGGGCGGCAAGAGGGGGCAGGGGTGCCGAGACCCCCATCCCACGGGTCTGCTGGGCTGGCCAGGGCAGGACCAATGCGCTTTTCTGCTTGCCTTTTCCCTTACGATACACCACCTTGTGTCACGTGCTGCAGAGACGGCTGTTTCATTCGATTAAGGGGAGATGAAGAGGATGAGACTGGATGTTTTGGTGGAGGAGGAAATGGAGGTCGATGGAGTGGTGAAGATAGAGGAAATGATGGAGGTGGATACAGATATGGATGACGAGATGGACGTGGATGGACAAATGGACGAAGAGATGGATGTAGATACGTGGATGGAGGAAGCGATGGAAGTAGACTGATAGTTGCATTGTTGTAGGTGTGGCGGGCTGGCTGGGGTGGGGTGGGCATCAGTAGCGGGATATTTTTGGTTTGTTATATGTAGTCGTGCTTTTTTTCTGTAAATATATATATTTATGTTTTTTTCAGACCCGAGCTCTCTGTCTTTTTCTTGTATTTGCTGGATTGTGGTTGCCGCTTGCTCTGGTTTCCTGGGCTGCAGGGAGCTGGGGGCAGCTGGCACGGCCACCTGGGGGGCAGCAGGTCCCTGTGCACGGAGGAGAGGGGGTCCCACTTGCAGAGATTACTGCACTGGGCACCCTAAGTCTGTAGCGCTGCCGGATCTGGGACTTGGCCTTTTTCAGCCTCATACAATTGGCCTCAGCCCATCCATCCTGCTGCATCAGATCCCTCTCCAGAGCCTTTCTAGCCTCGGGCAGATCAACGCTCCCACCCAACTGGGTGTCATCTAGCAAACTTTGTAAAGGTGCACTCAATCACCTTGCCCAGGTCATTGATAAAGTTATTAAACATATTGTTAGGACGAAGTCCAGCAGCACACTTCTGCGCGTTGGATCCTCTACCACCTGTGTCAAAAAGTTACCATCGGTGCCCTGCAGGAACCTCCTGGACTGTGTGTGCTTAGCTGTGTTGTCTTCCCAGCCGATACCAGGGTGGTTGGGGACCCCCATGAGAACCAGAGCCTGCGATGGTGAGGCTACTTCCAGCTGTCTGTAGAATACCTCATTGACTTCCTCTTCTTGATCAGGTGGCCTATAGTTAACACCCACCACACGTCACCCATTTTAACCTGTCCATTAGTTTTTACCCATAAGCTCTTGACTCGCTTTGCATCTGTACTAAACACCCACAACGTGCCACACTTGTTAGCCTGTCCCTTAATTTTTACCCATAAGCTCTTGACTCGTTTTTCATCACCCCAGGCAGAGTTTGGTACATTCCAATTGATCTCTGCCATAAAGCGCAACTGCTCCACCTTGCCTTGCTGGTCTGTCTTTCCTAAAAAGTGCAGAGCCTCCCATGACAGTCTTTCAATCATGTGAGCTCTCCCACCATGTGTCTGTAATTGCAAAGAGATCATGGCCCTGCAACCGCACACAGATCTCTAATTCGTCTTCTTTGTTCCCCATGCTGCGTGCTTTGCTATGCAGAATAGTACAGAGAATGGCTGAGAGAAGTGCTTCTGGGCTGCTGGTCCTCTGCTGAAATCGAGTATTCCTGCCCAGGGGGACACATCCCCTGGAGAGCCTGTCTCGCCCTGGGCTCGTGCTGGAAAGTTTGTCAGCAGGAGCAGCTGGTGCTGCCTGAGCTGGTACCTCCTCTGCCACTTTCCAGGTTGGAGCCAGGGCAACTCAGCCCTGCCTGCAGAGCAGTGCAGAGTCAAAAATCCTGGGCTCTGAGGCAGCCAGGAGGCTGCGGTCTGTTCCTGGGACCAACCACAGCAAAATGAAAGGACAACATGCTAATATTCTTTAGTTTCAAGGAAGAGAAGAACCTAAGACAAACATTTCTGAAGTTCACCTTAATGTAGCCTGTGTACTTTCCTTGAAGGACTAAGCAGCTCTGCCCCTGGTATATTCATCATTCTGCTCTTGTCACAGCACTTGATTGAATGTTTTTTCAGGAGGTAGAGACTAAAATGAACCAGAACTAATTGTAGGTATACTTAATGAAAGCATCATCATTGTAATGAGTGTACAACTGCTACGTTAATGCTGAATAATGTTTAAGCTACGGAACATGTCCATATTGTTTCAACTAATGGGATTCACTAACTACCAAATAATTAATTCTACTCTAATTTTGCAACACCATGTGGAAATGTGAAACCAGTCATAAATTAATTAATGCTCAAGTCAATAAAAAGGACAAGTGTCTGGGATCTACTACTGCTTCACCTGAAATCAATCAAAGTATTATCACTTACTTTGAGCCATACAGGATTCGTTTTGGTTCTTTAAGCATTTGGTCTAGTTAATATGTTGTAATAATGTCTAATACAAGTCTGGCAGACACGGGCAAACACTAAGCAGCCAAAGCTGCTCTGAACCTTTTACTTGTCTTTAGTTATTCTGATGCCCGTTTTTACAGCCTCAAAGCTTGCTTACTTGCATTCTCAGTATTTTTCCCACCCTTTCACTTGCCCTTTATGTAGATGTCCTGCACTTCTTTTCAGGATGTTGAACCTGGAGATACCGTTACAGCTCCTTCCTTCCCATTTTCCAGTTCCCTCACACAAGCTATTGGCACATCAATTGTCTGGAAATGAACCGGCACCAATCTTACATTCAGCATGTATGGTAAATAATCAGGCTTCTTCCACATAGGGCCTCCAGCTCACACCTAGACCCTTCAAATAACACCAGAAGGTTTTTCCCTTGGCCCCTTATATACCAAAGCTATGCTTCGCAGAGACCAACTCTTGATTATGCTGCCCTTGCTGGTTTGTGTCAGAACAAGGGTCTTGTCAGGGTAGGAAAGAGAGGACAGCAGAGCAGAAGGTTGCTGAGATGAGACAGCTGCCCCCATGGCATGGTGTGGTATTTAGTCCACTGCAAGGCCTGGGGTGCCCTGAGACTAGTCCTCTCCACCACTCCATTATCCTGCAATGTCTGCATTTAATCTATCTCTATTTCTCATTCACTGTTCATAAGTATCAAAACATTCAGGCAAATATGCCTGCAAGATATTTGCTAGATCTTGAGCTGCAGGTACAAAGTACTTTGCAGGTCTTAAGAAGTGATCCAAAGTATCATATCTGGGCTTCACCACGAAGTCCATTAAGTACAAAGGCATTGCACACATTGCAGACACTGAGGCAGCATGGCAAACTGCGATTCCTTACCCAGCTGCCCAGCTGCCCAGCAGCACTGGCAGAGAGAGTGTCAAGAGACTTAAACATGGCAAAGGATGTAGCAGAATGTTGTTACTTTCATTTAATCTCTCTAGCCTTGTGAACCAAAAAAGCTTTCAACCTAGCACTTGAACAAGCACTTGAGTTCCTCATTCTATCTCACAACTCCTGTAAAAAGATCTCTGTAGGGTCCCCAGTATTTGGAAAAAAAAAAAAAAAAAAAAAAACAAAAGCCCAAACAAGGAAAGAATTTGCTGTTGGTCTTTATTATATGTCTCCCTCCATAGTTTTTAAAGGAAATTCCAGAAAACTTTCAAGTTTTCCCAGAAACCTTACAGATAACAGGAAATTGTCAGAATTCCGCAAATTTCCCTCCTTCTGCCCTTCAAAGCCAGCAAAGAGCCCTACAGCTCCCTTCTACATGGCTGAGTTGCCTTAATTGAAGTATGGACCTCATGGAATGGAAACCTGAAAAGCTAAAGCTTGTTAAAAGTGCCAGTACTGTGATAATGCAGCAATCAGTGCTACAAGGCAAGTTAGACAACAATTCCAACATTGTGTATGAACACTGCACAAATGACACTATTATTTGCAAGCTATTTAAAACAAAAAAACCCAAAACAAAGAAAAAAAACCCTACTGAAGCCCTACAAAGTCTCACATGAATAACTTAAATTTTACTCATATGCATATTAAAAGTGAGAGAAGAGAAAATTTCTCATGAGAAGATTTCTCATGAGATGTTGAAAAACTACTAAGCTTTCCAAGTGTCTATCTCCTTCTGTAGATTGACACTTTTTCATTTCTAATATCATACATGAGACCTAAATCAAAAACAGACAAGCAGCATAGTAGGTGGCAAAAACATCTAGAAGGTGAGATAACTCCAAAGGAGTGGAGCTGGCTACGGCGAATAGCAGTTAAATTGGTGAAAATAAGTGAAAATGGAAATCATAAACTCCAACCTGGCCCAGACAGCAGACAGAAATCCAGGGAATATCCACCTTCTCTGACAGCCTTGCTCTGTACTGACACCACATTAAAGCAGGAATAAAAGGCAACAGATGAACAGTTTACCTTTTTCCTTTTAAACAAGAGACTGTATACTTCTTCCTGATTCTTGCCTCTTATACTGGCCACAGGTTTTTTGAAACAATGGCTCTGCAAGATCTTCTAAATATAGAAGAGGGGAGGGAAATGAAAGACTATCACGGGTTTCTCATTGGAGTCCCAAGAGAAGCTGCAATTGTCTTGGGGTTTACAAGCCTTCATCCAAAGCCGAACGTGCCCTAAAACATTTGCAATCCAAACAGGCAATACTGGAAAAGCAAAGATTACTACACCCACCTGAAAGTGGGAAGACTGCGTTACCTAGTTGTTTATCTGAAGTACCTGTAGCAGAGTGAAAACAGAACTGAGATTCCTGTCTCCGTTAATCACAAACCCATCTTTCTCATAGAATTCTTCTTGATTTACATTATTTTTTGTCTGTGCTGTCCCCTCCATAATTTTAATTGTACTAATAAAGAGTAGAAGTGTGTTAATTTACAGTTTAATTAATTAACTGTTTAAATCAATCTGTAAAGAATTTTTTCTGCTAGGAAAATAACTGTAATTGTCCTACAAAATTGAGTGGTTTCCCTCTACCTAACAGAACTTTTCTCATGTGGCCCACATACTTCCTAAACCAATGTCTTATTTCAACTCAGCCCATGAGATTTACAGAAGGGTTTAGGATGGCTAATGAACATAATATATGGAGCCAGATTCTGTTCTGAGGGAGAGAGGTGAAATATCTCGTATACAGGTCAGGGACATGTTAAAGGGATTCAAGACTCCTCATCATTGTATCCATAATTCAGTTCAATCCCTGTTCAGTCCCATTGAAAGCCTGTGGAAATCAGTGGACATATTGCAACTGACCTCAATTTTTATATCAGGCCAAGGTCTATGGGAATAAAAAATGGCAGACTAATTCACAACTTAAATCTGCTCTCAGAACCCCTCATTGCTTAAGGAAAGTAAATAGCCAGCGCTTGATTAATGCAATTATTCATCACGTACAGGGCATTAAAATCCAGCATTGCTAACATCTTGGCACAGATCTGAATTAGCCCAGGCTCTTCAGTGAGATGCCAGTCATCTTCAGATGCAGGGAGATTATGAACATCCTTTCCTCCAGTTTCAGAACTGCTCAGCACACACTGATAAGCACACAGGCTGGTATCAGCTCAGCGGCTTCCTCCACGGGAGTATTGCCTCTGGTGTCTCGTATGTGCAAGTGCTCATTCCCTCAGGGGGTGTGTGTGCCCACGTGTGAGGTTTACATCTTATTAAAGCTCTTCACATTCATAAAATATTTATTGCAATACGGAGGTGTTGAGAAGGTCAGAGGATTGCTTTCAGTTTAGCAGGCTTGCTAATTATTACTGGTTTTTTTTAATAATTTGCACCTTTTTTTTTTTTGGTGAGGAAAAAGAAATAATTTCATTTAACATAGCAGCTGTATTCAAAGTAAGAGTAATCCTCTCTCTTTCATCTCTTCTTTCTCTTCTCCTCATCTGCACACAGATATGCACAAGTGCACACATGCTCTCTCTCTTGTTTGTGACCATTTTAAATAATCAAGGTAAAACTACCTTACTAGCTGAAGCAACCTAGAAAACACGATTTAGGAAATTAAGGCTAGTGATAAAGTATCAGAATCAGGCACTGGCCTACAAGACGAGTCAATCTTAATTCTTTGGAGAGGCACTGTTCTTTATGACCATTCATTGCTCCCTGTGCAAACTCACTTCCAAACAATACCAAAGCATTACTCTGGAAGTAAAACTATAATTTCTTTGTGATTACTCAGCAATTTGAGGATTAATATCTTTCCAGATGACACCTTGAAAAGCCCAATGCAATCACTTATTTCCTCTATTTATACCTATGGTGTATATATTATATCATCTACCCACCCTGTGAAACAATACAGAGTTCTGAGAATATTGCATTTTCTTGAACTCCTTGGATTGCTAGATTTCTTAGATTATTTCAGTAGAGAAATAAGTTTTTTTTTTCTTTTTAAATCTAATTAAATAAAATTATTTATTTTCAACTTTCCTTTAGTATGCTGAAAGAGAGCTGAAAGCAGCATCCAGGATAACACTGTAAGATGAAAAGTAAAATAATTTAGGAAGCATATTATATATAAAAAATATAATGCAAATGCCATTGTGCAAATTCTTTCATGAGAAATACTTGGAAATCCTATAGGAAAAAATGTTTCATCACTTAAATGTAGCAAAAGAAGGGTTAGGATAGTGCAGAACAACTTTGTGAAGTTTGGTAAATTTTCTACATTTTTTAGTGAAGTACAAAACATTCACTTACAAGAAATCAATAGGGATACAAATATACAGAATTGTATGTAATAAAGCTGCAGCATTGATTGCATTAATAACTGTAGACCTCTAAAGACTTCTGTACAAAAAGTGCTCTTTCCCAGCTGTGTATATATCACATTGATTTGTGTCATTCACCTTGATCATGATTAGAAAAATGAAACTGCTCACAAACAAAATGTTAACATTTTTTCATACATTTGTTTGGTGAATATACTCCAACTGTAAGTTCTATCATTATAAAATGAAGAGTGAAAATGTATTTAGCACCTAGAACACAAACACAAAGTTTTAGTAATTTTTTTCTTTTGAAATTCTATTACTTTCTATACACTATACCAAATTATACTTTTCAATGAGTTAAGGATCTCATTATCAGTAAGATATAATAATGTTTTTAGATATAGCATATAATTATCCTATTCCTATATATGCAGAATTGAAGATACGGGTCTGCATGTATTCTTATTTATCTGTAATTGCGAGTTCCAAAACAACCACTTAAATGTGTCAATTCAAACCTATTTACATAGTAAGAAAACTAAGAGTAAGCCATTTTGTGCTATTTCTCCACTGTATCCAGGATGAATTTGATGACTTCACTACTAGTCTGATGCCTCTGTTTCTCCATAACTTTTCCTCACTTTTAGTTTCCATCTCACACAGTTAAATGCTGTGGATAAGCTATGCATATATATTTACACAAAATGATGCATTGCTGAACCCTAAGTGTAGAAATTTTTTATGGATATTTATTTTTTCCTTTAAAAATAGATTTTTTTCATTCAAGCTGAAAACAGTTGTGCTCTTTTCTGGGTCATTTTCAAGCCACCCTGTATTTGATCTATTCTTCTTTGAGGTCTGACTCCTAGTCTAATTTTTCCCCTATATTTTCAAAGTTCATGCTGTGAAACTCTAATTTAAATCAATATCTAAACCCTGTGGAATGAAGTGCTTTTGCCAACATAACCTTTTGTGACAGAATATCTGCATGCACTAAAGTGGATTCAGTAAAAAAAAAAATCTTTGCAACATTTGCAGACAGATCTTCCCATTTTCCCTTTAGTCACTTACTCCTTAACTGGCACCATGTGTTTCTATGCACAGCCTAGCTCATCTTGACTCAGAGATGTTATAGATGGCAAGGCAATAATTGAGGCGCCCTCCAGCCAGCAGAGTACAACCATGCTGTTTTGCAAGAACTCATGGGATCCTCATTGCTTGACTGCAGGAGATGTCCCATAAGATGAGAGAGGTTCCCACAGTGCAGTATATTCTTTCCGCTAATGCACATATCCCAGAGGTGTTCTTGCTGGCTGTTTTTAGAGACGTACACCCTGCTATTCAAACTGTGTTGACTTTCCTTTTGACTGATCAATATCTATCCCCCCAAACTTCCAAAAATAATAAGCAGTTGAGGCTGCTTTGCGCAGAGCATTTCAGTCTCTGAGTTGCACTTTCTTGGCTAAAAACAGGCATTTCTTGGCTAAAAACAGGCATAATCAGCTATTTAATTGAAAACCTACAGTGAACACCTTATTTCCTGTGAGTCTCCACCCTACCCATAATGAACCTTACTGAAATGCTGTTGAACTAGAAAAACAGCAAGGAGCTAATACTGAGTATTATAAAACTATATCCTTAGAGAGCCACTTGTTACTTTTATTTATTTATTATTAAAAAAAAAAAAAAAAAGAAAAAAAAAGAAAAAAAGGTTGCTGCAAAAAGAAGCCTCTGAAAGTGAGTTCATCATCCTTTCAGATCAGCCCATTGGAAGAAGACACTTCAGAGTGGCCAGTGTTCCATTTTAGGATGCTGAGCATCAGACACTAAAGAAGTGTTTCCAGAAGGTTGAGGCACTCTCATTCAAAAAGTGCAAGAGACAACAAGTTCCTGTGGCCAGTGCCTTGGCAGGTCCCCAAGCTGATTGTGAAAACCTGCACTTTCTCCTGCTGTTGAACTCACCCCTGCCTGCACAAGTCTGATAAAAAGAACACATACCTGGTGTTCAAGCCTAGAAGTTTGTCACCTTGACTGCTTCAGATGAATGATATTTCTCCTCTTCTAGTCTGAAACATAAGCAAAACATTTGTAAGTCTTTCTTGCACTGCTAGGGACACTTCTTGGCAAAAGCCAGCAACCGTGGCCTGAATATGGCCACCTCCTGTGGCAGCATACCTGAGATGCAGCCCTAATGGGGGAAAAAGTGGAAACCTGCATCATTGCTGCCCTAAGAAAGTGAACTTTTTCTCCCACCAGTCTCACAGTCAGTCAGTTCCTGGGTTCAGCAGCAGCAAAGGCAAGTCAGTCTCTCATTATCACATCCACCAGCCAAGTAACTAGAAGGAACAAATTATTTCCTTCACCCAGGAGGTCGTCTGCCATCACTTAGTGGAGAGTAAGGGGAGACAAGGAAGGCAGGTAAACATCTAATTTTCCTTCCTCCCTCATATAGGAAAAGTGCTCAGGCCAGACCTTCACTGACAAATAAACAGTTACAGAGAAGGAAACAAAATCAAACAAAACGTTAGCTTTTTTTGTGAATTACATTTTAGATTTCACTGCTGCTTTCTCTTCCAAAAGAGCATTAGGCTGCTCTCAAGCAGCCATGTTCCTCTGGGGCACAGATAGGACTCCAGCCTTCTCCAGAGCTTCTGAAGCTTCCAGCTACCTTTAACTCAATGAGGCATCAATTGTTTTCAGATGTACAAATGAGTTTAATAAGGGTCCCAGCAAGACTCTGAAATCATGGTTGACTTGTCACACCTCCAGCCCCCCAGGCTACATTTTCTTATTGATCTATTTATTGCTTTTGCTGAGCGAACACTGTCAATCTACCTGTGTCAGAATCCAGCCTGCAGCGGACACTGTTATTACTATTTAAGTGATGAATGAAACATGCATTTCATTCAGCATGTTTGTGGAGCAGAAAATATTCTCCATTTTTAAAGCACTGATACGTAGGAAAGTCAGCAAGTCTCTTCCTTTTGGTTTCTTGCTGCAAGTAGTAGGCAGTTTTACCAAGCTCTGGGCAGAAATGTCCATATGAAACAAAAAGTTGCTATTAAACCTTGGTGTTTGGTTAAATCACTTTGGAATAAATATTACAGGATTTAAAAAAAAAAAAAAAAAAAAGAGAAATGAGGAAAGTAAGGGCCACATCCAAGACATGCTGACATCCATGAGAGTCTTACTATGTATTTCAATCAGTGTTTTTTATAAAAGCTTGGAAAAATAGAAAGATAAAACCCAGTCTCAGAGTTCATATGTTGCTCATCAGGTCCTTCCATCACATGGGGGAGCATCATAGTTCATAGCTCTCTCCCATGAGCAGGGAGACTGAGAGGCTTGTACCTGTCTGGGGATGTCTGCTGATTCTGCAGGGAGAAGGACATTTCAGGCCTTGAAAAAGTTGGCACACTACCCACACAGCCTGTCCTGGAGGTTGCTAGGAAGCAGTTGTTTTTCTCACAAGCCTGTATGGTGAACACCTCAACCATCCAAGGCCTGAACCAGGGAGTCACTGACTGACATGCAAAGACAGGCAAGGGGCTTATGCCTTAGTGAAACTATTTACAAGCCCAAACCTGAACACACAGATAAAGATTAGGAGCCTTCCTGAAGTCACTTCATTAGGAAGAGAGTTTTATTTTATTATCATTGTTTCTCTAGTGGTCCAGCAGATCTTGCATTTTCAGTGCAGGTTTGTGATCTTAGTAAAGGCTTTACAAGGCATTTGTTTCTTTACTGTCTTGAAGCAGATGATGGCTAAGACATAAGAGGAGACAAAGCCTGCTTACATATGAGGAAGGTTCTGTCTAACAATTACAGTCAGAGCGTATTAACATTCAACCCATACTTTGTTTGCTGCTTTAAACCATTCTGAAAAACATGGAGCAGATCCAGAGCTATATGGCAGCTCAGTAGCTTTTGCACTTTCTAAAGGGCATCAAGATGAAATAAAATATTGTGTTTCTTCCTGCTGATCACATTCTTTCTTATTCACTAAACACTAGATAGAACCTGTTTTCATTTGCATCAACTTCAGTTTAACACTGTATCAGCCATATAAAAACAGGCTGATTTCACTGCTACAGTGCACCTGAGCAGCCATGGGTTTCACTGAGAAAAGGGCTGTTATTCCTCTTGAGCTAAGGAACAGGTGAGACTCTCAGATGTTCTGTGTGTTTTTGTCCTGTCAGAAGGTATAATATCTTATGGATACGAATATTTTAAGGAAATAGCATGTGAGGGCTAGAAGCATGGACAAGATTCCAAGTGCTCACTGAATTAATTATGAAAGACAATCCCTTTCTCTCCTCAAGGACAAAACTCACAGCAGGACACCTTTTTTAACCTCCGAAACATCATGTCCTGTGCTTAATGGAATAATAGAAGGAAAAAAAAAAAAAAAAAGAAAGGAAAAAAAAAAGAAAATTCACTCTCGGTGAGAGAAATATCGACCCTGGTCTATTGGAACTGAAGAGAATCCTTGACATCAGTAAGTGGCTTATCGGATTTCAATGTCATAGAAGCTATGAATTACCGCTACAAAGTCTCTGGTTTGCTGTGGTCCTTCACGATACAGGGGTTGTTAGCCTGAGGTTTCAAAAACCACCATCTCTTCTCCCTATAAAGAAATGCATCTAGAAAATGTGAGAGGTAACCCCATATTGTTACCTAAATTGCTAAGAGCACATTAGCATAAAATTAAAATCTACAGGACATAAGAATTTATTTACAGTTTATTTTCTGCAGTGCTCTGAGTTATGATTCATGTAAAGAATATTTCCAGGTGCTAGTGAATGAGTAGGTACCTATACATTTTTAATATGGCAATGTCAAAGCATTGATGGTGGATATGCTTAACAAAAATACAAGATTTTTTTGGGGAAGGAAGAAAGGAAGAAAGGAAGAAAGGAAGAAAGGTTTGAATAATTATTTTTTCCCCTTTTTTAGTTAGCCCCTTCTTCCATTGATTAATAATAAAAATTAAATATCAACCTAAAAAACTTTGAATTTTCTGGTTTACTTTTTGCTGAGGTAATAACTTCTCTTTCATGTGCCTTCCAGTATCATATTGACACTGTCAAAAAATATTAGTTTTTCCCTCACTGAGGACACATTCCAGTGAGATGACATCAAGCCCTTGTGTCAGCCAGGACAACCTCCCACAACAAGACAAAGGCCTGTGTTTCTGTCCAGCACCAGGCTCGGTGTGCTGGAGGGAAGGGGCTCAGAGCTGGGCTGCAGAAGAAGGGGGCTTCTCTGTGGGAAGAAAGGAAGTTGTCATCTGAACTTTCTGCCACAGTGTTCTCAAAAGACACCGTCACATGTTAGGAACAGCTAATCTATTGCTGGGCATCAGCCAGGATCATTAGGGTTGAGTATGCTTGATCCCAGGATTTAGAAGCTACGCTAGCTGCAACAGCTGGAAAATTTTTTCCATGCCACTTCATTCACTCCTAAATCATGACTGACTAGTGTTTCCCTCACCTTTTATGCTGAAATTGTGTAACACATTCAGTTTCCCTGTGGTCTCTTTCTGTTAAAACATGACAAATTGTCTCTCACCTAACCTTGGGTTGACAAGTTCTTTAAAGCTTATAATATATTGTTCTTCCTACAATGGACATATGGAGAGTACTCCCCTGCTTAGAAAAACAATCTGAAAACAAACTAAATCTGCAAGTGCTTCGCTTCTTCCACTACTTAGGCTTGATTTACTCCAATTATTGACAAGGCTGTTACATGCTACATGTTATCTTAGTAGAAACAACCGAATCTGGTGAAGAATCAATGTTGAACATTGATAACATTCAATATGGCTTCCACATATCTCATTTAATAGAGAATCAGATTTAGCATGGCACTGTTAAAAACTTTCCTTCTCCTCAAGGAGTCCTAGACTAGTTTTCAAAATACAAAATAAAAATAAAAAAAAGTCTTCTGTTTTAAATTTCAAGAGAATAGATGAGGAGGGCTTCATTGAGACAATCCCTGAAGTTGTTTATAGGAAAATGAAAACAAGAAAAAATACAAACAGCATCTAAGTGTCCTTACAGTCCTAAAAACTGCTACTGTATCTACAGGATCTGTGACCAAACTGATTGCTTTAAAACACGCTAAAAGCTGCACACATTGTTTTACAAAACAAGATGGAAAAAATGAATTCTAGCTTCAAAAAAGTTTATCCATGGCCTTCTCTTTCCAAATACTTACTTATACATTTATAATCTGGTTGGTTTGGAGTAAGGAAGAAAGGTAATTCTACATATATTCTAACTAGACCTTACACTGTATCATAAAAAGGAAGCAGATATCACAACCCACATTTACACATAGTGAAAGAAAGATGCTGTAATTTATCTAAGGTCCACAGCAGGGATGTGAGCATCACCTCCTCTGCAGCAAGTCCTTTGAATGCGACTGTCCCAATATGCCTTATTCAGACACACCAAAAGAAGAAAGAGGAAGATGGCAAGCAGTCTTGCCCCCTCTGCTCTCATTGGGGACACGACTGGATCCTTCACAGAGGCTGGGCAGCCATGGGATTTCTTGCAATGCCCTAAAAGCTTTGCCCCTTCACATTTCCCTGATACAGTACATTTCTGCCCTGGTTATAACAGGATCCACCACTTCCCATCTCTTGTTAAATAGCTGGTTTGACAGTAATCAACAGGCACCTTGGTCATGTTATAAACTAAAAATGGTTTATGGTGCTGGACAGTTTGCATCCTGCATTAAACAGCTAAACATTCCTCTTCAAATTGTCTCTCCATACTTCCAAAACTTCATAAGATGCTTCTCCATCTGTTTCCCCTTTCTTTATTACCAGTTGGTTGGTGATAAGCAGACCTGTGCGTGACTTCTTATTTCCAATAACAATAGTTATTCTCAGTAATGATCATAATACAGTGTAACTGAGCTGTAAAAAGCCACCTGTCTCTTGTGAAATGGAACTGAATAATCCCCAGTTATGGTCAGTTGGCTCCTGTTGGGAAATACTGTGTATGGTTTTGCTGCCCATCCTGGGCCAGCAACTGCACTCCAGCACCTCAATAACATCCAGCAACCCTGTACAGGGAGGAAAAAGCAGATAGGGAAAATATGCCTGGAGATGCTTCTAGCAGAAGTGAAAGAGCATCTCAAAGGGTGGTGGAACGAAGTGGTTCTCTGCTGGGAGAAACTGTCTTGAGAAAAACAATGATAGGAGCAGGGAAGCCTATTAGATCTCAGAAAGAACATGAACACACCACTTTGGGAATGATTACCTTTAGGAAAGGACTGGAACAAATAAGACTAAAGGGGGAGGGAGGGCTGGATCCAGACCTCATGCTTTCAAGGTTAATTTCTCATACACTTTGTGAGTAGTTTGATCCACAGAACCACTAAAATGTGTTTCTGTCTTAAAATGTCCTAGAAACACCAAAGGAAAGCAACATTATGCACCACAGTAACTAGTATATCTCTCTCACACACAATTCACGGTTAGGGATTTCACACAGCGTATTTTAAAAATATATTTGTCATCTGTGATCTATTAAGCCTTCTATCTACAGCCACCTAATGAGAATTTTTGAAAATTATGCCAGTTACTAGCTACATCCAGAACTACAGACAGCAAGGATTATACCCTTAGGTGCAATCACATATATAGTACATGCTGTTTGGATTAGACAGCACAACAGGAAGAACTTCCTAAGGCATCATGGTACCCTGCTCAGATAATATAGTTTTCTAAGATATAGTCAGTGAGGGGGTTAGCCTTTTCCCACAGATGTAAAAGGAAAACATTTGACTATTTTATTTTTTAATAAAGTAAGATTGGTCCCTGAAACATTACAATACAAAGGACAAGAAAATCCCCTTGTTTAAGAAAGAAATGCCATGTGGCCATAAAAGACCTAAAACAGACCTGAAGATGGGGGGATCTGCACAACGGAATGTAAAGAAGAGGGGAAGCAAAGCAGGCAAGCCACAGATACTGTACCACAAAGCCAAATGCAAGATTCATATGTAACAAGGCTGGGGAAAATGGCCTTTCACCTGCCAAGTAAAGGGATGGAGCACAAAGAAAGCCTTTGAGGCAAACTGCTTTTTAATTCTCCAGTGCTCCAAAGAGGGCTTGCTGCTCTGCAGCCATGTACCACACAGGGATAACATGGTAAATCCTTGCCAAAATGTCAGCAAAAGCCAGGGGCTGCTGGACTAGAGGCCAAAAATGCTGCAGGGGGAGGCACGTAATACAAGCAGCCATCCCCTGGGAGCAGGCATGGAGTTCTGCGGGAAGGCTGCTCTGAGACCTGCCATGGGGATGCCAATAGAGACAGAGGTGCAGAATGACCTTACAGCCCTTGAGGTTATAAAGAAGGTATGTATTTATTTATGACACCGGACACACGGGGAATCATTTCACCTAATACGTGTGTAAAATTACAGTAGCCGTGAACTTGGTTAAATGCAGCAAATTGTTACATATTCATTAAAGTTTTGGGAACGCCTATACATATTCATAACCTGTCCCCGAGAAGGTGGTTCTTATTACAATGAGTTCCAGGAGACCATTTCCATAGTCTCCACCTCTGGCTCCTCCTGGTTGCAGCTGCGCAGTGACTGTGAACCCGGGTCCTCTTTCTCTCTACACGGTCACCTTTGGTCCAGTGTGATGAGTTGGTTAGTTCTCAGACTGCTGAGTTTGTTAAAACTGGTGTATCTCCTGTCCCGTGTCCAAGTTTCTGTAATCTTGTTCACCCAAGGATGCACCCAAGGATTATTATTTTTGCAAGGTGTCAGTGAAGTCCTGTTTTTCGTACAATAAATTACACAGAGTTAAGCACGGCTAGGCAATAGTGATGTGGGTTAAAGGGTTAGCTCTCTAAGTGTCTTTAGTGATGTGGGGTAGGGTTAGTTCCTTAAGTGTCAAGTGTTAGTTTTTAAGTGTTAATTAGTTAATTGTCAACTCCCTGTATCAAGACCATGTCCAGCTCTCTCTTGTGAGACCACATGTCCTCCTCCACACACTGCCATGGACAGACAGAGGGAAAGCAACAGCCTCTTCTCAGAAAGCGGACTCTGCCAAGCCCAGATGTTCAGCTCATGCCACCAGTTGATGTTTCATTCTGTTTCTACTCCTAAGTGAATGTTTCCTCAGAACTGTCTTCTAGGTAGGTTGAGAGGGTACAAAAACAAGGGGGATAACACATGAAATGATTCATGTTTTCTTTACATTCCTGTGAATTGATTCATTCTGATAATTGCTGAAGCACTGGCAAAGCTGTAACCCAGGGAAGGAATCAAGCCCCCAGGTTAGAAAAGGTATTTGAGTCAAAGTGCTGGCAGTAGAAGAGCCCCTTTCCCTCTCTGTAGAAAATAACTACATCTGAGGTGGTTCTGGGTGTACTTATCACAGATGTAGCTTGCATCTGTTCTGTGTGGCAAGCTCAGTTATCAATAATTCAGATGCATCTCTGTAGGGTATCAAGTACTTACTTGATCCTAAAGTGATTTAAAAAATCAACTGTTCAATTTTATTATCCCATCAGGAATAATATTATTATTTAACTATGCATCTAACCAGTTTCCAGGTCTGGCACCTTGTCCTGGTTTTGTCTCAGTTACATTAGAAAAAAGTAATACAAAACCAAAAATGTCTTCTTCCAGGCACAAAACCCCTTCGCTGTGAGACTTTATCTAGTAGCTTCCACACCTTTGCTCAAATGCAGCATTTCCACTTCACTTGTTCTTCTTGATTTAGACTGACTGAAATGCTTTTAATCCCTCTGTGGGGTGTGATCCTGTGAAATGTTTTGTGACCACATAAGGATGAAAGAGAAGTTGGTCTTCTCTGGTTTACAGCAGAGGGAAGGGCTGCAAGAAATCTTTCTCTCTCCAGCACATGCTATATAAAAAGCATGAGAAGATTTGCAGCTCATTCCTTGCTGCTTGGTGTTTTCTGTATCTCCACTGCTTTGGAAGGATGGATAGGTAAGCAGTGAGCTCTGAAATAGCAGATGGGCTCTGAAACAGACTGAGACTTCTCCTGCCTGCGTGGTCTATTGCATCTGGAGGAACTAGAGAATTGTGGACCAGCCTGACCATCTGCTGATGGCTCCCAAGAGATTAATATTGTTGAGGAAATAGCAATCTTCAACAAATTCATAATTCAGTTCATCCACTTTTACCATTCATCTGGATATTGTAATAACATTACTTATGTGCTACCTTGTCCCTAAAAACAGTACTTTCTTTGCCGTATCTGCAATGCTATTTCCACAGTATTTTTCTTATAATTTGGGCAATTTCAGCAAACACAGTTATGCCTTTTTGTTGCTAAAAATGCCATCAAACCATGCAGTCATTTATAAACTAGTAGGATATATAGAACTTCCAGTCTCACAGACTCACCATTCAGACTTGCAATGCAGCCTCACCAACTAGCTCAGAAATACAGCCTCTGACATCCACAAATCACAGAGGTCTTAGCTCAGCCCAGATTGTTTCATTATGATAATGGTGAAGACAAAGATCCTACATAGCAACTGCACTTGCTTTGAACAGTTAACTTACACAGAAAAGTTCTATGGATTTCAGTAGCTATTTTCCATATTTCTTACACTTTTTTTTTTACTTTTTTTTTTCCAGTTTCAATGAGTCTAGAAAACAGTAAATAAGTAAATTACAAAGTGACATGCTTTTGCCACATCTCGCACATGAGGCATAACCTCATTACCTGGAGAAAGCCTTAGTGCCTTCTGTCCAGATGGTGTTTGCTGGTCTGACACGGAGCCGGACACGTCTCATACAGATGTCCAGGGTTTTTTAAGATGGAGTGGGTAGAAGAATCAGAACAAGCACTTGCTGCTTTTGGCAGCAAAGTGCAGTTGAAATGAATTCTCCAATTCTGAGTTCCCTCACCTTTATAAAAATAGTCTAGTACAAATCTAGAGGTTTTCAAAAGGGATAGAAAAAGGAGATGACAGGCACGACTTTGTAAAAAGTACATACAAGGGCTCACAGAAAATACTGGTGGATCTCCACTGAGAGCCAAACAGGTAACTTAAATGGCATAATTCAGGTCCTTGTTTTCTTCCGGAACAAAATATATGAACTTTATACTTTTAAGATAATATTATGAATATCTAAATTAAAAATAGGGGAAGAACTCACCCAGAGAAAAGAATCCTAACCTTTAAATAAATTTACATCCAAGATTTTTGTCAAGGGATCATTAGAAGAAATTGCCACCTGCAATATGTTGGTATCCCATTTCAATAGTTAATTTCTGATCACACTCTGGATTTGAGTACAGCCCGTGACCTCAAGTCAATAAATACCAAAGGAACAATTTGGCTAATTTGGCCATAAACATATACCAGCTGAAATGGGCCTATATTAAATTATGTGGTATTTTTCATGCACAACATCAGCTTTCTGTTAACCTCTGTCCCCAGTGGGTATAGTGTCTCATTACGTTTAAAAGAAAAAAAGATTTTAAGAAACAGCAGTATTCAAAAGTGTACAAATGTCTACTATTTTAGAGTTATATGAGTTTTTATGCATTATTCCTGTTCCTAAAAACAAGCAGAAAGTGTAAAAGATAATTAAATAATTTCTAAAATTATAAAATAACAATGAAAAATAGTTTTATAAAAGGTATAAACTTGTTGGAATGTAGAATCAGGCCTAGTGTATCAACTTACATTAACAGTAGATTACATTTATTATCCAATGATGATCATCAAACCCAGGAGAAGAAACTGCCTGGGTAAAGACAGCATTGTGTTGAACAATCAACATGGTACATTCCACAAAGGCATTTTAAAGAGTACTGAAAAGAACACTGGTAGGTTGCATCTTCTTTTTAATTTGCAATAAAATTCAGTTGAGGAGCCGTTATACTATAAGGAGTAGCAAAACAGCCTAATAATACAAATCAAATATGAAAAGTAAACCGAATTTTAATAGCTGAGCTCTAGTTTTACATTCAAAGACTTTGGTATGCTATATCAGTAAAAAGCCTAGCACTGCAGAAAGAGGATATTAATGTGTATTATTCTCTTCCTTGACTTTTTCCAAGCTGGTTCACTGAAATATACCAAAAATTACTGAATACCTAAGGAAGTAGTTCTGACTTGATGCTTGAAACATCCCTTATTTCTCTTGGCCTGTACATCTCAAATATCTCAGCTTAGTGGGAAACAAACTCGCTGGACAATTTAGAAAGTTGTTTTTCAATGGTTACAGTGCTGTAACCTGAATCAACTCTCATTTTGATCCATGATAAAATCATCACCATCTTCACTAGGAAATAGAGCAAAACTATTTCACAGATAGAAAGTTCATCAAAACCTACAGGTTTTGAGAAGATGGAAATATGACTTGCAAGAAATTAAACTGAACACATATTTCCTTGCAATTCATGAAACAGTCTGAAAAAAAGGGAAAGAGATTTTAGAAAATGTTAAATGGATTTTCACCTTTAAGAAGTCACAATGTTTTGTAGTTATATTTGAAAGTAACATTTCAACTTACTATTCCAAAACAGTCTCAGCTTCAAATCTATCTACAGTTATAAAATACAAAAAACTGGACTTAAAGAAGAAAAAATCCCCAAATATTTCCACCTTGTTTGAAACTATCAGTCCACAACAAAAAATTATTTTCTAATCCACCCAGATTATTTGAAATTGCTTTGGTTTACAGCTAAGCTATAATGTCCATGTTCTTTGGGCTTTCATATATTTTTTCTGTGATGTTTTTAAGAACACTATTTTTTACCTTTTGGATTTACTCCTGAGCTTATAAAAATCCTTCCTAAGTTATGGAACAACTTTATTTCCTGTCAAATAATGCATTATACAAATGCAAAAGTAGGGAAAAAGGTAACATTGAAAATAAGTATCACTGACGACTAGTACCTGAACATTAAAAAAACAGAATTTTGGTAATGAATTCTAATTTTAAATTATTTATTTCAAGGTGTATTACTTCAGGTAGAATTATTGTGGGTTGTTTTTTTTTTTTTTATCTTGATCCATTAATAGCATAGCCTAGCCTAACATATTCACCCACAAAGCCTTCTGCAGTGAGAAAACTTTTACTGTTTCTTTCATCACTTTTCCTCCAAGAAACAGTTCACATTGTGCAAAAACTTACTGAAGCAATTCTAAGTTTGCTGGGAATACCAAACATTTTGTGTTTGATTAAGTAAAAGCAAATGTTTTAAATGTTCAGCTGAAGAATAATATATTTGTGTGCACTTTGACTCTGGTATCTATTTTTCTGTTTTCGAAATGTGAATAAGGTTACCTATCTTTTACATAAAAGAAATTCCACTAGGTAGTAGCTTTGGAACGTCGACACTGGGTCCCTCTCCTCAAGCCTTTCTCATTTTTTAAATCTCAGGTTGACTGACTGTCAGCTAGCTCAGGCACACATTAGTGTAGACTGTGACAGACACCTTCCAAATATTTGTTCCAAGCTAGAGAAAGAGAACTATTCATTTTATGAGAAGAGAGGAAGATAAATGATTCTTTAGCTGCTAAGCTTTTGTTCCCTGTGAGGTCAAAACACAAAGCACAGTTTGCTCCCCCCACCTCTTGCCCAAATGCAAATAATTAAACAAGGACATATGTTCTTTTCTTCCAAATTTTCTGCACTAACATGTAGAATTATATGCTCTTTGTTTGTAAACATCTGTCATTTTCTTTCATTATATATATTATATTTTTTTTTTTCCTTTTTAAAAATTTATTTAGAATCTGCATTAAAAATACCTGTTTCACCCAAGGCTTTAGAGCTTTTACACACAAAGCATCTGAGCAAATGCATCTTGGTCAACAAACAAAAATTCCCCAGGGTATGTGAGCTAATGACTCACACCACTATGCTTCCTCAAAAAATAGCAACTCCTGTAGTGCCTTTCCCTATTCTGTAGCTCACAAAAGGAGCTGGGTCTTGTATCATGTTCTGCTCCAAAAGCTAAAACTTATAGAAAAAATATTTTGAAGCATAAAAATATAATTTGAAGTTCATGAGAGAAAATTCCATTAAGAGTTTTTATACCTCATATTATTCTTCTACCACTGGGAATCCCCAGGCTCAGCACCGATGTTGGCCACAGAGACACAGAAAGAGGAAACAAGTATTAATTGAAAAAACACTATTTTACACTACACTTGACCATCAAGAGGTCATCAAAGAACCAAACAAAATATTGGATCCATGCTCCAACCAGGATACATATCTAATACATTAATTATATCTGTCCCTTTTAGAAACCAGGAGGGTCTTGCCTTAGGAAGAAAATACAAAGAATTAACAAGAGAGGTGAGGGAAAAACATCTAAACTGGCCTTAAGAATCCCAGCTTTCATTGGGAGAGAAAAGCTAGTTAAGACTTGGGAAAACCTCTAAAGAAACCAAACTGTTATCTGTGATGCAGAAGTGCTCACCCATCCCCAAAGGCCTTGAAATATTTCTCTTCACAATAGGCTGCCCCATGCATCTTTGAAAACATTATCTTTATTCAAGGTGTGTAAAAAAGGAAAAGATGAATTATATCAGAGCACTAGGCTTCAGATATGTTAAAAGAAAATGACACAGAGGGTTAGGCAAGCAGGGAGAGAAGATGTTATCAACATGAAGGTTGGAAGGGAAATCACAAAATAAGCAATTTTTTTCAGTTCAGAAGTTTAGGAAATATTATCTAAGAGTAGCTGAGCTCTGTATGTGCACTTACACCTGTACTCCAACATATATGTCGAAGAAGTTGTGTGTGGCCTGGTGATGCCAAGGACACTCCAGAAAATGCAAGTAACTGGCGAAATTTGTCCCCCAGCTGACGGTCAGCCCATATACTAAAAATTATTAAACTTTTTACCACATTTTAGCCAAAGATATAAAATGAAGAATGTAAGGTCAGCCTGATACTGACCTTACACAGAGCAAAGAAGTGCGGCTTGTTACCAACTCAGGGCACAGCGCAGGAAGTAGCAGCCACACTACCAAAGGGTTACCCTTCCCAGGCAGCCAGGGGCCCCGGTCTGCTTAGCCAAATTGGAGTCACACCTTTCAGTGTTTTGGCCTTTGCGTCAAAGGCAGGGACAAAAAAATTAAGCGATAGCTATGGTTTTATGCAGTGTGTGATGTGAACTGCCATAGTTTCAAAGTGGAAGATTGCCACTGAGTTTTTGAACAAGAAAAGGGTGAACATTTTGAATTGAAGCCACTGCTGTGATTCAGAAAAAACACTTGAGCAAAGGGTTGCAAGTCTGTTCTTAGTTTGTGGCCACCAATTTAACTGTGAAGCATTTCTTATATCTGGTATTATAACTGATAGCTTCTGATGAAAACATTTATTTTCTAGCATTTGCACTTTTACACAACTTCATACTTGCAAAAAATTACTTCTGCGGTTCTTTTGCTCATCTATATAACGCTGATCAAAGCTCTTTCACTGTGACCCTCAGAGACTTTTAGTCCCTACGGTAAGCTCTTTCTTCTACCTTGCTTTTCCTTTTAATCATACCTGGAGTCACTCAAAATGGTGCAGTGTTTACAATAATGTGCTGAAGCTTTTCAAGTCCATCTGATGAAACATTATTAATAATTCATAATGATATAATAAATCATTTACGTTTCTGCAGAAGGATTTATCACACTGTCTTGCCTGAATCTCTTATCTTTTGAGGTCCTATTTGTCGTACACAAATACCACTGGCAGAACTCAATTGGAAAACATGTTTCTGCCAGTCAGACCTTAGGAGGCAGCGGTGTTCCCTGATGACAGGATTGTTTTCACAGGGTAAATTCTGCACAACTGCAAAACTTCTAGAGGAATATTTCTTTAATTTAAAAACCCTAACAAAGATTAAAAACTCAGTAACAAAAATACATGGGAAAAAATAGTCTTCCAACTATTGATGGAGGACATATGCAGAGGATGTAAACTGAGCATCAGTAGCAGTTAGAAATTTCTGTCCTTTTGAAAACACAACAGGTATAAAGAAGATTTCATTACTTCCTATGAAGAACTCAGGACTGGCCTCCTCCTTTTCAGTGTGTTAGATGGAGAAGTGATTTATTGCTGAAGAACCTTTGAACCATTATTAGAATAAAAGAATCTACACCACCTCTTCAAAAACAGTATATTCATTCTGTATGCTCCTTTTTGTGAGGCAAAAAGACTGGTCTACAGAAGCCCCAGGCAACTACAGGTCTTACAGCCTTTGCATGGGACTGTACCTCTCTCCTTCTGACAGCAAGAACCTCAAGGATTAGATTTTAGGTTTTCTATTAAATACTGACCATAAAAAATGGGCTTCATGGTCAAGCAAGGTTTTTTCTTTTCACCCTCTTAATATATTCAATTAGTTCCCAGTACTGCTGTAATGGTAACTACTTTGACCTTGACCTATGCTTCCATCTTGTGAGCACAACATAGATTCCCATTAACTCCACAGCAGCAGCTTAACTAGCAGCATCATTTGAGCCAACTACTGGACAGTGACATGGGACAGACAACTCCCATGACTATTCAATTACAATGGAAAAAACAAAATTCTCTCACCAGTCCTCCTCGGCTGATTCAGCAAAATACAAACGTAACTTAAATCACTGCTTTCTTTGAGCTGTTAGACAGAGCTCAGTTGTTATGATCACTATTCTACAAGATCGTCCTTTCTTTAAAAGAATACTTGTTACTTCACAGTCACCTTTGCAAGTTCATACTCTTCATTCTCAATTTAATTCTATTGTGCAAAAAATAAAGAGTAGTCTGCATTTGCCAGGACACAGTGACTATTTCCCCTCAATAAACTCATAATAATTTGGGTATTCCTGCCTTCCCTACAGAAGTGAGAGCAATGTGTATACTGAAAGTCCACTGGAATCTCAAGACTCAGTATTTCAAGGTTAATGGTCTTTCTTGTGGATGGTTTGAACTAACATCTGAAGAAATTTTTCTTCCTGTTGTTCCCATACTAGGTAACCATGTCTGACTCTTTGGTGCCACCTCTTTTCTCTGTGAACCTCCTTTCATTTAGAAGCATGCTCACAGGAACTTAACCAGCTCCCTAAAAAGAGTTGAGCACTGGCAGGTAAGAGGAACGAAGGACTGAAAATTTCAACAAATCTCTAGGAGCTGCAGTAACACCGAATGTTCAGCACATTGTCCTCTTGCCTGTCATTCCTAGGTCAGTAATAGAAATCAATTTCTATATGAAACCATAAGAACCTGGAGAGCTAGAATATTGCTGTAGGTGTTGGATGTCCTTTTTTTTTCGAAAGCCTTCTCATGCCAATTTTTAATAGTCAGGGGAGTTCTTATTTCTGCACATAAGGTATGATTTCTTTTTGTGCACAATATGAGAATTCAATTACTGTGGGACCTATTCAAAGAACAGAACTTGAAAGCTTCATCATAAATTCAAATGGTGTTCAAGATGGATAATACACTTCAGTCACTAACATCTGCATATCCAAAATACTCTACTATCCAACAGAGCAATCCAGCCCTTCTGCATAAACTCAGCAGGGCTGCTCTCCAGTTTGCTGGCTGAAAGGTCAGATGTTAAACTAATTCACAATACTACAGGAAAGCTTAGAAAGTAGCAAAAGAATAAGCCTTACGCAGACTATGGCAAGAGTTAGAATAGGACTTTATTTGAAAAGAATTAATGACAACCACATTAAAGTAATAAAATACACTAAACACTTTTGCTGTCTCTTACACTATTGATAAGTAAAACTATACTGAGTCCATTATTTCAGTTTATAGAATATACAAAAGCATTTCTGCATTTTATCCTAGTCTCTTACCTTGAAAGCATAAACGGAAAGTGCTGATTGTGATGGACTTTTATTACATATTTATTTCAATGAACTGAGAAATATGAGAAAACTACCATTTTTGGCTGATGCACAATTTTGTTTCACCCTTTCTCTAATGTAAAAATGAAAAAGCTGAAGTGCTTAAGCACCTCAAGAATACATATTGAAATCCCAGAAGTACTTTGGCCATTCTGCATTGCTGCAGAGGTTAACATTGAATTGGCTTTTGATTTTAACCCAATTAACCCAGTTGTGCATGAAGAATGAAATATTAGGAAGACAACACGGTCCATTTTAAAGAGCTGTAAAAACACAAAACCATCCCTGAAACAGATTTAGCTACATACTTGTGAATACCTCAAAACAAGAGCTGAAAATAATTTCGTTCCATCCTGTGCACACGTAATACAAAACTGAATGTGATTTAGCCCCATCCCAAGAGTGGTAAACTGACTCAAAAACAAATCATAGCTCAGTCTGTACTTTCCAAATCTTAATTTTCGATGGATAGCCTGATTATGTGTCAACAGATGTCACAGAATGTTTTACTCCAGATTTATATCTTAAATAACACCTCTTCATCCACATGCTTACAGTCTCATTTAAGCATTGCATGATTATGTATTTTACCTTTCATCAACCCTACAGATCTAAGGCACCCCTCACTGTTCACAAAAAACTGTTTAAAGACTATTCATGCAGACATTAAAGACTTACCTGGGACTGCTAGATTCACTGCCTCTATTTTCTGCATGTACAGAAATGGGAGTTCACTGTCATGCTTTCAATCCCAAGCACTTGCAGAAAGGTTACCAGGAGGGTAACAGAATACAGGTAGCTGTAGGACCCAGTTTACTAAGAAATAATCCTATGGAGCTATCTTTAAGTAATTAAATACCACAGAAGCCAACTGAGAGTTCTAGTTACTTGAAAACATTAGCCGTGATTTTAAGGCTGTCACATTTTTAGTTCATTTTTAATGACTATTAACATCTCTCTGCCCTCCCCCACCAAAGCAAATCTTGTATTAAATGTGTGTATAAGGAAAAGGCAAAGGTGTATGAATAGGGCAGCCAGAGCAGAAGCCTGTCCACCATGTCACATTGGACATAATCTTTCTTTTGGGACATATGACATGCAGTGAAGGAAATGTACCCAGCTTGATCAGAGGTATAGATTTGAATATAGAATACCATGTTAATCCCGATTCCTTTTTTTTCCTCAGTAACAGTATTTTTTGAAACAGAAATTACAACAGGATTGATCAAAGCAACAGACAGTTATACCCAAGATCCTTTATTTCTGTTAGCAACACCCTACCTTTGTTATGGTTCAAAAGGAATTAATGGATATTTTCAACATCCTAGGCCCTTAAGCATGATTTTCCTTTAATTTTTTTGCTTTCAAACAAGTAAGAAGTACTGTGAACACAGTTCTGCTGTATTTGCTTCCCAGAGATACAGGGCAGTATTACCTCTTTCATGTTTGGGAGGATCACAAATGGTTTAGAAGGAAAAAAAAAACAAAACCAAAACCAGAACCAAACAACTACTGGAATGCTATTAGAATTGTGTTTACTTAGCTATATTCTGTGCCTATAATGCTTGTAGGTGTCATTTATGTACACAAATGTTTGCTGAACAACAGATCAATCTCACGGATCAAATTTAGTTTTGGACTTTCCAGACATTCCTCATCAGAACAGTTCTGCTGATGGTTGTGATTAAGCTCATCCTCCGTTCTCCTCTCCCAAGGGTCAGACATATGCAGAATGACCCACTTTCCTCCTTGAGGACTAGTCAAACTGCAGAGCAAATACCGAAAACACTCTTCACAACAAGATAATGTTAGTCACCCTAACTGCTGCAAACATGCAGTCATCAGTTGCAAGATCTTTAATTTTTCTGTGTGTCAAGATGCAGTTTCATAACTTTTTTACTGTTGCTGCAATTCATTTTATTTTACCTCAGCTGCCCTTCTTTCCACTAGAGTTAATGCTACCAGAAATAACATTAGGAAATATATATGTGAATCATATATTCACCAAACAGTATTCGTCCAGCATTTTGTTCCATTGAATACCTTTAGAAAATATGAAAAAACGTATTTTCCAGATTAACCCAATGTAATGCATTGAATAAGTCAATCATTGAAAGCTGTTCAGATAATGATTACTACTATGGCTTATTATAATTTGTCAAAGTGAGGGTTAGCAGATACTATAACAGGCAACAATAGTTTTTACTGTCTACGGGACTGTAAACTCAAATGAATTGCACTAAAAATTTATTTTTGTTATACACTGCTATTGCTATTTGGTCACTTGAAAATCCATTAGCAGAATTCCATTGGTGTGAATGAAAACAGTAGTTGTCCCATGCGTCTAGTATGTCATATATCTAGACATACCAGCAAAACTTAGTACACAGTACTGATGCACTTACTCATTTTTGTGTTGTTATGCTTGTTTATGAGAAGAATAGTAGAAGGCAGCTAGTATATAAAGGCATTTATTTATTTGCAAACTTCAAGAAGCAGTGAAATGTAATAGTGACCTCAGTTGCATTGACACTCCAGTAGCAAAAAATAGTTTCAAAACCTAGCAATGTTTTGTTTTGTATATGTCATTGTTTCAAGATGAAAAGAGCTGTGGCTTCTTCAGCTTTCAAGCATTATTTACCTACAAAGTTAAGAACAAAATTTGCTAATTGCATACAAAAAAGGCAGTGAATTAAGCTTTGTTGTTCAGGTTTTGATGTAAAGCATTCTGTGTTGTCAAAAGGAAGACAACTTACCAGTAAAAATTATAAATAATGTATAATAACTTCAGAAAAGTAAGAATGCATATAATCTCAATAATCTCTGATAAAATCATTCTCTGATACACATGTAAGACACAATGCCATCATATTGCAAATTTCCTTGCTTCCCACTTCAGAGATGGCAGCAGAACTTCAGAAGGTTTGGTTAGGTTTCTGCCTTTTTTCTTAAAATAAAACTCTCTACCAATATTTAGTCTAATCAAAGCCAACAGATGAATACCATCCAGTCTTTTTTCTAGTAGTATTTCTAGTACTTTTCTTTTCAGCTTGGAATTACTGAAAGAATACCTCTTATTTAGTAAATGAATTTACAGATATATTAACAATTGTTTTTTTTAGTTTTCTAGCTTGGCAAATCATGTCATATCTTCTAGTCAACTGGAAATGGAAATGCTTTTACCTTCAAGTACTTCTACCTCTCTCCTCCTCCCCAAGTATTTTGAGATGAATGAAACACTATATTGCTTAGCTTTGTCAATTGTATGAGGTCAAAGTAAAACTTTCTTCAAATTCTAGTAATGAAAAAAATACTTTGTTTTCTAACATTGAATGTTTCATTTTCCTAGATTTTTTAAATATTTGTGTTTGTTCTCCCCCTTTCCTTTTTGACAGTTTTTGTATGTGTGCAACAGAAATGGCCACTAAACTCAGCATAATTTGCAGATGGCTTCATATAATCTAAAAGCTGCAAATAATTTACAAGAAAAAAAAAAAAAGCTTTATGAAGCTCTTTCACAGCCTTTTAATTACAGCTGGGCAAAACAGAGGAGAGGTGAGAAAACTGAAACATGATTATTTTATAAACAAAATGACAACAACAACTGTGCTCTATTTCTAATGAAGAGATTTAACTCATTTTCCAATTTGTTTGGGTCCTCTTGTCTTTGAAAGGGATGTCACTCCAAATGCAGTAAACGTTTATTTCAAAAAAAATGACCTATATGCTAAGCATACACAATTTGCATAGTAACAGTAGGTTACATATACTATTTACTGGTCTCTTAGGAAGACTCAGAACTGCCAGTGGACTGTTTGCAGTTCACCATAAATTTGAAGAAATCCTGAAATCCTGGAGTTCCTATCACTAAAGCTATATATCCTGAACAGAGATACTTTTTGACCAGTGGGTGTAGACCATATGTTACCAATTCAGACATATACAGGATATGAGATTTGGGGTGTCATGATGGTATTACTGATCCACTGTAGAGATACTGGATGAACTATTTATTGGAATAATATTCACTCTCTCCTGTTTGAAAAATGCCACTAGCCTTTTAAGCAGGGCACTGGTGTGTAAGTGGATGTTTGTGCAGTGTGGCATGCTATGGTCAAGGGAAATGTCTATTAAGCAATTATATTAATTATAAATTGCCTCTAGAAGGCATACACTTGCACAGCAGATCATGTTCTTCCCAGAAAAAATGTACAGTTAGAAGAAAAGGCTGCTTCTTTCAAAACTCCTACCAGATAGGCTTATTAAATGCAGGTATTATCTCTTCAGGAGAACATTTCTATCTAGTAATTTAATTTGAATTGAATAAACTACTTTTATCTTGATGGCTGTCAATTGACATCATAAGGGCTTACATTAAAGAACATATCTGTATGCTACCATAGTATTAAGACAGATTTTATTGCAACAAAAGAAGACTCACATTAATTGTTGATATTATGCAGCATTATTGACCCAATGTTGTGATGTTTTTGTTTCACTCAATAATAGATGGCTCCATATATTCACTTGGAGGAATATGTGCTGTCTATCTAAATCACCAGCATGCATGCCTGTTTTTCAGTTGTGACCTGTGCTGTCTTTTCCAAAGGTGCAACACTAACTGGGAAACTAAGGAGTTGAAAAGACAGTCAGTTAAATGAGTTCTCAGACTGACCTGTGGGCCTATTCAAACACGGTCTATTTAAGGGTACAGGCATCCCCAGGCCCAGCTGGCTGCTTACTGTAGATATTTGGGTCTGCAAATTAGGCCCTGGATATAATTTAATACCTTGCAATTCGCAAATGATAGATGAGCTTGGTTTTCTAGCTGAAAAGCTGATCAAGTGACACTCATAAATATAAATAAACATTTTTTACTTAGAGAACATGTTCTGGAATGTATTTCTGAGTGTCATCAGAGGGACAGGGAGGCTGATAATGAAGATGAGTTGTTTGCCATTAGTCATCATGAACGTCAGAAAAGATAAAAGTTTAAAAATAAATCAAAAAGCTGATAGTCTGAGAGTATTTTCTGTATTTTGCCCTCTGCTTTAGCAAGTGGTTTTAAGACTTCACTTAGTTGTGGGTGGTAACAACAGAAAGTGTGTATAAAATCTTGGTACTTCGAGACTTTTCAGTCAGGAAACAGAAAAAGCTGTACGTCATGCAAATACAGCCTGGCAACAGACTTGACCCTTGCCAATTCATGTCTTTAGGCAAACAAACAGACAAAAAAAGCAAAACTGGACACAGTGATGTGTACTTATACCCCCCCACACACCCAGCAGACCTGGATTAAAATACTCTCTTGTTCCTGCCAGGAGCAGAATTATGAGTCTTTTAGAGAAGCTGCCATTTCAGTTCCCTGTTTTTAAGCGGTATTTGGAAGCTGCTTGTGCTCTGCTGTGCTGCTGCAGGCTGTAGGCATTCAGGTAGACATGAAAGATGGGGAATCTTAAGCCTTGCCTCTCTCTCCAAGCTGCTGGGCAAGGAAGCTGAGTGGGAGAAGCAGCATCTTATTTTATGACAAGTAAAGTGAGCAGAGGTCAACAGTAGCACTGGCAAGATTTAACTTGTAACTTAGTAGTATCTATGCTATTGATGCCAGTCATAAGGACACACAAAACAGTGCAGTCTCCACATCCATTTTCTCAACCCAAAAACTACCCCAGAATTCAGCAGCGGGGTAATTTCTTTATACATGGAGATTTCTTTTAGTGCCACACAAATTTAGCTTTGTCACTCACTGTGACATGATTCTCAAGTCAGCAAGCGCTCTATCATGATTCTACACAGAAACAACTATTATTTTGTATATGCAAGTTGTCTTTGAAAAATGGTCAACTCTTCTGTCTTACAGGTCATCAAAGGTCTGACTTGCACATCAGTGTATGCAAGCAATATAAAAATAGACCCTTGCCACCACCACAGAGCGATGCTGTATGCATTCTCTGGAGCTCTTAATTATGCTTACATTGATACAGTCAGAGTCCATATATAACTACACATGGGTCATATTCCTCATCATATTATTCTTCAAAAATTGTTTTGTTCCTGTAAATTTGTCTGCTATAGACAAGACAAACCTCAGAGCTCTCACTTTTTAATTTAATTACTGTAGATGGCACATCAGAATCACATTTCCACAAGCACCACTGTCATGAAACATGTGAACAGCTACCACAAGAATACTGTCTATTTTTGTACAACATTTTAACCACAAACTGGTGGATGGAACTATCTAGTTGATGGATGCTAGTACAAGCAATAACTAAAAGAACCTGCCTTACCAGAGTAGCTCATCTCCAGTTAAAATACCACCAAATGTGGGACCCAATATTCCGATAAAGAAAAATGTATTCTCTCTAAACGTAATTTAATGCTACGCCATCATTTTAGGGAAGCACATGATAGAAATGCAGTCTTCTTCAGCTTGGAAGATGGATGAGGGGATATCAGAGTAATATTCAAAATATGATGCAAGTTCAGAGTGAAATACCACCAAGCATTCTTCTTTTAAAGAAAGCAGTTCCTTCTGGTTTTCTGGTGATGCTGATGAGAGTTAATACAAGAGAACTGATTGTGAATTATTAAATTGAACTGAAAGCTGTACAGAATATTGCATAGAGGAATAAACAAACAAACAAACAAAACAACAACAACAAAACAAACAAACAAAAAACCACAGAGAGACATGGTTGCAAACACATGGAGAAACTGAACCACTGTTTCAGCCTAGATGCGATAATACCCAGTGCAGTGGCTGAGCTCTAGTGAAAGTGTTGCAAATTGTCTAAAAATTAGTGTGAATATTTATCAAATGTTTTAATTAAAATCATCAAGCTGTTAGATTATGTTCCAAAAAAAAAAAAAAAATCAAAAGCGACAACAACCATGAAGAAGAAACAGTGAAACAGAACAAAAACTCAGCTGGAACCTCCACCAGCAGCCAAGGAAAAAATACACTGTGTGAGCATCCCACAGCCTTAATTCAATAATATTCAGAATGTCTGCACATCCCAAAGGGTGCATGTTGCTTGAAAATGGAATTAATTAATGCTCAAGCTCAAAAATCAATACAGGAAACCCACTGAACCAAAAAGCATATGCCGTGAGTAAAATTATCATCATCACAGATTAACTCTTTTCATATTTTTGCTTTCTTTAGTCAAACCCAAATACGCCATCTTAGGGCAAACAGCTTTTGTTCTTGGGGAGATCAAAATTAAATTAGATAAGATGTAAAACCAATCAAAAAACACCTTACACCCTGAGGCAACAATGTGCTAAATTCTTTCTGCTAGTCAGCTGGAATAGAGAAGAGCCACCTTCTTGTACAGCATGACCCTCCTTGCTGTGGTTGACAATTTGGCACCATACTTCCCTTCCAGAGGAAGGACATCACAAGCATCATTTGCTTGCAATGCCACGCAATTATTGAACAAAGCCAAAAGGAAAACTGAACATGGGTTACAATTTATGTGGCACAGAAAAATCCCATAAAATAAATGAATGAACAGAAACCAGTTAGGGTGAATGAATTATCTTTTTGCGTGTTCTCATGCATTTTGGCAGTCGAAAACCTCCAGAACTGGGCTATGTGTTTAGCACCAACCCTTTGACTTAAGAAACTATATTTACCCTCCAATTTAGATAAAAATTAAATCTAAATACAGTATTTACTTATAAGGTTAAGACAGCTCCCTTTTGTCAAGCATGCTACAAACACAATTGCTACAGAGGACACATTAGACCGCTAAAGAGACCTTAATTCAGAGACTTCATGTATCAAGTTTTCACTGTAGACAGACATGAACTATAATTTGTAATTTGAAAAATATTTAAAATAATAAACTATACCAGTAATGCAAATAGAAAATTTTATATTGAGATAAATAAAAAATTAACAAATCAGCCTGTAGGATTATTCCATTCTCCTAACACTGGCCAGAAGAAACACTCAGTGGTGTATACAGGGTACACAGAACCAACCCATCAGCTTTAAGGGAAGGTGCAAATTCTCAGCACTTCCAACACAGCCTCACCTCTTTGTTATAATCTTGATACTGAGAGGAGTATTTGAATGTTCTGTTCTATACTGTAAACAGATGGATTTCCTCTTGAGTTCAGGTTGGTGGGCAGTCTGTGAGCAAATGTGTCCTGTCTAAATTATAGGTGCAGAAGCCATAATTAATCAGCTTCTATAGTTCTCATTGAAAAGTAACTGCACTGCAAGGGAAAAATAAATTTGTGGACAGGTGCCTACTGTATCAGCCTTACATTGTCTTTCAGAAGGAAAAGAACTCCATCTTTATTAAAAGGAGTCTCTGTGTGGAAAAGATCCATAGAATGAGAAACTGCATCAGAAATGAAAATGTAAGAAACTCACATTTGCAGTCTCATTTCCTCTCCAACTGTTATGTATAACCTACTATTGTGTTTTATTTGTTTTCTTTATATCTCAGAATAAATACCATTCCCGATTCATAAACAGAATTCACAGATTATTTAAGGCTGAATCTGTAACAAGCCTGACTCTGTAATAAGACCCAACATCTTTGTTTCCTTCTTCCTCTAGGCTTTGTAAAGCTTTTCAGTTTGCAGCTATTGTCCCTTAGATTGTATTCTAACCTAAGCATTTTATTTGCCATTTCATTATCTTGCTGCTTTTGTCATGGCCACAAATACTGAAATCCTGGCTCATAAACCCCAAGGCTTTCAAGAGACTGGACAGCTAATATCTGACAACTATGTTCACTTTCCTCCATAGCACCTAATATGTTCTAGCCCTAAACCCTAAGGGACAACAGCTATAGATTACCAATTTATAACCTGTGAATTTTCAAGAACAAGAGAGTAAGAGTCAGCTCTTTCCTCTTAAACAAACAAACAAACAAACAAAAGCAACAAACCAAAACCAAAATGAAAACAAACAAAAACAAAAAACAAAACAAAAAAAACCCCTAAAATTATTTATCAAAATCCAGACAGACCTATATAATATGAAAGCAAAGTGGCAATTAATGACTCCAAAGCATTTTTTGTTGTTGTTCCCAGTAATACTTGGCATAAGTGTATCTATTTAAAGAAAATATTTTTGATAATAACTTATTAAAATTGCTTGCAACACCTCTCAGTTGACTAGAAAGGATGGTCTTTTTCTGTTGTTGCTTTACTCTTTGCATTACCTCAAAAGTACCTATATAGGATTTTAGAGCATTCAAAGTCTGCTACCTTTGAACATACAAATTGTCAGAAAACATTTTGCCAATATCAAGTTTATTAATGAAACCACCTCTGATGCATTGTTAGCTTCCCCTGCCTTAGCAAAAAAAGAGCTCCCTTCTCCCTCCAAGTGTTTTAAAAGAAAGCCAGGATCATTTAATCTAATTTGCACATAAAAGCCTGGAGGAAATAGCTTGTGACAAGTCACCCAAAAGCCAGCAACAGAGACAGGAGAAAGACCCAGCCTATTGAGCTTTGGGACTGCAATTTAGCCTGTAGGATATAGCTACAGAGTTACATTTGCAGGAAAATTCACATTTGCCAGTGAAGTCCCATCACAGTCCAGGAGACAACTCATATATTTTAAATGTAAATGAGTACCCATAACACCTCATTGTGTTAGTACCTTTTCTACAGTTGGAATAAAGTGATAATAACTTCAACACAGCGGGTTTTTGTTTCATAAGTTCAGAGCAAAATAACATTTTTCTGAGAGCTAATACCACTGCTATTTAGCAAACTGCTAACTATGTATTACAACATTTGCTTTATCATAATTGATTTTATTTTCTTTCATTCCTAACTTAATTTTGATGACTGCCTCATAATAGCTAGATAAGGAAAGAAACATCTCTGTTTATCAGGCAAACCCTTATGTGGTTTATTTGCTCCATTGTTATGAAATTAAATCCAGGGAGTGAATGCTATGGGCAGACTGGTAAAATGTGTTTATTTCCCTTGGGAAAATATGTCAGCAGAAAAGTGAACAACTATATGCACACATATTACAAAGCATTAATATAGTTTGCAAATCCAGAGCTGTTTAAAAACTGCCTTTGGTGTTCACGGACTACTTGCATCTGAACATATATCTATCTGGATACATGCATATTTTTCTCTTTCCTAATGATAACAATAAAATCATATGTGTGAAGAAAATCTATTTTTGTAAACAGATTACAAGGCTGTCCACTGAATTTCTATACAATTTAAAAGGAAAGTGCTGTATGAAGAAAAGATGGTGCAACCATTTCCCAAATTTGAAAACCCTACATAGGTCATGGCATGGGACTTTTCTGTGGCAAAGCTGTTATCCGTCAGCCCCAGCACTGCAGGAGGAAAAACAAGGTGACTGAGACTGTGGTTTAATCGGGTCCTAGATCTGTTCAGTTGACAAATGCAGGAAACAAGGTGGCAGTAACTCATCTGCTACTGGTCACTCTTCATTTTCCAGTAGGTGAAAGGAGCAGCCACAGAGAGAAGCCCTCAAAGACCCCTCAAAGCAGAGTACAGTGCTGGCAGCGGGAAGGTAATCCTGCTCACATCTTGTGCAGGAGAACAGCTCTTTCTTCCTCAGCTCAGTGGCCTCCTGCTCCAAAGAGGGGTACCTAGGAGCCCTTGGGCACAGAGGGCACTGCAAGCAGTGGCCTGCTCTTCCTGATGGCCTCCAGCACTGCCAGTCATCAGGGGGAGCAGAAAACAGACAGAATGAAATTAAAAGGGCTTGAGATCTTAACAAAACTTTAGTGCTTTGAGGGCAATGTGGTGGTGGGGAGGGTTTTATCATCTCTGACCACTGTTGACCACCACCCAAGATGTGCCTGTTCATCAGTGATCATGACGTGATTGGACCCCTGTACTCAGCACTATTGACACTGCACTTTGAATACTGTGTTCAGTGTGGGGTCCCTCACTACAAGAAAGACATTGAGGCTCTGGAGAGTGTTCAGAGAAGGGCAATAAAGTTGATGAGTGGTCTGGAGCACGTCTTATGAGGATAGGTTGAGGGAACTTGGGCTGTTTAGCCTGGAAAAAAGGAGCCTGAGGGGAGACCTTATCACTCTCTACAACTACCTGAAAGGAGGTTGTTGCATGGAGCGTGTTGGTCTCTTCTCCCAAGTAACAAGCAATAGGACAAGAGGAAATGGCCTCAAATTGTGCCAGGGGAGGTATAGATTTTGTAGTAAGAAAAAATTCTTCATGAAAAGGGTTGTCAGGCATTGCAACAGGCTGCCCAGGCAAGTGGCTGAGTCATCATCTTTGGAGGTGTTTAAAAGATGCATAGATGAGGTTTTTGGGGACATGGTTTAGTGCCAGAGTTAGGTTAATGGTTGGACTCAGTGATCTTGAGGGTCTCTTCCAACCAAAATGATTCTATGATGCTATGCTAACAGCGTCTATGAAGTCAAAGCAGTGCTTGTTTTAATGCTAACTGAACAGCAAAGGTAAGATAAAACACCAGAGTAATGGACTCAATATAAGCAACTGGAAGGGAGAAAGAAAGCCTACTACTTGGCAGAAATGATCCACTGAGCAAGCCTGGGAGTTACGAAGGAAAATACAGAGAGCACTCAAATGCCAGACCAGCCACCACCTTTGCTGGGTTTTGAGCATCACAGTTACTCTAGCCTTCAGCTAAAACCAAGAGAATCACATCAGACCCTATAACACAGCAAGCTAAATCATCATGCAGGAGCCAAGCAGTGAGTTAATAAAAGTCAGGTGGCCATAAATCCATGGAGAATGAATTTCACAGAAATCTTTCTATTCCTGATGGTCACATCCCCGCTATGGTTAACTGTACTGGAATTCCTGGAACTAACTGCACAGTTAGCTTTATATTGAAGCCTGCCCTTGATTTGGACAGTCAAACAGATATTGGCAGCTGATGTTTGGAAGGATTTCCTGTGGTAATTTCCAGGCAAACAAAAAAGACGTTAATTAGACATTATCATCAGTTATGATGAATAACACGAGATGGCAGAAACTTGCTCAGACAGAAAAAAAAAACAATACAAAAACACGCAGTTTTTTTAAAATTAGGCCCATTCATAACATTAGTCCTAATGTTATAAAAGATCTTTGGCTCAGCAGCTGTGTATTTCTACAAGACAAATTCACTATTAATACTGTGTCGTTTGCAATTTATTAGGAAAAACAAACAAACAAAAAACTCCCAAACTCACCCAACCAATTAAATAAAAAACCTAAACAAACAAACAAAAAACTTCTAAAACACTGCAACACTCTCTGAAATAACAAAGCTCTAAAATGTGTTTGCAACTATGTGCACATCCACAAGTTATTTTTAAGGCAGTATTTATGGGAAAATGAAAAGAATTCCAATTGTTATTAGCATCAGTTTCTTCCAAACTCTTGACTAAGACCTTTTGTGTGCTGAAGACATTTGCAGCCAGTATAGTTCAAAGATGTGAGGCCTGCCCTGCTTTCTCTGTAGGCAGGCAGAAGCTACCCATTTATTTTAATGGGACTTGAATTTAGTCCGCAGGCAGAAAGTGAGGCTTTTTTAGAACTATTAGTGACAGCATCTGCCACTATATTTCCTATGAGAAGAAAGGCTTTGAGCTATCTGAAACAAGCTGTTAATGTGTAAGTTTTCAATCTCTACTAGAATATTGTTTGCAATCTCAAAGTCAAATCCAGTAGAATACGCAAGCTGGAATTTAATGCCATGGTACATATCGAAGACACTTAACACTAGATGTCAAAATAAGCATGTATCAGTTAAAACTCTTACTACAAATACATCCACTCAAATTCAGAAAAGTGTGCCTGGAATGTATTTAATGTCAGGAAAGATAAACTGAAATGCAAGAATGCTGTTTCTTTTCCCAGACTCAAGCTATGTCTATTAGATCACCAAACTGGGTATAAAAGTGATGTAGTACTACATCAAAACAAAAAAATACCATTGATACAGCACTGATTGTCTAATCACAACCCACAAAGGCAAAGGCTGAGCTCAGACTAAGCACCTAGTATTTATTGTTGGAGCTCTATCTCGCTAATTATTAAGCGAATTTGTTCGAACCCACAGGCATGACATCTCTCTGAATATCACACCCCAATAACTGCTTATAAAGGCTATCAAAATATAAGCCTCTCTCATGTCTGACTTTTCACAAATTGCATTTGTTCTAGGATTAAAGCATGGACTTATTCTGTCTTTGGTTAAAAGGGTTTATTTGACACTTGTCTTTGCTCACCGTAACAGTCCAGAACATTTAGGCAGTAATGACTTGCATTTGTAGTCTGCTCAAGTCCTATGAAGCTGCAATGGAGTCAATTTTAACACAGGTTGTGAAATACATAATAATAACATTTAACTGTACAGCATATCAGTATACACTATCTAAATTACAAAATGCACAACATATCATTGTGACAGATATGAGTTCACATAACAAAAACTTGATGGATGTGAATTTTGTCCCACTGCTCTACGTTTTGGTGGTCTCGGCTTCTCTCAGGTTGTGGAGCCACAGCTCAGCTGTAACAAAATAAAGGGCAACTGTGGAGGCACGGAGATACCTCTTGTCCAGAAAGGTGTAAGCTCACAAGATTTCAGTCTACTTTATAGAATCACAGAATGGTTTGGGTTGAAAGAGACCTTTGAAGATAATCTTGTCTATTGCCCTTAAAATGCTTCCCTAGCTTGCAGAATTAGGATGAAGAAACAGTGGTGTTTTTTCCCCCTTAAACAGTAACTATTACATGAGAACACACAGGAAATCTAAGAAACTCATGTATCTATGGGTAATTCACTGCAGGCTGAAGTTGCGGCTTGCCCAGCTGCATCTGCCTTCTCCTGTAGCTTCTTACCTCCTCTCTACTGCCAAAAATGATCAGACTTATCTGTAATTTATATTATCCAAAAGAGAAGTACAGTAAATAAGCTTTGCCAATGGAAGAGAAGCATGTCGAGCTGCCTCATAAGGCATCATTATCTCAAGAAATGAGAGCATTCACTTGACTATTACATTATTGACCGAGTTTCATTTGCAAGCAAGTGCACTCTGGGCACTCGTTTGGCCCTAACGCTGCTGTAGCTAATCCCTTTGTCATTTCTCAGACACCAATTGCATATTCCTGCCTCTGAGTTTTGCTTTGAATTGAGGCAAACATTTATAACACCCTTCATTTTAACCTGGTCTTGTCTATGTCAAACACAATTATCTTTTTGTTGCATGTGCAAGGATTGCATGTGCTCTTACTGTTCCCAAAGGACTTTTATAATGTAACTAGGGCTGTAAGACATAGCCAGAAACAAAGGCCAACAGGGAGATTTTGAATGGGTAAGATAGTTTGTCTCCGTCTGGCTTTCAGTAGGAACCAGATGCTATTGCATTCATGTAAACTATCTCTCATCTTTAAAATGAAGCCACTTTGGGCTTCATCACCAGGAGCTGTTGCTACCTACAAAGGGCAGTATTTCTGAAATTCGAATCTTTCTGTTGATTGGCACAAAGGTCTCTAAAGAAAGTAGGCAATAAGATAAACTTTTGCTAGCCATGATCTCTGCAGACAGTGAAAAACAAGGGCTTTGGTCAGTTTTACACTTTAACCTATGCCCAGAAGTGTGACACTGTGATGAGAAACTGAAAATATAAGTAATCTTAGGAAAAAATAAAAATTAAGATAGCACTGCAATAAATTGCTCATTCATTTCCATAGCTACTACCCTAAATAAGCATTATATTAAGACATCCCTGTGTATTCCTACACAATCTTATCTACAAATGGTTCTTAGATTCCAAAACATATACTATTTAAATAAATCTGCCCTGTGTTTGGTTAGGAAGTCTTTCTTTATAATTTCTTCTCATGGCATGCTTAAATATATACATGCAGAATTGCTCATTCTCAGGATATTTTCTGTGCAGTTACAGAAGGGCTACTGGCTAAAAGACCTGTGGACTCAATATTCCTCTGCCTCTTACTTTTCCTGGTTGCCAAGACCAGATCCAGTGCCCAACAAAGGCAATGGAAATATTCACACTGTTTTCAATGGGCTTTGGTTTGGGCTCCAATCCCACATATCCCCGTATATAAATCTCATTCAAATCAGACTGGCAGTACATAAACTGGAGAATGAAACTCCCCAGCCTTTAAAATCAGCTCTTATACATTGGATGTAGCTTTGGAAATAGGTTCCTTCTGCTAGGATTTAGTGCCTGTGAGTAATTCTGTCAAGTAGACACAGACATCTCAGCCTGTACATGGGTTGTCTTTTCAACAGCTGAGAGCATATGGACACCCTACACAATATCAAAAGGTCATTGTGACATCTAAGAACTCATCTGATCTTCAGAGAACCATCATTCAAGTTGGTTTTGTCCTTAGAGCACAACCCAGTGAAGTGTTGGGAACCTATCCTCAACACTGAGTAAGCTGTGCAAGTTGGTTAACTAAGTGTAAATAGTAAAATATTCTCAGTGAAGAAAACAGCTCAATATTTAACACTTGTGAGAAGCACTGCTTTAATTTGCAAGAGTACTGCACCCTAACTTGGCACCTGGCATCCTCAGTTTTGTGAAGAGTTTAGTAAATCATAAGTTCCGGGCATACTCAGAGATCATCCGAACGTTGTGACCAGTATACATGAGCTTCCCACTTTCAAAGAAAAGGAGGCAATCTGATATTCTTCAGATCAGCCTCAAGCAGTTTTATTACGTGGGAGATTTTAAAGAAACAGAGTACTAGGTTAGGAGATTGACTGGAGCATCAGCATCAAAGAGAGCAAAATGACACCTGTGAGTACGTGGCTGCTTCTGCCAGGGTCCCCAGGCAGACCTGAGCAGGACAGCTGCAGGCAGGGCTCAGAACAGACCACACCGCACCGACTCACAGGTGGCTGCCAAGGTACTTGAGGGAAATGCTGCTTTAAATACATTTTCAGAGATTATCAGGTTTCTTTGCAATACAAATGAAGTACTAAAGGGCCCTCTTGGGGATGTTTCTTACCTCATTCTTCAATTATAGAAAAAAAATATATTTATATTGTTTTGTTTCCCTCTTTCTTCTACAAATTCCAGTGATATCATTGCATAAGAGACTGTTCCCAGTGAAAATTCAAATCGAGCAGCATCAGGTTTGCATTCCCATTTGGTAACTACATTTTTACTCCCCCAAGAATATAACCAGAGCAAGAAAACTCTCTGCCCTAAACCCAGTATGTTGACTAAATCATCACACTTTTGTTGCGGGTACCTCTCAGCCATCTACTTGCTGTTTCTTCCAAGCTCACCACAAAAAATAACCATGACATATAGGCATATCAGAAGATGGTTTTCAAAACAGGGAATTGAAGTGCAGACCCTGCTGCCATCAGTTTACTAAGAGACTCTGTCACATCAACCAACAACTACTCAAACTCCTCACTACTTCTTCAGATAGGCTAAAATTAGATTTTGGACACCAGGTCATAAAGTGTAATTTGAAAGTGTATGTATCATCTCTAAAGCCACAGACACTGTATCTACTTTCTGTAGGTTCAACAGTATAATTATAGACTGCACAAAATAGCAGTAAATCCAAGAAGAGTAAAGTTAAAAGTAAATGCTTTAAAAAGATATGTCTTTTGTAGATCTCATGTATTAAATTTCAATTTTGCAACAGTTACTCTTTGGCTTCAATATCATCATAAGCATAAACTAGTCACAAGAGTAATGGTCACCAAAATATTCATTCAATTACAGTGGCCTTGAAATCTTCATTGCTACTAGCAGTTAGGTACCTTAATTTTCCTATCTTTTAAACAGAGTTCTTGCCCACTTTGGATGAGAGAATGGCTATTGTGATTTTTTTTTTTTTTCAACCAGGCAGAAATGTGTATGAATCTCTCAGATAAATATATGCTAATTCAAGCTTCTTATAAGCCATCAGATTGGCAAACACAAAATTATACAAATTAATTTTTTCCATAGCTGTCCCTGAGAATGTATATTTTTAAGAACTTGATCTTTCAGAATTAGAGTTTAAATTCCTCACATACTCTGTTTCTCTGGTAACTCATTTCTTTTCTTAAGAGGCTTTTTGTGGAATTGAAAATCTACTGTTAAGTCTGATGCCATTACTCTGACCTCTATTTTGTCTCAGCTGACCTCAGACTCTGAGAAATCACCTTTGCTTGAGGCTACCTCTTCTTTTAAAATGTCCAGAGGATCCACATTTCAGGAAGACTCAGGATGCAACACAGATTTTCAAATTGATTTTTTCAAATTAGTCAATAAAATATTATTGTTCGTTTGCTTACGAGACCTTGCTTCTGCTTCCTCTTGTTGTGAAGGTTTCCAGAATGCAAGTGTTTAATTTCTAAATCTATGCCAAGAAAAATTTTCCTTGGCTAAACTACCTACTGATGTATCAAAAGACCCCTGACTCAAGTCAGATCATGGCTCGTCAAGATAACAACAACCTGATAAAGGCCAGATGTGAGAGCAGCTCCTTCTGGCAATTTCACTACAACAGCTCCCAAAACTATTTAAGATTGCACATCTCAGACTGGATAAGAAACATCTCTGGTACACCTCCAAGGTCTAAAAAGGTGCTAGCAGAAATTGCCACAGGAGTAGCAGGCCAGAGGGGGCCGTATTTTCAGCAGTGACACAACCAAGGACCCAAGCGCAGCCACAGGACTGATTTGCTATTCCTTGATTGTAAGCAAAGCCCTATTTCCAAAGCTTCAAGCCAACACAGTGCATGCTGAAAAAGAGGAGGAAAAAAAAAAAAAAAGAGAGAGAGAAAACAAACAAACATGAAAAAAACCACACCAAAAAAAACCCCAAAACCAACCAAACAAAAACCCCACTCAAACAAAAAAACACCAGACACATCCTACATTACTTTATAGTGACAGTAATGCACTCTGCAAAACATGGGAGCTGATTATTGTTATTTTCCCAGTGTCAGTGAGGCTTCCTCTGGAGTCCATTCTCTAAGACACAGAATCACAGAATGGTTGGGGTTGGAAGGGACCTCTGGAGATCATTTAGTCCAACCCACCTGCTAAAGCAGGTTCACCTAGAGCAGATCACACAGGAATGTGTCCAGGTAGGTTTTGAATGTCTCCAGAGGAGACTCCACAACCTCTCCGGGCAGCCTGTTCCAGTGCTCTGTCACCCTTAAAGAAAAGAAGTTTCTCCTCATGTTTAGGTGGAACCTCATATGCTTCAGTCTGTGCCCATTGCCCCTCATCCTATCTTTGTTCATCACTGAAAGGTGTCTGGTCCCATCCTCTTGACACCCATCCTTGAGATATTTATAAACTATGATAAGGTCCCTTCTCAGGCTTCTCCAGGCTGAACAGAGCCAGCTCTCTCAGCCTTTCCTTATAAGAAAGATGCTCCAGACCCCAAATCTTCTTTGTAGCTCTCTGCTGGACTCTCACCAGTAATTCCTTGTTTTTCTTAAACTGGGAAACCCAGAACTGGACACAGTGCTCCAGTTGTGACCTCACCAGGGCAGAGCAGAGGGGGAGGATAACCTCCTTAGACCTGCTGGTCATACAACAAGAAAGAGGCTAGAAGAAGTAATCAAAACTGAGAAGCAGTTTTGAAATAAGTGGTTTTCCATCATCTAGCCATGAAAGAGCACTGAAGGACTTGGGTATGATGGTCTACAAAAAAGACAGCTAGGGAGAGATCTCCATTTGCAAAAAGCGGTGTGGAGGTGACCCATTGTTCCCAACATGCACAAGGGATGGGATTGGGGCAGTGTGATTTAGACAGATGAATCTGCAGAACTCTTTGAGAAGTAGAGCAGGCTGCCAGTCAAGGTGATGAAGTCTTTTCACTAGGATTATAAGGAAAAGGTTGGGCAAGCATCTGGCAGTCAGCATCTATGTGCCACCTCTCCAGCCCCAGAGCACAATAATGCCTCTCCAGTACCTCTTTCTGTGACAGAGACTTCCTGTGTTTACTGTGACTCTGTCTTATACTTTCAGAAGGTAAACTCTTCATGTTCCAAATATGAGACATATGTTTGATTTTAAACAGTTGCATAAGTAATACATATATTTAAATATGTCTTTTTAAAAAAACAAACAAAACAAAACTTGGCCATGGCTGCACAGTTGTGGCTGAAGCTTAACATAAAGTTCCCTTAGGTAATCTGCAACTGTGTTTGTTAAGACAAATGCTTTGCAGCAATATGGAATAAAAAACACACCCTACAAAATCAAAATAAATTACCTTGAAACATGTCTTTTACATGTAGGAACGCAAAATATCCTGACAGTCTTTGTATTTTTCACATGTTGAAATCTAAATTTATCTACTTTTTAAAATACCCTGAGATGCTATTTACTAGGATGAAAAAGACCGTGAAGCCCTATTCTTGCTAATACCATCAGATCTTATCTTTAATTCACTGTGCTGTTAGGATCAATATTTCTTTGCTCAACACGTCTCTAATAAGCAGCTGAACTGATGCAGAATCTTTGAAGTATGCCACTCCCCTCATCCTCTCTAAAAGCGAAGGCAGAAGCACAGTAAGCCGTTTACAATTATTGCCACATTTTCTGTGAGTAGCATTTTATCCCTCTCAAGATGCATCTTAGCCTCTTTTAAATAAAATTTATGGTTGTAATTTATGTGATGTGTTGTTGTCACATACATTGCCACACATTTTTAAGAGGTCTTTGAAATTTATCTGACCTATGGCACATCTAAGTTTTTCCACAGATCAGCGTGTAGGTGTTTATAACAGGTATTAAACTCAGCAAATAGTTGAGCATTGTAATTACATCACATTAAGAGAGTAAAAGTGCAGTAGTACCTCTGATGAAAATACAGACTTCATGTATTCTGACTGGAGTAAATCCTGTTCTCATGCAAGACAACAAGAAACATATCACCCACTACACAGAGTGGCAAAAGGATTTAGTTTACAGTGGATAACAATAACAGGCATAACTGGAAATGTAATACTTGCTCTTGGTCCCAAAATGGAACTGGACATCCATCATGCTGGATGTTTTACAAACACATAATAAAATTATGGTCCCTGATCCAAAGACCTTTCATGATAGCTGTCGAAACAGAGACCACAAATGAATCTACTAAACAGATGCCAGCTATAAGAGCATCGGATGACAGGCGTATCTACACTGCCAAGAAATGCTGAGGGTAGTCAAGTGGAAGCATGCTAACATGCTCCACACCTGCTGTGTGTGTGCTGCAAGGACAAATCATGGCATGTTCCTGCTGTACCCCACAGAAAGAGACAACACCTCTGCCGTGCACCTAGCGAGCCAACACCATACACAAAATGGAGACACATAAACACAAAATAGGGAACCAGGCAGATTTCCATAAGCAAAATGCTGCCTGCACAAGAACAGAGGATGGCAAGTTCAAATAAACTTTCTTCTGCCTGTCCGTCACATCTGCACGTGAATTACCCACAGAGGAACCTTGCTGTTGGTGGCGTATGATATTTTATATTCAGACCCAGCTCCCTTTCCTTTCCCCTGCTTTCCACAATTGTTTTCATCAAAAATTCAGTCTTCACCAGCAAACAAATAGAAGAAACACTGGCCTTTCAGGCAAAGAAAGATACAGCATAAAGAAGAGCTGAGCTCTAGTCACATACCCATTGAACACCAAGACTATTGGTTACAGAAATCTCAGTGGATTCATTTCCTGGGAAGACAACTGTTTTCCTTTCTGTCTTGGATCAGTGCTCTCTGACTTCTTTGATGTCTGTGCCATATATTTCCACAAGATGTTGCAATATTTTTGGTACCTGTTCCCTAGGATGCTTATGTGCCTGAACACTAGCATATATTAATACAAATGAGTTTACATTGTGTTTGAGTTAATAGGATTTAAATGCAACCATGCAAAAATCTGCACTGCAACTAATAGGAATTTGTTTAATTATACAGTTCTCTGACCTTACTTTCTTTGTGTTTACAGTCCTGTATCCTGAGTGTCTTTGTGGTTTGCTGTAGAAGGAGGGCGTAATTAAACTTTAACAACTTTTCTTTATTAATTTCACTTAACATTCCTGTAGAGTGGAGAGACTATCTTACCTGGCATGGATGTAATTTATTGCCTTCCTACTCTAATGTTCCCTGCCATAAGGGGAAAAGTTATAAAATAATACATGGAATCAGACTTCAACCTGGACCTCAGGGCAAATGAGGACACATCTCTTCCTCTTCTTGTCTTAGAGGCAAGTGGCACATACCTCCTCCTGTGCCTCGCAGTCCAGCTATGATACTTTAGATTTTTTCCAGTCCAACAAATGTTTCTCCCTGATCATTCCTGTGGTCACCTAAAGGAAGTTTTGCTGTACAAGTTAATTAACTGCAGGTTTCAGCATATCACCCCAAATATAGCATTAGTGTCTTCATTCTGAACTTCCATGACTGATGCAGAAATACATCTGAGCTCTTAAACAACAGGTCTCCCACCCCACCTGAATATTGTCACCATAATTACTGTCACTCCTGCTGGCAGCTAAAGAATCAGAGCAATAAGAAGTGGGAAAGCTGAGCACGTTACCTAGTGTATTCCTCTGCAAATCCATGATTGTTCTCTACATTTCTTCTGTGCCACTTGACAAGACTTGCTAAAAATGCCCAGAGCAATTAAGTTTAAATGTCTTCCTTTGGGAGACAACTCCAGACTGTAACAGATTTCACTGTCTCAACAAGTTCCCTGATTTTCTATCTAAATTTCACTTCTTAATAACTTCCTCTCATTATTTCTTTCTTCAGACCCATTGTCAAACCCTCCCTCTTCATCCAGTGCTACATCCTTCAGGTACATAAAAGCATTATCTGCTATTCTTTCCTAATTTAACTGCCATGTTTTCCACATCATTTTTGCTTCTCTTGGTGACAAAGAATTAATTTAGCTTAATTTTAAATCCCTATGCCACCTTTCTTGAAGGCACTTTAGCACATTGTACAGGGATGACATGCAGTGTTGTTGTTCACTGATATTGTTAGTTTGGGACCCAACATGAACACAGTAATTTACCTAAAATAGTTGTAAAGAAATGCCTTCAAATATTTACTCCCAAACACTTTTCTGAAAACACATGAATCTTATCATTGTGGGTCATACTGCAAATTTCATCTTTTTGCAAAGAACATAGAAATTATGTGGGAGCAGAAGACAAAAACATACAGTTGCAGAGCTATAACAGGGTGGAAGGTAAATCTAACTTTTAGACTCTCCTCTTTTACATTGTGTACATTGTATATTTTCATTCAGCATCTTCTTAATGTGTTTTATAAGTAACTCTACAGACAGTAGGTGTTAATAATTTTCAATATTCAATATAAGAAACATCTAGCCAAAAAATATTGCTAAAATTTTCTGTACTTGATGAAAGACCTCTAGATACACAATGTTCATTTATTTCCTGCCTTAAAAAAAAGACAAATGGAAACAGCAGATGAGAGCATTTGCATTCTAAACTCAACAGACAGTTGCAGTTCAGCTACATGACTAGAAAATGAGCTTTTGAGCATGCCCTTGATGACAGAAGAAAACCCATTAGTGTATCTTGAAACTGGCTGCTAGAATATCTGGTCATTTTTCAGCTTGGTCAGCTATAATTCATCAACTGTTTGATAGCAGATGTGAATTCAAACTACCCACATCAGATAAAAAAAATGTCTGAGAGTTAGCACATAATCAACATAAGCAGGTAACAAACAGACACACAGTCTCAAGAACTATGGTTTTGTGACTATAGTGATGCAATATCTTGTATACAACATAAAAAAATTACTCTCAATGTCAGAAAAAGCAAGCAGATGGCCTGCCTCAGTGTCAAATGGTGAAGTAATAGCACTTTTTCGGTCAAAGCAGAGAGAAATTAAGGGTAAAGAGCACTCTGGCTTCACCATACTGTCTGTCCCCACCAGCTTAAGAAATACTTTTAACCAACCAGGGCAGCTCTGACCACAGTCAGAATCCTAGGTAAAAGAGAAAGCATATACCATAATACATTTGGTTATGACATAGTGGTACAAGTGATAAGACAAGTGATAAGTGACAAGTGATATTTCACTTCTTTTGTTATCTAGTCCTTAGTAACAATGTGTGGCCACTGTCTCAGAGGGACATAAAGAAGACTCCAAGAACAAGAAACCTGGGGAGAGGCACAGTGAGAGAGGTAAAACAAATTTGAAAACGTCTGAAATGTCTGAAAGTGCAAGAACTCTCCTTCACTTCCCTCAGCTTAGCTGCAGATCCCCAGGGAGAATAAAGCACTAGGCAGTAACCAATGACTCCAAGAGCTATTTTATTTATGCTCCCTGTAAACCTGCATGCCCATCCCAAGGAAGTGCAGGAGGACATGTACCACCCTCCAAATGAAGCCCAAGCTGTTGAGCTAAGCAGTTCATTGCATCAAGGGGATTCATGAGCTGGCATCAACAACATCAAAAGAAACCTAGACTCACAGGCCTGTATCCTTTCTTCCCACTCAGAGCACAAACAGTCAGGCCAATTCTGCCTTTAAAATGTTAAAAAAAAAAAAAAAAAAAGAGAGAGAAGCAGTGACAATAGTGGTAAATTGAATTAATTGAATTTGGTTGCATTGTCTAACATAGTATGAATAATTTGATTTCAGAAATAGAGAACAATTTCAAGTTCAGAAAATCACCTAATTAAGAATGTCAAGTCTACATAATAAAGATCCCACCTCCTTTTTCAGTCTTGTTCATCAGCCCCACTGAAGTTAGCAGAAGGCACTTTTTGGCACTGAGAGTATTACATCTCAAGTGTCTATCATGTTAAAGCACTGCAGCTTGTGCTATCACATTTATGCATATCTGTAATATTGTGTTCCTGAAGCAGCTGTATTCATGTTCTCCTTTCTCCACAAGGTGCAATAAATCAGCTTTTGCTGCATAACAACATGTGGGCAACTGTAAAAGCACTGTCCTCTCCCTTATAACCCAGTAAATATTTTTCATTGCCATAAATAATAAATGGCCATAGGTTTTATGTTGATTTGACAGCCTATGGTCTCTGCAGTTGTTTGGGATTGTTTTGGCCTCAGCTGGCTTTAGCAGTTGTCTAGTGGGTCGAGTGATCGTCCCCTAATCTGTTTTATCTTAAATTATGTAACTATAATAATAATAATAATAATAATAATAATAATAATACATAGTAAAGGTCTGACAAATCCAGGTAGTCCCTGCATAAAAAATAGCCCTTTTTATGTTAGTTGATGCTGAGCGTACAACTTCCAAACTTGAGTGCGAAACCAATGAAAAGAAAGAAAACTATGATGAGAAACATATAAAAATAAACACAGACTTGAGACTGAGGAGGCAGAAATTCTACCACAGAAGACGCTGAGGTGGCCCAAGACTTGTCACAGCCCTGCTTCTGCTCTGCTGATGGCAGGATGAAGATGCTGACCACAGGACCCAGAGCTGGGGACAGAGATAAATCAGGTCTTTGTGTAACAATTTAAACTGTGTTATAACCAAGGCTTTTCTGTATCCATTTGATAATTTGGAGTATGTTAGACCATTGATTGTACTATGAATAAATTATTTGCTCCATGTATATGGTGTATTCCCTTTTTAAGGTTGTTCTTGTTACACTTTTGTATTTTATACATATATTTATCTATATCATAGAATATCTCAAGTTGAAGGGACCCATATGGATCATCAAATCCAACTCCCTGATCCTCACAGGAGTACCTAAAACTAAACCATATGACTAAAAGCATTGTCCAGAGGCTCCTTGAACTCTGACAGACTTGGTGCCATGACCACTTTTCTGGGGAGGCTGCTCCAGTAACTCACCACCTCTCACTGAAGAACTTCTTCCTAACGTTCAATCTGAACTTCCCCTGGCACACCTTTATATCATTTCCAGGTGTGCTATCTCTGGTCACCAGAGAGAACACCATATATATAACCCATTATTACTCATCCTTTCACACTGTGGAAAACTTAACTGTCTCATTAAGCCTTTGTATCACATGCTTTTCAAATGTGGAAAGTTGTCTTTATGATGAAAGCAAGAACTGTTCATCAAATCTTCCCTACTGGGCTGTTCTACTGCAGGACTTTTGGTGCATCATGTTTCTAGTAATTAAATAATTATGTTGCAAGGGTATACACATAACAAATGTCACTTAATTAGTAAGGAAAGAGTTGGAATTAAGCTTGCAGGTTTTTCTAAATGAAAATTTTAGGAATGAATAAACTTGACTATGGTGAGGTATGGCCCTTTGCTAGAGCTGTAATACCTCAGGAAAGCTTCTTGGCAAGCCAAGTCCCTCCTCATTAATGTAGTATGATCTTAATCACAGCTAATGGAGAAATTAAAGATGTCAAAATTAGGGCAACAGGTTAAGTGAATATACTGGGGAAAAAAAAAAAAAAAGAAAGAAAAGGAGTAATAAGATAGAACAGCAGGAACTGAAAAATAAAATAGGTTTCCTTATTATATTAGAGATTTTCCTGCTCTCTCAGTTTTTGTCCTTTAATCCTTCTGAATCAACCTGCATGTGGCTTGTTCAGTAGACAGATGATAGGCACTGAAAGAAGAAAACTGAGCTGCATAATGGTGTACAGGCAAGGAAGGGCACTGAGAAGCTGACAGTGCCTCATAATCATACCATCCAGTGAGCAGTTTGCCTTTGTGAAATATTATCAACTTAACCTAAAGAAAATCTTAGCCTAGCAGGCAGAACATAGAAAGAGGTCAGGATATGTTATTCTCTCTCTGTGGAAATACGAAGGCCATAGCTGGTTACACATCTTCCTTTTCTTATGCCATTTTACAAATTAAGGGAAAGTAACATAAATCAGAGAGATGCTCTAGACTCTCAGAATTGTTTGTAAACAAATCCTGAATTCATCTGCACATCAGGACTAGGCTTGCCCCTGGACCAAATTGCAGAGAAGATTTGCTGAATAGGGCTGGTCACTGTGGGGAACACCAGACTCATTCAGCAACCTCATGTTCAAAGCAGGATTGACTTCCAGATTAGAGCAGATTGCTAAGGTCCTTCTCCAGCTGACTTTGGAAATTCTCCATGGATGGAGATCCTACAACCTCTCTGGGCAATCTGTTCCAGTGTCAAACCACTTACACGGTGAAATTTAGTTTTCCTTTATTGAACATGGTAATTTTCCTTGTTTCAACCTATGGTGTCTCCTTTTGCATACTGCACCCCTGAGAGATATCTGGTTGCCTTTCCCCAAGCCTCCTTTAGCATTTCCACATTTGTACCACCGTCACCCAAAAACACCTTGTCCTCTCCCTTCTATGCTCCACTGGTTCAACACCTCTCTCACATGGAAGGCACTGCTCCAGAAGCATTATGCCTACTGCCAAGCAGTGCTAGTCACTGTCCTCAGTCTATAGGCCCTCATGCAACCATCTCATAAGCAAGCCTGGACAATAATACCAGTTTTATTAGTTATTCTGAATACACTAGGTCAAGCTTCAGAATAGAACAGGAGATCAGGAATCTCAGATATAAGCATCACTATTGCCCAAAAGGATGTTTGCTTTTGTGTTTGTCCATTACCTCAAACTAATTTTTAACTCAAACAGATCGAAACACGAGTTAAAGAAGATAGCCATTTGTAAAATATAAAGCAGAAAAATGTTTATAGAGGTATAAGCATGCAAAGAAACCCTGGAAACTAATTGGAGTGTGTAAACAGAGCCAGGTTTATGTCATCTCATATGGATCCAAATATCTCACAGTGGCAGACCAAAGATGCAGTCCTACATTTGTGCAGTATTTCCATGTGAAAACTTCTACATGAAAGGAGCACATTCTCCTCTAAAACCCATCTCTATATGTGCATTATCCAGTTTCAAAAGTCTTCCCTCTTTGCTCTCCATGCTTTCCACCACATTTACATGAAACCATACAGGAATGCCAACCATCCTGGCACATGGCATTACCTCCTCCTCTACCTTCGGTTCCACTGACACAGTCATTAAGCCTTAATACAGATGTGGCTGACTGCTAGCTTGGATACCCTGCTAGGATATTTGCAAGCTGCCAGCCTATTCTGAGACAAAATGCACTTCTCTAAACCAAATTTATTCACATGGTTCCATCCCTCTCATCCGATGTAAGGGAAATTGCAGGGAGGGAATTAATTTTAATATATAATGGACCAAGGCAACATAAGCTGGATAAGAATCTGTTCCAAGCACAAAAGACTTGACCTATTACTCAGAAGCTGTTGAAAGTAAAGAGTTGAATCCTTAAATACCATCTGTGCTCCTTCAGCTCTGAAGAAAGTGTTTATCAGCCAAGGGAATGAGATTCATAAACAACTGTGTATGCATTTAAAAATTGTGGGTTGAAGGGGGGTGGTGAGTCATTTTAAAACAGTCTCTTTAAATAATATGTAGAGCTACTTAAGCAGTTAAAACAATTTCTCCAATTGCCACCCTTTCCTAAAATGATTTCTACTGCAGATTTTTCAATATCCACACACCAAGCCACTTACAATTTTGTTTCCCCAACTTCATTAATGTTGAGCAGCCAGCCATGAGGCTCCAAACAGTTTGGAGCACAGCAGAGGGGAGGAAATAGCACTTAGTGACAGAAGTAATGCCAGCTGAGCTGATGCCAGACCTGACAGTCTTAAAATGACCGTCTTGTAAAGGAGACGTTTCAAACAATGGCAGACAAATGGACTTTACTGGATTATTCACATTTTGAAGGCACTGAGCGTCAGGAAAGGCAATGTGCTATGTGTGGCAAAATTGTAAACAGGCATAAGAAACAATGCATTCAACTTTCCTTATCCTATTTTCTACTTGGCACAGTGTTGCTGCCTCTAAGAACCTAATACAAACAGCTGCACACCACTCCATGCAAATAGACACTGTATTAAATGCTAAAGCAATTGGAATTATTTGGTACTGGACTTTTCTTTAAGCTCTTTGCATAGCTCAGCTGTGATGTTATTCACAGGCGAGTTGAAAGATTACGACTTGTTCCACCTTCCCTGTTATTAAAAAGCTGGTGTGGATGGCTTAAAAAAAAAAAAAAAAAAGCAGAGAGAAGAGGAATAAGTAGAAGAAGAAACCCTACCCTTCAAAAAACAAATCACATCAATTTGCATGCGATCAGTGAGTTACACCACTGGCTACATTATGAATATTCCCACATGACAAAAGCAAAAATAAACTCAGAAAAACCTTGGAAGAAAGTAGCATTAATGCAACTAGATTGCTTCAAGTACCCTGGTTGCATCATTCAAAATTAACTTAAGTATTTTTATGTAACAATAGCTTGCAAAATAAAGAAATGCCACAACACTCTAGGCAGACCACTGTAAGAATCCACACAAGCTATAGTAAAGAGTGGGTACATTTGAAGTTCTGACCAAACTTCTAATCACTAAAACTTCTCCAAATATTTATTTTGAAGACTTTTCTTGGATATGACAGGCTTTAGTATTTGTAGAAACTGTAAAACCTAGTTTCTTAATAATGAAAAAAGGCATCATTAAAAGAGAGGTTAAGAAATTATATCACAGTATAAACTTGCCACCGACACTGAATTAATCCTGAGGTAATCTTGTAGTAGTGTGACACATTTGTAATGACAAAGTTTAACCAGAGAAATTATCTTCTCTTAATGTTTCCCTCTAAATTCAGCCCATAAAATATTTCAACCTTTCTGGCAAATGTAAAGTCAGTTTTAATAAACATGGGGTTTTTGTCAAAACCATGCAGTGCTCAGGTTCAAGATGAAAGTGAAAGAAACATGGGAAGACTGAATGAACATTGTTCTGACTTATTTAAAAACAAACAAACAAACAAAAAAAAAACAACAAACAAACAAAACAAAAAAACCCCTATTTTTCGTAGTATTTTCCACAACAAATGCTAAAGGTAACTGTGCATCCCAGTGAATTAGAACTAAAAATGCTGTGCAGTTCCTATAATTTAACACCTTCTAATCTTGAGAGGGAATTACATATTCCTAAATACTTATTGTTACTTTTTAAAATACAATTTCATTATTTTATAATGGCTACCAAGGTATCACATAGGATATTTCAGTTTCATGGTCCCAGAGAGGGTTCCAAAGAAGTTTACAGAATCTTTCATAATGTGAAGAGGTTTCAGCCTTTTTTTAGGATACATTTTCAGTACTCAACAGCTCTAGTCTGGGTACCTGAACTGAAACAGTTGGATTATCAGACTTTTGCAGTGTTACTCTTGGAGAATCAAGGGCAACTTTGGATAGCTTCTGAAAATGTATGAAAAGAAAAGCATATCGGGCAAGAACAGCTGTAACTGTGAATAACAAGATGGGGCGGGGGGGGCGAAGTGCAGGGAAGGGGAGGGAAGACACCATGCTCCACACTAGGAAGCTCATTTTAAGAAGAGACGGGGGAAAACTTTAGCCTTTTCAAGATGCTGTTTAGAAATCTAAAGCTTTTAATTGCCCACACTTAACTAAAGAGCCTCCCATTTCAAGCTTCCATTTTCAAAACAATATTACACTGCTGTTAGTGACTGAATTTTCAACTTAGTGCTTTCAGAAATAATGAGATATTTTCACATATAAACTAAAACTACATTATCTAATTACACTTGTGCATCATGCATTAACTCTCAAGATTAAGGTAGGTGTGCAATGAATAGTTAATCAATTGAGTCATTCACCCTCTGAGGTTCATCATTTCAGATATTTCATCAACATATTAAGTTTGAATTTGTTGTTAGTATTTCTGTTCTAATGGTTGGATATTGATAGGAAAGCCCTGAGAAATTCTTCAAAAAAAATAGATTATCTGTACAAATGGCAAAAATGTAAGAAAAGTTCTGGACTATCTAACACTTCCCTGGCAAGAATTTTTCCACATCCTGGACTTACATTAATTACTGTGGACCACTTTCCCTATTATTCAGTTTCCTGAAGGAACACATGAAAAACAAAATTGTCTTTCCTCTAGACTATAATAAAATATGAAACTTGGTTTCTCCTTATGGAATATTAGAGCAGGTAAAGGTTTATTTTCCCCTGATGTATGTTCATTTCATGCAAACAAACAAAAAAAAAAATCAGAAAATACATTAATATTTTAATTGACATTCCAGCTGTAAGAAAAAAAGCTTTGTGGCCATTAAGTTCAAGTACTACAAATATTAATTTCTAGCAGGGCAATGAAATTTGTAGACTTCAGGAATCTGTATTCTGGGTAGCAGGGATGTTATTTGCACTGGTAAAAAACACATGTCATATAGGTGACGACAGAATAGAAATTCGCTGTCTGTTTCTTCGCACACATACATAACACCTATGAGACTCAGAAAGGAGTATTTCTGGAGAATTATACATATGCAAGCCTGCTCATGCTAAGCAACCACATTGTGGGGCGTATGTTAACACAATATCACACAGTTTGTTTTGAATATGAGTTATTTTTGTATGTCATCAAATTAATCAAAAACAGCATACAGAGTAAACTGTTGATGGTGACCTTGGCCAACATCGTGGTGCCACTTCAGATGGAGAAGTGCATGTCAGAGTGCGTCACTGTTCAGGGACTGCTACAACGTGCATGACATTTCACAAAAGAGGTCTGACATTGCACGGAGACCTTTAGCAATGTGTTTGCCATGTGTGTAGTCAAACTCAGAAGAAAAAACCTTAAACAGCTCACAGGTCACATGCTGTTCTCAAGTTTGAACTATGTTCTTCTAATCAAGAGATCAAGGTCATTTACTTATTAAACATATGGTCTACCAAAAAAGACACACTTTTCCCAGCTCCAAGTATGTGAACAGAAGGAGCTGTTAGCAGGCAAACCATTTATGAATGCCTTTATATCAACCTTCTCTAAAGCACATGCTACACACTGAAGCAGTACTTTGCTGCTATGCTGTGAAGTAGGTAAAATGACTTCTTCATTAGGTAAAGAAAAAAACAAATGCAAAAGGAATAGCATGCTCTGACTGAGTCTAAAAAGAGGAACCCAACCATGAACTCTCTGAAATGCTGCTGAAGATCAAGCTCTTGGTGAAAGATTGAACAGAGGAAGACTGGATTTAGAAATACATTCATATATTTAAAGAACAAAATATTCATAGCAAATAATTCCTTTTTGCCATGCTATCCATATATTACAACCTGATTTCAGTACACCTTTCAGGCCAAGATTCCTCTCTTTGCTTTGACATAACATATTTTGACTCCGTTAACTGAGAAATTGTATAGGAACATTTTTTGACCAGCATGTGTGTCTAAAGTTCACTCACATTTTTTAAATCAACATACCCTTTTATTCAGATCTGGACAACCCTGTCTGAAAGCTACTTAATTCAGTTCTCAGCAGCAGTCAATATATTATGCTCTTTCTCTTGAACATCCCACTGAAGAAGAGCAAACTAGAAAGACTTTATTAACTAGATCAGTTAGAGAGATTGCATACGAAGTATAAAAAATAATGATTACACAGCAGGAAGCACCCACAGGTACCTCAAGTGCTGGCTTCAGCTCAAATACACACTTTTCCATTTCTGAATTTTTCCAGGTTCCTTACCACATTCCCAAGTTTTCTTCTTAGGACATATGTGGGTTTGTCAAGCTGTCAACAGATCCTTACTGATCTCCAGGATCCTGACTCAGTGAACTCCTGCAGGCGGCAACCTCTAACTGCACATACTGTTATCCCTTCCTATTCAGACTATTTTTACAGCTCTATGTATTTGTGAATTCTGATTCTCATTTGTCACATTGTTGCAATAAGGTTAAAAGGCAAGTGACTGAAGGAGGGTAGGAGCTGGCGGGCATGAGCGGACTCAGAAATTACATTTGGTCAGAATGAAGCAGATTCAGATTCAACCAAAAAAAAACCCAACAAAAGCCAAACAAAACAAAAACACCAAACAACTAAACAACAAACAAATCACACACACAGAGTAAACACCGTTGTCTAGTTTAGGTCGGTAGTTTAGAATCTTCCTGCATTTGACTGGTTCCAGAATCCACATAAATTATCACTTATGACAGTAAATCTGAATTACCTAGGCTTTCTCCCCATTCCCTTTTTTTTTCTTCTTTATTCAAGTAAATGCAGCTTTGCAAGCCATCTCGGTAGATTCCTTGCACACTATTGTCAGAAATGAAAGCAGAGACCTGCTGTGAATTTAGCTGCTCTCAGACCTTCTAGCCCACCTCTGCTGTTGGCTGATACTGTGAGTTTTTTCAGCAGAGCAGGCTTGAATGCCTGCATGGAGACTGCCTGATATTCATTTGCAAGGTGGCAAACATGGAGGTTTTCTCATCCAGAAAATGCTGCAGCTGCTCCCAACGCCAGGCTAACTTTTAACATCAGCGGTGATGGCTGCAGGGTGGAACATCAGCTCAAGATGAAAAGCAGGAACACTGAAAAGAAATGCTCTGATTGCAAATGGCACCGCACTCCTGCCCTGCCCTGCCCTCGCAGAACCCGCCCAGCCAGGACACCAGTTATGTTCTGCCAACATGGTAGGACAAGAATTGGAGCAGTGGGCAGAAGTGAGCAGGAGTGGGCAGTGCAGAACCCACTTCCACTGCAGCACCAGCATACAGCATATTAAAAGTCCTCTACAAAACATGGCCTGAACCATTTTGACCTGTCCCCAATATAATGTCAAGAGCATGTATAACCTCACCTTTTCTTCGGCAGCTGTCACTGCTGACTCAAAATTTGTATCATCTGTGCCCTATCAGCCCTGCAGGATTTGACATTTCATTTAATGATTTTTTGTTCAGTGAATTTTTTTTTCTTCAGCAATGCTGTTTCAAAGCACCAAGAAATATCTGTGTGAATTTTGATTTGCATTTATCAAATGATTTCAAGGGAAGGAGAGCACAAATGAAAAGAGGAGAAAGGGGTGCTGGGGGTCAGAAAGGTTAAAAAATTGTTATATTTGGCCATAATGAGGCAGATTCAGATTCAAATCCTCTTTCACATGATGGGATCTGAATCCCAACACTGGCTCCTATAAGACTGCCATAACCATCACGATGTGTGATCACAGGTACCTGTAGCTACTAGAGTAGAGAATAGAAAAAGAAATTTATGCTTCCCAAATGAATGCCTTATCACCAGGCTTTCTGATTTCTTTATTGGTCTCAGCTTTTGAATTTGAGAAAACATAGCTTTCAAAATGTTTTGTTTTGTTTTGTTTTTTAAAGAGAAAGTTGGGAAAAATAAATGTAGTGTAAACATACTCTACTGAATGGATCAGTGTCTCACAGCCCTGGATGAAGCCTGAGCCTTTCGATTTCCTTGCTGCCCAACTCCAATTCTGTCAAACTCAGTCATCAGTAAAGATGATGGACTGAGAGCTTTAAAGCTCTGCAAATAGTCTAGGTTTCCTACTGTAGACCTCATCGCTGTGCAAAGTAGTTCTGTGAGCTCACCCTGGACAATCTACAAAGTTTAATGCAAGTGTTATTTTCTTTAACCTCACTGTGTATCTAGCAAAGATAGTAGAGCACCGTGCATGACCTCAGGGGCTTTCTAGTCTTTCTAATTTACAGAAACAACCCCAAAGATCCTTAAAGTGGAGAGTGCTAGAATGAGGGAGTACTTCTTCCAGACACGTTCAGCATCACCACAGATTATTGCACATGTCTGAAACACCTCACTATACAGGGTCACAGCCTTCATCTGTTGTCTTATCAGTAAGTCAGTCCCAAGGTGACAAGCACAACAACTCAATTTCAAAAGAAGAGGTAGAAAAAAGAGAAAAGAAAAAAAGGGTTGAAAATCAGAATCCAGTAACAGTTTTTAGAAGCCACAGGAGCAAATATAATACTGTCTAGATGCTGCTTAACACATTTCCCGCTTTACAGAGCAGGGTTTTATGTGTTTTCCTCATCTGTTTCAAAACACATTCAGGAGTGTCGCAGAGTTCAGCTTTGCAGAAGTGGTTTCACTGATGGGGAAAATGAGGCATGGGGACGTATAATGGCTTGCCCAGTTTATCAGGTATAGTTGGTGACAGATGTAAGAGCATCTCCAAAGCATCCTCCATTCCTGTCTGGTGTCCTGGCTGCCATAGGTAAATTGATGTCAGTTAAAGTGGTATGAAAAAACTGAAAAGATGATCCTGATGACCTCTGCAATAATCTCCAGCCCATGGGAAAGGGGAGGCTTGATGAACCTAGAAGCTGAGCCTTTCCAAGTTCATTGCCTTAGTTTCAGTAACAGTCTCAGCACCCCATAACACAATCAGGCTGATAACACTGCTAGCAGAATTAATGTATTATGGTTGAGTGAAAATTTAACAATTCTACAAAATATTTTCATGGAAAAAGGTAGCAAAAAGCTTTTTTTTTGTTTTTGAGTCTATAAAGGGAGCTGATTTATAGGCTGTAAGGGTTATGTTGATATATTCAGAGATATAGTGCTTAACTAGAGTTATAATACTCTAAATAGGCTTACAGAAACAATCAGGAAATATTTAATTTAATATTTAAATATCTGTGGGTCCCCCACAAATCTAGACATCCTTGGAAAGCTCTCTCATACATTTGCAATAAGTACTTGATACAGTCTCACCATAGTAGCATTAACACAAGCTGCAAAACCCAACTCAGCAGCACAGTATATACGTGGAAGGTCAGTACAGTCTGCCCTGTGCTCCAAGGGGCAGGATGGAACCAGTAGACTTGATTAAAGTTCACTTAGCAATATCCACAGCACACTGCAATCATAAACCAGGTACCTTACTACACGCCTACTTATGCTGTAAACTGCACACACATCTTCTCTAACATGAAACAAACTAATGTAGCTTATGTAAAGACCCAAAGGATTAAAATACTCTCATAGTGAACAAATTTACACTAAGATTTCCATATGTTGCAAAGGATGAGATATATGGCACAACAAACAATACCTTTCCCAGGATGTGTTGCTGCAGTTAACTTTCTTCTTGAGTGCTGTGCTCTAAAGGGCACTAAATAATATCTCTTTTCTGACAGTAGCACATGCTAACAAGGAAAATAAGAAAGTAATAGTGCCAGAAAGCTGAGGGGTTTAGATAGTGATTCAGTCTGACGAGAACTGTAATGAAATAATTTTCACTCCTGGTTGCCTTCTGTGTCTATTTGAGACTTAAATTTCAAAAGGTTAAAAGCTTGCACTTGGTGCCAGATCCTCCTGTCAGACTAAGTCCCCAGCCTGTGTGCTCATGAGGTGGTAAGGGTGTAAAGGATCGGTCTCCCTCATGGACCAGCCTGCAGCAGAGCTCCACAGCCAGTGAGTGGCTATGGCTACATGCTCCTGCTGCAAGAGCTCATGGTGCTCTTCACCTCATGTGCTCTTCATTGTGGGACTATGGGCTGGTCATCAGCAATCTTCCCAACTCACCCAGAGACTCTCCTATTCTATCATTACTCCATGAAGTCTTTGAATAAAAGCAGTGTATTATTCCTTTCCTCTAATCCTGTAACATCTTGTCAATGCTACACAGAGGGAAGGCTGGTTTTCAGTAGGTTTTTTTTAATTATTATTTTTCATTGTAGAGTTTCCTCTAAGGCTTCTGAAAAATTATGCACCTGAAAGTAAGTTTTGCATTCCTCTTCTAAAGGCATTTTATGGAGAAGATTTGTGAACTGGAAAATCATGAATTTGTGGTTGCTTATCATCATATCAATAGGAGGCTAATTTTGTTGTCTTCTCTGTAAGGTAATTTGATGAATACCTAAATAGTTTTGACTTGTCTTCCTTATTAGTACATTTTGTATTAAAATTTCATGAATTGAAGAGCAATAAGTTTCTATTTGCTTATCTTATTAATGCACATACTGCATCCTGAAGGCATTTTGCCCATTTATACTAAATTATCAAGGCTGTTCTTTGACAATATAACAATATATTGCAATTCTACTTTAGTTCTAGCTTATATTAAAATTTCGACGGTGAACATTAACTCCCTGTCTGTTACCACACATTTTCTGTTTCAGAAACACTTGATAACTTGCATTTAGGAACTCTACTATTTGTGCACTGGCAATTTAGAGATCGTGCCAATTGTTTTAAGATGATTTCTTGATTGAAGTTTTTAAAATACTGAAAAAAATATTAAAAATAATATTTCTTTGTATGTATTCCACGTTCAAGCCCCTGAAGAAGAACAGAAGGAAAGCTTTTTTTGATGCAATCTTTACACACCTCCCCAGTTACACGATAGATTCAGGCAGGCCAGTATCACCATTCAGGGAAGTACTTACCTGAGTCCCTAAATTCTGCAGTTTTCAACAGGAATTCAACACATTTAATCCCTGTCCTATATCCTGATTTTCATCTGACAGTCTTTTTCCTCCACCTCTGTTTTTAAGTTTTATAAATTTAAGGCAAATTTTTCCCAAATATTATTTCTTTCTGTTATTGGGCAAACTCATCTTTGCTCTCCATTCCTATGCCCCAGCCTCACACTGTGGAGGCTTTCTTCATTTTATCTTACTTTCTGATGGGAAGAAGTGGATATACCAATGAAAAAGTCATAGGAAAGCCAGATTATAAAGCTCTCATAAACAAGTTTTGACAGGTAGCTAATTACAAATGAAGTGTGATGGCTTTCACTGCACTGAGTATCACTTACTAAAGCTCATTTTAAATAGTGAAATTGTAACATGCATAAACAAACTCTCAAAGTTCAATAGGTAGGAAGCACCTCAAATGTGAGTGGCAGAATGTAATGAATCATTATCCATATGGTCTCCAATAACATTTTGGCTCAGTGTTGGGACCCTGAGCGATCACAGCAAACATACTTAGTCCTTCTCCTGTAGTAAACTCCTCAAAGACTCAAACATCCCAAGGACATGTTTAAATTTATTTGTTTCTCACCATCCAAATCTATTTTAATTGTCAATAAATTAAATGAATTTTCCCCAGGTAAAGTCTGTGAGTCTGTTTTGCCCATCATGTTAACTCATATGCGATGTTCCTGTCTGTATCTCAACCCACAAGCTTTCTCATCTTATTTTCTTCCCCTGTCCCTTTGAGGAGGGGAAGTGAAGGAGCGGCTGGGTGGGCATCTGGCAGCCAGTGAAGGTCAACTGAACACTCCCCCTTCAGTGTGAAAGAGCTCCCCAAGGGGAGACTGGCTCCTCCTTCCAGAATATGCCTACTCCACCCTTCGCAAAAGAACAAAGCATGGGTATTAAAAATTCAGGAAAAACAAGTCCTCTGCAAATAAATTGGGATTAGCAGCAATTCTTGGAGTTAAGAATCAGGAACAGGGAGCTATGACACAATTATCCAGATCATGCAGCTGCAACTAGTCCTAGGCAAAAAGGCAGTTATACACACTGTGCAAACTTATAAACTCACTATCTAATACATAGGGAAATAGATTGAATACTCAAAGGTAAAAAATGTGATGCCTTTCAGTACTTAAAGAGGGTATATAAGCAAGATGGGCACAAACTTTTAGGAGACCCTGTTGCAATAGGACAAAGGGTAATGGTTTTAAACTAAAAGAGGGGACATTCAGTCTAGACATGAGGAAGAAACCTTTTACAGTTAGGGTGGTAAAATACTGGCACAGGAAGTGCCCAGAAAGGTGGTAGATGCCCCGTCCCTGGAAACATTCAAGGCCAGGCTGGATGGGGCTCTGAGTGACCCAGTCTAGTTGAAGATGTCCCAGCTCATTGCAGGGGTGTTGGACTAGATGACCTTTGAAAGTCCCTTCCAACCCAAACTATTCTATGATTCTGTGATTCTATAAAATGTAGTGTTGCTAAGAAGAATCACACTCACATGAAAATTTTGCCACAGAAGACTTAAGTGAAAAGGACATATTACAAATTTTAAATGAAGGCTTGCTGTACAAAAAATTACTATGTAGAATAAAGACAGGGACTGAAGGAAAAATGGATAAAATTATCTAATATCTGACAGAAAAAAAAGGCAGAATCCAAGCCCTTCATCGCACATTTTAAGCTTTATCAAAAATCACAACATTGAACAGGCTATTAATTTTGCCTTTGGGAGGATGAGCAATATCATTTTACTCTAAACCTTTAGCATGTCCCAGTCACCACAGAGCTACAATGTCAGTTGGGTGTGTTGTTTCCTTAAGCTTTCCTGAAAAATACCAGGCAAAATATGCAGATAGTTCCTATGAGGCACAAAGGAAAACAGTAGTCTTGCAAAGTTCCTAAGGTACATTCTGCTTCACAGCTGGGAGTGAAGGACATTTCATGAAGGACTATTCAAAGACCATGTTTTCCAAACCCAAGGATGACTCTTGCAGTAACTCGAGCGAAGGAGATTGCAGAAGGTCTGCATGGATGCACAAGGAGGTTCCAACAAAAACATAAAAAGGAAGCATACAATGGGTGGAAACAGGTTCTGGGCTTCCCAGTACAGGAGAGACATGGACATGCTGGAGTGAGTGCAGCACAGTGGAGGAGTAAAGGAGACGAAGCCAGATTCTTCTCAGTGGTATCCACTGTCAGTAAATGAGTTAACAGGCACAAACTGAAATACAGGGAAAAACATTTGAAGAAATAAAAAGACACTGTTTTACCAGGAGTATGGTTAAACACTGACACTGGTTGCTCAGAGATGCTGAGGAATTTCCATTCTTGGAGACACTCGAAGTCCAGCTGAACAATATTCTAAGAATCTGGTTGTAGCTGACTCTGCTTTGAGCAGAGAGGCTGGACTAGATGATCTCCAGAGGTACCTTCCTACCTCAGCCATCCCATGATACTGTGAAACCCATTACCAGACCATTGTACTGATTTGAGACATATGCAGAATATAGGCAGTTGTACTCATGGATGGGCCATGTTATCATTTTCACAAGGGCAGTAAATATTGAAAACAAAGGATGCTAGCTGAGAAGAGCCCAAGGGCACTCTACTAGCCTTCACCATTATAAAATAGAGAAGTCAAGGCTGCTCAGATTTCAGTTTAAATTGCTCCAAAAGAGCATTATTAAAACAAGAATAGACTTGTCCTGTTCTCATGATCTTGCCAGAAATTAATAGCCTTCATTTAAACTTGACTGCACAAGAGAATTGCTCTCTCTGAACCTGAACTGTTGGAAGTACAAACAGTCCATAGCATCCACTTCAGCCTTGAGAAATTGGTTGCTGTTTTGTTCCATATCCGCACTATCTCCACTCCAAGCCACAGTGACCCATGGGAGACTGTTTATGCACCTGAGAACAACACATTCTCTGAGGATTGAAAAGATCAATAGTCCCCTGAAAGACAGTCATATGAATAACAGCAATTTATCAGTAATCATATTACTTCAATTCATACTGACTGCATTACTCAAGCTACTGAAACACACTTCATTCTCACTAGGTTTTACACATCTCTTAACTCTTAAATTCTAAAATGGAGACAAATGTTTAGAAAGCTTTGAACTGGATTAATAAATCAAATAATGGCCAAACATTTAACCCATCGGCTATTAGATTTCCACATGTGAATCCCAATACAACACCACACAAAGGAAGTTCGTCACTTCAGTGACTTATTTTTTGTTGGCTAGGAGCCCTTCCCCAGATCCTTGTAACAGAGAATGTTGAAATTAACAGTGTGGACCCAGGATGTTAGCAAAACCTCTTGGGTATGTGGTAAGCATGAACTCTGTCTCATTGAGAGATGTGAAGTTGACAGAAGCCAACAAGACCGAGAGATCATATTAAAGAGATTGGAATTTCAGGAAAGGTACAAATAGTTCCCAAAGCTATGCACTGGGCAAGCAAACCTTGATCACATGCATTGGTGACTGCACGTCTCACTTTAAACAATATTCAGTCTTCACTAACATCCAAATTAACAATTCAGCTTACAGAAATAAAAAATACAGAAAACTGTGTATATATATGTGTGCTTCTTAGTCTACTTAAACATATTTTGCAGAAAAAGATGTAAAACATCTTCACACACAGAAGCAACTTCAACCATCTCCTTAACTATCTAGAGCTCACTAATCACTGCAGTTTTAGGCCTGCTCTTATTGTTGAAGGTCTATAATGAGAAAGGGGTCTAGAAGTCTCCAAACACTATACAAAGATAACAAATCTATGCATTTAAGTGGCAGGGTATTTTCTTTGCAGCTGTATCTCAGGCACACATTTCTGCAGTATCAAGTAATTGAGGAACAACATGCATTTTCACATTGACTTATTAATTTGGCTACTTTCTTTTGTCTTGGCATGACCAACTCTGTTAATCCAGTGCTGAAAATCATTATCTACTTGGGACGAAGTGGTAATACTGCTAGCTGTTAGTAGAGACTTTCTGTAGGGGCTTTGTAATCATACGGACTATACATCACAACTAACATAATTGTACCTGAGTAGATGTTTCAATACTGTTGTATTTATTAATACATTTTTTCATAAAAGTATGGGGTTTTAGAAAAATAAATAACATGCTAACCATTATGAGGGAAGATATTTTTGTTTCATGAAGTTTCATGACTGTTGTAAAGCAGCCTTCTTTAAATTATTTAGCTGAGACCATCTTATTGGTATACTTGAACACACTTCAGCACGGCTGGGAAACACCTACTTTAGAGATGCTCCTGAGTTCTGACTGGTTGCTAATCTGACAGGCTTTGGGACAGGCACTGGAAGACATGCCACCAGTCTGAAATAAACCTCTTGACCTGTACATCTCCCCAATCACTTTAAGAATCTGAATTCACGTTTTCACATTGTAAGCTATCCAATCTTCCAAATGGATATTTAACTAACACAAAAGGTTTACATGGACTAAATCAAGTACTTAAATAAATGAGTGCTTGCATATTTTGCAATGTCTTTGTCCTTTGCTGACAAGGACTTCAAAGAAAATAAACAATACAACTGTCCAAATGACAAGGACCACAACATATTAAGGAGGAGGAAAAGCTGCACTTCCATGGAGGACTACAAATTATCATGTTTGTGTGCTCTTTGTTTCACCCAGAAAAACAGATTCTGAGAGAGCCAGGTCTCCAGGATTCTGTTTCTCCAGTCAACCTATGCCATATAAAGAGTGCAACTATGGAGCAGAAATTCATGCTTTAGTGACAAGATGCTTAAATATTTATTGAATCTTTTAATGCCCCAGTTCTTTAAGAAGCTGCATGCTGCCCTCCGGCAGCCTCAGCAGGACCTCTGAAGATGGTGCAGAGCTCTAACCACGTGTGAGAGCAGCGAGGCTTCCAGAGAAGGAAGATGCTGTCTTAGGTCCCTTTGCAGATCAGGGTATTTTTCTTGTTCAACATGAATTCATTATCAGTAGAGCAGGTCTCATAATCAACTCCATAACCATTTAAAACCAAATAATACCCAGGCCATTTCACTAAAACTGCTTTCTCCCAACAAGCAGTATGTCCGAATGCAGCAAGGTGGTTTGCTGTCTGTCATACAGGCTGATGTAAATGGAGATTTCCAGCTTCTGGAGAATTCAGCCACCACAGATGCATACAAAACCTGTTTTGAAGCTCCATAGGACAGAAGCCAATGGAAAACAATGCTTTAAATGCAAATCTTAGGGGGTCTGCTGAAAACATAATTATCTAAATTTGTGTTTTGAGTCACTCCTTGAGCTTAGACTTCCACTACATCCTCTTGTCAGAAATAACATTTCACGAGCCAGACACCTGAAAATTACTCCCATGCCCTGAAAAACATTCAAGCAGCCTGAGCAGACCTTTCTACAAAGCTCCATTTTATAAGATTTTCCAGCTAATGCCTGAGCCTTCTGTAACCATCAACTACTTGATGTAAGACAAAGATTAATAAATCAATTATTTTTATTTTGCAAGAATACAAGTGACGTTGACATAACACAAACATGTAGATGTTATTCCCTTTCTCAGTTTCGATGTGTGATTGCTGTGGATTCCTGAGAAATAGGGTTTTCTTGGCTAGGAAATAGCTCTTTGTGAAAGCCTTGTCTGAATGGCTGATTTTCAAGTCCTGACAGGCTGCTGATTCAGTGCAACATGAAGTCTCAGTGGAGTCTATAGCATAGCACAGGACAGCTCTGCAATCAAAATTGCTTTTACAAAGCAAAATGGAGGTAACAAATTGATACAACTGCATATAGATTTGTCTTCTAATCTGTCACAGGTTTAAAACTAAAAGTGGATTCTATTTTGTTTTACTGTCAACACTTCAGATACAGAATAACACCACTGTTGGCAATATGTTGTACTGAATAGGCCTTATTCTCTCTCCTGCACCACAGTGAACTCCCTTGCTGTTATCTATGCATGCAGACTCCTAAGAACTGACACAGACCTCCAGGCAATGCTACCAGACAAAAATTAAAAAAAACCCCAAAACCTCCTTCCTGAGAGATCATCTTTTAGATCAACCCTTGAATAAATATTTACCTATTTTACACAGCAAAAGGCCTAATAACCAGAGGTGCAAAGTCCTTGCAGGTCCCACTGGAACTGTGGCAGCTTAGGACATGTGGGACAAAAAAAAAACTATCCCAAAGCTACTGTTAGAAGAAGTTCCTGCACACTCTCTGCTGCAGTGCAGAAATGCTCAACATGCATTTATTTGACCAGCATTTCATTTTGTCTGTTGAACAGTTGCTCATATTTAGAAAAAGAAACAGTTTTTCTAGGAATTTCCAATCCCCCAGGGGACATGTGTCAGGACAAGTCCCAGGCAGTGTCATACCCCGATGTCAGAGCAGCAACTTCTCTGCCAGTTACCCAGGGTTCAGAGCAGAGGGAGGCTGAGCGGAGCAAGCTCTGCTGCACTCAGCATCTCTCTTCTCAGTGCTCAGCATAGACCTAGCAGGAACCCAGAGACCAATGTGGCATGTCCCCTGCACAAACTCTGCTGCGGCAGCTTGGCTGGTATTTTTTCAAAAGTCACCACTAGCTATCAAACATCTCTCACCTTTTCAGTGAATAATTACAAACCAAGCCTTTCTTTTTGCAGAACTGTAATTATTATGATGCCATTTCCCAGAGCTCTGATGCACAGCCACAGCAGTTTTTGAAATAAGTCATAAGCTATCCAATAAACTATCTCTCAGCCTTTTCAAGGAAAAGAAAATGACTATTCCAATAATACTCTGAAAATCTTCCTGTAAAGAGCTAACTTTGAAGTACATTGCTATTTAAGATTCCACAAGCTGCACGCTCATTCTTTTTCTTTATAAATGTCTTTCCCTTACACAGAGTCCTAAGGAGTTCTCCCAGCAGCAGCTGGAAGCAATCCCTCCTCTGGATTTCAGTCTGATGGAGAAGATAATGCCATTCACCAATAACCCTATTATATGGCAGCCTGAATAAAGACTTCTGAAGTCTGCAGACTTATTGTATTCAGTTGTGAATTCCCACACTATATTCCCGTCTTGCTGTCTTTGTGCACATGAAGAAAATAATCAGGTCGAGTCCAATAGTATCTTCATCCAACAGCCCAATAGTATCTTCGACGATACAGCAGCCTTGGGTACAATCTCTAAACAGGCACAGGAAGTCCAATATGTCAAACTGCATACATTACACGCTGGTGGAGGGGAGGAACTCTAGACTGCATACTCAGTCAGAATATTTGCACCGTACACACAATTTAAGACAGTCTTCACTCTGAAAGCACGTAGGTTACACATCAGTGGATTACAGAACAAGCCAGGAGATGGCCTAGAACGAACCTTGAGAAGCTACAGCACAAAATGAATCACTGATTTCTCAAGCTTAAAGGCAATAGGAAAAACCTCTAGAGGCAGATAAAAATAAAGACAAAGAAAGAAGAGACAGATAATAAGAGACACAGAGAAGGCTGAAGTGTTCAATACCTTCTATGCTTCCATCTTTGCAGAAAATGTTAAAAATGCTTAGCACAATTAGCTTGAGCAAGAGGAGAGAAGCACAGGAAAAAATAGGGATAGAGGAGGGTATTGAAATAAGTCAGATGAATTCAAATTGGCATGGCCTGATGAAAGTCACCCTGGAGTGCTTAAAGTACTAGCTAGAGCAATCTTCAAACCATCAGCGATTATCTTCAAGAAGTTATGGATAATGGTGAGTTCCCAGAGGCCTGAGGGGAGACAAGTAAGTGAACAACTTTTAAAAGTGGAAAAGGAGAACGTGGCGATTTGTAGACAAGGTAGCATTGCATTGACACCTGGAAAGATAACTGGAACAAATTATTAATAATCAGGTTTTAATCCTGATTATTTAATTATTTAATCCAGCATGATACGCTGAAAAGAAACAGGCAACGTGGATTTGTCAAGAGCAGATCACATCAGACCAGACTCATTAGATAGTCTAGAGTGGGTGCATTATCAATGGTTTGTTATCACTTTGAGAGAGCACTTCAATAAAGGTCCGTCTGAGGCTTGCATCTGTTCAGTCTTCTCACTAAAGATTTGTATGATGGAATAGAGAATCCAGCTACAAAATATGTGGGCAACAGCAAGGTGGTTGAAAGCACCTTGGATGAAAAGCTTACAGTCAAGTAATGATTCTGGCTAAGTGAAGAAATGGTTTGAAATCAATAGGATGAAATTCAATACAGACTGCAAAGTCGGTGTAGGAAGGAAGAAAGAATGCACAAACACAAAATGTGCAATAACTGGCAAAGACTGTAAGAGACTCTGGGTTAAGTGAGAGTAAACTATGTGCTCCAAAAATGGCAAGCGTCTTTCTGAGATGTACTACCAGAAGTATCATGAGCACAACAAGGTCAGTCCTTATTCCACTTGTCTTAGTACAGACACATCCTTAGTGAAGTAATTTGTCTCATTCTCCTCCACATTTTAGGAAAAATGTAAACAAAGTGGAAGGGAGGGCAAAAATAATATGAGATTTTAAAACATGAATTATCAAGGTGAAAGGAAGTGATAGAAAAGACTAAGGAAGAACCTTCTTAATTTCCTTCGCTATAAAAAGTCATTATAAATTTGATGGTTATCTGTTGTTCTCTGCATTTACCTGTGAAGTACAGAATTTTAGCAGAAAAAGAAATAGTCTAGATATGAGGTAGGACTTGACAATTATAATGCGAAATAAGCATTAGAGGAGATTATAGGTAGAGAGGTTGTGGAATATTTACCACAGAAAATATTTATATGTGTGTTAAAGAAACATCTGCAGTGAACATTTAGACAAAGGACAGACCAGATGTGCCACTGAGGTCCTTACATTTCTGTGTGGCTGAACCACAAAACCCCATGAAGCTTGCTTGTCCTTGGTGCAGACTCCACATACGCAGTCTCAGATCACCCTCTCACCTCCAAAATACAGGCATCTTCTTATTTGGGACTAGGAGCCTGGCAGATCTCCACCAAAGTCAGTAGAGAAAAAGGATAGTAACAAAGCTCCCAAAACACAAATCTTATTCCCATTCATAGTGATGCAAACATGACATTTGGTGTTTTTCCTCCAAACTCATGTATGCTTTTGGTTGGTTTTGCTTTGCCATTTACCTGTTTGTCCAATAAAGGACATTACTTCTTCCTACACATTTTGCCTCCCTGATGTCCTTTGACAATCTTACCACTAGTACTGATTCCGAATTGTTAATATGTGCTAAATTACTGTGGCCTTCACAGTTTCAAACATCTAAATGATGCAAAATGAAATGCCATATGCATAACTGCACTGCTGTGAGTTGAGGAAAAAAATATGCCCATGTAGTCCTTTGTTTTAGTTGCATCCTTTTCACTAAGCATATCCACTACTGAAATTATCATAGTAGCATAGTAGCAATTTTCATCTTACCAAAATCTTATAAAAGCAATCTCACACTACCCCACCAGCAGTCTCCTTTACCCATTATTCCTTACTCTGTTCAGAGGACTCAGCCATGTTCTTTTCTACGGTAAGATGAACTTAGAAAAAACATTTCTTCATCCACCTTCTTAGCGTTCTCCAAAAATCTGATAATTTTTAACTATTTCTTTGCCATTCAAGCTTCTTATGGACTAGACCAGCGATATAGTATTTTCTTTGCAAGCAGTTGCATCTCTTTCTCATCCTACTGCATCCTCTAAACTGCAGCAACATGGTAATTGTTACCATTACATCTGGGCAATCAACTGTTTATGATTCTCTGGCTGGAAACCAATGCTGTATTTGTAAGGGCTAACAGTTAACAATGATATTTTATTAGAGCATAAGTTCAAGGACTGGCAGCTTACTCTGCTGTTGTTACGCAAGACCAACCTTCTAAATTAAAGCTCTGTTACATCTACCAGATTTGCCTCATGTCTGTCATTTGTGGATACCACTAAAACATCCTTTCTCTTGTTTTGTGTTGTTATCCACGCATAGATTACAAAGTAAATTCTGCCTTGGAGACAAAACCACATGTGAGCAGCTGAAGACAGAATTTGGCCTTCTATTTTCAATCTGCCCAAAACCAGATTGTTTATTTGATTGACACTTTGTGAATTTGATTAATTACACAGTAGTTCCTCAGTCCTATTATCTGAGCTGTGAACTGCACTTTTTATTATTTTTCCTACTTTCCTACTTTTCCCCTATTGCATAATATTATTTTTATCTGTATTTTCTACTTCTGATATGTTTCCTTTTCAAACTCATTTTTGATATGTAGCCAACAGAAATGAAACAGCACTTTGGTTAGTTTTTGAGTAGAAGTCTGCAGCTGGTGTAAATTAGTGTTACTCCATTATTAATCAGAAAAGCTTCACTGTCGAGATATTTGACATTACCTATATGACTCTATATAAGTACTGGAATTCTCGGAATCTGGAGAGCTCACACCTTGTTTTTAGCATGATGCAATCCTTTCTTCCTACCATATTGTTCTTTAGAATCAAACTGGATCCATCAGCAACAAATCTAACACCATACCACATTTACCCTCAATTCATATCAGTATAAGTAGACTAGAACTACTTTTTGTCATTTTATCTCACTCTCAGAGTGATGCAGGCAGAGTTTGAACAAGGGCAGTGCTCCAGCCTATACCCCATTCCATCCTGACCTCTCCTTTCCTGAAAGGAAACCAGCTGACTTTTGTTAAAATCACTTGAAATCTATGCCATGAAATTACAAAAGAGAAACAAACAAACAAAACCACAACAACGCAGAAGACTTTCCACTGCATATCCATGTGCCACTAGCACTGGACTCAACACTTTGTATATTTCCAGAAAGAAGTAAAATAAAAAGGATGAAGATTTTGTTGCCTGGGCAGTTCAGCGGTGATAATGTAAAATAATTACAAGAAACCATCTGGTAGGGCACTTGTTTAGATAAACTTAATTGAAGCTGCAGGCAAAGGCTAGTACATACTCGGAATGCTGCTGCAACACCTCACACTACCACTTCTGTCAGAAAAACCTGCGGGTCATTTAGTGTCCCAGGAAAAAATAAACTTCTACAAGACTGAGGCATCTAAATCCTGCAGAAATCAGAAAACACAAAGCAAGATACAAAATGCAGGTTCTGAAACTTTTCCTCTCTCCCTCCCCCCTCGAACATGAGACTGCAGACATAGCAGTTCACTGCTGGGGCTGCCTTGGTTTGGAGCAGTACTTTAACTTCAAGAAAAGCAGATTTGACTATGACTCTTCAGCTAAGTCTTTTCACCTCTCACTGCTCCAACTTTATCTGTAAGGTGGGGAAAAAGCAATGGTGACATTTTACTTTAGAAATCTATAAGCATAAATTACTATAATAATTTGTCTTATCTAAAAGTACTACAGATTGCCAGTCTGCATGGTAGAAATTATTTTCAGAGTCACTCATTAGTCAGAGCAAGAAAATCCTCTTGCTTGGTGCAGAAGGACACACAGAGATGGGCTGGTCTGTTTCAGCAATATCCTCTCCCTCAAAACCCTAGGAAATGCCATTTCTTTAAAATTTTTATGAGATGGTTATTTGGCCTGCACAGCTTGCTTGGCAGAGCTCGAGGGAATGGGTGACATCATGAGGACTCAGTATGCATTTTATCACCCAGCTCTGCGAATGCAGATCCCAGTCAGGTCCAGAGAGCACAGGGAAGTGCTGTGTCTGTGTCTGAGACCTGTCCTATCTCCTCCAAACAGTGAAGTGGAGGTCTCTTCAGCTGGCATGCTGTGTCAGGCACTCAGATGATGGCTCAGTTAATGGTAACTCATACTGTTTTAACCTTTGTCTTTCACAGATTTTCCCACAAATATAACACCACCTACTTCTGAACACAGCATTATAGTAACCACTGTTCAAAACAAAGAAGAGTTGAGTAATTTCAAATGTTATGTATGCAAAAATAGCCCCAAAGTCTCCATTTTATAAAGAAGGTAGGCAACAGTTCTCTATATCAAGCTAATCTTGTTTCAGAATCAAGTAAACACTACAGGAAACATATCTACACCAAAGCTTAATTCCCACATGGGCAATGTTTACTTACAGCATCCCGAGAACGATACACCAAGGAAAGAAGTGCTGACTAACCAATATACACTTGCCTCTCGTAAATTTTTAACAGGCCCTCCCAGATTCTATTCAGGCAGCTGCATTTTTCAAGATGAAAACCCCTGGCAACATTTCTAAATAATGTGCACTGTACAACAACCATGTTCAAGCCAACATGCACCAATACTTCTACTCTCACCCTTTGTGGGGGCAAAACTGCAGCTTCCAGCACATATGCTGGTGCTCTCTTGGACACAGGTAAAGTAGCATAGATGTCAGCACCCACAGAAAACTAGCAGAAATATCTACACATCTGAAAATATCCTCAGTAACACCTTCCCATTGTAGAAATGCTGCTTTTGAATTCATTGCCAAAAATTAGAAGAGTTTATGAGGATGTGAATTCACACCATTGGCCACTCTCCTTCATGAGCAGCCTCACATCTCCAGATACAAAAATGAACTGCCCCCACACTCAGCAATAACACAGACCTGTGTCTCAGCACCGAGAGCTGCTTGGATCTCCATGGCTGCCCTATGCCAGCACTATGACATCAACTTTTTTAAAGTTAGACCACAGTCACAAACACAAGACCTCATTTTTAAAATGCAAGAGGGGTTTTCGAAAACAAACCCACTTTTTCTTTAAATAGGCAGTGAAAGCAGGGATAAACAGCTTAGCAGTGTGTAATATTCAGGCTAGTTAGATCGGCTTATAAGCCACCAAATATTAACTGCTTTAGACTATGCAGTATTATCCAGATAAACGTATGGATTTGATGGGCACATAAAACTAATCTTTGATCATCACAAAAAAAGACTCCTAAATTACATCAAGATCACCACTTAGAGAATTCTGATAACCTTTCTATTTTTCCTTCTAGAGCTAAGAGGTTTGAGTTGTGTATTGCCAAGAGAAAAATATCTCCATAAAGCAAGATATATTAAAAGCCACACAGATAGTAAAGCAGACTGAGACAATTTTGACCACAGCAGATGTTGACAAAGGCTTACACTAAAAATGACAGTCAATATAACTTGCATGGAAGTGCAAAAACTTGTAAAATTCCTAGTTTTCCTAAGCTGCTCCCACCCTTGTTATTTTAATAAAAATACTGACTTAACTAAAGAAGATATTTAGCATTGAAGCTATGCATCTTTGTGAGAGTTTTATTGTAAAACATTTCCTAGTTTCCTCTCAGTTTTTTGAGGTCAGGCTTCTGCCCGGCAATTGGTTACAAGAAAACATTTCACATGAAGGAAACCTCTGGAAGCCCACAGGATCATCATGGTTTCCCCAAAGCCACTTTCTGTGGTCAAAGTCAGAAGGAGGATGCAGCTGATGGTGAGCATGTTGTGGGCAGGGTGTGGATGTCCTGCTGCTCTGAGGCCACTACTTTGAGATGCGTGGGAAGCCCCACAGATATCTTACACAGATATTTCTACCACGTGTCTTTCCCTGCTGAAAACAGACAAAGAAACAGCCTTTTGTTGGTCCAATTTTTTGCTTTACACAAATAGTTGCACTGGTCCTTAATTTGTCCTTTTTTGACCCAACAGACCTGACAGCTCTGACACAGTTTGGCACTAGCTGGAGACACAGCAGCTGTAGCAGGCACAACCTAAAAACCTCCTAACAAGGAAAACATGGGTGATGACTCATCTCTGATTGCATTTTAATACAGAAGCTCAGTTTTATATTCAGTTCCTGGTAAAGCAAATAACCATCAAAGACTAGCACAACACAACCATAACCCACAGAGCTTGTGCACATTGCAGCAGTGGTCATTCTTTTTGTAGGTTTTTACATTCCTCAACCAAAAAACATGTTTTGCGCTTCTGAAACTAAATGCAATAAGCGGGGATTTAGTCTGCTTTTTCCAATAACGTTCAAAGCATTATATACTCCTATACTAACTTATCGATGTGTAGGATCCCATAGGCACACAGGCTATCCACTAACCTTTACAGTATTTCAGAAGGACTCATCTGCTGTCAAAGTGCACTTCTCTCGCACCAAGCTGCAAACTCTGCATTCATTGATGCTAAAATGAATCTTCAAAATTATATCACTACGAGTTCAAAAAATACCTCATTATCCAGCTCACTTCAACAGATTTCAAGCTGTAAACAGCAAGGGAAAAAATTATGAGTTTCAACTGCGGTGAACCTGTTACTTAGGAAGTGACCTGCAACTGCCAGCTTACATCTCTCTGTTCTTCCCAAGTCAGTTTTGTCACAGCTGAACATGGTAAAATAAAATATATTAAAAAAAACACAAAAAAACAGGCAAACAAAACCAAAATGAAACAAAACAAAATGGAACAACTTCTACCTAATTCTACTCTGAAGACTTGATCAGTCTCTACTGCTCTCTGTGGGATTTGGATCGTAACAACCCATAATACTCATAGAATAGTTTATATTTTAAAGAAAAAATACATAGATGAGATTTATAATTTTATGTTGTTTCCATTCCTTTATATTATGCCTATTATTCTATATTAGATTATATACGTATAATATAAATACGTCTAAAATACAAGAAAGTGCTCGCCCTATGAATAAGCTAAGCCTAAGCTTATTTAATAAATTTAAAACTGAATATTTCTAGGAATTAGATAATGCAATTAGCTGACTAAAGCATTATTGTGCAATTACTGTGTGCTGAAGGAATAGTGTTTACCGTCAATAAAAGACAAAATCAAGACAAAATTTATCCTAGAGCTTTAAATCACCTTGAAAGGTTTTGTCTGAACTATCAGCTCCATTTTAGGAAACAAATATTTTAGGTCTTATTTTTTATATATAACTATTTCATGTTTAAGTTAAGAAAAATAAATACTTTAGAAATATTCTCCTTATATATAGTAAACATCAGAAAAAAAGAGAAATAGCTTAATTGAGCTATTACTTAATTCAGCTACATGCCACACTCACTCTTCTTTTGAAAACAATTACAGGATGTGTACCAAACTTTATGGATTGTGTGGCATATTTGAAAATAGTGAGCTATACCATATGTATCTTGTTTCAGAAACAGAATGGATTTCACTGTTTTCAGTAAGGCAAAGAAATGAAATGTCGACAAGCAAATGGTTTTCCCTTGAAATCTATTTAATGTGAATCTCTTGAGGCATAGCTATATATACAATACCTAGCAAAAGGATTTGTCACAAATAACCTGTAATCTTTCACTATATTATCAAGGGATATCTTAATAAAAATAAGTTGTTAATGTGTGTATTTCAATGGCAGCACAGTAAATGAGACACAGATAAATTATTATCAATGCACATTAAACCCCTGATACTAATCTCCACTTCATGAAGATATATTTCTTTTCTAAGGAGTTGTTTAAAAAATAACTATAACTAACCCTTTGCTAACCTATGAAGGAAAATAGGGGTTCAGTGTAGCTCCTTACAGAATTTAAAAGCTGTCAATATTTAATGCTGTTCTCAATAGCAATGCAGGCTCAACAGGTAGAGAAATACGTGCAATTCTTTCAATCAGCTGAAGAGCCCCCTTTTAAGATCTGGCTACACTGACACCTCACCACAATTTAACTATACTACACCGAAGATGTGTATCACGTTCTTGAAAGATATTCATTACCCCAGCAAGCATAAAAGGGGGTTTAAAGGAATCCAGTATTACATTATCCAATTATTTTTTTAAATTCCATTGGAAAGGAGCAACAGGTTCTTAAGGCCAACTTTGCTGAGATCAAGAAACAATATTTTTCATGCCCAGCTATTTATTAAGAATATGTTGCATGAGTAGAACTAGTCGAATAAATCCTAGATGATGTTAAAGCATCAAACTGGCAATTGAAATTGCATTTCAACATCAAGCACACAGCGCTTGACTATAGAAGTATCACTTTTGTAATCAACTAAAGTAATTACATATGTATATTACATAATAATGTAATTACGTATGTATATTACATACATGCTTTGTATGCAATGGTGATGACACAGTGCATTAACATACTATATTTAGACACGTCATCAATCTTCATGCCGTTTAACTATCTGGACACATCTCTAATCTTCTCACTTGCATAATTTTTCATTAAAATTAATATTTTACAAAGAACATTGATTAGAGTTGTCTGGATCTAAATTGTATAAAAATCACAATTGGGAAGTGATGCAACTGATAAAAATAAAAGAACACATAGCTAAAGCAATAATTATGGAATTTCCATCAGTTTGCATTTTCAAGTTTGACCACAGATAACAGCAAGACCATAACAATCCAGCATTCACATTGTATTTGTTCATTACACTTTGTGAAGACTGTGTGGTAACTGGAAAGAGGAAGAATCTCACCTCAGTGAAAAAGTATGCCATCGCTATTTGATGCTGGCATCCATCCTTATAACAGCTGATGACATCAAAGACCTTCCAGGATTTGGTTTGCTGGTAAGTTTTTACCTTTTCCTGTTTCTACCTTGGCTCAGCACTTTTGCACCAAGCCAACAAAGATAATGTGATATGTAACACAAAAGCATTTGTGGTAAAACAAGAGTACTCAACAACTCTATGACACAGTCCTCACGGGTATTATTAACAATAAGGACTCTGATTTTCAGAAAGCCAAGGACAGCTCTTTAGTGAACTAAATGAGAGCGTTTGTTATGTGTGAACTCCTGCTAATGCACATCACATGTGCTGGTCATCCAGCTGCAAGACCAAGGCAAACATGCAATGGTGAGGGAAGCAGATTAGGATAAGTTCTTCCATGTCTAGTGGATAAAGACCTAAGAAAGGAGAGTTGTAGTATCTGAGCCAGACTTTTCAAGTATTTCCGGCAACATTCTGCCACCACCTATGAGATCAGGTTGACAAACAAGCTCAACAGAGAAAATCAAGATTCTGAACAAACATAAAATGACAGAATCATAGAATCTTTTAGGTTGGAAAAGACCTTTAAGATCATCGAGTCCAACTGCTAACCTAACACCACCAAGTCCACCTTTAAACCATGTGTCTGAGAACCTCATCTACATGTCTTTTAAACACAGTGGTTTTCAATAGCTTCTGGGAGGGATAACCATAGCACATTCCTGTGCCCTGTCTATGTCCAACTGACCCAGACTGAAAGCAGTCTGCAGGACAACACAAAATATGTTGGACTTGACTCCCAACAAGATTTTTAAGCCCATACCTAAGCAATACTTCTGGGAAAAAAAAAAAAAAAAGTGCAGGCAAATCTAGATTTAAAAACAGACTTGTATCACTGTTTGATTGACAGGGCAGACAAACCCCAAGGATATTCTCTGCACAAGCCAAATGAAACAGAAATAAGGGATGGGAAAGGTCAATGCAGTGGCATGTGTAATACACACGCATACTAAATGACTAATATATGCTCAAAAAAGACTGCATTGCAGATACCAGAATTGATACAGAAAGCCATAGACAGAATTTAGCCCCATACTGAGCATTTTAGGAAAACAGTCAGTGCGCCTCGGAACTCCAGAACAACTGGTTGCAGCAAGTTCAGATGATGGATCTATATATTAGTAGTTACTTGCCGCTGTAGGGCATAACAGTCCCACTAGATACTGAGACACAAATTGACTTTTCCAGTACTAAGTAGCAGTAGTATTTAAGAATTAAAAATTCATTATTAATTACTAATTTTATTACCTATAATATAATTGGGCTCATGAATCTTTATTTCCCCACAAATACTCCACCATCCTTCTTCCTTTTTTAATCTTAGTATTCCCATGGTGATTTTATATCTTTGTGTTATGCTAAAAATGTTCTTCTGGTTTGAAACATTCACCTCTCAAATACCTAGGTACTCTTCCTGTTATTTTTGTGCAAAGCAATGCAAAAACGAGTACTAATTTTCACTTCAGTGGGAGCTTCAAGATTCTAATCCCTGTGTGAGTTTTACCAAAATGTGTCACGTCTGACCACCTAAAAAGTAGGGCATTCAAAATCAGTGGCCCCTTTAAAACACATGGCTCATAATTTCATCTTAACCATCTTGCTTTCCAGTCCTCAGTCAAAGTCCTCCTCCAGGGCCAGTGCCTGCTATCTGTGCCACTGTCACCATTACAGCGCTGACCAAGGGCACAGCTGTGTAGAAAAAACACTTCATTATCTCCTCATAAAACCATGGCTACAAACATTGTATGAGGCTTTTGTCCAGTGGTTATCCAGCAGATGCTTCCCAAGAGGTGGTGGAGCTCCTTTCACTCCAACAAACCCACTGGAGCTCTTTTCCCAGGCACAGATGATGACACTGGCTTGCTGTGCTGATCAGTACTGCCATCTACCACCTTACTACCACCATAGGAATAAAGGTAACAAAGAACCAGCACAACCTTACAGCCTCTACCTCAAAGAAAATAAGACTCAATAGAGGGACTTGCAACAGCAACATCCTCATTCACCTTCCTTCCCACTTCTCTGTTACCCAAGAAGGGCAGCTGGCATCAGAGTCACATAAGCTGCCACTTACAGAGATCTCCTGCCATTACTCCCATCTTACTCTACTCCACTTTCAACCTCATGCTTTTATTCAGCATTTGCTTTTGCATCTTCTGCTTGTGTACTGTCTCCATCAGAGTTGGTGTCTTCCATTCTAGCTTCACCAGCAAGGCCCTGAGACTGTTCTGAAGTGTCATATATTACCCTAACTTAAATAGCAATATGTTGCAAGAGTCGGATCATTTCCTTAACAGTTTTTGGAACAACTATTGGCTTGCAGATGTACTTTTCATCTAGTCATCTTTTGTAATTGTCCAGTACCAAATCTAATATATATTCATTAATACAGTGAGACTCTAAAATCACGGTACAGCTTGTGCCAAACCAGGATATATCATCACAACATACAGCTCTGGCCAAATGATCCTCTGTATCTTGTCAGGGAGTAGGTGGTCCCTTAGAAAAATCAAAATTGCAAAAAAAACCCAATAGTTTGTTACATTAAAAATGTGAAACTCATTGCCCCGGGGTGTGAAAGCCAAGCAGGGTTTAAAAAAAGGATTTTGCAGACAGTAAGAAAAAAAAAAAAGCATATAACAGTGAACACTTCTGACTTGTATCAATCTTAGCACCATGCTACAAAAGCTTGGCTTCTAACTCACAAGGGCTACATGGGGATTAACTGCGCCTATCTTATTAACCCATAAAAAAATTGTCACCAAAGATGATTCTTAGATCATTCGTCTAATACAGCAGTAGAATGACTGTGCCAGGCTTTGACCAAATTGGAGTAAAAATGGTGGCAGAGAGGAGGCCATGGGAATCTTCTGATCGAATCACCTGAGAGCTATTCCTTCCAGGCTCTGTAACACAAACTGTAAAATGCCAAACTACTAATATTGTAGCAATATCTCACTACCTCTATAGCCTTGCAAAGGCAGGTTGTTTAACGTACTTGAAATTATGTGACCAGAAAAACGGCCAAAGAAAAAACAACTAAAACAAAAAGTTCATAATCTCTAACTATCTAAATAACCCCAGTGCATTTACTAGGACTTTTATAAGATATTACATGTTTGATTAATCCAAAATAATTCAGTTCCCATGTTTTCATGGGTTTCATTCTTCATCCATGCAGGATTTCCGTGCTACTGGTAAATGTGTCCAAGAAATAGATTCAAGATTAGTTCCTGGGCCTTCAACTGCCCTTTCTGAAGTTGAATGTGGCAACTTTTGAAATAATGACAAAGTTCTTGCAGAACATACTGTAGTTCATTAGTAAATGCAAAAGAGGTCCCAATTTCACTGTCACATCTGTTCAAGTTAGAAGCAACTCCAAAATAAAACTAATGCAAACAAGTTCAGAGTCCGGAAACAGAATTCTCTTTATATTATTCATATTGTTTGCTTCTGATTACAGAGATCTGACATTGTTTATTATACAGATGTTACTGTTTATGCTATTAGACCTGGCATGAATCTCATCCTGTTACTGTGGCATAGGCTCATGTCTAAGTTTTCATTTATGTGAGGGGAGAAGTTCCCACATATTCTGTTTACCTTGTTCATTTTTTGTTCTTTTGCTTTTCTCTTCACTGTATTCTGCTCCCATTTCTGTCTTCATTTACGTCCTGCACTCAATGTATTTCTAGCAAAAGATTTTAAAATTCAGTATTTTTATTTCTCATAAAGAGGAAGGCAAAGAACATCATCATGGTGAAGAAAAATTATCTGACAGATCTTGAGGTTTTTTTGTATTCATTCTCTATTTTTCCTTAGTAGGAAAAATGCTGGTAGAAGCTTTTTCCATTCCTATACACTAACCATTACTAATCACAAAGGTATTGATTCAGCCTGAGAAAATGTATTGCAATGAAAAGTTTACCTTTTGACTTTCAGTGTCTGCAATTCTTTTGTGATGAGCAAGAAAACACAGTTCCCAGACCTAAAAGTGTTTGTATGGAAACAACACAAGGAAAGAAAAGGTACAGAAGATGTCCTCTAACCCTGCCTTGTCAGAGACACAGCACTGTTGCTTTTGCAGTAGGTGCCCATCACTTGTAGCCGGGATTTATTATCTCTGCTACTTTCATAGGTTTGTTTATGCCACCTGTTCATGCAAGTTCTCACAAATTAGTCTTCAGTACAACTTGTGAATTTGCTAAATAATGAAGTCAGAACGCCTGTAGTTGCAAACTTCTACAAAACTGTGAAGGCTGAGAGAGAGTGGTGAAACTATTACTAAACTTACTCGTTGGACGCAGCAATAACCAGGGCTCTCACATGCTTGCCTCGGGCAGCCCTGCCGTCCAGAGTGCTCCTGCTTCTGGGGCCAGTTGGGCACTGGGTTCTTCACCCCAGCGGGCTCAAAACCACGGAGGGGCAGCCTTGTAGCTCAGTCAGCAATACGGGTCTGCCACCTAGCCACAGACCCCATCCACTGAGATCAGAATTCAGCCAGTCCTCCTGGCAGCATCAGCTTGTGGAAGAGGGTCTACGCATATACTACTAAATTATAGGTATTTGCAGAGTTTTCCAGGCTACCATGACACTGTCAAAAGGGTCCCTGGCATGGTTTGGTCCCACTCCAATTAACGTTACTTCCAACATTTATTAGGAATGACTGGAGACTAGACAATGTACCTGAGACTAGTCCCAGTAGTGGTCTGGATGTGGCTACCCCGCTCCATAGTATAAGAGAGTTTAATGGCAGAGACATGATCTGTTCTGTCACAAGTGGCCTGATGCTGCATCTGTCTTGCCAAATATCACAATCTCTCTGAGTAGAGCTGTAGAGCAGAGCAGATCTGCTGGGGAGCTGACATCTACGCTATACACTTATATGGGTCTCATGTTTGACAAGCTCTTTTTTGCTTCTGTGGACTTAGTGTCCATTTTCAGCTGGAGCACATCAGATGCCTTCCAGAGAATGCATTTTGCCATTTAGTTTCATCTGAAAGGAATCAAGTGCGTGTGCTCCAAGCCCACTTTGCTTTGTTACCAAAACTGTGTGTAGTGTTAGGAGATGCACTTGAGAAAATACAGAAAGTATTCTCTCACAAACAAAGAACTGTTTCTGTCCTTTATTGATGGTTGTGCCAGTGTTCCTTCTAGTGCTTACTGATGTTTTTCACCCATGCAGTTTCCTGACTGCACTTAATGTATTCAATTAGGTCAATTATACACCATAAAATGTACTTGAAGGTGGGCTGCCATTGTGAAGGTTGCAGAGATGTGTTGGTGCACCTTGCATCTTGGAAAATGGAAATCTTAGACTCCCTTTGGTGTTTGTTGATCTCTGGCTATTTTGCTTTCAGTGATTAATCTGGTCAAGTTAAGGAACTGTTTGAAGACTTAGAGCAGATATTCTGGGCAAAAATAAAATCATAATGCTTAATATTTGTCTTTACACATTTCAGTATCACATGGAATGAATTAAGATTTGTGTAACACTCTGGTGTTTCATTCAAAGGTTTGATCTATTTTGATGTAAAAGTTATCTTAGGAGTTCATATTAATCTTCAATTACAATAAACATTCTGTTTAGGATAGATGCTGTTTTATCTGAGGATGTGGCATTCCTGGTTGCCTTCCTGTGCAACCTCATCTAGGTGCTCCTGCTCTGACAGGGGAATTGGACTAGATGATCTTTTGAGGTCCCTTCCAATCCCCAGCATTCTGTGATTCTGTGATTTTGACGAAAGAGGATCATAGAGTCATAGTATCATTTTGGTTGGAAGAGATCCTCAGGATCATTGAGTCCAAACATAACCTATCTCTAGCACTAAACCATATCCCTAAGAACATCATGGATACACTTTTTAAACACCTCCAGGGATGGTGACTCCACCACTTCCCTAAGTAGTCTGTTTCACTGCTTCACAACCCTTTCCATGAAGATGTTTTTCCTAACATCCAACCTAAACCTTTCCTGGTTTAAATTGAGGCCATTTCCTCTCATCCTATCACTTGCTACTTGGGAGAAGAGACCAAAACCCTCCATGCTACAACCTCCTTTCAGGTAGTTGTAGACAGTGATAAGGTCTCCCCTTAGCCTTCTTTTCTCCAGGCTGAACAGCCCCAGTTCCCTCAGCCGCTCCTCATCAGACTTGCACTCCAGGCCCTTCGCCAGCTTTTTCACCTTCTCTGAACTCCCTCCAGCACCTCAATATATTTCCAGTATTGCGGGGCCCAAAACTGAACACAGGATTCAAGGTGGGGCCTCACCAGCACCAAGTGCAAGGTGATGATCACCTCCTTAGTCCTCCTGGCCACACTATTCCTGATACAAGTGAGGATGCTGTTGGCCTTTTTGGCCACTTGGGCACACTTCTGGCTCATGTTCAGCCAACTGTCAATCAACACCTCCATATCCTTTCCCTCTAGGTATCTTACCAGCCACTCTTCCCCAAGCCTGTAGCATTGCATATTTTGGAGAGCTGTTGGGTTTTTAAACTGATTTTTATATATGTAGCTTTGTGCTCTTCCTGAGACAGATGATGGTGTCTACAAATAATGACGTTGGAGTAAAATACAGGATTAAATAAAAGTAGGGTTTTGGAGAATGCAAACAGAATATTTGCCATATGAACAGTTGATGTATTTGAATGCTTGTATATCATCTCTCATCATTTTATTCCCATTTTAATGACAATAGGGCATATTAATGATAACATTTCTGGCACATATATTTCATAAACCAAATGTTGATGTTATCTCTCTGGTTTACAGATACAGTGAGGTACATAAAGATTTGTACCCATGTATATCCTACCTATGCGTGTAAAACTCACCTTCCACATACAGAAATGGAAACTCCCTACTTTTGACCATCACTGAAATGAATGGGTTTTGTATGAGGGAGAATTATAAAACTGGGCTCCCATATTCTCTATTGCATCTAATTTCCCTACTATGACTAGGAAAAGAGGAGTCCTTACAGCAAATAATCTGGAACTTGTGTCAAAATAATTTCTGCGCAGACACAGATTACATGATTACAGTAAAAAGCAAATAAAATGTCATGTCATAAATCCATTATGTTTAAAAAGAAGGCAATGGTGCAAAAATTGATATGTCAGACTTGAAACTTCAAGAGGGTCACTATTACTACTCCTCTAAGCTTAACATTCAAGATCGTGGTTCTCATCTCCTTTTTATCTGTGCACCTTGTATGACTTCAGCAATGTTACCAATACACACTGAGAGGAGAGTTTGGCACAGCATTTTCAAGACTATTGGTATAGTTTGTGATACAACCAAGTCAAGACATACAGCCAAAACAGTCATGTGGCATTCTTTAGCATCGATGTCTTCAGACTTAAGATAGTGCATAGCCATATAGGACCCTTCTCTGAGTTTATGTCAATGAATGTAGGATATTGTTCAAGCCTGGTCTTCACCTATATTTTAAATATCAAAGGTGCTATTTCTGAGTGTTTAAAAAGTCAGTGTGATATAATGATGAATGTGGGTAAGACTTGACCGTATCTCATGAATTTAAATTTAGATGTGTGAATTTAAACAGGTTTCCTGTTACAAACCCAGGAAAAATACGTGAAGAAATTAATTAGGGGGTAAATTCACACTGCATTTTGTAGTAGTTGCTCACTTCACACTCTTATCCGAAAGAAATATGAGCGTGTGTCCTGCTGAAACAAAGATCAAACACAGAAGCAACCTACTACAGAATTGCTGGAAGGACTCTATTGAAATTTAAATGATATTTTTCTCAGTTACTTGGTTGTGATTATTTTTTGTATAATACCTCCATTATAAATCAATCAATCAATCAATCAAAAACAATCAATCAAAGAGTACTTTTTTATTCTAGTTACTTAGGTAAATTTGTTCAGACCACTTGAGTGTTTTTCTTTCCAGAATATGGAGCATGGATGAAGAGAACTTATAACAGAATCAATATTTTAGATACTTTCGCTGCTAGTACGTGCAAAGGAAAAGCTGCTACCCATTCTACTATTGGATAATCTCAGTCCATTCTGAACAGTGGATGTGCGAAAATTCCATATTGTTGTGAAAGTATTGAGATCTTTAGATCTCTCTGAGGGAAAAGGATTCAGGAGCCACTGGACAATTAAATCCTTTGTATTTCTGTCAGCCCTTTCAATATGAATGTGACGGGATATTTTTGATGAATGTTACCACTCCTCAAATAAAATATGTTCAACAAAAGGTATTTTACAAGCTCTAGCTGCCACCTACTAAGATAATTAAGGCTCTGGTTACAGGTTCTTTTCTCATTTTTAAGAGCTGCACATTTCAGTTAAAACTTAAACAATTCATCATTTTGACTTATGCCTGGAGCGAACAGCATGCATTCCTATGCCTACTGCCTTCGGCACCATTCACATTTGCTTCTGGGCTCAATTCCAAAACGCGCAGTTTAAAAATACTGTAAATAGGTGCTGTAAATAGATTTTTTTCCTTATTGCTTTCCAATATCTTAGACCCATTTGCAGTATACGTTTAAAAAATCCTCAGGGTTTTTTACGGCCTTGGCTCACAGACAAATAGAGCTTCTGCCAACTTTAACCCATGCTACTGTTTCAAGTAGCTGAGTTTGCTGTAACACAGACAGGTGTTCTTAGATAAAGGGCAATTTTCACAGGATGCTCAACAGTAGGATTAAAATACCCATTTAGATAATGATGTGTGCTTGTACACACATTCAGGAGTACCCAACAAACACATGCCATTGTGCAACCCCAACTGCTCGAAAATCAACTCCCTCAAGGACTTGCCTAAAACAGGTCAAAGTAGGTTCCCAAGCCACAGGCTAATTAAGTTTCCCTTAGTTAGAAAAACAGCCCAAGTCTGCACTACACCCAGCTCCTGCACTGCTGCAACTGTTGCTCAGCCTCCCAGGAAACAGAGATTCTTGTGAAGCCAAATCTTAGGTGTTTCCTCAAGCTAGAGCAATCATGATATAAACCTTTCTCCACTCCTCTTTTCTTTTGGCACCTTTGAAGTTGTGGAGGCAGCAACATCTGCCAAAGAGCATCAGACAAATGGGCACTCACAGCCAAGCAGTGGATCTCACCTAAATTTATTTCCAGAGGTTGATGTGTATGCAATACAAACAGATAACTATGATGAATCTATCTGCTCACAAAGATTAATTGGTTCTATTTGCTGCTTCTGCTATTGTTACTTAAAGAATCAACAACCTAATTTTCATTAATATTTTGCAGAAAAGAATATGATTTAGGCTACGAGTGCTCACCCATCTCCCTCAAGAAAACTGACGAAAATAAAATTACAAATGTGTAGGTAATTTATTTGCTCAGCCATGTGTAACAAAACAAAATACGTTTCTCTGCATATGCTGACCAACTAGCTGCCCAGTAATATTTTAAGACTGCATAATATCAAATTTTAATTTGTTTTCATAATGGCAGTTGTCAGGGTCATAGCTCAATGTATTTTCTTTGCACAAAGCAGGCAAATTTGAGTGAGATGGTAAATCTAAAGGGTACATTTGCCTTGGGAATTAATCAACAGCCTACATGCAGTATGCACATTGAATTCCTTTTTGCTAAAATAATGGTGAATATGGAAATTTTCCATGTTTTAAAAATTAATGCTCCTTCAAGGAACACATGCAGACACACAGTTCAAACTAGGAGAGTTAGAATAATCATCAACAACAACAACAACAACAACAACAACAACAACAACAACAACAACAACATATACATATACATATACATATACATATACATATACATATACATATACATATACATATACATATACATATACATATACATATACATATACATATACATATACATAAAGAAAGACACACTCTAGGCCCTCAACAGCATGGAATGCAGGCAACAAAAACACTCAGTGAGGTTTTACCTAGCAAGAGGGAGATGTTATTTACAAATAATAGACAGTATGAGTAAAACACCTATAATCTCAGCTATGACTAATTGGTTCCAGGTAGGAAACAAGAAGGTCATTGAAGTATCAGCTGCATTTGTTGTTTCATTAATCATCACCCACAGGAATAAGTGTGCATGTAGCCAGTTTGAACAGGGACAGACATTATCTCAGATAGATGCTCTAGGAAAATGTACTCCTTCAGTTCTCAGCAAAATCTGTGGCCCCAGGGTCAACTTACATTATACCTAAAATGTCTGCTTCCACCTTTACTTTTTTAAATAAAAGAAAAATAGAATTGTACATAAAGATCATTTTTCTAGGTCTGGGTAAAGAGGATTATCCTACTACAGTTGTGAAATATTGCAGGGTGAGACGTGTGGTGCTACAGATGAAGCCACTGAAAAAGGAAAACTAACCAGAACAAACTAAACCAAATAAAATGCCTGCAAATTAACCTGGATTACCTTGGATTGCAATTATGTTCATTTTGCTCTTGCATATAATAGATGATCTTGCCACCTCTCCTAGGTATGGTTATTTGTCTTAATTTCTTTCAGCAGACAATCTTGCTTGGAGGCAGAAGTGGAGTCAGGCATGCCACTTTTGTCTGATCAGAAACAGTGAGGCAAGAAAGAAGAACTAATCTCAACTAAAACTTTACCAGTTTATTTTGTGTGACAGATAATGCATTTCTACAGCCTCTCATGAGAACTCATATGGAGGAGGTTTAGCAGGCTATCAAAACACTTTGTAACTCATATCATATTGCATTAATCATGAGCTTAAATTAAAAAGGCCACCTGTCCTTGCCTGTTTGCTTTCTATGATGAAAAACTATATTGCAGTTGTTCAATTAATCTGTATCTTTGTTAAGAGATTTTCCACATTAACATCTTACTCATACCACAACCACTAAATCTGCAGCTATTCTTGTCAGAGTTCATGCCTCTGTTTTCAGGTATGAGGGAAATGAACTGAATAAAATTACACAAAAACATTAGTTCTGTGCTCAACCTCTGACCACTTAAAGAAAAAAAAAGTGAATTCTTTTTTAGGTCTGAAATGTTCAGATAAGGTCTTACAGTTCTACATCCCAATCTGGACCAGAGGGCGAGATACCATAAATTTCACAAACTTGTACTGATAGAATTTCTGGGTCAGTTTTTGACATTGAAGCAACCACACTGATCCAAACTTTTTCAGACATTAAAAGGAGGAGGGCATTAGATCTCAGATCTATACCGTTCTGCCCTATCTCCAGTCTGACAAACAAGGTGCTATAGATTGTGCATCTCTGGCAATGTAGCTTTAGGATGATAGCAGTCTGAAATGATTAAAAGTTTAAAACCATCAGGAAAATAGTGGCATGCTCCTCCGCACCACTCTCCAGCCAACATAGCAGTAGGGCAACTCATCCTGATAGCCAGAAATGATCGTTGCTACTTAAGACTCAGTCACTTACCAAGACCATTCCTGGGCCATCACCTAATTTACACTATAGGATAGAGAGCTAAAAGCAAGCAGCGGAATTAAGGTGCAAGAATAAAGGCTAAAACAACAAGAGATGTATTAAGAAGACATGCAAGGAAAGGGATTCAAAGAATTCTTTGTGTGTGTGATGACGTGGAACAGATCCTGCAGCTTGCAGCAGCCCACTATAGGTTTTATTTTGGTGTGATTTCACAGCTATTTGAAAAGCTTGCATCAGCAGATTATTGTGGCTTTCAATAATTTTAGCAGATAGAGAACAAGAGATGGATGCTATTTTTTTTGTGTGTGTGTGTATGTAAGAGTTGGCTTTTTTGTTGTTGCTGGCATTTGTAGATGCGTATGATCTAAGAGTAATTTTCCAAGTGATAATGGTAAATAATATTATTGCTTATGTAAAGATTTGTAAAATATACAAAGGAGAGATATTATTTACCGTAGCAGTACTAACTGTTCACCAATTAGAAGGGAGCTCTTAAAGCCCACTGCCTTTATATGTATGTTACTAGTTGAGCATTCTCAATAACTGGCAAATAAAACTTATTTCAAATGACACAAGATGCCTCTCCCTCTCTTTTCATGGTTACAAAACAAGAAACGTCAGAGGAGAGAAGAATGAGTATTCAATGCACAACACAGGAAAAGCAACAGAACACTCTTACAGAAATATGCTTCTATCTATGAAAGAGACACTTTTTGTTTGTACTTTAGCACTTTTCCTTCATACTTCACATGACTATAGAGGTAAGAAAACCAGGACTTCACTGCATGATTAAAATAAGCTAAAAGTACATGACAAGTCTTTAGAATAAAATCCCAAATTCAGGCCTCAGTGATTTTAGATGGTTTATGTGCCCCACTAGAAACATAATCTGCGTAAGGAAGACTGATTCTTCACATTAAATCTGGTGGGTTGGAGGCATGGCGTTTTGTTGTGGTGGAGTGTTATTTTAGTGGTTTGATTTTTTTTCAAGGTGTTTTTTTTAAGTCAAAGAGCCAAATAAAAGTGCTTCTTATAGTTCTTAGGTTCTGGTTCTACAGGCAGAATCATTCTAAATTTAAATGTAATTGATCAAATCATCAACCCTAAATAATCTTAACCCTTATTTGGAGTTATTTTTCAGATAAAGAATCTATATAAACACTTGGGCTTTTGATGTTTTACCCCAAACTGTTGAACAGATGAATTAACAAAATCATCTATATTCAATTAATCCTTTTCCAGCATTAACTTGCTAAGCTACTGTCCATCATATCTGAGAAGTCATGGCAGTCTGGTGAAAGTTCTCACTGACCGGAAAAGAGGCAATATAATCCCCATTTTAAAAAAGGGAAAAGAGGAAGACCCAAGGAACTGCAGGCCAGTCAGTCTCACCTTTGGGCCCAAAAAGATCATGGAGCAGATTCTCTTGGAAACTGTGCTTGGGCACATGGAAAATAAGGAGGTGACTGGTGACAGCCAGCATGGCTTCACTAAGGGCAGGTCTTGCCTGACCAATTTGGTGGCCTTCTAGAACAGGGTTACAGCATTGATGGATAAGGCAAGAGCAACTGACGTCATCTACTTGGACTTGTGCAAAGCAACTGAAACTGTCCCGCATAACATCCTTGTCTCTAAATTGGAGGCATGGATTTGACTGATGGACCACTTGGTGAATAAGAAATTGGCTGGATAGTCACACTCAAAGAGTTGTGGTTGATGGCTCAATGTCCAACTGAAGACCAGTGACTAGTGGTGCTCCTCAGGAATTGGTGTTGGGACCAGGGCTGTTTAACATCTTTGTTGATGAATACAGACAGTGGGACTGAGTGCATGCTCAGCAAGTTTGCCAATGACACCAAGCTGCATGGTGTGGTCGACACTCTGAGGGGAAGGGAAGCCATCCAGAGGGACCTGGGCAGGCTTGAGAAGTGGGCCTGTATGAACCTCATGGAGTTCAACAAAGCCAAGTACAAGAACCTGCACATGGGCCAGGGAAACCCCAAGCACAAATATGGGCTTGGTGGAGAATGGATTGAGAGCAGCCATGAGGAGAAGGACTTGGGAGTAGTGGTTGATAAGAAGCTAAACATGACCCAGCAATGTGCACCTGTAGCCCAGAAAGCCAACTGTATAATGCGCTGCATCCAAAGAAGCATGAGCAGCAGGTCAAGGGAGGCGATTATCCCCCTCTGCTCTGCTCTCCTCAAACTCGACCTGCAGTACTGCATTCAGCTCTGGGTCTCCCAACATAAGAAGGACATGGACCTGTTGGAGCAAGGCCAGAGGAGGGCCACAAAGATTATCAGAGGGGTGGAACACTTCATAGGACAGGCTGAGAGAAGTGGGGTTGTTCAGTCTGGAGAAGAGAAGACTCCAGGGATACCTTATAGCAGCCTTCAGTACTTAAAAAGGCACGACAAGAAAGCCAAAGAGGGACTTTTTACAAGGCCATGTAGTGAAAGGACAAGGGGTAATGGCTTTAAATGGAAAGCAGGTAGATTTAGATTAGATGTAAGGAAGAAATTCTTCACCATGAGGGTGGTGAGGCACTGGAACAGGCTGCCCAGAGAAGCTGTGGTTGCCCCAGCCCTGGAAGTGTTCAAGGCCAGGTTGGATGGGGATTTGAGCAACCTGGTCTAATGGAAGGTGTCCCTGTCCGTGAGAATATCCTAAGGTCCATTTCAATCCAAACCATTCTATGATTCTATGATTAATGGAACTACTTTGGATCCTATTTAAGAGGTAAGATTTAATACCTAGATATATAATAAGTAGCTCAATGTAAAATAACATAGTCAGACATCTAACTTTTGTCTCTAGGTTCCCTTGTGTGGCAGTATTTGTATTGTCCTCATCCTGCTCTTCATTTTAGAGGCATGTCCTGTTCCTGTGCTGATGGACTGGAGGACTAGTACTCGTTTATCACAGTATCACAGTATCACAGTATGTTTGGGATTGGAAGGGACCTCAAAAGATCATCTAGTCCAATCCCCCTGCTGGAGCAGGAACACCTAGGTGAGGTCGCACAGGAACATGTCCAGGCGGGTTTTGAATGTCTCCAGAGAAGGAGACTCCACAACTTCCCTGGGCAGCCTGTTCCAGTGCTCTGTCACCCTTACTGAGAAGAAGTTTCTTCTCAAATTTAGTAGTAGACAAGTTTTCTTTATTTCAAAAAGAGCAAAGTAGAGGGTGGGACTGGCAAAATAGGAAAAAACAAAACAAAGCAAAACAAACAAGAGAACTGCTACTGATACGAATGGCAAAGGTTGCTCCAGGTGTCCTGGCCCCAATGGTCTCTGATCCGAGAGGGGCCCTTTAGAAGCACTTCCAGCCCCAGAAAAGGCATTATCCTGGAATATCAGCTGCGTAATAAGCATATATAGGGACGTACATCAACTTACAAGTACAAAAATATGAAGAAGGAAATAACAGATGGAAATGTACTGTCCACCACCATTAAAAAAAGGAGGTGAAGGCATGTTCTTAATACAAAGTCATAATTTCAGCAGACAGCTGCTAAGGCCAGAGGTGTTACAGCTGTTTATAGCACCTCACGGCCTGTTTAATTCTCCTGAAGATGAAGATGGGTCTGTTTTTATTCAGAACAAAACACTCATGATGCAATAAATACAGCAGGGCAAATGCTCACCTAGTGTAAATAAACACAGCTTCAAAAAAGTGCTGTACAGCTACTAAGGACTTGATCCTGTGTGTAAATAATTTTCTCTTATGACACTATCCAGATTTATTGCTTATGAATGACAAAGGATCAATCTTTAATCAAAAGTGTAATTCCTAAAATGAATTTGAATTAAAATTATAGAATCATTTCTCATCTATTGCTCCAGTGACCACCAAAAATACAGAGAGTCTGGAACACCAGCAGCAGTGCTCAGCCATTTTCGTCTTTACTCCCAGACATATTCATTGAAGTGTTTTTATCATTATTTCCTCAAAAGGACTCATGAAATTTGAAAGAATCATAAATTGTATTTTCCCTTCATTTGGTGTTAAAGCAAATCCCACAACAACCAGCCCTTGTCTCATTGCAATGCTACTGAAACTGGGGTCTGTAACACCGTGTTTGCAGTTCAGGTGAACCATTCAATGCTACACAGAAACTAGAAAACAACATTAAGTCCTCTGCCAGAGCGTGTGTACTACACATGCCCTTGAAAGTTGAAACAACTTTGTGGGTAAAAAAGTTCCCAATGAACCAGGCCTGGGTAAAGAGGAGCTGACCCCAATGTTCTGCTTTTTGTTTTTGTTTTTTCCTAGGCATATTACCAGCAGCTTTCTTTTTTCTTTTATTCTTTTTTTTTCTTTTTTTTCTTTCTTTTTTTAATTCATATTTATACCTACAGTCACTCCAAAATGCAACTTCTATGCTAGAAAATTATTATTTACTTCTTTAATAGGTTATTCAGGCTTACTTTTGACAAGACTCTCATTTTGAAATAGCCAATTTTACTTTAAGACAGATGCTGGCCTCATGTGAATCAATACTGGGTCTGATTTACAGCCTGGTTAGGCTATAATTTTGCACACTGCAAGGAAGGGTGACAGGGTTCACCTCCAACATGAACTAAGAGGGAACCAGGGGCTCATTCTCATGCCAACAGTGCCTAGAGCTTTTTTGCCTACAGTGAATTCACAGCTTTCTCTGGAGAGCCTGGGCATTCAGCAGCCAGTTCTGCTGGTGAATTAACCACATCAAACTGGACCACAGGCTCTGTATCACCAGAGGTGACAAAAGCACAGCCCTTTTCCATATACAACTGCATAGCACAGTCTCTTGTACCAGCCCATTCAGTCCCTGATTCAGCAAAAACCACGTTTTCACCAGTAAAACCTTGGCTGTCAAAGTCGGCAGGAGGTATGCCACTGGCAGCAAGAGGAGCAGAACAGCTCCTCTTTGCTTGGAGAGACACATCTTAAAGCTTGTGCTTCAAACATTTGTCTTGCCATTCTTTCCTAATCTGAATCATTGCCTGAGTAAGCCATAAATAACAATTTATGATTTTGTTTTTTGTAATTTAATCAACAATTATTAAGCCCAGATGGATAAACTGTGAAACTAACTCTCAAAATATTTTCCAAAATTATAAACACCAACCTACAAGCATCATCAAATATTTTAAAAGCTCTGACAAATTCACAGAAAAAACACTTATTGCTGAAAATAAGCCCCCCCTCAAGTTTTAAAATGAATAGGATACTCTTTTCCATCTGAATATTTGAGTATATTAAAGAAATTCATTCCAAGTAAATTATACACATTAGGGTTGTAAGCTCAGAAAGCTATTATACGTATTTTTTTATCTCTATAGGGCAGACAACCTGTGCATTTAAGTCGATAGAATAAGCACGGTATGTGAAGTCAGTCACACATATCCGAACCCAAGGAGTGCCAGTGTTACAGTGTTAAAGTTCCTGCCTGGAGGACTGGAAATAAAAAAAATTGAATTCTGATCCAAAGTAATAAATGAATCTTATGTGAATATTTTTTTTTTCCTGCTGAAGAATATATATAACACTTTTAACATTCAGAAGGAAAAATTCTTTTCTAAGGAGAATTTTCTATTTTATTTTCTGCTTTCTAGATTTGTAAAAGAAAGATTTTGCAAGTGATTCCTACAGTATCTGTATTTCATTGCTTGCAGTGCTAACTCACATTACTACTACGAGGTGTGATGCAGAGCAGCTGAGGCAGCAGTTCATATTTTGCTCTGTCATTCTTTCTGCAGAAATGGTAACCTCTAAAAGAAGGACTAGAATAACAAGTGGGTGCCTTAATGAGCCAAATCATTAAAACTAAAACTATCAGTTTATCTCTCAGCATGCACATCATGTATATGCACAGATCCACACACAGGTAGGCAGGATTTAGAGAAAGTCAGTCTTTCGTCATTATAAGAGGATTTATAGAGAAGAATCAAAAGGATGAGAAAAAATTATCCCATTTTCTTTTTCAATCCTATTAGAATTGTAACTCATTCTCTTCATGTGAATATTATGTATCCTGATTTTCACAAACTTCATCTCTAATTTCATCTCCAGCATTGTTCCTTTTTGCTAAGAGATCTTGTTTAAAGAAACACTTTAGAAATTACATCATTCACACTCCAGCACATTATTCAATAAAGCTATAATCATGTTGCCCTAAATCTATGTGTCCCACATTGAATAATCTTTTATCTTTTATCTTTTCCACTTGAACAGACTCGGCATACTGTTGCACAATCAAGGGTAATACCATTCTTCCTAAAAATGATTGCCTTCATTTTAATTACCACCTATTATTAAAATAACAGAAATAATCATTTTACAAATTATGCTTGTCTTTAGCACTAGCCCCTTAAGACCTACTTCAAAAATTACTTTATTAAAATATAACCAGCTTCTCTATTCCTTTTCTTCTTTTGCAGCAGAGAACAGTGTCTGGGGATAACACAGTACTATACTAATGTTTAGATTTGTATTTTGGAATACCAACAACCAGTGTGACCAAAAGCGATTGTTTTTATGATCTTTTAAAAAGAAAAAAAAATCTGCAAGACCTTTTTTTGTATAGAAGAAGTATATCTTTTGTTCAATGAAAGTGTATAATAGTACAAAATAAAATATATATACTATAAAATTATGAGAGTATACCAGCATGAAAATTCCGGAGCGTGGAGGATACAGTTGTTCCCCTTCTGCACCCACACACACAACTTTTCAGTTGCCCTACTTAGTCCCATAGTTTCCAAAACTCTTTATTTATGCAAGTCCCAGCTTCAAAACAAACTGGAGTACAGAAGAACTACAAACAGAGAAAGGTGCTGAAAAGATGCAGGTAGTTCTGCAGCATTAGGGCTTTAAAGCAATTTTTCTTTTGGGCACACACTAGGTCCAGCAGCTAGCAACAAGCTGCCCCTGTTACACCACTTTCCAAATGCTTATTAAAACTGCAACAGAATTTATTGCCATGCACCCAAGGCTTTTTCAACCTTGAATGGACTCATATGAGTTTCCTTTCTGGATACTACGGCCAATGTTGGCTGAGTGGAGGAGTACGGCACTTCAATTCTGTTGGAGTTTTAAAAGCTAGTACTTCCCATATATTGAAGCCTTCTTCCATACCCACAGTAGTTCTGTAGAGCAAATTAAGGTACCAATACTGTTGCCGGAAATGGTAATGTGCAAATGGCTCATTTACTTTTTGCTCCTTCTTCCCCTTTCATCTTCTGACCGCTATGAACTTAGCCAGAAGTCCATTTCATGCAGTAATCTCTCATTAAGAACCTGCTCAAGAGCAATACATTCTTCCTCATCATCAGTAAATTTTCTCCCTGTTCCTAAATGAAAAATGCAGAGTCATCAATTCTTGGCCAGGTGTTTTCCCCAGAATAACTTCATCTGCACTGAGGGTTTCCACCAAGACATAAACACACGACCACTGATTGCTTATGTCAAAACCAGGGGTGTACTCTTTTGTACTGAGACATTTCACCAAATTACTTTTGCTCTTGTACACCAGTACATGAGCAACCTGACTGCCAAAAGTGCAAAGACAAGCAGTTGCAGACAGCACTACATAGTACACTGTATTAATTTAGTAGAGGTTTGTTGGTTTTTTTTAAGTCGAATATTTGTCAGTCTTCTAAACACTCCTGCTAATGTGATCTCTAATTCCCTGATAATATATAGAGATACATAACAATATATATACACCTGCAACACCTAGGGAATCCAGAATTTTCAGAATCACACTTTTCCTTCTGGCTCCAGCCATCTTGTTTATTTTTAATGTCACTCTGTATGTTTCACATGATAAGCTCTGAAATTCACTAAAGTTTTCCAAGATCAGATTACCATCACTGTAGGGGAAGAAGAGCCATTATAGCTAGTGGTGCAAAGTGCTGCCTGAGCTGATCTTCTGAGAACTATGCTAATCTGCAATGTGCAAATAAAAAGCAGTAGGAAAGAACAGAGTAATTGACTCCCCATCAGCAGTGAATGAATGGCACAATTCTTTACCCATCTTTATTTTTCACACTCAAGTAAATCGAGAGATAGCTATAAAATAGTCAGTAACAAAGTGTATAAGGGCATATTAGCCCGTAACGTTATTATTAAGCATGCATGTATGTTATCCACTGACAAATCAAGTACTCTCTGAAAACTAACAGATGGTTGGCAGCATACAAAGAATGGGCTAAAGAAAAATACAAAATCCTTCCAATCCCAAACATACTGTGATACTGTAACATATTAAAAGAATTGACAGAATGCTGAATATCTCACATGTGAGGCTGCAGACCTGAGCCCTCTCCTGGGCATGGCTGCCCAATGTGTCTCCCACCTCCTGCTTGTCCCCCTTCTCCCTCTTGCAGGGGGAGAAGAGTGGGAGTCTCCAGCCTTTTGGAGTGACTGAGCTGCCCAGAAGATCCCTCCATGACCTACTTCTGTCAGGAGGAGCTACATTAACTGCTTGAATTGCTGATTTTGACTGTAACGAGACTGGAATTTCTCCTATGCCTAACTGAATGGGTACATCTAGAGCTCAGCAAAGCCCAGCCCAGTGGCAGTGACAAACAATAACCTACTCGCAGCACTTCGGTGCCCAGAGAAAAAGCTGACGGCTGTACAGAGAGTACACTTGAATTTCCACCTTAGAGTCATTTGCAAGATGATCTGAAATTAACTGCTGACTTCAAGTCTGGTTCTAGGGGTACATAAAATACTGCCTCTTTGTGAATTTTTTTTCCTCAGCAGAGATACGAATGAGGACAGGAGTGACTCCTGCCCTGCCACAAGTGATTGCTGGGGAGCATGCTTGCAGGATGGAGCATTTCAGCTGCCCCTGCCCAAGCTCTCCTGTTGTAGATAAGCCAGACTCCCAGCTGCAGGCTTGAAAAGCCAGGACTAATATACTTGCTAAACAAGCAAATGGTCTGGCAGCAGAACAGTTCTGCCATTCCCTCTGAGAGCTCTGGTACCTTATCCAACACCCGCAGCACCAGTAACAGAGCATTTGCTGAGGTGAACAAAAGCAATGGTCTAAATCAAGCAATGCAGGATTTGCCAGCTAAACAAAACAAAAACAAACAGACAAAAAAAAAAAAAAAAAAAGGCACAAAACCCCACAAAATAAAACAAAATAAAAACAACAACAAAACAAAAAACTCCCATAAACATCCCTTCATCTTGAAGGTCCAGTATTTGGCTGTTCATTGATGGAGGCTTCTTGAGCACAGATCTGACATTCCCATGCTGGAAGAGAGCTGCCTTCTGCTCTCCAAGTCTCATCCTTCACAGTACAAGAGAAAGGCTTCCTTACCCATTGCTTATTTCAGACATGCCTTTTGTTAACACAGACAATAAAGCTAGGGAATAAGGAATTACTGAACATTTGTTACACTTCTTAATTGCCATATAAGTGAAGGCAATCAACTAAAAGCTTATTCTATATTCAATGTAGGGAAAAAATTTGGACTAGCAGGAATTATTTAACATTCAGAATCAATAATACATGATCTTTGGGTACAGACATGCATTGTATATCAGTGGAGACGGTTAAAAAGGCAACTCTCCCCAAAACAGATATTCCTTGCTATTTTCTAAATCATTGTCACAAGGTAACATTTTTTTAATTTCAGAAAATATAAAGATGTCAACATGTATCACAGAGACTACTGCTGGATTGAGTACCCATACTTCCTTCCAGTACAAGTCAAATGCCAAGCATTCCTTTCCAACAAAATTTCTTCAAGCATTATTTTCCTATTTCTTTAATATCACACTGACTTCCTCAGTTACCTATGCATTATTGAGGTGATGGTCAAGCATATATCATTCAGCTTATCCCGATCTGGTGTCTACGAGGACAGATTTGCTATACTGCAGGAAAAGGCAACTCTGACATTAAACTCATGGTGTACTGCTTTATTTCAAATGTAAAAATTAATAGGACAACACACATAATAAGAAATGACCAAATAACAGTCTAGAAAATCCCCAGTGAAGAGATTTAAATAAATCACTGTTTTTTAATGAACATAACTGCCTTGAAAACATGATCATCTTTGTAGAAAGTAGTGCCACAAATAATTATCACACCCTGGGGGATCATAGGTTTCACAGATGAGCTAAGAAAGCCAAATTGCGTAGGTTGCTTTTTTCCTCCCCTGCCTTCATACAGAGCAATGACAAACATACAAACAAGGAAAATGCCTTGTATCATTGCCACAAAAAGCACTTGGAGAACTGCCTGAGTACCCATATGTTGGCACACCTCTGTGCCAGGGCACATGGTTGCAATTCAAGCTCTATAATCCATATGCTATAGGTCAGAGGATGCATTCATTATGGGACACACATTGCTGCTGCAAAGCAGTGGCAAAACCTACCTTGTTAGGTGTTAATCACCCCCAGTCTGGCTCCAGAAACCTGGATCAGAAAGACAGGGATTAGTCTCCTCAAATATACTGGTCTTTCTAACACCGATTTAAGGGAAAGTTTTAGCCTAATATGCACAAAGGAGGAAATCACATGGACTGAATTTTAGCAAAATCTTAGTTGCAAATTCCTTACTGCTGTCTTACAAGAAGGCTACAGCATAAAAGTCATAACTTATATTAGATGAAACATCTTCATGTCTCTCTTATACAAAGAATATATAACTACCTACAACTTAAAAGAAAAAAAGGCTGGAGCAAAATCTCTGTAATTTTATAATTCCCTCTGATTTCTGGAGTACTTGCAATTTTTTACCCAAACCAATCCATATAGTCTTCTTCCATTCTGCATTCAGAAACCCTACAGTCTAGATCAAGTTGAAGTACATTTGACAGAGCTAATTTATTTTCTAAGATTTCTCTTTGTTATGTTTTAGTGGCATTGACCTTTAATTGTAGTTTGCACAAAGGCCCAGACCTTCATGCTTGCCAAGATCTAATTTATCTCTAAAATGTAATATGCAGAATTTAGCTGACTGAAACTTATCTGAGTAAGTACATAAGTCTGACAAATAGTCATCTGAGCTATTTTAACATTATCCTTAAGTGGCTAAGTGTGCCAATCTATGATCACAATAACTATATTTCAGGGTAAATCAGATTTTAATAAAAGAAGTCTTAAAAAGTGCCTCAGCCTCTCAAATTCTAAAAGCATGTTTTATTTATTAGCAAACCATCCCATTTAAGAAATCTAATCATTATGTAAGCACTGACAAAAAAATAATAAGGCACACATTGCTGCTGACATATGAAATGCATTTTGTTGCCCACTCACACTTCTGGGTTTTATGTGTTTTGTTTTGGATTGTTTGTCTTGTTTTGGCTTTTTTTTTCTGCAACTGTTAGCTGAAGATGCAGTTACTGTTAATGTTGTTATTTGTGTAGATTTTCTGATCCTTAGTAAGGACTGAATTCTCACAGGAACCTTCTTTCAGTTGAGGCAGTAATAGGTTCTCCCCTTTCTGGCTGCTCATTTTTATAAAACTTCTAGAGACTTCTGCATCTCTGAAATTTGGTTGAAATTAGTCAGTAGATTAAATACATATTGGAGAATGGAGAAAACAAATAAGTGTATGTTCAAGTTCATGTGTCCGCATACATATGCAAGAATGTGATCATACAAGTCATCTTTCCTTGGGAAACTAGTCTAAATTATGATTCTGTCAATGGAAGAGTGCAGTGCTAGATGCTGCAATTTGCTACATCTTGAAATGATAGTTTGAAGCATGTGTTACCAGCAGGGCCTTTTGTGAGCAGGGGTGCATTCTCAGGAAAATAGCCCTTGCCCAGGATAAGACCCCATTTTATGTGCAAGTCTCCTTCAGTAATGACAGAAGATCTTCAGACTGGCTTCTCTTGCCAGAAAAATCTATATTGATTTGAGTTGTAATAAAACAATAAGGATTCTTGAATTTTAGACTTCACAGATTGGAAACCTCATTTTACAAGCCTGCTCAGAATACCACTTCTCCTTCATCTCTGAGCACATTTCCTAAGTTTGAGCATCTGACTGACAGAACAAAAGAAAACAAAATACAATTTGCCAGAATTAACTGCCATCTTTCCATTCCAAAAGATTCAAAGCCTATCTGCAAAAATAGCACTCATACACAAAAGTGAATGTATTTCAACTCAGTGCTAAGATGTGAGGTGAAGGAAACTAATAAATGCGCAAGCAGCATATAGGGGAAAAAAATAATAGGGTTGCTAGATTTTCATTGTTTTCTTTTGCCCAAATACACAAACACTAAAGAAGATAAACTAAGACTTAAATCACAAAAAATGTTTTTCCTTAGGCACATATCTACAGCAGGACATTTACCGATAGTTGCTTAGTTCAAAGGATGTTCCCTTTTACAGATAAATTCCATTTCTTATAGGGGAAAAAAGCATTTTAAGACTGAAGTCATGAACACAATGGAGTCACTGGTGGTTATCTGCAAATTAAAATTGACTTCACACAAGGAAATATTTAAAATCATTTTTCTTCCCTGAAGCCATGTATTCTGAGCTCCAAGTCTTCCATACCAGACTCAGAGAAGCTGCTGGCCTCTAGGCAGAAAAGGACATAAATTTATTTTCTTTTTTCATACTGCTCTGCCTTGCTCAAGATAATTTATAATGCCATTAACTATTATATAGGAGCATATGAAACCCCAACTTTAGAAAGGAAATGAAGTAGGTGCAGTTTTTCAAATGCTTAAGCAGAATTTGACCGAGAGAAAAATGTTCACACACATGGCAATAACTAAGAAGAATTGCTTTCAAAAGTGAGTTAGGTATTGAGGCATGTTAGTGGCATTATAGTGCAAAAGGAGATGTGCTTTTAGTTTTTTAAGTTGCTTTGGAAGATATTTTTGGCTATATTTACTTCTAATAGACAAATATATATGCAAATATATGTGTATGCAAAATCACATACAGTGTTTACAGCTCTTATAACAGATCTGATGTGACTGATATACATACACATGTATAATATAATTTCAGTGAAAAGATTCAGTGAAAAGACATACCTTCTTTGAATCTATTCTGGTGCTTATACAAAAGCAGGGAGAAGGGATTTTACTTTATTTGAAAACAAAACAAAACAAAACAAAACAAACAAAAAAAAGCAAACCCAACAGGATTCTCAAGGAAAATGAAATGTTTGTAGAATTCAAACAAGAATGGGAAATATAAGTAACTTATTTCTAAAATTAAACTACTGCTACCACCATATTAGCTCTGTTTTTGCAACTTCCTCCTAAATCAGTAGTGGTTCATGAGTGTTATAGCTTAAATTTTCCCTTAAAATGGACTGGAGTACTGCCTACAACATTAAAAATATCTCCATGTATCTCTGTATGTGTGTATATATAAATACATGCACTCATTTGTATATTAGAAACAAAACAACTTCTAAAATTGTTTACATGTTGGAGGTCATCAGAAGGCAGATGTTTCCATGAAGGGTATCCAGGTTTTGGAAAATGGGAAAGCTGACAAAATCAACAATATTTACACTGAAAGTGATTCTTTCCTTCTTAGCTGTGGCCTAAACTAATTGTTTAATAGTTGGTACGGTCCTGAATAGCCAGAGACAAAATTAACACACTGCTCCATACTGACAGAGAAGTTTCTCTAAACTCCACCAAGGAGACACTGCTTCTGTTCCAAACGTTCTTTCCATAGGGTGCTCACAATTTTAATTGTTTAAGCAGTTGTATTCTGCACAAAGCGCAGGATACTGACACATTTCAGATGCAAAATTGGCAGAAATTGTGTGCCTAAATCCCAAATATTCATCAGATGTGCACAAAGCTGCTACCCAATCTGCTTATACATATGAGAGGCTGCAGGTTTTTTCATTTTGTTGCAAAACCCTGGGCATTCAAAGATTTGCTCTTGAATATACCCAGAGTCAGCCTCCCTTACCTTTGCTAAACAGATTTTCTCACTAGGTACTTCTCTTTTGCCCAAGGCAGTCTGGAATTTGCAGAACTGGCAACCCATGACAAACCATGCCCAAAAGCCACAAAGCAGAAAACATACTTGGAGCCCACTGAAGCACTGAGTTCAACAAAAACCACAGAAGCTACAGCCTCTACCATTCATAGACATGATCAGAGAAATCTGCTTCGTATTGCTTATCCATTGACCAACACCCAAACATGGTCAGGAGCAGACTCAAAGCCCAGGTCTCCCCTGCCCAAGCCACATGCCTTACTCCTAGACATTAAGATCAAGCTACTGTTTTCTTTCTCCCTTTGAAATTTCCTCTTTGTATTCTTGTCAATCTGATGTCCTGCTTCAATAAGAATTATTAAGTATGATCTCCGGGGAAATGTATAGGGGTGATGAAGATGATTTCCTAACAGCAAGTAATATATAGGTGATTTTCTCAGACTGAGGAGGGAATTTAACCCCAACTTCTCTGTTTCTGTCCCCTGCTGATCTTACTGTCTTGCAGCCATCCCTGACTTTGTATTAAATAAAAAGGATGAGTTTGTCATCTCTGTTGGATGCCTGTGGTGGCTTTGACATTCTAGTTTTACATTAAACCTAACCAAAGACAGCAAATAGATAGCTTAGTCTCGGAGAAATAATAGAACTGAATTTCAGAAATGAAACTCCTCTCTCTGGTATTTCTATCTGTTAATTTTGAAACCTCTGCCTCAGCCTGCTAGAGGCCATGAATTCCATTCTCTGAGTTAATGTTGCAGTATCTCAAAGTCTATAAGATATGGCCCAAATGGAATCTCTGCATGTTTTTCATTGACTAACATGGCAGTTGTGATAGTAAAGACCTACCCATACATGTTTCTGGATTAATTTCTCTCCTATAGCTTATTTTTGTTATGTAAAATTCACATATCTATTTAGTTGAAGCCAATATTCTCATCCTTCTCAAAATGTCTGTGTGCCTTTGTATGTGTATTCTTCTACTGGTTTTCCCTAGATAAAACATTCCTCTATATAAACTTAAAGCACACTATACCATATAAAAAGTGTTTTACCTCAGGTGTTGAACATAATCCAAACAGCAGCAGGAGCAGTCTCCCCAAAGTAAGTGCTGAACACACACAAAGACTAGCACAGTTTGCTAAAAAGAGCTGCCAGAACCCTACTGCTATGCTCACTGTAAAATATATACCTATACATATATATATTGAATTTATATAGAGACATATTTGGCAACAATCACAGTTCCAAAAATGTATTCCTTTGTAGGTTGTGGAAAGTACTTTTTAGGCCTTTTTTAATTTATTTTTTCCACAGAACAAAATAAAATTTATATCCATCCTGTTGTTTCTTCCATTTATTCAGCAGTTTCCAAAGCAATAGGTCTGTGCAATTCTCCTAATTCTGCCTTTTGGACAGGAGGATCTATCCTAGGGCATCAACCATGTGGCAAAGCTGAGCTTTCTCAGTCCAATTCAATATTCTGCTGAGGGCCTTCCTGTTCTCTGGATGATGTCTCCAGATGTCCTTATTTCTCTTTGTCCTGACAAGAAACTTGTTCTCTTGCTAAATGTCTGACACAATTTTAACCCAATGATGGATATTGTCTGTTTTTTTCTGGTCCTAGCACAAGTTGTGTTATTTTGCCTTTCCCATACATTTAACATGTGTTCAGTGCATAGAAATTCAGCTCTATAAATCAGCCTTAGACTTTTAACCCTCCAATGCCTCCGGCTTTTCTTCTATTACTAGAATACAGTTTGTGGCAATATATTACACTGTGTATGAGCATCTGATTTAAACAGCCATCCTGTTTGCTTTTAGATCAATAACCTGTTCATTTTCCATTCTGTTGCTGCCCATAGCTGCCAGGAAAAAAAAAAAAAAATCACACAATGAATGTCACCTTTTTGTCCTTTTTGTGCACATTGTAAAGGTGATTAGAGACTCTCTGCCCAGCTGTATTTCTTGCACATTTTCCTATATGCTCAGGGTACTGGGAAGTCACTTCAGCTGGTGTCAGTCAACACAATAGAGCCTATTTTATTGTTACCCAATTTCCCCTCTGAGCAAAGCCTGGAATTGCTGCCTGCACTGACGGTGGCATACTGTTCCACAAGCCAAGAGCCATGCTGACTGAAGTTGCCATCAGAAAATATTTCAGTATCATATTCAAAGAACTACTGATCACATTCATGAGAACAGTGGGACTGCTGGCTCCAAGAAGAGAATAACAACGCAGCCTTCTACAGATGCTATTGGCTTCAAAATTGCAAGAATTAGAAAAAGCAAAGTGATTGTTTTCTGGGGTTTATGGAGGTTTTGTTGTTATTGTCCTCTCTCTTTTAACATTTGCATCTTCTAAGGTTTTCCTAAGGTTTTCTCTACAGATTCAAGGACTTCAAAAATGATGGTTGAAAAGTTCAGATAACTGCCTGATTCAGGGGATGGATCAAACAAAATATTATTAAAACCTTTAGAAGATCATAAGCACTGAGGACACTGAAACTTATATGGAAACTGGAGCTTTTTCAATACACTATCCTGCCTTTCTTTACAAGTTAAATACAGAAAGTGGAGATGCTACTTTTGCTGATCCACAAGGATGATTGCAGAATCATTTTGGTTGGAAAAGAGCTTTGAGATCATCAAGTCCAACCATTAACCTAACACTGCCAAGTCCACCACTAAACCATGTCCCTAAGAACCTCATATACACATCTTTTAAACACCTCCGGGGATGGTCACTCCACGACTTCCCTGGGCAGCCTGTTCCAACGCCTGACAACACTTTCTGTGAAGAAATTTTTCATAATATTCAATCCAACCCCCCCCCCAGTACAACTGGAGGCCATTTCCTCTTGTCCTATCACTTCTTACTTTGGAGAAGAGACCGACACCCTTCATGCAAAACCTCCTTTCAGGTAGTTGTAGACAACAATAAGATCTCCCCTCAGCCTCCCTTTCTACAGACTAAACAGCCCCAGTTCCCTCAGCCATTCCTCATATGACTTGTGCTCCAGACCCTTCACCAGCTTCATTGCCCTTCTCTGAGTAATCAAGATAATCAAGAGCAATCCAACTATGGCTCATCTTTTTCATAAACAAGACTCTTCTCTCCCTTTTTGCAATATTTCTACCACACCTCTCATCAGAAGGAAGACACCAATTTCAAATGCCTTGGTTTTATTTCTATTCAGTTCAACGATCAGCAATTAATATTATCTCCAGCTGGAATATATTGTCATTTTGTTTCATGGCACATTACAACGTAACAAGGGATGCCTGTCCAGGCTTTACATGTCTTACACACTGTGATATAGTAGATACTGACACTCGTATTATCTTTTCATGCCACATGAAATAAGGTAAAAGAATATTTGTCTTTAGTGTTTTCACACCTTTACACTTCATTTAATATATCTATATAGTAATATTTGCTAGAAAAGCAAAGGCCATCTGATAAATATTTCTAGATTGTTTTGTTAACAGTAAAAGTAGGTGTTTTGTTATCTGCCACTTCCATCCTTAGGAGCTGACTGTTTGCAGCAGGGATGCAGGTCTGAGCATTGTCTTAACTACTTATGGTAACAAATCCTTCTAGTAGTAAGCCTTTGTTTCCATAGCAACTGTCTAATAATTTGCCAGATAACATTTATGTGATAAACAAGCCCAGAAATTGTTGTTGACTCACATTAGAAGAAATCCTATACATTTTGTGCTGCACTCTCAGAGGCAGCAGTTGCACTGCGCAGCTCAGAGGTTTCATATTTCACATTAGGAGGTACTCAATCTTCTCCAAAAAGTAATAGGATTAAGCAATTTCCCCAAGCATCATAGAATATTCAACACAACTCATTTTAATGTGATCAGGATAAAGGCAACATCCTCTGCATCTGTCACCACACTACACATTCACAATTAATTAAGAAATGCATCTGCAAGCAGGGCCTCATTTAAAAGGGTTTCTTGAAGGAAAGAAAAATAAAGAAAAAGCAGCCAAGGACAAATACAATTCCTAGGACTTAAAATTTTTTTGAGAAAGAAAATACAGGCATTAAAATGAAATAAAAATCCTGAGCCATACCACAGTTCCTTACTGTCCTTTTGATCTAGTTTTTACTGCTACTTTCTGAGGCTAAATTGCAGAGTCATACTGGGCCTTGGGAGCAAGCAGAAACACAATGCACTTGCCCCACTGGAAAAGTGGTACTGGCAACATGGCAGAGCCTGGTGACAGAGGAAGCTAGATGGAAATATGAATTCCTGTCACTTGTTGTCTTCAAAAATTAACACTTCAGTGGACCAAGACTGTTGTGGGTAACAGTTCTGCATGACTGAAGAACAGCTGCCTGGCAGGCTGGGAAATGCATTTGCCAACAAAGAAACAAAATGAACGTCCAAAGCCTTTGGAAGAAAAGGAGGCTGACTTTATTATCTGGCAAAGCAGCACACAAACATTGAAGTCCTTGGATATCCATCACTTCACCTGGCTGACATCTGCTGCCAACTTACCATACCATCACTGGATCACATTTATGATGTCCAAATGCAAACTAACAGCAGCTCCTGATAACCACTGCTGACTCATAGGGAAAGCTACTCTTCAATTTTCTGTGTGTGTTCCTATTGCATTTTTCCAAATCCTTTTCTTGTTTCATCTTTTCAAGATTGAACCCAACCCCCTTCAGTACAATACTTCCAACCTCAGCAAAAATTAATAGTCATTGAAGTCAAGGGCACAGGAGAGCTCCCTTCCAGTTCCCTTCAAATTCCAAGTGTGAAACTCAAACCACAACACACTTGCACAAAAACAAACAAGTCTTGCATTTAAGAACCACTGAAATTCTTTAACCTGTAAGACGTGAGTTCAGTTTAGATTATCATCATGTTCCCTTTTAGCCTTTAAATCTGTGTATCTTTTAAGAGAAAAAAATATGCATTTCAATGTGAAAATCTAGTTTATAGTCCTTAGTGCCTGCAAATGAGAGTTACATGCATTATTTATTAGTAAATCATAACAGCAAACAGGTTTCTCAAGAGTTTACCTGAGTTGTGCTCAGACCAATTTATTGCCTTTGATAAAATCCATACACAAACAACATAATTGTCCTTTGAATTTCTGAGTCAGAAGCTCAATGCATAATGTAAGGCTGTGTGAGACCTCAGAACTTAAGTCAGCATGGAGAAAAGTCTAAAAAAAACAGTAGGTTTCACACCGTTTTTATCAGACTCCCTATGGACTAGTATCTTTAAAAAAAAATAATAATAATCACAGTTTTTGAAAGTATTTATAATGTACATCATTAATTTGATTTTTATTCTGAATTAAATAAAATCACAAAAGTATACTCTATTTCTTAGTTGCCTAACTTAGCAGCAACAAAAAATCAAAATGAAAAATGCTTAAAGAAACTATATATTCCTGTTTCGAAGTATGCTTTTTATATTATATGAATAATAGCCTTGAATATCTAAGTTAGTGGTTTGATTTATATACATGACTTAGAAGTTTCTTGGCTTTATCTTGAAATCTGTGTTAAAATCAGCAGGAAGTTTAATTTCCAACAACTGAATCTCAATGTATCTTTTATGTGGAGTACATAGAGCTTTTCACAAGTGCTGTGTAGACCTCAGATAACCCACTTCAATTCTTAGATGTATTAAATATCTTTATCATTGTTTCTGTTTTTTAGTGAAAATGATAGATGATTGCAAAAGTGGACAGAATAATGTAGGTATTGAAATACCATGCATTAAACATTTTGTTATCACCAATTCATGCAACAACTGATTAGTGAGCAAATGGTTGAATTATTTTACTTCTTTAAGATGTGATTTCCATCTTTCCCTGTAAAGTTCAAGAGTTTGTTCCATTCATAGCCCTCTAAAAGGAATACACTGGATTCAGCTTTTTCCTTTTGGGCAGAAAACCTATGAGCTGATATTTAGAGACAATTTGTAAGCAAATTCAATCATCTTTCAATAGTATAATTTAAAATACAAAACATCTACTTGCACACATGTCCACAAATCAAAAGGTCGTATGATGCCACAGATCAAACAAAATTGTTCCATTTCATGCACAATGCCTCACTCGCAGTGCACAGAGCTGTTTCCATATGAGCTTACTCCAAACAACTTCAGTCAACAGAATACATTGCTATAGATTTCAGGAGTAATCATCTTCCATTAAATAACACACAACTTCTCTGGGAGAATGAGATTAGTTTGGTTTGCTCATCCGTTGCAATTGTATTAGCTTCCAGAATCACCAGGGTAAATTTATAAAAATAAGTAAATTTGAGTCAAATACTGCCCAAACAAGCTCAGTTCTAGTTTCTGCTCCTTGTACAGTAGCTAACAACTCTCAGAAATAAAAAATAAAATAAATAAATAAATGATTAAATAAATAAATAAAACACCAACTTTGCCGGTTAATGTGTCAAAAGCTTTTCAATATGCCTACGTTTTTTCAATCCAACTTCAAATTACTTTTGCAACTGACAAAGGCATTTACTATACGGGGATATTTTATTATAAGTTTATTATGCTACATCTGTCTACCAAAGTATACACTTGACAGACAAATCATTTTACAGTACAATAATTAAGGTAGAGCACTTCATATCCAAGTGTTTTGCCTTGGATTGTCAACCAGTGTCAGGTAACAGCTGTGTTTTGAAAGAAACCCCTCTGAGCTATTTCTTGCAGGTAATCTCCAGCAAGCCACAGGTTGCTCACAGCAAAGTGAAGTTTCACCTACTGTCATCCATCCTCATGTACTGTCACTAGTCAATGAGCCATCATCTCACTCCATTTCTGTTCATTTCTTTCTAATTGGGAAAAATTAGGTTGGTCCAAAAGTAATTGTGGTTTTGCACTGTGAATTTTAAATCATTATAACTAGGCTCAAACACATCTTTATTAATCAAAATAGGAGCCATTATGACCAACACAGTTTTGCCAAAAAGAAATGTTTGTTTATTCCTAAAGCATAAAAATCCTTGCTTCAGGATGTGATGAACTCTTGGAAAGCATTTTCTGCACCCTGCTGGTTGTGGAAGCATTTTCCCTACAAAAACTTGGTAAGATGCTTGAAAAAGTGGTAGTCAGTTGGCGAGAGGTCAGCTGGGTACGGCGGATGACACAAAACTTCATAGCCCAATTCCTTCAAATTTGAAGTGCTGGTTGTGCAACGTGCAGCTAGGCATTGTCATGGGGAAGAACTGGGCCCTTTCTGTTGACCAGTGCTGGCTGCAGGCATTGCAGTTTTTGGTGCATCTCATTGATTTGCTGAGCATACTTCTCAGATGTAATGGTTTCACCAGGATTCAGAAAGCTGTAGTGGATCACATCTGCAGCAGAGCACCAAACAATGAGCATCACCTCTACTTGGAAGTGCTTTGAAGGTTCTTCTCAGCCCAACCACTGCGTTGATTGTCACCGGTTGTCGTGTATAACCCACTCTTTGTTGAACATCACAATCCAATCAAGAAACGTTTCATTATTGTTGCATAGAAAAAGAGAAAATTACACTTCAAAATGATTATTTTCTGGATTTTCAGTCAACTCATGAGGCACCCACTTATCGAGGTTTTTCAGCTTTCCAATTTGCTTCAAATGCCAGTCAACCATAGAGTGTTCAATGTTCAGTTCTCTGGCAACTTCTCATGTAGCTGTAAGAGGATCAGCTTCGATGATTCCTCTCAATTAGTCATTGACAACTTCCGATGGCTGGCTACTACACTCCTCATCTTCAAGGCTCTCATCTCCTTTATGAAACTTCTTGAACCACCACTGCGCGGTACATTTGTCAGCAGTTCCTGGGCCAAATGTGCTGTTGATGTTGCGAGTTGTCTCTGCTGCTTTACAACCCATTTTGAACTTGAATAAAAAAATCACTCAAATTTGTTTTTTGTCTAACATAATTTCCATAGTCTAAAATAAATACAAAATAAACAGCAAGTTATCAGTCAGTAACAAAAAAACATAAAGCGAGAAATGCACATTCAAATGATGTATAACATAATTACATTTATTTAAGAATGTATTCCAATATTAAGTGGCAAATTTCAACAGTGCAAAAACTGGAATTCCTTTTGCACCAGCCTATGTTGGTGCACCAATGATGTCGTTCACATTGGCATGAATTGAACACATGTGATGCTACAATACTGAAACATTTCAGTCTTTGAGCTCCTGTTTTAAGCATTAATTCATACTTTTGAGTATGTGGGTTTGAGGCAAAGATGGTGCAACTAGACCATTTCACTTGTACAATACAACAGTAGGAAAGATGGGAGACAGAAAGGTTCATTACTGAATTAGCTTGCACTAAACATAGGAGAAGCTAAAAATGGGGAAAGGTTTCTCTTAAGGTTTAACGGTTCAACCTACTCTGGATATGTTCAGAAATCTGGTAATCTAAGCCATGAAACCTCTCCTCAATATGTAACTATTTCAAACAGAACGTTGTTTTTTCTAACAAATTGTGATCACAGGATGCAGAATAAGAGAAGAAGTAGGATGGTTCTAGACAGATCATTTTGGCATTATATCCAGGTACAATACAAATTCCTCTGATTTCAAATATACTCTCCTATTGCAGGTGAGAAAGCTCTAGTAATGGTGAGGTCTAACTGGAAGAGACTAGAAGAGAAGGGAACAAGTATGAGGCAGCCAAGATTCTATTAGAATGAGATTTACCTTACACTTCTAACATCCACAGTGACATTTTCAGATGTGCTTAAGTGCCATAGCAGCCTCCCATTTCCAAACCTGTGAAATAATGCAGAAGGTTTTTGTCGAACTGTTCAAGTTGTCGTAGCCCATCTGTAAGGAAAGATGTTTGCCTGTGTTAATGGTCTGAAAAAATATAATCATAAGACTTATTTCTGATATTTCAACTAGTGTCAACCACTGCAACTCATGCCCTCAGACATGTGGCTTGTTTAACCACATCAAATACATCCTCTGCTCCTTACACTGTTTTTTCTTAGAATCACCACAGAATCACAGAATGTCCCGAGTTGGAAGGGACCCACAAGGATCATGAAGTCCAACTCCTGTCCCTGCACAGTCCAACCCCACAGTTCACACCATGTGTCTGAGGACATTTGTCCAATTGCTTCTTGAACACTGTCAGGCTTGCGGCTGTGACACCTCCCTGGGGAGCTTGTTCCAGTGCTCCACAACCCCCTGGGTGAGTAACCTTTTCCTCCTAATGTCCACCCTAAACCTCCCTTGGCACATCTTTCTGCCATTCTCTTAGGTTCTGTCGTTGGTCACCAGAGAGAAGAGATCAGCACCTTCCCCTTCTACCCCCCTAGTGAGGAAGCTGTAGACTGCGATGAGTTCTCCCCTCAGTCTCCTCTTCTCCAGGCTCCAGTGCTTTCCAAATACTGAGTCAAGTTCAGGGTGCAGAACCTTAAATATTAAGTGTAATCTTTAATAAATAATGGATTTTATTTCAACTGAGGTAGCAAATTACAGCATTTTCAGACTCACACTTTTCTCTGAGGGTATAAGAAACTGGCCATAAGCCTTCTTCAACGCTCATGCCTTTATGAATAAGCAGAAAACATCCTCTACACAAAATAATCCTGGAAAGTGGCAGCATTCAAATAATTCAAATATGCATGAAAAGTATATACAGAGAAGGTACAGGCAACTTCCGAAGCCCACATAATTACAATTAAATGGAATATAAATGGATTTACTGCATTTATTTAGCCACACATAATAATGGGATCTTAAAAGATGTCTGTATATTCTACTTAAATAAAATATAATTACTGGAAGGTGTGTGCCCTCAGCTCTGCTGGTGCAGTTCCTAGAGGGATTTTTTTCTGAGCAGCACTGACTGGCATATTTTCTTATTAGCAAATTAAAAATCCAGATCTAGAATAAATAAATAAACAATGATAAGAGCTTTTGTATTTTTTTTGTCACCATAAAGAACACAAATCAGAGCTGCATTTCACATTTTCATGGAGTTTCACCAGGACTTGAAGACCTGTGTGCCCTTTGAGCATTTCAAAATGTCACCGTGTAGCACAGCGAGAGAGATGTTTAAATCCTTCACTATTTCTGATTAAAATGTGTCCTCACAGAACTTCTGCTCACTGAATCTGATTAGTTATTATGTGCAACGCCTTGATTGTGATGAAAGGCAACAAACTGGGAAATAGCAGAGACAGGTTCATATTACAATGCCTTCATGAGCTTTACTAGTATAATTCCATAGTTAAAAATACTGTGATAAAAATTAATCAAAAAAATATAGATATATTTATTTCATAATTTGAGTTGTTGCTTCAATCTGCTTTCCATTGAAGATTCAGTCTGCTGGCTGTGCTGAAGGGAGATTAGAGGAAGATGCTGTGCTACCACTGATGTTTCTTGTTTCCTCCTAAAAAAGTCACTTGTGGCCACTGCTGCTATCTTGTATTTACATTCTGCAATCCGTCTATAGAGGGAGAAAAGGCCACTCTGCGGTGAGACATGGTCTGATGGCAACAAGACTGAAAAGCTCAGGTGATAACTGAAGAATGCCAGAATAGGGGCAAAATCCCTGCATACCAGATGGATGATGAACTCAAGCAGGCTGGAAATACTACATAAGATTTTGTTAAGCTGACGGGAAGTCCTTTGAGTTATGGCAATCTGTAAAAGTTAAGTAAAGTTTTCTAAGGTATAGAAAAGAGAGGTAGATTGTTTCAAGCACAAGAAAAGCCAAAAAAGGAGAGAGGAAACTGTGATAGAGAAAAATGGACACAGGAGACTGAAATAAAGGTTCAAAGCCAGAATGAGAAAGGAAACAGGGCAGGCTTTAAAAAGGCTGGAGCAGATAGGCTGGATTTGTTCTGTGGAGCACGACGCTATAAAAAATACTTAAGGCGCAAATTGACATTGTTTGTGTAGAAATGACAATCAGGCCAACTGCAGATAGTGAGAGACATGAAATGTGGAAAAATGCAAATATAGAAGTAGTGTGGCTAATCGAGTTTCCTTCAAATGCTTGACCCTCTTATTTATGCCTCTTTCAGGAAAACCTACCATTCTGTCCCAGGGTACTCATAGTCTACTGCATAGCTTTTTAAGGAGTGCTTTATTTGCAGCAGACAAAAGCTCATTCAAAATGACTTCTCCTGAAAGATTTTTTGTTTGTTGATTGGTTTTGGTGGGGTTGGTTGGTTGGTTTGTTCGGTTTGTTTTTTCCCTGACCACAGAAAGGTCTGACATACCATAACTTGAAGTAACATTATTTTGCATGTTCAAAGTTTGCATCAATGTTTGGAAGCTTCTGCACTGCATGAGTTATTATTCCAGATTCAGTGAGGCTTGAATATTGGGGAAGACAGACTTCTAGGCACACAGGAATGACAAATCACTCCAATAGCCTTTCAGATGGTTATCAAAATGCACAAAGAATAGGATTACACCTATAAAGGTGCAATTTCCACTCCTGGGAGAAAAAACAAGGCCTTCTGAATAATGAAAAAAATCTTCACAAAGTAAATTGGGGTTCAACAATTCAGATAAGATTTTTCTCTTATTGATGTGATAATTATGTTCACTGATCATTCTTCATAACACAAAGGTGATTACTAAAAACTATTAAACTTTATTTTTTTAATGTTATTTACTCTCAGCTATTTTTCTTTTTTGAACATTTTTATCACTGGCTCAGCAAACAGAGGTGAGGCCAGTTGACTCATAACAACACAATAGCATAGTCAAGACACTGAGGTGCAATTTTTCAGGTGACTCAGTATTAATGTGCTGTTCCTTACACTGAAGTCAGAGGCCATTTATCCATTTGTCTTCCTTTATAAGAAAATATTTAGTAAATTGTCCCAAAATCAGCCAAAATGGGAAACACACTACAGCAAAGAAGGCTTATCGTAATATTTTATTTCAGCTGATTATGGTTTTGGTCTGTTAAAGTTATGTGTATATTGTAATTCTTCTGTTTTCACAGTCAACCTAATTTACCTATGAAATTTCTCAGCAATTTTGAAAGCCACTGAAATGACTGTAAGTCCATGTAACATGATCCTCTGGCTTCAATTTCTGATTGAATTCTCAAATTTGCAATGGTACCAAATCTTGAGAATTTACTTTTAAGTCTATGGATAATTGAGACTTCATTAAAAATACCCAGTACATAACTGATGTAACTACCTGGAACTGAAAGCCTTTCCTTTATAAACAATCAAACACACAAACAAAACAACCAAGCAAAAACAAACAAAAAAGCAAACCAACCAAACAAACCAAAATACCAAACAAAACCAACAATAACAACAAAAAAATTAGGGAAACACACTTAGGGAAAAACAGCTAAATGAGATGGCTAAAAATGCATGATACCCAGGATCTAGCTCATGACATTTAAGTGTTTATTGGTGGCAGTTTTTACACAAGTGGTAAGCAGAAAGGATCCCAAGCCCATAAAGATCACAAGTTTTCTGAGAAAGGAAATGCACAGCACATTGCAATACCTAACTCACAACATGACATTTACTGTTATTTGTGAGGCAGCACCAATCCATTTTTCCTGTTGATTTCAGGGGAATTTAGGACTTTCCTCCCTTTCTATTCCTCACTGGTTCTTCTCACTGACAGCCAGCTTTGAGATTCAGTGCCCACTTACTTATTATCTCAAAAACAGACGCAGCCCCAAATCACTGAGATTTGCCTGTCACTAGCATTGCTGAAAAATACAGAGAAAGAAATCAAAAAGCTGAAACTCGCTTGTAGCAGTATAGAGGCTTATTGCATGAGTTTATTAGTAAATCAAGTGAAAAAAAAAAAAATAGGCAGATGTTACTTTACATGTCTTCTGTGTTGGTCTTCCACTATAGCCCATAGTTTAAATTCTCCTTTCTTGAATGAAATCGGTACTGACTGTTCAGGTTTAGCTCAAATATGTATCGCTTGTGTGATTATTTCATTATTTCTATGCATGCAAACCTCTACAGAAATCGCTTTTTGTGGTGCAGAGTTTGTCCAGTATAAAATCCTGGGGCATACCCCTATTTAAAAGATGATGCACTTCATTAGCTTTCATTTAACATCTGCTTGTGCTGCAGACAGATTTTAAAAAAACACATTATGTAATTAGCTCTGATTTTATCGATTGCCTGTTGATGTGTGTTACTAACAGCAAATCTGATAAGTGTAGTGCAGGAAAGACTGCAAACATTGCACAAGAAATTTAGAAAGTGACTGCCACCCATAGACTAAAACCAACATAACACAATAGATATCTGTAAGGAGCTGCAGGACAAACAAGAAATTTCATCAGGCAGACAAGAAGAGCTTCTCCTGTACGCTTTCATTCGAGCTGCCATTTACAAATGGCACCACATAGAAACTTAATGGAGACAGGAATCTAAACATCCTTGACATAACTTTATAAATTTACTAATAAGGTCACTGTTAAGGTGAAAAATGTCCAAGTGTGACCTGCCTTACAGCTGTAATGTTAGAAGAAAAAGGCATTTTTGAAAACACACAAAGAATTTAAAAGTGCTCTCATACATAAAGCTTAGCTTTAGAAACAAGTAAACAAATCTGCATTTTTGGCGTGCCGATGGAATAACAGTCATGCAGCATGCACTTTGGAGATTTACTATGTCCTTTCAGCACTCTGCTCATAGACGTTTAGGTGGTTTGTCAGCATAGGCCACTGCTCACCCCCAAGGTCCTCCACCATGCCATAAGCTGGAGGCACACAAGCAACACGGCTTCTGCTTGGATCAGTGTCTGAACAAGTCACATTCCAGCTAAGCACAAAGCAGGTTTGGGCAAGGTTACACCTGGACCTCTCCTCAGATGGGTACTAACATCTCACCACACTACAGCCTTTTGTTCTCTTGCTGTCAGAGCATGCAAAAAGGGAGTTAATTACATGTATGGAGAGAGAAGGTTATTTAACCCAAAGTTTCTCGATGCTTTTGCCAAGTGCAAAACCTGAGCTTGAGAAAGACTATTTTGTAAAGATGGAAGCTGGAAGAAGGAAACTAGGACAAGAAAGCATTCTCTAGTTTTGATTATGGTAGACATCGATAGTCTCACTAATATTTAAAAATTTTTATAGATGTTTTACTGTTCTGATGATACAAATTATTCTGGAGAGATATCCCATTTCAGTCTTTATTTCAGGATGTTTATGAATGATGTACCACAGTAGGGAAAATTAAGGAAGGATGGTCTTAGTAGAAACATCCTGTCTCAAAGCAAGTGAAAAACCTGTATAAAATGAACAATCACCATCTTCTATTTGCTTTCAGTCATATGTGCAAAACAAGCTTTCCTTTATTGGAACTAGTGCATATAATAAATACTGTGGGAAAGTACAGAATGATGACCCACAATGCCTGGACCTACCTTAAAATCATGTGCAGTCCTTTGTTCAATTTTTTGCTTGGTCCTACTCCAAGAGTCATGCCAAATGAAAATGTGTAGGTTCCCATTTTGGACCCAGTGTCATAACACTATTTTGGTCATAACACTATTTTGTCAACAAATGAAAGCACCTTATAGCAATTTCCAGCTGAGGCAGCAGCTGCCAGTGGAAGAAGATTCTTTCTCTTTTTCTCCAAAAGCAAAAAAAAGGTAAGAAAGCAGAACTGTCATCTAGTACTGATTTAGCTGACCCCCAGCTAGCAGACTAAAGGCTAGCATCACAGTAGCCATAGTGTGGATAGAAGACACTGCTTCATAGTTTCCAGGATGATTTTCAAAACATTTAACAGCAATACTGAATACTAAAGAGACACTGTAGAGGAGGAAAAAAAGCACATAGTTACAGCTATAAAGGAATATTTTTTTGCAGAGTTTCACTTTTTATGGATCAGTAAAAATTACACCAAGCATCACTTGGCATGGAAGAAGCTTTTAATTCCCAGGGTCTGATTCCTAGGACAATCCTCTCATTTAGTGACTGGACAATTTACATGAGTGCTTTCATTGGAAAGGGAGCATAAATTATATACTGTAGTTAGGATTCAAACCTGCTGCAGGCTCTGCCCTTCCCAGAGGCTATAGTGTAGTAAAAATAATAACAGGAACATAAGAAGAAAATCTGGACTTTCTTCATGCCTTTGTTGGAAATCTAGTGCAAGGCAACAGCTGGTAAGAAAGATCCCATCACTCTTGACAGGTAGTAACCCCATCACTTGCAGACAAGTAACAACTCATGCAAGGTGAGCTGATGATCCCTGCACATTATCTAGTGGCAGATGATCTCCTTCAGAGATTCATCAGTAGTTGGTACAAACACAACAACAACTTTTGTCATATCGCAAAAACCATGATGGTAACAAGTCTTCTAGTTTCAGTGCTTTTTGTCCTGCTTGACTAGGTTTAGTATTACATTTCCTGTGCAAGTGCAATCATCTAGTGGATTTGATTCCTACACAGTAGGCTGCTCTGAACTATGATCAACATGTATAAGCAGTTGTCCTATAAAAAGCTATTTAGAGCAAAAACAGAACAAAAGAAAAACACATTTAAGGCACATTTCAAAGCTTCAAAAATTGAAATAATATACTTAATATATACACCACTGAATAATCCCCTGTGAAATTCATGGTTACTTCAGCTTTTCATTTTCTCTTAATCCTTATTTGCAAACTTCCCATTAAGAAACTAAGCCCAGAAATTCCCACCTGTCAGTTAGCAGCAAGCCAAAGAGAACTATGGAAACGGAAATAGCTATCTCTGTTACAGAACAAGCACTTTCTTCCAAATTCACAACAGTTGCTTCCTTTGGGGGTGCTAGTCTCTGACAAGTTTGCCTAACAAAAATACAGACACTGGAATAACTCTTCTCACTAGAGAGTAGTTCTGTTGCCAGATATATCATCCTGTGTGTGTTTATACGGGCAACTCCACCCTATCAAGGTCCAGTACTTGTCCCAGTTAAGGGGATTACCAGTTCTATGTTTGGCAAGAACATCTGTTGCATAAATATCATATGGATCCCTTGTAACACACTGTCCCTTGCAACAACTCTAACTTTACATAAATCCAGCAATGACACTGTGTCACTTTCACTGCCCATTTGCTTTCTAGCTGGCCAAACTGAATTATAACTAAGAGAGGACAGCTTTAATTGCAGACCGGCTAGGGTGCACAAATTAAACTCAGAAGCTTTACCTTGTATATCAAGGAGGAAAGTTTGCCCTAAATGACTGTAAAGAGTTGCAGTATTGTGCAAATGTGGCACTGCTTCATCAATTCCTGCGATGTATTTCTCCTGTCACATTGTAAAGCCAGTGGTGACATGAGTCCAAACAAATTAAGTGTTGTCAACTGTGTTAGCCTTTTGCCATTGCAGTGCTGCCTTCTGAATGTACATCAGGCTAAATAAACCTTGAAGTAAGTACTAGTAACTACACTATATTTCTGGAAATAACTCTCATTTTATGCTTTTCAGTTGCAGTATCCTTAATCTGACTTGCAGGCAACAAGTAAAAATCAACTGTACTAGCCAGAAAGTACACATTTCAAACTCTATATGGAAATGGGATACATTCAAAAAGTGGGAAGTGGGATTATACACATCTATTATAGACCCAACAATTCACACAATGATCATTTTCAGGAAACCACATTAGGAAGTCTTTCTTCTGCAATAGAAAATATGTTGAACTTTTAAGTGACGTAAATGAGTGGTATGAGCTGTTTAGATTTTTCTCAGAAACTGGATTTTGCTGAGATTTAGGTTATTCCAACCACCCTACTATTGCAAGATCATGTCTTCAAAATACACCAAAGCTGAAAGGGATGGCTTATTCTATAAGCTAAATGATATACATTTCATTTCTGCTTGCATAAATCTTCATGTAATAACAGCAAAGACAGGATACAGCAGAGAGTGTTTGGGGTAGGAGAAGCAGCTCTGAGATGGCAAAGGGGAAAGTTCAGGCAGTAGTACTGGCCTCTGAACTGTTGCTAACAATTGGTGCAAGTGCAGTGTTGTTCCCTCCCGTCAATGGTCTAAACCCTCCAAGGGCTGTTGGATCATTTGTGATCATTCCCTAGGAATGTGGAGATGAAGCAATATCTGCAATGCCAGGCTATGCACAAACCAGAGACTGCAGATAAAACTTTTCTTTAGTAAAAAGAACATCAGACTGTTTTTCGAGTTAGGTATATTCATGTAGAGCATGTATCAACAGGCCATACCTGGTTTTGAAAGCAAGACCTTCTTGGTTTAAACACCAGCAGGAGAGAAGATACAACTGACTGTGATGATGAGTAAGCACTAGAGAGCACAGACTGCTCTAGACATGGAGGATGACTAGAGCAAACCATGTAACTGAGCAGCTGAGAGCCTGCTCATATCATACTCTCCAACACAGCAATGCAGAGCTGGCTACTAGAAGGAGTACATATCATTTTAGAGATCTTTTTATTTTAAAATATGTTATGTCTGGAAACAGTTTTTTAAAGAAACCTACCCAGGGCTGAGGTAATCTTCTGGAGGTAAGGCTCCAGTGCAATCACTGCTCAGTTCACAGTTACCCAGCACAGCTTGTGCAGGTCTTGGAGTATCTCCGGAGCAATAAACTCAGTCTTTTGGGCAGATATTGCCCTGTGACTTGAGACAACAGAGCACTGGCACATTAGCTAAACAGCAAGGACATGTTTCTCAGTGTGCTGTGTACAATATCCTCACCTGTAAGGCTGGTAGAGCATTTAAACTGAACAGCATTTAAACTGGGAGGCTGGAGAGAAAATGGATGAAGTTCAGGGCTGCAAAACAGTTCCCTCTGAGAGCAAATCCACAAACAGAACAATTTCCCGTGACAGCATTTGAGACACACCATGTATAAGACAGGTCATATATCAACCCCAGCCTACCTTTATGGGAAACATTTTGTTTTCATGGTACATTTAGCTAATACTGAATTATAATTGAGCTCATGTGATACTTACCTATTATGCAAATACATCCATTATGATTCATGGTATTACAATAGGTAGTAAATGAATTGATAATTACATGACACTTAAAATAAATAGGATAATACTTTGCAAAATCACAGCTAAGTGTTATTTTTTTAAAACACATTGTGTTCCTATCCTAGTCATACAACAGCCTGCCAGAGGCCTGGCATCAGAGTGGCAGTGTGGTATCTGCAACACACTGACTGCAGTGTGCTTTCTCTTTATTAGCAAGGAAGTGCTACTATGTGTTTTAGATGCAATGAAGATATTTAATTAGAAAGCTGCCTAATGTACTCTCCATGCCTTATCCAGCTGTTGACCACAGAGAACCGCAGAGGCTATTTCAGCTGATATGAACTAGATGAATTTTTGTCCCTCTGAGATGACAAATACATTCATGCAGAAAGTTCCATATAACTTTCTATAGCACAGGCATTGTTAAAAACAGTATCAGATAAAAAGCAGAATAAAATGAAGATATTCCTGGATTTCACAACAGGCTACAGAGGTTAATTACTATCCTATCTATGTAAATGGTATGAATTTGGAGACTGAAATGGAATTGGTGGTGTGGAAGACTTGTTTTTAATCAAGGGATGATGTACAACATGATCTACAACTCCACCAAACCCTTGACGAATCATAAAATATGATTAGAGAGAGAGAGAAAGATGTGGCATCTTTTCCAAAATAGCACAATCTGGGCTAGTGACTAATATTATTTAAATTTCTTTTGGGGGACCAAAATAAATATAGCAAAATCCACAAATCCACAGCTGCAGCAGGAGGATATAGATACACTAAAAGAAATTTCAACAGCGCTGAGACACAGCGGCAGGCTCTGCTGCACTGACTGGGTGGATGAATAAAGATCCTCACTTTCTAGCCCAGTGAAGTTGGCTGCTCTTGCAAATGTAGCCCATACATTTTACTTCAGGACATACTACAGCTAGCCATCCAAAATGAAAACTCATCATTGCCTTAACGACTGAATTTATTTGTCCTGTTTTCCATGCCTGCTGCAAAGCATTTTGGTATGATTTTAAGAATTTTATATCATTGTGATTCCTACTGTTAGAAAAGTAAATGTTACACAAAAACATCTCAATCCTAACATAACAAGCATCAGATACCAAATCAGACCCTGACTTACTCAATGAGAATTAATTCAAATAACTTCTGAGCTTTCCAAGGCCTTTCTGATTAATTAGTCTGTTGTTTCACAAGCAATAACATACAATTCTGGAGATTTTTACATGAAAATAAAACAAAATGTAGCAAGTTTGTGGACCTCTCTATTTCTGAGATAATTTATACGCAGACCCTGCAACAGGGCAATTTTAAATGATGAGCAGTTTCAGAACTCTGGCAGTTTCATGAATTTTCAAAGTGAATTCAGATCCCTCTCCTGAATATATGTGTAGGTGAAGCACCTCACTTCTGGAACTTTCACAAAGATCGTCACTGTTGATTTCCCATACGGCAATGTTAAATGGCTGAAGAAAGACAACTAGACTGGCAATCAGAAAGCAATCATTGGAGGTTAGTACAACACCTGTCTTCTCATCTTTTCCTTAGGCATATTGTGGTGTTTAAAGAGATACCACCAAGTGAAACGTAGCCCCCAAATGAAGGTTTTGTGAAAAAGAACAATGTCAGAGCCAATACAAGTTGAATACAGATATTTAAGTAGTAACTACAAAGAAAAGCATATTTTAAAGTAAGCAAAACCCACCCTGGGTTTGCTAGCCTGGTGCTGTGGCACCTGACTGCTGTGTGAAAAACTGACAGTGAAACTTGCCCAGAAACTGTCTAAAAATGGAAGCAAAAGGCTCTGGTTGCTTTCATCAGCCAAACAGAGATAGATGTCAAGCACAAGACAGATTACAAGTAGAAAGGGTAAATCATATTTCAAAATTCCTTTTCTAGGTAATTTAAGGAGCTAACAATATAAGTCAAGATATTTTAATACACATTTCAATCCTAATGCATTACTTCAATACATGTTTCGTTACTGAAATCTCACCACTTCTCTCTGGATGACTGGCCTTGGAGGCACAGCCCCCAGCAAAATTAAGTGTCCAGTTGCATAAGCCAGAGAGAAAAGCACCGGTGCAGAGTTCTTGCTCTCTCAATAGTCACTAACCAAGAAAGACTGAGATGCAGAAAAAGGAGGAAGAAAAACAGACCTATTCCACTCTAACTTGTAGAAGCTATTTGGATCTAGAGCCTCAAAAGACCAAGGAACAGCTTCATAATCTCTGTACAAGCTTTTTGTACAGTCTTCTAATAAATAGAATTGCACAGAGGCATTAAACAAAAATAATTTAGAAATCTCATGAAAAGGTCAAGTGTATTTGTTTTTTCATAAATTCAGTTTCAATAGCAGCTGGGAAACTGATATTGCTCATTTTTGAATTCCTAAAAACATCATGGCTTTAAAACCTTCAGTCAACAGGTTAGTATTAATGGCTTTCTATTCTGCATAGAAGAGGTCACAGAGGGAAAACGGACCAGAAATTGGGTAAGGCAAATCACAGAGTACAACCTAGACAAGAAGGTAAAGGAAAGAAAAAAACAAAACCATATAAAAGCATAAAATAGAGAAGAATATCATCTAGTTGAAAACAATGGTCTACACAGCATCTACTGATGCCAGCTTCACTTGTGATGAATATCCCTCCATGTTTCATTCTATATATAATGTACATTTTCTAAATAGAAATCTATTTGAAAAGTAGAACTGCATCATCTTTGAAGGGAAAAACACTTACATTAACATACACTAAGGCATTAAATATTCATGTTGAAAGTCTAAAATGACTGCGAGAGCTTCCCACACCCACTTGGCACAGGAGGAGGTGAGAAGAGCACCTTGCCAGCTATGAAAGTGAGCCATAATCTCCAAAGCTCTCAGGAGCCTGGAGGTGGGCAAAGAGGTAGAGCTCAGTGCAACTGCTTATAACACAAGACCTTACACAAAAACTCCAGTAAAAAACATTTCTGCTTTGGCTCACTCCCAAAGTAGGATATGTAGTTTATTCTAAGAGATGTCTTTAAATAGAAAACTTTGTGGTCCTGACAGTATTCAGATAATACCTCATATGTTAAGTAGACCAGAGATTTCTTCTCTTCATATAATTTGACAAAATACCAAAGTAACACAAAGTAATACATGCTCTGCTAGAAAGTGGTTGGAGAACTAGAAATAAATGTGTTATTCTCTCCAGGCTGTTCCTTCCAGAGAGTTGTCTATGGAAGAAGTTTTATGAGCATGAAGCTCTTCTCCTGTTCCTGAACAGCTTTACAACAGCAGCAAAAGTTTTGTCCCCCAGAGGGGGACATCAAAATAGAAAGAAATAACTTTTTGTGACATCCATAGCCTTACGTATGTTGCTTACAGCTTACATCTGAGATTTATATGTTAATCCAAATAAGTAATTAAAGAACAATTAAATTAAGCTTTATAGAAGATGATGAAACTCTCAGTAAAGAAGCAAACTACAGCACTGCCAACAATATAACATGAAACAGCATTTGCAGCATAGTGCAATGAACCTGCTGCCTCATCTTGGGATGCTGCCACAGAAAGTGAATTGGGAAAGGCCTGTGCTAGCAGCCATTTCTGGAAGCCCCAGGGCTGGATTTGGCACTCAGATAAGGTTCTTGTGTCACCATGATATTTTGCAAAGCCTAAGGAAATTTCACAGCCACTAGCAATTACCAGAGTCAATGGCTGATGAGCAGAAATGCCCCACCAAAGACAGGGATGGGGTCACAGTGGGAAGGCCAGGTAGGCAGCCAGCTGCCTGAAAAGCCTAAGAACTAGGTAGGGTTTGGCCACGTTGCTGAGGCCAGTGTCTAAGGCAAGAAATAAGAACAGCAGTCTAAATGCAAAGCATAACAAAGTGCCTGAAGAATGGAAAATGCAGGGGGTGATTTCCTTCCACATCAACCACAATTCTGTCTAGGGGAATTTGCATAAAAATTAAATACCCTCATGAGATATCTGCGCAAGGTAGGTTATCCTCTCCTTTCAACCTGAGATAATTAATGGAAGATGGAGTCACCCTGGTGTGTTTATTAGGTCATTGCTAGAGATGAGTGCAACACACAGAAGCTGACAACCATACCAGGCCATTTCTATGACCTTTGCTCATTTTTCTTTAAAGATTTTATTCATTTCCCCAAAATCAGGATATAGTTTTACTGCAAGAAAATAACTATCAAGAGGTGAGTGCAAAATTAATGCATTCTGTAATATTAGTCATCTATCATTTACATGAAATGTGTCATTGCTGAAAACTACTAGCAGATTGCAGGTCAATAGGGTCAAAATGTGTACTTCCCACACCATTGAGGAGAACAGCTCATTGTGTTTATGCATAATATCCTAATCTGAAAACTCAGGACAAGATGCAGCTGCTGATATAAAGCAGTATCTCCTTAGTCTGTTCAAAGGAGTGGCACTGATTTACACCAGCTGCAGCTTCTGGATCCATATTTCACAGAATAAAATGCTCCTACTGAGATCACTGGAGAAAACAACCCCTCAGCCATTTCTTTCACAATTCTACTTTGTAAATGTTGAAGGCAAAGGTATGCAGGCCCTCATTTAAGGCTCCCAGAATGGCATCGGGGATCATATGCAGCTTCCAGACCCCGCAGGACAGTGGATTTCCCTGTCACAACAATCAGGAAAAGAACTGTAAAATTTCCTCCTGCGACTTGGCAGGGGAAGGCATAGCTATGAGCGCTGGGCCAATTTGAGGACATGCCATACCTTACAGGGACTCAGAGCTGTCAGACACTGAGCAATTGCTCACAGCTCAAGACCACAAGGGGATGCCTCAGCTAAACCTCTTGTGGGCATTAAAGATGAGGTGTTGCCTCGTCAGAGCAGATCTACATGGTAATTCAGGGTGACAGCAGCATGTTCAAGCACACCTGATCTAATATGATACCAGCTATCAATGGTGGACTTGTCACCAGAACAAATATCCACAACCCCAAGCAGGTAGGTCCTGCCCATATGTAACTTCCCTGCTAATGGCTGCCTAGATAGCTTAGCTCTGGGCTCTTACTGGAGACCGGCTCTAAGACAGAGCATTTGCATTTGGCTCCGACCACAGAGCTATATAGCATTTTCTTTCTTCTCCAGACTGCTGAATGGGTATAAACATAGATCTCCTGTGTAAAACAAACCAAAATGAAAAACAAAATATGATTCCTGTCTTCTGTTGTAAATAACTTCTTAAAGTTGCTTCCACTTTTAAAGTGTTTGCAAATATAAAGAAAATGCGCATATTTTCTTCTGCAATTAGAGGGAGAGCAGGCACATTTTAACAATAGTTATTGTATCTTCTGTTGAAGATATCGGACAATTAAGTACTGAAACCAGCTACGCACATTCATGCAGACACAAACTGAAGATGTTATTTGCTGAATGTTCAGCTGCCACTGCATAGAGAAAGATTTTAAAAAAGGAAAGAAAGCAAGAAACTAACAATGACAGACTGAACAGAACAGTGGCACCAGTCTAAAATTTAGAAATGCAACCAGTCCTTGCAGATCTCCATTGGCCTCCTGACACTCACCACTGAAAACTTTATTGTGCGGGCTAACATTTATTTTTTCTATTATATTGTTAGTTTTGTTCATCTCAGCAGATATTAATATTGATACTAACATTATTCACACAAAACTACATTTCAAAAGGCAAATACTACAAAGATCTAAATAATATACTCAGCAGATTTTGTTTGTACTAATCTGTTTTTACCTCTGTGATTATTCCCAGAGTCCCAGAGCCCCCTTCAGAGCAATTATCTGCTTCACATTGGTAGCCTTTTTCTTTATTAAAAAAAAAAAAAAAAGGACAAATAGAATAAAAGCCAAAGAAATACACCTGTAATTTGTGTTTGGATTAATTCAGAGGATCAGCAGGACTCTGAGTCTTCTCCTATTCAAAGCAGGCAGCAAAGCAACAGAGCATCAGAAAGGTCCCTGAGCATTTCTCTGATACACCCCAATGCTGCATACATGAAGAATATAAGATGGGTCCCATCTCAGACAAACGTCTTGATACTTTGGGTACTAGTCTGCAGCCACCTGTGGCTACACTGAATACTCTTCCAACTGCAAGAAGGTGCCATTATTGTACCTTTTGTTTCCTGCTTATCTGGTAATTCAACCATTGCTATGTCCTTGTCCAACATACTAGATCATGAGCTGCCAGGAGCTGGGGCTGTCTTTGTATCAGTCACTCAACAGAGTCTAATGTAGCAGGGCTTTAGATACTCCCCAACACCAGAGACGATAATATTGATAATTTTTCCTACTGCCTAGACATGATGGCAATGGTTGTGCTAGAAATACGTAAGTACAGCAGACAGAGACAGATTGACTGACCTTTAGTCTCTACAAGGTCTTCACAAACAGGCATGTAGACTTGGATATAAGGTCCTTAAAAAATATCAATTTCACTAGACTGGAATTGTACCTCTACAAAAATCAATGCATCTTGGATAGACTTGTTCCAGTTTAACTGTCTTTACTGATTTATGCTGAGGTGTTTCACCTTTACAGTGATACTGTTCCGTTTATTCCTGAATCTCATTTTTGTCTTATTTAATGACCATCTCAAGCAATTCCTTTTTGTATTTCTCACCTAATTCATACTTGACCTTTTCCAGATTTCCTTCCTTACAGCAATAAGCACACTTCAAAAGGTTTAGCAATCAAAGCAAATAAGCTCCCAGGAGTTTTCCTGTGTTCCTAAACTTAGTTTCATTTACCCAAACCTATTAAAGGGATCATCCAATATCCCAGAAAGATCTTCTCTCCCAATGGCCTTATACATTGCACAATTCAGGAATGATGGTCAAAAGCCAACATGTTTTTAGGCAGCAGAGTCTTATTTTGGTGGTTGTTGAAGTTATGTCAGACCTTAGGTTCTTGCAAGGAATAGCTTGCTCTCAGAAGTCAGCTATAGCCCAGTAATGAGAACAATGGTCCACAGTAACATGTTGATCATCTTTAATTCAAAAACTGCAAAGAAAGTGCTTTCATTTCCTAAGTTACAGGGGTCTAGGCAACAGGCACCGTATATACATGCACCTGTATAAAATATATCACACAAACACAACAGACCATTAGAAGCAAGATATTGCCTCATTCAAAGCCTGCTTACAGATATCAGAGTATTTCTCTTCATCCATCTACTGCATAGCTACTAGAGAAACCTAAATACATGGCACACCATCATTTCTACCTTCTAAACAGTTTCTGCCTTTGTTCAGTTATAGCAATAGAAATTACAAGGCATTTGCTTATTATAAATCAGGCTCAATGCATTAATTTTACAGTGTTTTTGGAGACTGCATCCAAACCTACAGACAGCCTGAGCAAGAGAAGATCATTTGCCATAAAGTATATAGCAAGGACTGAAAACTAGAAAAGAAACAAGGCAACTTGAGTGTACATCAGACAATAAGGCAGGGCATCTGAAGAGTTAACAAATCTAAAGGAATGAAAAAGTAATCAAACTATGTACAGATGATGCTGCACACCTCAGTAGAGCCCAACAGCTGGTGTTTTAGCCTACAGTCATATATTCTATAAAACTCTTCTCACATGAATAAGTATATAGGATGGTTGTCTTTCAGAGAGAGAAAGTACTGTCTGGGGACTGGGCAATTAACCACAGTGGGAAGCCATGAAATCCTGAAATACCTCACAAAATACAAACGCAGGAGCTCAGGGTCTTTGAGGACTGAATTCCACTTGCCTTGCTCTTTTGGACATCTTCACTGGGGCTCACTGTGGTCATAACTTCTTGAATAGTTTTCCCTTTCAATAAGCAACAGATCCTGCATTGCTGTTCAGGGACATTACTGCATTACACTGGAGTCTCATGAGGGAAAAGTGGGTGATCTGTGCTCAGGCTCTGATTCTGGCTGCACAATTTGGCATGCCTGGCCATGAATATGGGGTCAGGAGTTATCAGGTAGTTTTGGACAAGAGTCAGGGATGTGACTGGATAATTCAGTTATGAATTCTTAAGCAAGATCAGAAATTCCACCTCCTAGCTTATAGGCAGCATGTTAAAGCACAATCAATTTTTGCCTTCTAAAAAAAGGAATATTAGGGCATGGGTTTCCCTGAACTGAAAGTAGAAGGTAGTACCAAGACACTCATCAGATAAATGACTTTTTTAAGGTAGGTGATGATTTTTAATCAAAAGCACATTCCAAAAATCACTGGGTTTCCATTTTTAGACCTTCTCACCCCACACGCTTTTCCTGCCAGCACTACTCTCTTCTTACTGTTGTTGTCATGATTGTTGCTATTTATAACAAAACACTGTAAACCAAAATCTTTTCACACTTGGACATGTTGCTACAGTATGTTTTGGGATTTAAAGTTATGGGGTTGTCTCTTGATGTTAATTCTTCAGGTTGTAAAGCCACTTCCATCTGCTGCAGTGAACAATGTTCAGAGACTCCCAAGCAGTGCTACAGAAAGAGTAAGGGGAGACAGTGGAAATTTTCAGCTGATGCCATTTTTTCATCCAAGAGACAGTACACATAGATATCAAATCCTCAGAGTAGAACTTGAAAATGTGATTGATTGATGTTTCTCAACACTAATCGTCCAAGATTGTTTACATGCCATCTGAAATCCTTTTGCCCAGATTATCAGAGCTAAGTCAGCTTTAGAATTTCAGAAGCCAGCAAAAGTAATGCCCTAGTATATCACACACCAGAATAACACGGCTAAAGTAAGTTATTTGCTTCCAGTAGGCTTCTCTAGATCTCAGTTAGCATTTTTTCTCCTTTCTCCTCACCCAGTACTCCACTCAATTGAAAATAAAGCAGGGTTTCAAAAGAAAGACGGTATTCTGACATTTAAAGTGTGAGCGATCAAAGATAGAGATGTAAAAGGTTTCTACTGGCTCCCACAGTCAAAGACATATGTAACAGTAGTGCAGCATTCTAATGAAAAGGAAGGTGGCTTCAAAGCAAGCATGGTCTTTCACTCCAGACTGACCAGTTTTCAGAAGACTATCTTTCTTCCACAGACAAGTAATCCACAAAACCAGTAAACGTTTTCCTCACCAATTATACACTATTCATATATTATTACAAACACTATCCACATGCTCAGAAATGCTTGGATGACCTCAGCAAAACTGCATTGGTAACTTACAGTACTCCTGCAGTCAGCCTGAATTTATACCACATATAGGTAACCAGACATTGTGCAAGGAAAATCATAAGATTTTTGTGCTCTCTTTACAGAAAGAAATTAAGATATAACAAAGTATGAACAAGCATCAGAAGAAGAAGAATTATATGAAAGACAGCAACATGGCCTTTTCAGAGGCACTTTCTCTAGCTGGAGTACAATGATGGCTGAAATGTTAGTATGTGCTTGCAGTATTGCTTGAGTACAGACACTGACATGAAGAGCCTATAAGATGCACTCCAATGACATCATTTTAAAGACTTAGGACCTAAATATTACTTAAGAATATGATTTGCAAAAGCTTTTATAAACAGCTTATTTGTCTCCCTGGACTAAATAGAAAAAAAAGCCCCTGATTTCTAGAGTAAGTCATCAACTTTTAAACATGTCTCTAATGGCCTTCAGTGCCTGGTGATTGCTCTGTCCCACTCACCTCTGCTGTTGCATGAGGATGTGTCCAATTCTACTTTGGCTTTTGCTCATGTCATCTGAAAAGACACTATAAGGAGCAGGGGAAAAATGTGAGGGGAAGGAGGAGTGGCAGAGAGGGGAAGAAAGAGCAGTGGAGAGGTGTTATGAACTGACCAAAATCCCTGGTGTTCCCCATTCCCCTGTACAACTTGGAGTGGGTGAGACCAGGTAGAGACAATTGGGAAAAAAGGAACAAAACTGAGCCCAGGAAGAAGGGTAGATTGAAAGGAGGTGTTTTGTTATTTTTTTCTCACCATCCTTCTCTATTTTTAATTGGTAACAAATACATTAATATTTCTCAAGTCTCTTTTGGCCATGATGATAATTAGTAAGTGATCTCCCAGTCATTATCTTGATCCACAGTTTTTCCATCTTATTTTCTGCCCCTGTCCAGTTGAGGAAGGAGGAGAGACCAGCTAGGTGGGCATCTGGCAGCCAGTCAGGGTCAATGCACCACAAAGCAAAATGGATTGTCTATGATGCCTCAGAAGCCTTACTAACTAGAGAACAGAAGCAACAGTATTCCTGAAGTTATTATTGCCCTTATTCTTCCTCTGCATCATCATTCTCTGTTATTCTCACATGACTTTAGAGTAGAAATATGGTCACAGAGTCTTCTTTTTTACATTATGGACTGATGCTGTCAAAATAAATCAGTATTAACAGATTACAGAGATCATTTCTTCAGACACTAACTATTTTCAGATCGTGATTTAGCCTGTGAGCCAGGTCATGAGATGGGTGACTACTTCCTGCTCACATGAATATAAACCTTCAAGCTGAACAGCTGGAGTGAAAACCAAAGTGCAGGTTTTGTGCATTTAGTTTATGTCAGTCATGGTAAGTAGTTTAGCTTAGAAAAGTCATAAAAAGGAAATACTACGTAAAGTAAACACTACAGCTGCAGATATATACTAGTGTATAAACACTCTGTACATGTAGTTTTAGATCATATCTAAGGAGTGCAAAAATTCAGCAGAGCCATGTATACGCAGAAGTCTTATTGCAGTTCTTTTCCAATTGATTTGAAGTCCGGCTTTGGGGAAAAACTTCATAGCCCAAGGGAGAGAGGTTTCTTACCTATTTCAGAGGCTACAATATGAACCACTCAGACTCAAGCCACATTTAATAACTATGGATCTCTACCAGCTCCTTCTCAAAAATTCAAACAAACAAATCAACCAAAAAATCCACAAAGCTTATACTCTCTCCAAGTATGATTCAGAAAAAAAAAAAAAAAAAAGCTTCAAGAAGTGGTGGCTAGGTGACGGACTCAAAAAAGTGAGGTCAACACAATTGCAAAGACATCATCAAAAGGGATTATGGGAGCAAATAGCAATCGGAAAGCTTTAGAGAATCAGGTTTCATCCAGACCTAGCCACAAAGGAGAAATTCCAAGGACAACAGAGCTCTCAATTAAATACTTATTTCCAAGGAAAACACAGCATTTGAGTGGAGGCTCCAAATGTAAAATGATCAAATTATAAACAACTGAGAATATTATGTAGAATTCTTCCATGATTAAATAACAAACCAAGAAAAGAAAAACAACCTGAAGGCACAATATTGATTTTTCTTCTTGACATCAGGGATTGGGGCAATATTCCAAGTGCAGCTTGCTCGGAGTTATTGCAGATGAATAGAATTAGCTTCCAGTATCTTCCTTTCTAGTCTTGCACTCAATTTAGTTACTTAAACTGTACAAAAACAATTGACTACATATTGTGTATATAGAGGTTTATGTACTTTGTGTCTTAAGATATCTGCCCCTACAAGCTGCTTACTCTGTTTGCTGTTTTCTATAAGACCTTTCATCTCTATAGGAGAGTAAATATACTCATCTAGGAGAATGATTAACATTTTCATTACATACAGAACCGGTGGCAGATAACTGTTTCATGCATTTACTTACTGAGTAGAGTCTTTGAAAAACACTTCTTCCCTGGTACCTTGGCTGCTAAACTGCTGTATAAAGTACTGGCCCTCTAAATATAGTCCTGTTGATGGTTGTCAAATGCATAGTGAATCCAAGATCATGTCAAGCATTGCAATTGCTGCTTAAAAAAAACCCAAACAAACAAACAAGCCTTGTATAAGAAACTAGGATATTTTCTAAAAAGAAGTTTGACTTGCTTTATATCTGCATTCTTAACATTCTGACTAGTTGCTATCTCGTTGAATTTCCTGCACTAAATTAATTCCAACTCTTGTGCACTGGGCATACCTCAGAGAAAGAAAGAGGTGAGAAAATCTTCCATTTCTTCACCAGGCAAATGAAGAAAAGCTACATTAAAAAGATTATTACAAAGATCACAGGTACAAGATAGATGATTCTATATTATTTTTTTTAAAATCTGTTTTAATTTTCCTCATAAAAAAAGCAATTTAGTGCACTTTAATTCCATTTGAAACCCGTATATCTGTGAAAACTTTTTATAGTACCTTTCTAATGGACCTTGTAACCTACATTTTCTTTTCTTATACCTCTATTCACTCTTCCTTTTCAACCTTTTGTATTGTCTGGTTCTCTAAGTCATTCATATTAAGTAGAATGCTATTTCATTTGTGCAATATATTTTCCTTTCTAATTCTGCTTTTCATATTTGCCTTTTCAATATACCCTCTTAGTTATTAGCACATATGTCAGCATTCATACACATATATTTGTATTTATTTTCACAGATATTTATATCTATTTACACGTATATATCTTTTTTACTCCACCATGGGGAGACAGGAGCAGATGACTGTGCATTGGTTCCTGGTTTTCCAGTCACTTTGTTCACTGTTCATTTTCTCTTTTTTTCCTGTCAGATTCTTTGCAACCTTGGTCCCCTGCAGAAACCTCCTTTTTTTCATTCTCTCTCATCCATTTTTTCCACTGCTGAACTGCTCCGCCAATTATCACCACTCTAAGCAGACAAGAGGCTTCTCAAGGAGATGGTTGTTAGGGCTGCTTCAGTCTGCACAATTGCACAGTGCTTGGTGTTTCGTTTAAAGGGCATAAGATGAGCTGTCTCAATACACAGCACTAGCACAAGGTCTACAAGGAACAGCCGTTGCATTATGCAAGGACCTGCTGCTGCTTAGGACACTGGAATATTAATCAAGGTCTAAGTGAGCTAAGAATATGTGAATTAACTTGGTTCAACCCCCCCCACCATCTGAAATAACTGTTGAGATGTGTCTAGAGAGAACCAGCCAAGCACACTCTTAGCTTCACACTTCCAAAGTCCATGGCGTCAAGGACACAAGTCAATCACTGCAGGCCGGTCTGACCTCTTGCAGTCTCCTGTCAACAGCATTGCCATCACATCCTGAGAACACAATATTTGTGGGCTTCTGCAGAGACTCCCATGTGAGGTACATCCAATAGGTATTCCCTTGAACTATGTTCTCCTAAGGCCTCCCTACAACATCAGCAAAGTCATCAGGCAATACCTTGAAAGCAGCACAGAGAAATAATATTTTCCATTTCAAACAACTCAGCTGGCTGCCTGAAGCAGAGATGATAAAACATGATAAAAACATGAGATGAGAAGATGAAAAGAATGGTCTTCTTGGACCTCTTATTCTAAAAGTAACAATTTTTCATGCCTCACCTCTTCATCAGAATCTAAATAGCTGCACAGTTTAGGTGGTAATTGCCCTCAGGAGTTCAAAAACACTAGTGAACAAACGGTCATTAATACCAATACTTCTCATTTGTTATTAAGATAACACTGAAGTTCCTGGAATTTGCATATTATATCACAATGTACATCTGATATTTTTCTTATAAAAAATCTGAGCATATTAGCATTGCAAAAGTATTGGCTTCTTTTTTTTTTTTTTTTAATCACTCAGGCTTAAATTATATGAAGTTTGTAAATACTGTTCAGAGCTAGAAGTCTGAAAAATTCTTAGAAAAATGAACAAGTATTTACCTAGCATTCACACACTTTCTACAACCTGCCAGAAGCAGTGCTGGTCTTTATTACAAAACTTTAATTTAAAGCAAGGAAAAATATATTGTATATGTTAGACATCTGTACATTTACAATTAACTGATTTCTATCTTAAGAGCCTTATAGGAAAAAGATTGGTTTCAATATAGTCTGTGCTATCACATTGTATTAACATGCATGGGGAAATGTAATTAGAAACCTTGCCAAAGGTTCTCTGCTTTCCTATTTGCTCTAATTTTTGTTTTCTTTAAACAGCCCTCCTGTTTTGTTTAAAAGCAATGGAAAAATAGAAGCAGAGATAAGCAGCAGGCTTGAAATCCAGATGTTCATGGGATTGCTTCAGTAGATCATCATCAGACAATACAGAAAAAAAAAAAAGAAAAAAAAAGAAAAAAAAAGAAGTCTTGCTCAGCCTGATGGGCAAGAAAGCAGGGAACTTCAAAACAGAAAGGAATATCTGAACATTTAAATCTCTCCTGTCATGAGGGCAGAACCCAGCAACTCAACAGTTTTCAAGGCAGCAAGCTTTAACTATGCCAAAGGACAATGGCGATTAACTCAGAACTACTTTCAAACTCTACTGGCAGGTGAAAAGTAACTTTAAGAGATGGGCAACAACCTACATACTGTGACTGAGGAGTAATGAAACATGTATTTAATGTATTTATCACTTACATATCCTTAACTGTGCACATACATATACTAAATATTTGTCGCTTCCTCTTCAAAGATGTTCTGTGACTTCTTAATTTCTTTTCTCCTCTTCTACAAATCATGAATATAAACAGAAAGTCAGAAATCTGGCAAACATTGTGAGTACAGAAGGAACATCAGCATTTTGGTCTATAAACGTGTCGAAGTTCTTCTATACTACTGCAGTATTTTAGCTGAACATCTGGAAAACTTTTCAATCTTCTTTCAGTGAAATCTTTTCAATGTCACTGCGCTAATTTGAGAACAAAAGCCCAGCTCGGTAACAGCCCACTTTTATCACATTCTTTATTTAACAGTTCATTGTTGCAAAAGTTTGCAGGTAATTGGCTTGTTATATTAGCAATTATTTTCTTGAGCATAACTGGGTACTCCTTCCTGTGTAATTAAAACTGTTGACTTGTTGAAAATAATCTAAGTCATTATAAAGCAATGTAAGCAGAACCTCTTCAACTTTCATTTAACGTGGTTTTGTAGACTCCAAGATTTCCAATCAGATCTTAATTTCTGACTCTACTTGGACTTTATCCTCAATCTAAAGTGTTAGCAGTTAAATACATTTCACTTTAAAAAGACGTATGAACAAAAGCCTCTTTTGTTGTTCAGGTACTTTAATAAAGATACAAGGGAAAATTTCTCTAAAATGCAACTGTAGGGAAAGGAAAAGAGAAGATTTAGAAACACAGCAGGCCTACCTCCCAGCAGAAAATCACACAGATGAAGACTTGGATGTATGGCAACAGTTCCTTTACTGATTTTCTACCAAGCCTATCATAAAAACAAGATCTTGACTACAGAGCACTCCTTGTGCAAGAAACAAACAAGAGACTGAACAAGAGGCTTTTTAAATTGTATAAATAAATCCAGTCTTGAGTATTTATGATCCCTGCCTCCATTTGTCTCACTAAGCGCATCTCTGAAATCATAAGCATTGTGTAAAACTTGTGGCAATCAAGCAAATGTACATGAGGTTGACATAGGATCTTTCTAATTAGACACATACAGCATCTTCTGTGAGCCAAATCCCTGACCCCAGCAGGAATGTGCTTTGAGGTGGACAAGTACGAGAGAAGCCTAAGTGCAATTTGGAAGTTCATTGTGAAAGTCCGTTTGAGGGTCTCCAGCTGATTAGCTCTTCTGTCTCTTCTCCTCTATGCTGCTCCATTCCCCAGGAATCCAACTTCAAATCACCCACTCATCAACACACAAGAAATAAATCATTTGACTTCCTGTGGCAGAGTTCACGTGTTGGAGATCTACTAGACTCCTCAATGGGACCAATAAATGAACAATACATAAAAGCACCACAACAAAAAGTTTGCTCATAAATTTTAATAATGTCAGTAGAATTATTAGTTAATTGCAAAGATTCCATCACTCAGGTCAATTACACTCAGGTCAATAGCTCTTGTTTCCATGAGTAGTTAACAAAGCGATTTCCTATACCAAGTTAATTCATAAAAGCTGATCTTTAATAATTAAAAACAATACCAACTATATTGCCCTACTTTTTAAAGTCAAATTTACATGCTTGTGTAAGAAGGCAAGAAAAATTGTAATATGCTCAACCCCATTTTTGAAGCGTTGGATGTGACCCAGTATTCACAGAGCTGATACAAGCTGTCATCCCCAGCAGTGTCAGTGGATCTCTGCCAGTTTGTATCAGCAAGGTTTTATCCCAGTAACTTTGCTTTTTTGAGTAGGGTTGGTATGTTGTTTTTTTTTTTAATTTACCTACATGGTATGTAACAGAGGTCATCACTGAACACACACACACACACACACACAAATACATATAATTTAGAGACTAAATGCATCTCCACTTAGTATTTCCTGAGTTTGCTACTCCCAGCCTTAATATTACAAATGTGGCTGCAATTTCATCTCCATTTACCCAAAGAATCAGGTCACTCCAATCACTCAAAGAAATGCATATATCTTGACACTTACTGTTATCAGACATTTTAGCATAGTAAAACATTACTGGTGTTGATTTAGATCATACCAGCACAGAACAATCCTCTCCAACAAGTAAAAGTCTAGTTGGCAAAACTAACCCTTCTGGATTATACATGGTGTTCACATACTAAGATTCAGACTACAGTGTGGCTTGTTATTAGTATTAAAAGTGGGGTAACAATGCTATGTAACTGTATAAATTCTTTCTTTTTGTACAAGAAATATGCTATCATGGATGAGAGACAAACAATTCCCTTCTCCAGATCTGATGACAATTTGCCATGACATCTACTTAGAATGTCCTAAACCAGGCCTTGACTGACCAAAGCATTTCATTAATCCAGCTTATCTTGTCTTTTCACACAAGCCACTCAGGGACATTTTGAGGACATATTTCCTTTTTAGAAAAGACTACTTAAAAACAAAATCCGCTATGGAAATGTGCCTGCCTTCCTGTGCATCCTGTGGCTGGGGTTCTCCAGCTTCAATACATGTTGCATGCAGAAGGATCTTCTCTGGCTTTGAACCTATGACCATTTAATGTTCTCTAGTTCTCACACTGGAAGAGGCACAAGCAATTACAATCCATCTTCTCCATAGTAACACTGATTTTTATAAACTTCAGTGACTTCTGCACAAGCAACAGTCCTAATCTACTTGATCATTCCTTGGTCAGAAACAATTCCATAACTTTGATTTTCCCTATTTCCCCTCTCAGAAACTCCTTAAAATCAGTTAACCAATATACTGTATCTGCAACTGCCTTTAAATATCCCCTGTCAGCTGATTTCTCCCTTCCTAGATTATTGCTCCCCTGTGCTCGAAAGGGACCAAAGGAAGACTAGAATGTAGCTAAATATTCTACAACAGTTTGACAGAGCAATTTCCAGCTTTCTATAGCTTCTAGATAACGACACACACTATAAGCTTCCTGAAAACCTAATCGGATTTCAAGTATAATTACCAAAAAAGAAGAGAGGGAGAGCAATTAAGGTTGAAGGCAATCAGTCTAAATTGCTCAGTCTCACAAACTCTTGAGGAAAAAAGTAGGTTTGTGTACATTTTGACAATCTGGTTTTCTGATTTGGTACACGAGCATTCCTGGAATTAGCCAATTCAAAGTGTTACTCAATTTTCACAAAGTGTGTTAAGAAAATAAGGATCTGCATTTTCTGAACTTGGAAAGCTACTTCGGGACATAGAATCATTTTGGTTGGAAGAGACCCTCAGGATCATAGAGTCCAACCATAACCTATCTCTAGCTCTAAACCATGTCACTAGGAAACTCATCTAAACACATTTAAATGCCTCCAAGGATGGTGACTCCATCACTTCTCTGGGCAGCCTGTTCCAATGCTTGACAACCCTTTCCGTGAAGAAATTTTTCCTAATATCCAATCTAAACTTCCCCTGGCGTAACTTGAGACCATTTCCTCTTGTTCTATCACTTGCTACTTGGGAGAAGAGACCAACATTCTCCATGCTACAACCTCCTTTCAGGTAGTGGTAGACAGCAATAAGGTCTCCCCTCAGCCTCCTTTCTCCAGGCTAAACAGCCCCAGTTTCCTCACCTGTTCCTCATCAGACTTGTGCTCCAGGCCCCTCACCAGCTTTGTTGCCCTTCTCTGAACTCTCTCTAGTACTTCAATGTCTTTCTTGTGGTGAGGGGCCCAAAACTGAACACAGGATTCAAGGTGGGGCCTCACCAGCACCGAGTACAGTGGCACGATCACATCTCTAGTCCTGCTGGCCACACTGTTCCTGATACAAGCCAGGATGCTGGTGGCCTTTTTGGCCACTTGGGCACACTGCTGCCTCATGTTCAGCCAGCTGTCAATCAACACCGCCAGATCCTTTTCCTCCAGGCAGTTTTCCAGCCACTCTTCCCCCAGCCTGTAGCGCTGCCTGGGGTTGTTGTGATGCAAGTGCAGGACCCAGTACTTGGCCTCATTGAACCTCATACTATTGGCCTCAGCCCAGTGATCCAGCGGGTCCAGATTTCTCTGCATGCAGCCTTCATATAACCAATCATTTTCATTTATCTTCAGCTACGCAAATAAATTTAACCTGTGCTTCCTTCATAAAAAGGTAGAAAGTGAAGACTGCTTGAAGAAATCTATCTTTTCTAAAGCACTTGTTTTCAAATTCACATTATAGTCAATCACATGTTACTTCAATCTTCTGCAGATATCCTGGTAGAATTATCCTTTTTTTCACAGTAGCCTACAGTTGCATAAACAATGATCCAGATTCTTCATGTGTGGAAAAGGTGTCATATTAGCTAAGGCTTAGAGTATCAGCCAAACCAGACATCTTCATTGATCTGTACACTACTTCCTTTGCATTTTAGTACTCTATCTTACTTATGAGACCATGTTTTTTTTATGTCCTATTTTGTCTGTTGTTGTTTGAAATTTGTTTGTTTGTTGGGCAGAAGAGTGTTTAAAACACAGTAAAACTTTCACAACATCAAATCCTTAGCTATGTACACTCTGACTAGTCCACTTCAGATTTTGGCCCAGATATTGTTGTGTTTTTCCTGTTGAAAGAAAGTTATATTAATGTTCTTTCAGACCCACCTATCACTCTATTTTTAAAACTAGCTTTATTCGTTTGTTTACTTCCATCACATTACTGATTTCCAATGAAAAAATCTCTAGGGCATTTCACATTTACTCAGTCAGTTCAGCTGAAGGCAAAATTCACTCCTGTGCTGTTCCTCAAAAATATGCTTGCTTGACAATGTCAAATATAATGACATCTGAAGCTGAAAACCCCAGACAGCCACAGCTTCAGCACTGTCTGTCACAGTAGGCTCATTTACTAAGGTTAGGGCCAAAATAGATTGTGTCACTCTCTAGCATATTGCACATAAAATACACCTCAGTGCTTCAGAAAAAGTACCCCTTCCAAAGTTTTAACCACCTTCATATTCAATAGTTGTGAAATTAAAATCTCCCAGCAGCTCAAAGCCTTTCTCACAAGCCTTATCCATAAGCCAATGCCCTGATATATTTTCTGTAGCTGGTCTAGAGCACTACGGAAAGCACTGCCGAGTACCTCTGGTTATTGTCTCCATCATGCCTTTACTGCATCAGCCAAACCATTTTAAATGCTTATTGCTCATTTAATATCTCTGTTCTCTAAACACATTATCCTCCCCACAGGAATAAAAATATTCATTTAATAAATTCTATACCTTGCTGCTTGCAGATCTGCCTGTTTTCAGGTCTTGTTGTTGTTGTTTGTTTTTCCAAAGACCTTGCAATTAATTCAAAATAGGATATCTTAGAGAAGTACTTTATTGTAATTTCTATGCTATTTTATACACAAGTGTATAAAACATTCATTTTTAATCTCATTCTTCTGTACTGTTTGTTAGAGTTTCTCCCCATTTTGTTCTTTCACTTCAGGAAAGTGCTCAAAGTCCTAAATTACTATTATCTATACTGTCGTTAGATGACCAGAATCATGAAAATCAGAACATAATTACATGACAGAAGAGAAACAGTACACACTGGTTTAATGAAGTCCTCATGCTTAGCTCTGATCATTCTTTCACTTTTAATTCTTCTAAAAAGGGCTTCTGCTGGGTGCCTATATCCAGATGATCAGAACCAGTGAGAGATACCAATGTGGGCTCCAATTTTACATCCGAACTTCCACAGAGTTCTGAGTGTTTCCTCCAAAGATCTACTTCAAAGCTGTTCTATTTTCTGTTCATGACTATATACTCTTGTCAGACACAAATTATCCTCATCAGGCTAAAACCAGCCACCTCATGTCCAGCCATATTGCTGCTCCACTCATACCCGTTTGGAAGGGCAGTGTTTCAAGACTGCTTGGGAATGTACGTATTCAAGTTAGAAAGCTTGACAGACAGTAGATAAGACATTCCCACATTTGTATTTCAGGACTGGAACTGTGACTGTTGCCGCTATTTTACAATATCAGGCAGCTGTAACTTTTATTACACTGTAGTATTTTTCCTCCCCTTCTAGTTAAAGCTACTGGTATCATACTAAGCACTCAAAATATTTACTACAGGTCCGTATCGAAACTACCCCAGTAGCTGTCCTCCTCTTGAATATTCAGTAAATTAGAACTTGGCTTATTTTATAGACCTTCAGATCCAGCAATAGGAATCGCATTAATAAATCTCCTTTAAAATTACAGAAATTGAAGGGGCTAAAAGGTTTATCTTGATTGGCCCCTCACAAGTTCATAACAGATGTATGTTTTGGAGTAAATTCCAAAAAGCATTATATACTAATTTTCCCTTCACAGGTTCGCTTCCATACATAGAATAAAAATGCACTGTCAAATGGGAAAAAGGGAGCCTTTTAATAATTGTTGTTAATTTGATTTTTTTTAAAGATATTGTAGCCATGTCTCCATTTTCAGAAGGTTCATGGCAATCTTCAATTATAATCATTCTCATGCACTATCTGAAGGATTAAGCCCTCACCAAATACTAAACAAACTGCATTGCTTAATTGTGAAAGAAGTGGAGAAATCATGTGTAAGTATTTTTGTTCTGTGATTGCCTATGTGTGGAAGCATCTACTACACTAAGTCCTTTCAGGAAACTTATCTGCTGAAGACTTTGAAATATATTCCCAGCGAGCACTTATAATAGTGAAAAATAGCTGACAAAAAACAAACATGAAACAGAAGCCTATTTCTCATACTTGGAAAAACTACATTTGTACACATATATAACAGTTATAAGGGATTGGGAGTTTAGGCAAGATTCAGTATTTTTAAGCTACAGTGGTTAGAAAAATAAGCTCTGTTTATGTTATTTTTGTTTTTCAATTTTAAAAATGTGACAGTATATTTAAAAAAACATATATTGTAAAACTGTTGAATGAAATCAATCAGAGAATACATTTTTTTGTTTTGTTTTCACCTCTCCCCAGATATATACAAGCATTAAATTCACTTGTTCTGATTTCTTTCAGTCAAAGAAAATTTATTTTAGAAATAGTGGCCATATAATCAATAGGATTGCTGTGGAGCATTTCCATTATACAAACATTGAAGCTTTCCTGCACATAGAAAAAATTCTCAGAACTGGATAGTAATCTGAAAGCAACAGAGATCACGTTTGATGTGGGGAAGAAAATCCACTATTCTTTTTTTTTACTTCAAACCAGGTCTATTGAAAGTGCTGGTACTAGTTCAAACTGAAGTCCATAGAGGTATGCAGACATCAGCTGAGCTTCCAGTTTTCTCTTTATAAACTGGTAAGGACACATTTGAAAATATGACTGATCATGGAATGCTAGTATCTGTAACTTCCATGCACATTTGTTCTAAAAAATAGGTTTTAATTTAATGGTCTGGACTGCAGGAATCAAAAGGCTGATGTTAGTATAAACCTTTTTAGTGTTTAGTCCAACATATAGCCTTTTAGTATGAAAACAGATGCACATCTCCAAAATACCTCCAGTTTCAACGCACAGCTTATTCATAGACGTTTTCATTACTCAGACTTCTTATGCACACTGTAAAGGAGGCAGATGAGACAGCACTTGTAGGAATATGCACTTTAAATTCTTATTTATCCAGAGCTATTGACATAACTGCAAACAATAAGTGAACTGTATCCAAACAAATGTCAAGTCTCAGCACTGGGAAATCTAGATGGCATAATTTACTAGTACATTTTTCCAGGCTGTAGAAACTTGTTCAACGGCCATTGAGCTGAAAAGTTATGATGGAGAAATGGGAGTAGTTTCAGTGCTTTTAGCCCTTTTTATTGTTTGTGAATTAGCCAATAACTTCTTTTTTAATTCCTTCTATCTCTAAGTCATTTAGAGATGTTTTTCCATTCACCACCACCCCACCCCCAAAACAAACAAAACAATACCCACCCGATGCTTGATATCAAGCTAAGCACCATTCAAAAGGTACCTTCCATGCATGGTTAGTGTATGGATTGATGTTTGTGGTGGGAAGGCTTCTCACCCTGGTGCTTCCTATCAGTCCTGGCTTTGCGGCTGGACTCTATGTCGTGGCACAATGCATCACATAGAAATGAAGCAAACTGGTTCCTCCTCAATATGCTCCCTTCCAATGCCAACAATGGATTCTGTACTGATCTGGATTCTTCGTACTGATCTAAAAGGCAGCAGTATCCAGGGCAAATATTTCAGTCACTACACAGAGAGGGGACACAGTCTAAGAGTAGGGACTGAGGTAGGCTGGGTACCTAAGATTATTTCTCTTTTACTTGGAGGTTTAGATCTCTACAGAAATTAAGCAATACACCCTTATCACAGAAGTGCTGGGTTTTTTCCTCCATACTTGGAGGCTTTTGTTCCAGCAAGGATCGCAATTCTAGTAGGGAAATGAGTGCAGCCTGGCTGACCTCGCAAAGTGGAAGCCCTTCTCAGCTCACAAAACTGCATGATGCTGAGGAGAACTTACCGCTGTCACTCCTCCGAATATTTTTAACCATAAGATCTATTAAGAAAGCAGTTAGAGTCAGCAGCACCAGAGAAGTAATCATTATACTGCGCAAGCAGAAGCAGCAGGGAAAATAAATATCTTAGCAGAGCTGGTATCTCTTCAATGTCTTTGCTTTTGTAATTTTAATCAAGTGGGATGCTCAAAATTAGCTTTGTCTGGTAACTGGTATAAAGCAGTCTCCTTCTCAAAGCCAAGATCAGAAATAATAAGTATTGCATTTTAGGTAAATCTCACGTCATTGGACCAAGGATATTAAAAGCGATCATTACAAGGTGCATTGTTAGCCCAGATTTCATCTCAAGATAAAACTCTTTCTTCTGCAGTTTTGTACTTTCAGATAATTTCTGACATCACTTTAAAGTGACACTTTGTCACAAGAAAAAACTCCTACATGAAATATTATACCTCAAGAAAGAGGACCAGGCCAGCAAAGGCATTGCCCCCTTTCAGAGGGTCAAACCAAATTCTTTTCAGAGATTCAGAGCTACCACAGACACAGATGGAGAAGTCAATCCACAGCAAGCACGCCTCTGAAATGCAGCAAAATTAAGAAGCCATCCACAGCTAAAAATACTTCACTGATCTATCGGCATGAGATTGCCTCCCCTCTAGTTATTAACAATGGTCCATCACAAAAGCTTAAATTCAGACACAGATCAAAAAAGTGACCCTCATGAAAGCTGAAACACTACTGAAATGAAACCACCTCCAAAATGAAGCTCAAAGCTTTCCTCTTAACAACATGGAAGTGCTGCCCGATTCACTGACCATTACAGCAGGGCCAATTAAAAAAAAAAAAAAAATCACAGGTTTGATTTCAAGATCAAAGTCTTCAGAAACATTTCAGAGCCCTCCAACAGCCTGCAAGAGTAAAAAGAAATAACTTTTTAAAAGCCATTCAAGAGAGGCTGGGACTTTTTAATGGAGGTTTGACTGCACTGACTTTACCTTCAGAAACGGATTTATGTGGGTGACTAAAAAAAAAATAAAATTAAGGGAAAACTTATGTTCCAGGTGGCACAGAATTTGACTTGTATTGTACTGTAGTGTACACTATAGACCGTACACAGAAGCAGTTGTTGAAGGGAAAATAAAAGCAAGAATTCCTCAAGAAGCAACCTTCTAGGTGATTGAAACTATAAAAAGCACTGTTTGTCCATTTTCATTTAATAACTAATCTGTGATCAGGTTAGAAGAAGGGACCAGCAGAAGAAGCATTCTATAGTATTAAATGCAAAAGTGGGGAAAAGCACATGATATATGTTTCTCAAGAGTCAGTATCACATCTGATGTCTGTTATTTATTGGTTCATTATATGCATGCTTTGCTTTGAGACAATAAGTCTAATTTCACATTCAGCCTTATGAGGACATCCAGAAAATATAGCACATTTTCTGCTGCTCAGAGCAGTCTCTCAGGGAGCCTTAATGGTAGTGTCTGTGTAGTCTTTGGCATAGGCTGCATCTGGGAAAATTTAATGGCACAGAATCACTGTTTTGCTTGCTGCTGATGCTGCTGTAAATGAGGAAAACAAATTTAATAGGATTAAATTACATATATTAGGCCCCAAAAGCTGGTGACTTATTTGCTGCAAGCTATCTTTCCTGACAAAATTATGTTGCAAAATGCCCCAGTTATGACAGTCTGCAGTCTAGAGTTGCCACACCATTTTAGCTAAGTGTACAGGGTATTTTTTGGCACAGCCCTACACAATATTTCTGCTTTCACTCTGAACGCTTTCTGGGTTTTCTGATTGCTTTCATTGGGAGCAGTTGGATTTTGGAACTCTGATTGGTTCACAACAAACCTAAAGTGTGAGGTCTGAACACCAAGGTCTTAAGTAAGGTGGTCCCTCAGCCATGGAGAAGCTAATTTTCCCTATTCAAATGCCCTTAGAGATAGGAAGAAGAGTAAATTAGGATTACAGTGAACCTGAACAGGACTTCAATCTGCCTTTCCCACATTTCTCACTATTTCCATACTGGAAGTTATGTCCTGGTTTGGGGTTACAGACTTGCTCCCATGAAATTTTGGTCCCACTTAGACACCAGTCCAGAAAAGTCTGTGTTTTGGAGAAGCTTTGGAGAAGCCCTAGAGAGGCTCTAGTTGGGGATCCTAGATGTTATCAGTCCCAAGGACTTAGCCACCGGCCCAATTTCAGACCTAGTTCAGGGCTGTACCTGAGCACTGTCTGTCCCTCCCCATCTCTGTCTGTGCTGTACAATATAACTATGTTAGATCCATTTAGAATTAGACTGGAAAATTATGCCTTCCAGGATGTCTCCCCAGTTAAAGTTTTAGTTGCACTGAGTAAATCCATGGTACTTCTCAGACCAAGTATTCACTGTCTGCTCCCTGAACCTTACACTTAGGAGAATATGAGCTTAATTTTAACACCAAAGTATTCTTCAGTCTGAATAGAGTTGTGATAGTTTTATTTACATGTTTTTTTCCCCTCAATTCACACATCACCATTTTCACTAGAGCCTTACCACATCAAAATAGGATATATTTTCCCTCTCCCTATTTGCAAGTACACAGCATTTAGAGGCACAAATATAACAGGTTATATCTGTTTCAGTTCATACTCTCAGCTGAATTCTGTCCATTGTGTATACACAGCAACAAAACCCATGTGTGGCATTCCAGACATAGCAGTCCCAGGCTTACTCTGGTATAAAAGATAGTCTGGACATTCCTGCTTATACTTGCTCCTCCTGCAAGAGGAATGACATTTTGAGGTCATGATTTAAGGTGTTAGTCTAGTATGTTAGTATGCAGTATGATGGATATGTCATATCGACCATATAGATACGTCCTTTCCAGCAACAAAGCTAAACAGAACAGTTCTGGTCACTGACTCCACTGGAAATCATGACTACAAGAAGAATATTTAGCATACAAACATATGGGGTTTGCCTTCACTTCCAAAGCAATGTTTCCAATCAGGCACCTTTATGCCTTCCTCAAAGGTATGTGGCATCACTAGAATCAAGTTTTAAGGTCTGCCTTGTGATTTACTTGCTGAGATGGTTATTTTGGGTTGGCTGACCACCTCTGCTATTGACAAACCAGTGGATGCCCTTCCCTGTTTTCAGGAGCCCATCCAGCAGTACAGAGAAATGTGTCCTGCTCCCTCCTGCACATTCTTTCAACAGTGCACAAATACCAAGAAGCACACATGACTGCTAATTTAAAACATTTAGGCACTGGTGAATAAGTGCAGTGAGTCACGCTGAAAGTCTCTCATCTAGCTATGGTGGATTCTGTCTATATGGCTGTTGCCTTCCTCCAAGAATAGTTCCTTATTTTTAATGCAGAAAACCTCTTATTCTGAAGACACACACACAAAAGGATGTTTGTAATTTATGGATCAATACCTACTGTCTCCCTGGGAAATTTATGTCATGATAAAATATAGTTGGTGCCTATTGTCAAGAAAGAAAGAGAAAAACAGATGTTATTCTCCACAGTGTAAGCAAATGTAGATTTTCCAGATTGTTGCCCAAAGAAATTTTTGAACAACCTCTATATCCATCATAAGCATCAGCATATCCCATCACTGACACTGAAGATGACAATTAAGAGCTAACTATATGAGGAACCATCCACCTCTTTTCCATATAATTTAAAATGTTACATATAAGGTCGTCATGATCTAATTTTTAAACAAGACGACTCACTCAAGCTGACTGATTTTCTTCAGGAAATTAGCCTAAGGTTTATCTTTGTCACCATAGCCCTCACAAAACAGCTACAGTAGTTATTGCCTGCCAACTAATATTATGTGAGAATGTGAGGCAAAAACTCTTGTAAGCAGACATTTGTGCTATTAGCACTGTAAGAAGGACTCTCACAAGAACAGCTGCCGTAGAGATTGAAAAAATGTAAGACAAGTGGTTCGGTTTAGGACAAAAGGAAGTTATTTTCTAAGTGTAGATCCTTCACCAAATTGTTAGTCATGGCACTAGAATGGACAAGGAAAGACAGCAGTTTTGTATTCAGCATTTAAAAACTGGCAGCACAAGATACAAAAAAAAACACAGGTACATGTAATTTATTTTTTAAAAAGCTATTTCTGTTAAAAAAAAAAAGGCAAAAATATGAAGGTCTAAAAATTGAAATTTCCATATCTGCAATGTGACAAAGTATGAAACAACCAGCCTGCACAAACTACGGCTTAGAGAAGCTTGTGTTCTCCACTGGCTTTCCACACTGGGGTGATCCACTATTCACATGTTTCATTTGTACCTGCATCCAGAAATAGTCTCAGAAAAAGGATCCAGTCAGCAAGGCCTTTCCATTCTTGCTTTGAGAAAAAGGCCTGTGTAAGAAAACCAGAGAAGCTGTTTTCATCTCTAAGTCAGCTTTGGATGCCTTAAAGACTTTTGCTCTAGTTCTATGCCTGTTTCAAAGGTCTGTGTGCCTCTATGCCACAGTACGCCTTTAATAAACATAGAGATCTGCTTTATACTTGCCCGCCTTAAAAGCTCACCCTCAAAACACAGAGTCCTGCTGTACCTGCTTCCCCAGACTCTGCTGGAGCTTTTTGTGACCCACCTCTTGCAGCAAGTGCAGTAGGATATTCACCTCCCTCCCCAGCAACCCAACTCACCCATTGCACTGATTTACTGGTGAAAAGAGTATAGAGCAGGCTCTGTTTAGCACTGACATTTAGACAAATTATGTCCTTGGATGCTGTTATATGAAAGTGCTCCCCTTTTACACCTATTTTAATCTTCTGTAAATAAATGACCATCACACTTGAAAGGCAGTAGCTCATATTTCCTAGTTTTTAATATTTCAGAGTCACTGACATTTTACGAAAGGGCCTTCTGGTCAGCCCACAGGAGACAGAAGAGCCACAGGAAATTTGACATATGTGAGATTAGCTCCATAAACCACTTCCCTTCCAACAACAATGTTTACCTCATACAATCATCAAATACTGTCATTGTTATTTCATGAACTGAAAAAAAGAAAATGAATCCATAGATAATATATAATCCTTCTAGATCAGGTTCTTCCCCATATATTGAGAAGGGAGCAGAAAAGGGAACAATTATGTTGTATTCAGTAGCAGATATTAATTTTCTCCAGTATATATTGAGAAATGCTGCACTGCCATATTATCAGAGAAAAAGAAATATGTCATGTCTCCATGCAAGCTGCCTTCAACCCTAAGGATTTGCTCTTCTGCTAATATGTGCATCCAAGATAACAGGACTTGAAAATCTGAGTGGGAATAGAAATATCATTGACAAATTGAAGCTTATGTAGAAAGTTTAATTTGTTTAATTAAAACTATTTTTCTTCAAGTTCAGGGTAAGCAGCTACTCTTCATATAGGCTGACATCTTTCATTTCAGAAGCTCCTGTGACTTGCTCTACCTCCTGCACCAATCAGGTCTGATGAGATCCCCTTAGACACCCTGGTCTACATCTAACAGCTCCAATGCAGAGGTAGTGGTGATACCTACATATTCCCAAATTTAAGCAAAAGGGGACATTTGTCATGAACATGTGAACTTTTATTTCAAAACAGGCTGCACATCTCCTCTTTGCAAGTGAAGTTTTGTTGGTTTAGGGCCTAAAACTGCATAGGTCCACAGGACTGGTCCTTTCCAGGTGTACTGCCACAGGGCAGAAGAAACACTGGCTCGTATCTCACCGTTGCAAGGACAACTGGATCTCAGCTTGAGGTTTGAAATGCTCACTAACTAACTGCTAAGTCTAGATGGATTTTGTCAGTGCACCAAGCTCACCATGAGAACACAATATCCACCTCGACAATCTGTCCTCAAAACAGTGCTCCTAACCAAGCAGTACCAATCAAGTAAATTGAACCCCAGCCAAGGTCAGTTACATCACCTCATATTGAAGGAACAGACCTCTATTTGCTCAGTAAATACTCATAAGTAAATTTAGTACAGTCAGCTTTAAGGTTGTCTTGCATTTCACATTGCAGATACCACACAATTTAATCAACAATCATACTGCTCACAGAGACAGACCTTTCATGTTAGCAATGTCCTGTTAATATTTCTCAAATTCCACTTTAACATTTGAAAGAATACATTGAAGTGAAGCAAAAGTGAATTCTTGAAATAAATTCTAGTCAAAGTCAGCTTCCTTAGCTAGCTGCCACTTTGGAAATAAATTAGTCCCTGCAGGGCTTACCACCAGCACAAGCACCAGGCATCCACCCACACAGCACATTCGGCTGTTATACTTTTAATTCATTAGTCCCTTCAGCTAGGTTAGAGGTTGTTACAACCTCTCTGGGGGTTAAAAAAAAAAAAAAAAATGAGCTTAGATGACCTCCTAACCTATTTTAAAAACTATAACTATAACAAGGCTTTTACTGTTGGAACAGCTATTTCTTAACAATAGGGATTAGAAATTATTCTTGTATTAAAATAACATTCAAACCAGACCTGACAATGTCTTTGAAGAGCTCTTTAAATAGCGGTGGTAATATACGCTAAACCTCAGACTTGCCAACCATTTAGATCATTAGATTCTTTAAAATTACCCTCAAAAACTTACAAAATTATGCCTGTTAAAAAAAAAAAAAAAAGGCAGTAAATTAAAATCATTAATAGCGTCTGAAATGTCTTAATCCTGCCAGATATTCCAACTGACTGGACTGATATTAATTACTACTGCTAGTGTATTCTCAGTTTCTACAATAAAAAGTTTCATTTCTTAACTAGTCTGTCAGTAAAAGAGCACTCCTCAATAAAAGTTAAGAATTCTATACCCATCATGCTCAATTTAAGACAATGAATCAGCTTTTTCTCTCCATCAAACAAATACTTCACTGCAGTTGAGCCAAAAATATTTCTAGGGATTAAAAGTTTCACATTCCAGTGAAAATAAGGCAAGATTTCCTGTGCTGCAGATCCCAAAATAATAAGAATGGATGTAACACCTTAGACCCCAAATCTATCTATTCATGCCTAGCCATTGCATATAAGAATCAGAAGTAACATAATGCAATCCTTCCTTCCTTCCTAACAAGTTATTAATCCATGAGAAGGCTTCCCACATGACAGGTAAGTTTCTTTAATACCTTGTAGTGTGTTCAATAATTTTACCTAGCTCATCACCTGATTCATGGACTTCTTCCAGAGAACGCCAGGCCATTTGTGAGGCATTACATCCTCTTCAGAAAGCCACAGTGGCACTTTCCCAATACATCACATTCACTCCTTGTCTATTAATTTTATCCTTCGTGAAAGATTTGTTGACACGTTACATACAAAAGCCACGCTGACCACTCCAGAGTTCCTGCACCCCTCAGTTTGCCACCTACTCACAGTCCCTGGAGCTCCTTCACCAATTAAAATCACAAATTACCCTCCACAGTAAGCTTTGTAAAGTGCAGGAGGTGTAAAACACTCTTTATTTCCCTCTGGAAACTACCTGTGTCATGCAGCAAAGCAGAGGCACGTGAACAGCCCCCTGTGTGTTGCCAGCGAGCTCAGGGCTATGTCAATAACTGCCTGATTGGAAATGCACAAACACAGCAAAACCATGTGTGGGGACAGGGCTGATGAAAGATGTAACTCTGCATCCAGAGGAAGGCAGAAAGCCCAAATCCTGCTTGATGTTACATCTCTCTCTATGGCATCACAACATGCTAAGCAGGCAAGCAGGTGCCGTGGATCAGCTAAGCCTCAAGTGTGCTTGCATCTGCCCAAGACAGCAGTCACAGCCACCAAGGCACCACCAAGTAGCACCAATTACTGATCTCCATGGGGAAAACAATGTATAACTGGAGACCAGGCTCTAAACCTCCTGACTCCATTTCTTGTTTCTTTTCCTGAAGCACCAGCAGTGCCGTTTTGGATGGCACTGGAGAGACTGTGGGGTGGGTGGAGCAAGAAGAAGAGCAGATTTTATTTGGGCGATTGGGGGCACAAAGGCTTGGCTAAACAGCTAGTAGGGTCAATAAGTTCTCTGCTCACTGCTCATTTCAGACAGAGCTTCTAGATCCAGAACCTGGACCCAGGATTTCAAATATTTTACCTGTAAAGCACACTGACATAATATCTAGATAATAAAAGCTTTAACTGCTGCAAACTGTACAATGAAGGCAATGGGGCTGCATGAAACCAGGTCAGTCAAAATCTATCCCTTCTTAACCCTAACAACCAAGGCTTACAATGAAACAGAGCAATCTTTCTCAGTATCTGTTTTGTACCATTAAACCATGCAGCCTCGCTCAAAACCTGATCCTAATTGAATAAAATCATCTGTAGAAAGAGAGACATCTGAGCAGCAATTGTCTAATCCTCACAAAGGAATTTGACTGTGAAAAGGAAAGCTGGACAGAGAAATAAACTACTACAACACAAGAAAGGAAAACAAAACAAACAGGGAGCCCATGCAGTAAATTCACAAAATGGGATCCTTCTAAAGCATAAACTATCCCATTACTTTTAGCTTTTGGCAGTGTGATGGCATTAATGCCTTTCCTGCTCAGGTTTGAGACCTAAGCAATCTTCTTTGTTTGCTAGACATGTCTCACATGGTGAAACCAAACAACATGCTGAAAGCTCATTATTTTCACCATAAACAGAGCTTCAGTTGTGGTCAATATAAATCATAATGGGAAACAACTGTTCTGATTATGAGACAGCTGGTGCAGGCTTGTATCTTGCAGCCAATGACAAAGAGAAATAATGTAAATGTTTTCCATCTCAATTCGCTTTTTCTATGTGTCTTATCTTCAGCTACAGGGGAGTGTATGAAAATACACTGAAGCATGTCAAAGCAGAAAAAATTCAATTTGCCACTAATAGATGAATTAGCTCTGAAAAGCAATCCTAACTAAGTCAAACTGCACATTAGGAAATCAGCCCTCATCTGCCATCACTTAGAACAAGACTAAGGCAACATAAGAAAGTAATAAGCTATCTCAAGAAGGCCAAATTTGCTCGCTTTATGAATAAAAAGAAAATATGTACCAATTCAAAATCATACCATGCTTGTGTGCATACTTGCTTACACATGCTTACGGACATATCTAAACACTTAGAACCAGGCTGAGTTTCCACCAAATTTACCCGTATGTGTCAAATTGTATCAGTTAAGGATCCAGATAATTCCAACAGTTGGCCTGATTCTCTGTAGTTCAGCTGAGGTCAAAATAGTAAAACTGGTTTATGCCACTTGAGACCTGGGTTTCCCAGTGCTTTCCACAGTCTACACAATGCTGCAAAGGCAGAGAAAAGCCAAGGGATACCAAGGAAAGATAAACAGGTATCTCCTATCACAAACCAGCTTTGCAGCATTAAAAGCCTCTTTGTCTCAGCTGTGATCTGTTATTGATACAGCTGAAAACTTTACTGCAATTAACCTTTTTTTTAGTTTCTGCTGCCTCTTTGTCACCTCCTCCATCACTCACAGATTAGCAGCAAACTACATATGTAACTCAACTCCATTTGTGAATGGAATATGATTTATGATGTGGCAATCATTTGACCTGTATTTGAGACAGGCAAAATTTGAGATTTTGCACAATGAAAACTTGCAACTCAGAAAACTTCCAAACAAAGTTATGTGGTCAGAACCTAGACTTAGTAATGATTAGTACTGGACTGTGTGCTCAGCATCTTGGCATAGAAATGACCCAATTAAGAGATGCCCATTAGGTGCATAACAGCCTATCAATAGCCAATGCTGGTATGATACAATGCAGCAAAATAATTAAATGCCTAGACTTAAGCAGCTCAGTTATTTGTATTGCCATATACTTGCTGATCTCTAGTATGAGTTCTACATTTCCAACCCATCAGAAAGCCTAAAAGTAATTGGCTGAGCAACAAGCCCATGTTCTGCAAGAGCCAGCTGTGGCTGGTGAATATCAACAGTGATTCAGAATCCTCAGAGCCCCTAAACACCAGCAGCAGCCAACAACAGGAGACAGGCACCCTGGAAATTAAGAGTTCATGCCATAAACTCCCAGCTGGTCTCAAAAGTATGTGTATGCAAACTTGTGTAGCCTCAGTTTTGTGCCTACATTTCACATGTATTGGTGCTTGTATGCACACACAAGCCCTAACCATACAGGTTAGCAAAGCATGGGTACAGACATATGTTTGTGGTAAGTAAGCTCAATCTATCTCTGTGCATCAGTAGACTCCTCATGCTGCTTCAGGTATTCCCAACTTTATCATTCTAACAAGACAGGCCATGAAATTCCTCTTTGCATCACCTCCTGTAAGCTACCTGCTAATTATTTTAACTGACTCATCAAGCGGAGTCATGATGGGCCAGATTCTTTCATCCTTAATAATTTTGCAGTGCTTTATTTATTTGAAAGGACACGCAGTGTAGTGGAAGAACTGCATAAAGAGGATGTCAGAATCAGACCCTGTATGTTTGCAATGAATTGAGATAATCTCTGCAGACTACTTTATCTGATGCTTCCCAGGTTTTCTGTGTATGATAGTACACAGATGAAAACATTAGCAGTACAGGAAGAAAAAGAAGCACTAGAAGCACAATAAATGTGACGAAAAGTGGTTACCTGTTTACTTGCAGAAGAGCAAAGATGTCAAAAGCTGAAGGTAGAAGCACAGCAGCAACACAAGATGTTTTATCCCTACGCACACAAAGGACAGTAGCCAAATACAAACATGGGCCTTCCCAGATGACAATGCACAGGCTTAGTTTTCTTTTAGCTTTTAGATTCTAGTTATAAAATTCACTTGACTTTCTGCATATACCATTATGCATTTACTCCTCATCTTGCATGTACTCCTAACCACATCACATTTGAAACTGAAGCAAGTACTCTCACCATTGGGTGCCCTGTGGAAGCTGTCTTACAGAGGTCTAACATTTTAGAAAGGACTAGCTGTCCTCTCCTTTGACACCTCACTAGGGCTTCAAGTTAAACATCCAAAACCCGAGGAATTCAAGATGACCACCGCACCTCATCTAGCTGGTCTCAAACAGGATGGAATCAGCCATAGCGAAGTGTCTGTTTCTTCCGAACAACAAGAGACAGAGAAAAATAAACATGGATATAGGTATCTATCCTTCAGCTACCTTAGGTAGAGCAGGTGAATCTCAAACTTCACTGTTGATGCAGCCCACTATTTATGTCAAAATCCAAATGAATGTTGCTGTATAACACTGGCTGTTAGACATCTCACCCTGATAAACTCCATATGCAGTGATGTTGTCAGATTACTGAAAAGATATTTTCCACAATCCTCATTCACGTAATATCTGCTAATCTATTTTCCAGTACATTTCTAAGAGATTGAGTTCAGCTGAAAAGATATACCAAATGATTATTCACTGGTCAGCCTTGGTTGATCTGGAGTCTGGTCAGTCCCCAGGCATGCTAACATATAAGTCACTCCAATCTCTATGCTATATATACTGACCCTCTTATTTCCAGCACCTATATATTAATGAAACCAAAACCGAAATGTGTGATTTCATACATCTGTGATTCTTTCTGTTCATACATTGTAAATAATATGGCAAAAATTCACAAAGCATAAATTATGGGGTTCTATATCTTTCTATGATTTGGATAATTTAACTTGCATTAACAATTTTGAAAGCAGAAAGTACCAACATGAGAAATAACTGAAACAAATACAAAGGAAAAACAAAAGACCAGAAAAAAAGGCTAATGAAAGGCAAAAAAGGCTAAAACTAAATATAGGACAATTGGGAATAAAAAAAGAATTCCAATACTAATTCTGAAAAGATTGTTCTGAAGAGCACAGCTGGAATAAACAATTGTTTTTACTGAAAAGGCTACACAGCCATGGCTGGTTTCTTTACGATTTAATTAATTATTAGTGCAATATCATTTGCAGATATCTGACATTTCAATCTAAGTGAGAAATAAAAATATAAAAACCAGAGTCAAAGGGATCATATATTCTACCAATTTTCATGACAAACATCAGTAATTGTCTGACTGAATACCAGGAGCTGAAAGTAGTGGTGTTTATTTTCTCTGAAACTTGCTTCATTCCTCCTGAGGGGAACTGTAGTCAGTTAATCAGAAAAGAAACTACTCTCTACTACATTGCAAAGGACAGTCTGACATGACCAAGTAAATGTGTGCAGTGTGTCACACCTCAGCAAGGTTGCAGAAAATATTCTGTCCTGGGAAACTGGCATTTTTTTTACTAGTTACAAGGTGATACTACAATGACATTTAGCCTAAATAGTAATATTTGTCCATGAAATCCATTCAACTTGTATATGAATTTGATTCTTTACCACATGGTTTAAATAGAAATTGTAACTGAATTTGAAGGTCTGTACTTCTGTGAAAATTTAAATAGGAATTAATCTGAAAATAATTTTGTTTGCTTTACACGAAAAAAAAAAAAAGGAAGGAAATGCTATTCTGATGCATTTCTGATGAAAATGTATGAAACTTTGGAATTTTTTATATAAGCAAATTTAGCAGCCTTTTCATATGCATTTGGGCCACAAGCTACAAATCAAATTTGAGTTTCTGAACTGTGTTTTTACATTAAAAAATATGGATTAGTTGATTGAGTCAGGATAAGCATATTCCATTGTAGTTCTATTCATCTGAGATTATTTACAGTGCTCTACATTTCTCTCCAATAGTTTTTTGGGGGTCCTTTTTCTACTTCCTATTTCATTTCAGGATGTCTGCATTTAGACAGGACTGACTGCAGTTTCTTGATGCTATTTTTTGTTGTTTGTTTTTTTTGTGTTTTTTTTTTTTTCCTAATAGAACTTCTGTTTTTTTTTTACACGTCTCTGAAAATATTTTAAATGTGTAATTCAAATAATCACAAAATAGTTGGTTTGGAAGAAAACTGAGAACAAAATAATACTATCTGTTGTTTAAACCCATGACAATTGCTTATTTTAATGCAACAGTTGAAAATTCACTTGTAGCATTTAGCAGATGGCCATGTGATTGTCACACCCACCTATTTCATCTCTGCCATTTGGGAATGCAGCCCCTTTGTGCTCATATGTGCCTCCTACTGAACAACAAGCTGCAGATGCACCTACAGACATGCCTACCAGTGACAGCTTCGCAGGTGAACAACACATTTTAGGACTGGCAGATACCTAGAGGTATGTGTTGGTAACTACACCACCAACTCAGATATCACCACCTCCACTGCTGCAAACACACCAACATCTTGCCTTTCAGTATTACACACAGCGCCTGGGCCAGGGGGTGAATATTGCCTTAGGGCAAAACATGTCATGGTGTGTAGGAGGATAAAAGCTGTCTTTTCCCTTCTCTCAAGTCTACATTAATGGAAATATCCCATGCCAAGTGGTTCACAGATGGAGGGAAGGAGAAGATTAAAAAGAAAAAAAAAAAAAAACACCACAAACAAACAACAACAACAGCAATAACAAAAAACCACCCACGCTCCACAAGCTTCTTTCCCTTTTCTCACAAGGCTCCATCACTGAAGTTTCGTTCCTGAGCCAGAACAGTACAACACTTTGCAAAAGTCTCCAGAAATTTTTAAAAATCTTTCAGCAATAAAATGAAAGTCTACCTCTAAGTCTGTGTTCTCTCAAGTGAGGCTGGGAAACAGGCAAAAGGATTATTCTGCCAAGCTAATTTCTTAATCCTTGCCTGTCTTTGTAATATGGAGTTATCCCGTGAAGGAGTAGCCAGTGTCCCCTCTGTGCCTGAAAGGTTTCTAGAATACCACAGATGCTAACTGAAACTAAGAGATACCAGTCTTTTGAAAAACTTCTGTATGATTCAGTCTGTCCAATGTTGGAAGGAGAAAGCATCTTCTTTCTTTTCTCTGTCATCTAGTTTTATATGCAGAAAACATACAAAACATTTTTAAATAAAACATGCATATGAACACATTATTTCCACTGTCTTTACATCCTTACTTAAATTAAGTGATGCTAACTAAAACTGAAGTTTTCTCTGATACAGAAAGATATTATAATAATTCAGTCATCATAAGATATTTATAAAATTATTTTAAGTCTGGTCAACAATTTTCTGCATCTTTTCACGCTAATTTTTGCAACAGTAAGTCTTACAGATGCAGCTATAAAAAAAACATTTATAGCAGCCACAGCTAATTAAATCAATCACAGAAAAGTCAACTGAAGAAAAGATCATGCATCTTCTATTTACCTAAAATTTCAGTGAAGCCAAGATGATGTCCCGCTAAGTAGTGTTACTGATAATTTAGAGAAATTCTTCCATATTTAAATAGGAGCCAGTGAAAGTTCATAGAAGTGTCAGCCAACTGCTTATTGTTACTGATGCTATAACATCACACTACTGTTCATGCAATCAGACTTTCCAAACTTGAAGGGATTATCATACACATAATCATGCCCATTCATCTTGATTCTTTCACCAAGATGTGGATAAATACCATTCTTCACATGTTTTCCAAGAAAATTCTGGTACTGGTGAACTAGCTCTACTAGTCTGGTTTCCCACTGAAAGGGTTCAGTGCAGTGGGAAAATCAGCAAACCTGGAAGCTATGCTGTTGCTGTTCCTCCATGCCCCTGCAGTCTTTGGACTAGGTTAATTCCCACTTCATTTTACATCCATGTCCATGAAAATATTAGACATACACAATTTCAGGTCTACTAATTACTCGCTGCCCATCCTTTTTTGTTCTGTGTCTTCAGCTTGATGCAGGGAGACAACCTTGTTGCTATGATGTGCTGCTGCATATTTTCCCTTTCATGAAACAACCACATGACCACCCAACATATAAGACACTACCCCGCCTGACAAGTCCCCCGGGAGTTCCCTGAAATGGAGGAGGGGGTGGGGTTTTTTTCCTCATCATTAACTGAGAAGCCATGATGTAACTTAAACATAGATATTGCAGAAAATAAACAAATTTCAGCAGTGCATAAGGAATATGTGTAAAAAAATCTGTAAATCTGTAAAAATTTTATTGCTGTATCTGAAAATGCCTAAAATAAGTAGGCAAAAAATCCTGAACAGTTCCAAAGCTGAAGCTGGAAACATGTCAGTTGGGGAGGGGAGGGGAGGGGAGGGGAGGGGAGTCGAGAAGAAGAGAAGAGAAAGAAGAGAAAGAGAAGAGAAGGGAAGAGAAGAGAAGAGAAGAGAAGAGAAGAGAAAAGAGAAGAGAAGAGAGAGAAGAGAAGAGAAGAGAAGAGAAGAGAAGAGAAGAGAAGAGAAGAGAAGAGAAGAGAAGAGAAGAGAAGAGAAGAGAAGAGAAGAGAAGAGAAGAGAAGAGAAGAGAAGAGAAGAGAAGAAAATAACTTAATCCCTAGCAATAACCAGCCTTGTTCCAGTGCCCAGTCACAGGAATGGGAGGCAGATGATGATGAGTAATGGAGCCTTTTTATTTGGAGCTAAAAAGCAACAGATCATCCAGTAGGACTTTTCTTCATCCCTCATTTTAGGCACATCTCAGAATGGAAGCAGGAAGGACATAGCTCTAATATTTCCCCAGGACATAACAGCCTTACAAGCTAAGAGAAATTCTTGCTAAATATAATCTTTTTTTTATTTATTTATTGTTTTATTTTTGTATAGCTTTAGTACTAAGTAAGCATATTCTTTCAGTCATCTCATGAAGCAGCTTCCTCAGAGCAAGAGCACAAAAGATGTGCCATCTCCATGGAAACAGCAGTCCCCAGAACTATGGCACTGCAGACCATCTACTCTGGGCAGTGTCCTGAAACCCACTGCTCAGGAAACACCACAGCGAGAGTGAACCTGGACTTACCCTCTTCTGCCTACCTGGCAGCGTGGGAGAATGAGAGGCAGAGGCATGTACTGCTGGGCATGTGACGGGATAGTGACAGTAGCCCTGGAGGGGACAGTTACACTGTGGAAGAGGTCTAGAAAAACTTCAGTTTGGCCGGAATATCACCAAATTGAGAAGAAAGGCTCTCCTCATTCTTACAGCTACAGCCTGAAAACAACTGTCCTCATACCTTGCTCACCTAAGAAGTGCAATAAAATAAATTCTGCTAAATGCTTTACAGTTTCATAGCATTTCTTTAAAACTTTCTAAAGCTATTACATCCTTTTATTAGGATAAGTTAACAGATTTTAGTGGAGTCTCTTTAGTGAGATCATTTTTGGGTGAGCCATCATTTCATAGATTTAATACAAGTTCTACACTTGTAGTATATTAACTGAGCTGAATTGCTACTGAGAAGTTAAACATATTGCAGAATATGCTTTGCAGAGTGAAACAGCAGTAAAAAATAAGCTATTTTGTTGAGAAGATGCATTTTCTTTCATAGTCAGAAACATATTAAAGTATGTAGAGCATATAAAAGTAAGTGTTGAGATTTCATCTAGGATAGTTTCAATTTAAGATAAAGAATCCAATTTCTTAGACCGCTTCTCAAATGGAAAAATAAATACAGACCAGAATGTAAGTTCAGAAGAGGACTATTCTGTAACCACAATCCAAAGGGCAAAATGATCTTTTCGGACAACAATGTCTTCTACAAAATACTCCCATGTCACCATGATGTATTTCAGTGAAGAACCCCATAGAGCAAAATCTCAGAAGGTATGAAATATATATACATGCATATATTTATATTCAAGCCATGGAACAATACTTGAGAACATTGGTTCAGAGTCTGATCTATTCTTTTCTGAAAGGACTGCATTACAACGAACTCTACTCACCAAAATATCTTATTCAGTCATTTATCATGGTGGTATCTCAGAGACAACAGCCCTGAACTCCCAGTGTCACACAAGTCCTCTTTGAATGATACTATGACTGCAAAAGTCTCAAAAGGTGCATAAAACCCCACAGATACACTCCTTCTTCATTTTCCCAGTAGCATGAGTTATACTTCCATACAGAAAAGAGCCACCTAAATCCAACTTCAGTTTCACAGATTTCAGAGCATTTGGTGTCTAAAGGGAAGGTTTTTAATGAAAGGGTCTTCATAGAAGAGTTCACTTGTAAACCTATTGAAAATACATAACTGCTTTAGCACAGATTTCCACATGTAGGGTGGGCTATAAGATGACACATGTAATATGCCAATTTATGATTTGTTAATTTAGAGGCTGGTGAAGTTCCTGCTCTGCTCTAAAAGGAGCTTCTGAGCAAAGTGCACAGTCCCCATCTCCTTATGAAGCCAAACTTTTTGAGTAGTGCAGCTCAAGTGCCTAAGCCCAGCTTGGCATGCAACTAAGCTTAGTATAAACCTAGATACTCAAAAATGCCCCTGTTTAGGGCTTTAGACTTCTCAGATTTACACTCCATCACACCTTAAATAATGCATCATAAAGTAAAGGATAACATTGCCACAAGATCAGGAAAAATCTGTGATATCCTTGCTGAATTTCTCAAATAGTAGGTAAATGAAGGGAAGACATTTGTCATAATCTTTTAAGAGAAAAATATTAGAAAGGGTTTGTCACTGTTTAATACAAGGGCTGTGGGTATTTAACTTGGCCTTTTAATAGGCTTCTTTGCACATTAATACAATCAGATATTAACAAAGGCAAAACACAGAGAAAAAAGACTTTAGATTCACTCCTAAACTGGGAAATTCTGTTTCTGATTGTAGGCAGCAACAGACTGTTTTTATCTTGTCTTCTGCCAGTCAGGAGTAATGTAAGATCCTAGTGGTTATATGACAAATTTCCTCATCCTGCAACTGTTCAGCAGTTAGAGTTTGTTTGGAGGATTTTACCTCAAGGGTGCTGTCTCTCAGCGTCACAACTTAACAATCACTACACTTTACATCCATTTCCATTAGATATGTTCAGCAAGTTTCAAAAGTAGAATTGTCATAGAGCAGAATGCCTACTATCTACAGGAATAAAACTCATTGAGATAACTTAAGCTGCAGAGTATCAGCTTTCCAGAGGCACTGAATTAATTCTTTTTTGTCCACAGTGGAAAGTGCTTGTCTCTCACAGACACACTACAGTTAAAAGATAGTTTCTTCAGCAGTTAATTAAAATAGGGACAAAATGGAGCAAGCGGAGGGGACAGAAGAAGAGCCATGGAAATTACACTATCTAACACACTATTCCAAGTGTTTGGCTATTAGCAAGCATCATAGGTACACAGCTGTGTATTTTTTTATAGAATTTGCCATTTTCTGGCATCTTTATTGTCATTTGGAAAAAAAAAATGTTGCCCTAGTAGTGTGTGCATCGAGATCAGCTTGTCTTTCAGTGGCTTCGTGGTAACATTCAGTTTGTGTTTCTCACATCCTCCCAACAACTCTCTCCCAGACATTTCCAGCATAGACCCCTCAAAACGTCTCCAGAAAGTTAATACTTGCCTACAATACTGGCAAAAGTCTTTCTATCAATTCAAATCTTCGACTCATCCACCCATGTAAGTAATTATCAAGTTATCCACCAAGTTTTCAAGTTCCATGTGATTACAAGAATTTCTGCCCCAAGTAAAACATAAACAATGATAAGAAAATGCCCATTAACCTTCTCATGACTTTTTCCAGGATGCTTACTGTATGGATCTTCATCTCATGACAGATGAAGATTCATAATTAAGACAACAGCAAGAGTGAGATAAAACTGGATATTGAGGGTCAGTAGCTTTGTATTTGCATTGGCACAGTTGGAAATTTATGTTTATATAGAGAGGTCCTGTGTGTCAGCAACAACTTCTTCCAGTAACTCCTGGTTTAGGAAATAAAAAAAGCAAGCAGCTGTAATTACACTTGTGCATTCAACATACCTTTCCTAATTAAAAACTAAGCAACTACATATCTTCTAATAACATTAGCTCTAATGCACTTCTTTATTACACTTGATTGACTAGAGCTGAGAAGTTTTACGTGAAAGGGGGCTTTTTATTTATTTTTCCAAAATAAAGTCAGAGTGGCTAGTCATTAAGTGAATACATACTAATTATTTTTGAAGCATCCATACTCCACAGTGTTTCTTGAGTCTACTGAAAATCTGCAAGTGAATGATAGTCAAACCCTGGTTTCAATAGTTTCTCCATATTGCAAAGGGGGTTTTCTGTGGCATAATTAGAAGCCACTTTGTCTTTAAGTTGCAGAAACACAGATATCCACTGATTTACAAGCTTTTCCAGAAGTCACTTGCGGGTCAAGCAGCTAACATCAGTCATTGTAACACCTATATTGTAACTAGAGGGTTATAGTGAAACAATGGGCTACACAAAAATAAAATAAATCCCATTAAAACTACACTCACTGAGAACGCATAACTTAAGAGACCATACTGGAAATCTCTGAGCAGTAAATGCTTTCCTATTAAGAGCTGGATGCATCTTTTATTTGTGTATGATGTTATTTCACATTGCTAGGGTAAATCTTTATAAACAACAGGATTTCCCCTCTGCAAAGAACCAGATTTTCCTAATGAATTTCTTTCATTAAGAAAGCAAGGGGTGAAAGGGACTATTCATGAACATTCCTTGTTCCAGGTAAGGAGCAATGCATGGCATAAAGAAGGAGAGAATTTAACACAGTGCTTTAGCTACACAGGAGATACTGTCTTCTAAAATACCACCTCTTTTGACTTCCTTGAATTCCTTTTTATGGTTACCAACACTGCCGTTTGTACATACAGTGATAGACAAACAGCCTCCCTAAGGAAACTTTGACTGCATTTCACTAATATTGTGCTACAGCTCAAAACAGAGACTGTCAAGTGAGTGCACTGCCACAGAATATACAACAGATCATACAAAGAACTTGAGAGAGCAATGAAGTAGAAAACACGTGTTCCATCCCAAATGAAAAGCTGGCTCTTCAGTATTAACATTGAGGTGCAAAACTTCCAAACACAAGACAAGCTTCCTTTGTCACAAAATGTGCCTGCATGATAATTTCCACAATGAAAAGAGTCAGCAGTGCATTCAGGAATGCACACAAAACACATTTTGTACAAAGGCACGCTCTGAATCCAGTACTGCATGCATAACCTCAGCTGCTAAACTTGCATACCATAAATTCCCAACTATCATGCACAACAGGATTCCAGTGTGGATGCAACATAAATTACTTACAGGCACATGCAGGCAATCCAAATTATAGGGCTGTTAATACACAACACTGATTACAAACATGCATCCCACAAGTCAGCAGTTCTCCTGAAGGAGAAAACAGTTCCCTTCAGCATGCAGAAATGGGGAGCTGGAAATGTCAGTTCCTTTCCTCACTCCTTACCTTAATCCAGGGGTGAAATCTCCTTCCCATCTGCTTCCCTCCTCCCACCCTTGGACTAAATGTAGTGGTCTATCTGCATTTCTGTGGTGAGCAGCATACACAATAGAACTAAACTCAGTATACAGCAGAGGTATCTCTACCATGCCTTTAGACAGAGACCTCTAATTTTACCTCTAAACAGTTCAAATAATTTGCAGCAAATAGTTCCCTTAGCTAAAAACATGTACACCTTGAACACTTCCTCTGGCATAAATTGGCATTGGTTTCATTCTGCTTGCAGATTTAAAACAAATCCAATGTATTTTGTAGCTTAGTATCACACTCATAATTTAACCTACTACAATAAAATGCACAGTAAAGTTGATTTGGCAGTATTAATTTCAAAATACCATTTCTGGTATGATAACAACATATGTTTCCATTTCTTTGTAGAATCAATATTTACAGCACGCAACTGAAATTTTTAAGTATATCAAAAATGTTACACCTCTGTCAGTTCTTACAATGGCATGGTCAGATAGATTTCAACTGAAAGAACCACTCCTAGCTGTCTCTGAGAGCACAGCATTTTCTATTTGCAAAAGAGTTTTCTTAAATAATCTCATTTAAGATTACATGGAAAATCTGTAGCAAAACCTAGAGCCCTAGAGTCCTGGGTTTTTACTTAAAAACCTCAACTGCCATGATTTAGAGCATGTTTACTTGCTTCCCTGATTGCTCAGATATGATTTCTAGAACATGGCTTTCTAACTCTTGGAGGTAGGAGTGTGGACTGCTGAAAAAAACAAAGAGAGATAACTGTACTACTGCTTTGAGCTCCCAGATACCTACATGGAAAAACACAGTACTGCAGCTGTTGAGACAGTGAGTCAGCCTTCCTCTTCATGTCGGCCGTTCTTGTCCTACTCCACATCTGTAAAGACAATGCAGCTTTCAGGGGTGAAAGTTCACAATTTATAAGCAAAATAAACAAAGTAACCACAATAAACCCTGGGAGAACTCCCAGAAAGCATCATTCAAATAATCCTGAGTGAACATTGTCTGAGAATCAGGAATCCTTGAAAGCGATCCCGAGTCCTCTTGATTTTATATTCCATGTCTTCCTCACTTACTACCAGAATATCAACAAAATATAACAACCTGTGAAAAGCTCTGTGGAGTCTTCACTATTTAACTGCTTAACAAGAAAATAGAGATGCATGAAGCACAAGAGGTGACATTAACATTAAAAAAAAAAAAAACTCTCTAGGTTTTAAAATAAATGCTCAAGTGCTAAAAAGCAGGTGTAAGGTGATGAGCAGTAGCACTATTCACTGTGCTTCCCCTGCTTGTTGTGTAAATGCTACATCTACCATACTCTGCTGGAAAGCGTGAGGCTGTACAGCAAAAGCTGCACCCAGGTAACTGCAAGATCCTTTCAGCGATGGGGAATGGGCTGCTCCCCTGCAGCGGCTGAGCAGATCCAAGCATGGCAAGCTTGTGGACTGTAACACATGCCAGGCAGGAGACACTGCTTGCAGTGTAAATATGGATTTATATATCTCTGAGAGGAGCAGGGTTTATGCTCGGAGGAGCAGAACCACAAGAGGCCCAAAAGACGTGACAGTAGGGAGAGGTGCCTACAGATCCAGAGGTTATTTCAACCCAAAAGGCTACTGACACCAGCTTTTCTCAGCATCTGTCATCAAAAGCAAAGTCAGAAGAAAGGTCCAACCTTTCGAGGACCCACTGGAGATGCAGAAAGATTTGTTTTCAGACATTTTATTTAAATCTGCCTAACCCAACAGATCTGTATACTCTCTCTAAAAATATTTCTCTTGTTTATTAGTTTCTGTTTGTTATAATAAAATGAGGAGCAGGGACTGAGAGCCGTTTTGAACACTTTGGCACATCCCATGCAGAGAAGTTGAGGCCGTTTTGCCTCAAGGCCCTGGCTGACTCTGGATCCCGCACAAGTGCCTTTTTAAACAACCATTTTCTCTTTCAACACATAAAAATTAGAGGATCTAAATCAATAGTTGGAGCTTACAATGGATGTAGAGCAGCTGTGGTTTTTAGCAACGTGTGCAGCCTCGCAGGCTCCAAAATGAGCAGCTGCAGGGAGAGAAGTGGCAGGGGAGGAGAAACCCTGCCAAGGCAAACCATCGGGTTGCAGGCCCTCAGCAGTGAGTATGTGACAGGAAAGTAGCAGTTTAAGCAACCTTTCTTTTTTTTTTTTTTTTCCCAGATCTATTTTGTAAGTAGCAGGAACGAGTCATCGCATTTAATCTTAAAGTAATCCTCTTTAAACCTAAAGTGCTTATGTTTCTGCGAGCACAGCATTCTGCCAGCATTGTAATGGACCAGAGGGGAGTGAACAGCAATGTGCAAAGAGCTCCTTTTTCAGCAGAGTTCATCAGGCTGGGATCAGTGTCCACTTTCTGGCAGCTGTTCATAACAGACCTCCTTAGTACTGTATTTTCTACAGTTGGATAGAGTCTAGAGGAGGTACCACCTGATATTTACTTATGTTTGGCAATACATTAAAAAAAAAATATATGGAACTATTGGTTTAGCCTTGGAGACTACAAGGTGAAGCACTGTGCTTTCAAGCAGTGCACCCTCTGCAGAGCCTCAGAGAAAGCAAGTCAAATAGAAAATTGGGGGGAGGGGGGGGGGGGTGCAGAAAAACACACAGATATTTACTAGCCTTTTTCATGCCAGTAGGGAAGGGAGCAGATTACACCATGTGCTGAGCCACATAGCTCTCCCCTCTTCCAGGTTGGCACCTGTACAGTAAAAGTCAAACAAGTGTTGTTACAGTACACTAAAGCATGTTATACGATCCCCCCTTGCTCAAGAAAGCTTGAGACCGAATGATGCCAACTCTGGCTGTCCTTTGACAAGAACCAGAGGCAAGCAGGGTAGCTTAAATTAGGCAAAGGGCAGCTGAAAACAACTCTGGTCCAACATATATATTCTTCACAGTACTGTAGGAAGATTACAAAATGTAACAAGAGATCTGCTAGCATACATGAGAGCAGGTGAGCTGCAATAATCTTTTGCTCCCTTTGGTCTACAAGTGAACATTATAATTCAGGGTACTCTTCTTCTCCCTGAACAATATTTCTTAGAAGCAGATTTTTAAGCCAGTGTACTCAATACTCTTCTCAATAACATCTCTGCACTCCGCTAACCCATTATTGTTGCTGCCAATAAATATGTCAATTGAGAAAGGGGACGATTATGTAGTTCTATGTAGGACAGTATAATAATATATCTCAACAGCAATAATCATTGTTATCTACACTTGACAAATGCAACACTCAAACTTTAAAATGAACTAGCCTCTTAAAGAATAAAGCTTTTGTCAACAAAAGACATGCTCTCCAGAACTTAAATACCAGCTAGAAGGAACATTAACTATCATGTATAAACAGGTGCTCTGCCTAATGTCATCTTCCGTTAACACCTGGTCCAAGGTGTACTGAAGTCAACAGGAGGTTTATAATTGATTTCAATGGGGTTTGGAATATGCCTTTACACTGTACTCACTGTCTCTTGTGCCTACTACTCAATAAATACTTCTGTTGGCTTCTAAAAACATATTTAGAAAAGAGTATTCTAATTAAGAAGTAACTTTTGGTTTACAGAAAGCAGAATTTAAAATAAAATCTGCAAGTATCAGACTGAAGACTGAGACTTCAGCTTTCTCCCTTCAGGAGGAAGGAACTCAGCCCTACAAACAGCTGCCTGCAGTGGCAAAAATCCTACTGGATAAATGCCAGAGTCCTAGGGGCAACCAAAGCACACAAGCTATCCCTGCATCTGCAGTTCTGGAGACTGTGACAGGCTGAGGCACGGCGTAACAATATACAGCAGTTTGCTGTGTGATCCTCTTCCCGATGAGCTGCTCCCTCCCTCCTCCTTGTTTGGATCTAGTCTATGCCAGCAGAGTAGGTACAACTGTCTCCGAAGGGCAGCTGTGCCACTGGCAAGTGCACGCCGCAGCACCGTGTTCTTCTCTCTAGGAGAACAAGTTTCCAGAGTACAGAAAGAGCCCACGACAAGGATGAGATCCTTTTCAGATTTTCACTTCTAAAATGTCTTCTGTCTTTTCTTTTAAATATATTAGTTTACTTCTGACTAAATGTAGTTATGGATGCCTATAATCCCTGCTGGCTTTATGGATGATGCATGTCATTAAACCGCTGCCTGGGCTTTTCAGGTTGCAGATGTGTGTATTTAACCAAGAGTGTGCTGAATCTGGGCACAAGCACATCTGCTCTTCTGTCATTCATTCTGCACTGAAGTCAACTCATTATGTCCAACCTGACACATCATGATCTCTTCTGAGGCAGGCTCAGGAGAAAGGAATACTGATCACCTGTTTGCTTATGTTTATTAGACATATGTTCCTTAATCATGCAAGCTGTAAGTAGATTATGCAGACAGTACTCCTGACCATAGCAAGTGTCTTGGGGCTGTTCCTTATTGTGAGCAATGGCAGCAGAGGCCACAATGCACTAACAAAGTCTAAACACCTTCAGAAACATTCACTCGTTCCACCTGTTCCCAGTAGCACACGCTCAACCTGGAAAACCATCAGATTTCTGAAACTGAGCAGCTGGTGACTGCCAGCCCAAGGGGGTTGAGCCATCCCCATCTCCTTAGTGGTACCATGAAACATCAGATCCCATTTCCACCTTACATACTAATAGAAAGTGAAGTTAAACTACAGAGCGAATATAGCTGTGCTCTTACTGATGAAGGAAGATCTGAAAAATCGATATCCTTTTGCCATTTCAGTTGTGATTATTGACTAAACTAGGGAGTTTATCAGTCCAATCTATTTTGACCAACATTAAGTATGAAAATAGCCCTTTTTTGGAAACAAAACACGTCTTTGTCATCTTCTCCCCATTCTATTCCTATCATGATTCTTTGTAGTAATCTGAAGTGTAACCACTTTTTTTTTTTTAAATCAGAAAGTACACTGAGTGCCTTTTAACCAGATGCCCAAATAAATAAAGATATATTACAGAACACTTACTTCCAGGGAATTTATATTTCTTACACTCTCAAATCTATGGTACCTTAAAAGCCTGCATGCACATTACTCAGTTTCACACCTTAAAACTAACTATGGGAAGGACTAGGAGTTCATCTAACTTAAAAAAAAAAAAAAAAAAAAAAAAAAAAGAGGGGGGAAACAAAGGAAAATTCAGAAGGTTGTATCTGCACCACTGACCACTAGTCTCTGGAAAAATAGCACCTACCTCAGCAATCACAGAGTCAGAGCTGCAGAACATTTATGCAGGTTAGGCATTTCATGCACGTTGGCCCTTAGGCCTGCAGCAAGATTTTTTCCAGTGGCTTGTTGATATCACGATTCTCACTTCTAGTGTGATCAGTATTAATCATTCTGGAACAACCTCCCTTGCAACCAGGAAAAAACAAAATTCAAGGCTATGTGGCCTTCTCCTCAATGTTTATGTTTAATAAGATTTTGTTGCTTCATTTCCTTCCAAAACCTACTGACAAGCCAGGTTGAAGAAATGTCCAAAAACTCTGCAATTGAGTCTGTTCAGGTTATTGCTGCTAGTAGGCATCAATTTGAAAAGAATTCCAATTTTTTCATCAGTTTACTGAAAACAGTGTTTTGTATCAAAAGAACAACAGATTTTTATTTTGCAATATTTTATGTCACTTGGAAAGGAAGTTCTTTTACTACTCTTTAGGCTTGTGACACTATGAAAATACTCAAAAATCCTAAAATGCATGCTTATTTCAGAAGACACTAACATGGTATTTTCTGGCTCATAAACTCAGTATATATGCCATGCCACAGCCCAGCAAAACACCTGGGAAGAGCCCTAGGATGAAATATGCCACCAGTTGGCCGTTCAACAATCATCAAAAATTCACAATCGGTATAAATTCCAGCTGCTGTTTTAGCACTGTGAGTCATGGGTAACGACCTTATTCTTCTTGTCAGACAGACAGGTACAGAAGTACAGCCATCTTCCAACTTGTTTTGGGACATGGGTCTGCAGGTTTAACCTCTGAAGGCAGAATCTCAAGTAAGAAAGGTTTCTCTAAAGCTGATGATAAAAATACCCATTTGAAATAAAGAATATCAAGTGTTGCCATCAGCCTTCAGACCCACTATCAGATTCTCCCATATTGTCAAAAATGGGGTCTTGCAGCCCCGCAGGTCAACAAGCAACTGCACTTTTTCTGCTTAAGCAAAAATCACAGGGAATAGTCTTACATATTTAAATATTATGCTCACTTGTAAGAGCCACGTAGAGGTAAATGCAAGAGCTTGGAATACTAAATCAATCCAAATCTATCGCAAGGCTCAACAGGATTTTCACTGTCTGGCACAGAAAGCTTGAAATTCGCTTGGGTAGCGAAAACCAATCCATACTCCAGCACTGATTTCAAAATACTCATTTACTTATTACTTCATAAAGAGGACATAGACAAATCAGAGATGTTTAATGCTTTCTTCACCTTGGTCTTCAACACTGAAGATAGGCTCTGGGATCCCCAGAGCCCTGGGCTAAAGAACCATGGTTGTGAGAATTATAAACTCCCAATTAACCCAATTTTGTGTGGGATTTGCTGCTCCAGCTAGATCTAAGTCAATGGGGCCTGATGGGATTCATCTGAGGTTGGCTGATGTGATAGTGAGACCTCTTTCCATGATTTTTCCACATTCTTGGGAACCTGGAGAGATCCCGGTTGACTGGAAGCTGGCAAATGTCCCAATCTACATGAACAGCAACAGGGATGACTCCAGCAACTACAGGCCTGTCAGCCTCACTTTTGTGCCTCGCAAAATTATCATAGAATAGAATCATAGAATCATAGAATGCTAGGGATTGGAAGAGACCTCGAAAGATCATCTAGTCCGATCCCCCTGCCAGAGCAGGAACACCTCGATGAGGTTACACAGGAAGGTGTCCAGGTAGGTCTTGAATGCCTTCAGAGTAGGAGACTCCACAACCTCCCTGGACAGCCTGTTCCAGTGCTCTGTTACCCTCACTGTGAGGGTTTAAGTGGAACCTTTTATGTTCCAGCTTAAACCCATTACCCCTTGTCCTACCATTGTTTGTCACTGAGAAGAGCCTGGCTCCATCCTCGTGACACTCACCCTTTGTATATTTGTAAACATTAATAAGGTCAGCCCTCAGTCTCCTCTTCTCCAAACAAAAGAGACCCAGCTCCCTCAGCATTTCCTCATAAGGGAGATGCTCCACTCCCTTAGTCATCTTGGTTGCCCTATGCTAGACTCTCTCCAGCAGTTCCCTGTCCTTCTGGAACTGAGGGGCCCAGAACTGGACACTATATTCCAGGTGTGGTCTCACCAGGGCAGAGTAGAGGGGAAGGAGAACCTCTCTCGACCTACTAACCACCCCCCTTCTAATACACCCCAGGATGCCATTGGCCCTCTTGGCCACAAGGGCACAGTGCTGGCTCATGGTCATCCTGCTGTCCACCAGGATCCCCAGGTCCCTCTCCCCTACACTGCTCTCTAATGGATCATTCCTCAACTTATACTGGAACTTGGGGTTGTACCTGCCTAGACGCAATACTCTACATTTGCCCTTGTTATATTTCATTAAATTTTTCCCTTGCCCAACTCTCCAGCCTGTCCAGGTCTCGCTGGATGGCAGCACAGCCTTCTGGTGTGTCAGCCACTCCTCCCAGCTTGGTGTCATCAGCACATTTGCTGATAGTACACTCTAGTCCCTCATCCAAGTCATTGATGAATATATTGAACAGTACTAGCCCCAGCACTGACCCTTGAGGCACTCCACTAGATACAGGCCTCCAACCGGACTCTGCCCCATTGACCAAGACTCTCTGGCTTCTTTCCTTCAGCCAGTTCACAGTCCACCTCACTACCCGATTGTCCAGACCACACTTCCTCAGTTTAGCTATGAGAATGCTGTGGGAGACTGTGTTAAATGCTTTACTGAAGTTAAGGTAGACCACATCCACCGCCCTGCCATCATCTATCCACCTCGTTGTATCTTCATAAAAGGCTATGAGGTTGGTCAAGCACAACTTCCCCTTGGTGAAGCCATGTTGACTGCCCCTAATGACCCTCTTATCCTTGATATGCCTTGAGATGGCACCAAGGATAAGTCGTTCCATTACTTTCCCAGGGATGGAGATGAGGCTTACCGGTCTATAATTACCTGGGTCTTCCTTCTTGCCCTTTTTGAAGACTGGGTTGACGTTAGCTTTCCTCCAGTCCTCAGGCACCTCTCCTATCTCCCAAGACTTGGAAAAGATGATGGAGAGTGGTCCAGCAATGACATCAGCCAGCTCCCTCAGCACCCGTGGGTGCATCCCATCTGGGCCCATGGATTTGTGGATGTCCAGACTGCCTAATTGTTCCTTAACCCAGTCCTCATCAACCAAGGCAAATTCTTGCATCGTCCTGACTTCCTCTGGGGCCTCAGGGATTATGGAGAATTATTATGGAGAATTATGGAGAATATTATTCTGGGAGTTACTGAAAAACGTCTGAAAGACAATGCAGTCAGTGGTCCCAGCCAGTATAGGTTCATGAGGGGAAAGTCCTGCTTAAAAAAAAAAACCAGTTTCTTTCTACAACAAGGTAGAAACAACTAGTTGACCAAGTGAAGCCTGTCAATGTGATATTTTTGGATTTCAGCAAAGCCTTTGATACTATCTCTCACAATATCCTCCAGGACAAGATGTTCAGCACACAGCTGGTAAACACACAATGGAGTGGCTGATGGGCTGGGCTCAAAGGATTCTAGTAAACGGGGTTGTGTCAGGCCGGTGACCAGTACGTGGCAGGGTTCCACAGGGATCCATCTTAGGGCCAGCACTCTTCAATATCTTTATAAATGACTCAGACACAGGACTTGAGGGAATACTAAGTAAGTTCGCTGATGACACAAAATTGGGAGGAGCTGTTGACACACTCAAGGGCGGAGAGGCCATGCAAAGGGATCTGGACAAATTGGAGAACTGGGCAATCACCAACCATATGAAGTTTAACAAGGACAAGTGGCAGATTTTTCACCTGGGACACAGCAACCCTGTCTGTACATACAGACTGGGGAATGAGATGCTGGAAAGCAGCTCTGCAGAGAGGGATCTGGAAGTTCTGGTCAATGGCAAGTTGAACATCAGCCAACAGTGTGCCCTGGCAGCCAAGAGGGCAACCGTGTCCTGGGTGCATCCAGCACAGCATTGACAGCCGGGCGAGGGAGGTGATTGTCCCGCTCTGCTCTGCACTGGTGCGGCCTCACCTGGAGCACTATGTGCAGTTCTGGGTGCCACAGGATTAAAAAGGTATAAAGCTACTGGAGAGTGTCCAGAAGAGGGCCATGGAGTTGGTGAAGGGTTTGGAGGGGAAGCCATATGAGGAGCAGCTAAAGTCACTCAGTTTGTTCAGTCTGGAGAAGAGGAGACTGAGGGGAGACTTCATTGCAGCTACAGCTTCCTCACAAGGGGAGGAGTGGAGGCAGGCACTGATCTCTTCTGTCTGGCAACCAATGAAAGAACCTGAGGGAATGGCAGGAAGATGTGCCAGGGGAGGTTCAGGTTGGACATTAGGAAAAGGTTCTTCACACAGAGGGTGGTGGAGCACTGGAACAGGCTTCCCAGGGACGTGTGTCAGCCCCAAGCCTGACAGTGTTCAAGAAGCAATTGGACAATGCCCTCAGACACATGGTGTGAATTTTGTGGTTGTCCTAAGCAGGCACAGGAATTGGACTTGATGATCCCTGTGGGTCCCTTCCAACTCAGGACATTCTATGATTCTATGATTCAGGAACCAGTATTCAATCCCCTCCTAGGGCTTAAACACTTTTAAGAGTAAAATTATAGCTTCAGTACAGGATAATATTAATACCTTACACAATAAGGTCCTTCCATGAGGCACAATGAGCCTCATGGTAAGTAAACCTAAGTACTTGCCTCCTAAGTATCAACAGAGGAGAATTTGGAAATTGAGGATGAGGGCACTTAGCAAATGAGAGTTTTATGAATCGCACCTCCATGTATAATGTTTGATTTCCTGCCATAAAATTGTAAAGTCAATTTCCTCTACATTTTCAATGAAGTCTTGATGTGACCTCAGTGGCATAAAATGCTAATAATCTCTATACCTTAAAGACTAAAGTAAAATATTAGTTTTCCTTGTTGTTCTCTTGAGGTAGACCTGAAGGGAAGTAGGAAAGGAAAGGAAAGAAAAATGCTTCCTAATATTGCCTTAGCCCAGAAGATTACGTCACCATTTCAATAAAACACAAAGCAATTAAAAAAAAATAATAATAAACTCAGTGCATACTTTCTACTCCAGTTTTATCCTTAGGAATTTATGATTTAAAGAAACTTAAAAACTAATAGCTAATTTTCATATAAAAGGTATATACCAAGCATATTTATGCATACTTTTTGGAAAGTAACCTTCAAATATCGTCTGACCTCCTTTTTGTTTTAAATTATGTGTGTATACAATACATATTTTTATTCATATACATATGAATATACATGCTTTATATATAATGTACACACATGAATCTAAAAATCATGGACAAATTTTTCAGCCAAGCTGAAAGTCTTCTGCTGTCTTCTGCCAGCTCCTTTTCTGAGGTGTAGTCTAGGGGAAAGTGATTCACTTTGTAATAGTATTTGGGCATTCAAAAGTAAACTCATCTTCTGGAGAGTTGCTCCAAAACTGTGCAACAAATCTCCATTAATGACAAACCTCTGATAACTTCCTGATCATTATGAAAAGGTCCTGCCTTTAACAGCCTTCTGCCAATTTAAATGCAACACTACACAAAAATAAATTACTACTCTAAAATACATGAATGAGTACAATAGCAAAGGGATGGAAACCATACATATCTATATCTGTTGCAAACAGTTATTTTTTCATATGTGCATCTTAGGTAGTATGGTTTAAGATGAACTACACAAGCACTTTGAATGTACAATTGGATAGTGAAAGGTATGGACATCTGTCCCTTCTGTCAGCACCCACAGTACAGTTCCCATGTAAAAATAATATTTTCAAACTTTTCAAACTTTCCAGCACTATTTAGTCAACAAAAATAGCCCTTTCAGCTACGTATCAGACTCGCCAAAGTGAGAGAGTCCACTGAGAGCCTAGGGTTTCTATAGTCAAAATGAATACAAATTTTAGCAAATGGCCCACGAACAATATCCCTCAAGAACACAGAAAATTCCTATCAATGACTCCTCATCAAAGCTGCCAACAGGGTGAATTAATTCACACAACTGAGCACTCATGGTCTTCCATTCGTTAGCTCTTGAAACATTGATTATACTTATTCCTATTGAACACTGCTCCCTAGGGTCTTAATAAGTTGCTTTGATGAAATAAAAAAAACAACATGTAAACCTTTGTTAAGTGTATTTCCTTTTCCATAAAAACTCTTTTCTTTCAAGCTGTCTCTGAATTGGAAATCCTCCTGTGAACAGATTCCAGGGAAGGACCAAACTTAACAAAAGGAACTGTAAAAGTGTTTAAACCTTCTTGTAAACATAGCTTGAAATGGCCAACAGGAAACTAACATAAATCACACTGAAACACGTGAATAAAAGTTTAGGAGGAAAAAGCACCTAATATTTTATTCTGAATTATTTACCCCTGTGCATTAAAAAAGAACTGAAAAAAAAAGTTGGCAGGATTTACGCTGCTCTTATTTAAACTGCTTTGCTTATCCTTATTTCTGAGAGAGCTATAAAGGGACTCACATGGAGAGAAAAGTGCAATGCTGCTTTTCCAGTATAATTTTATTAGATTCATAGTGCATGACTGAAAGTTCATCGTAAACAGCTGATTGGGTTTTAAAGCTGTGGATAATCAGCTGGGTAAATTACCATTTACTGTCTTTGGGACTTATATACTCTGGGAACACAAGCCCATCAGCAACTGACTGGTGTATTATACTCCCTGGTGTCATATGGGGCAGAGCTATGGACCTTGAAGAAAGCAAATGAATATCGACTTGCAGTGATAGAGATGACATGTCTCAGGAGGATCTCTGATGTTAACAGAAGACAGAAACTGAGAAGTAATGACACCAGAAGCACACTGTGAATAAAAGCTGCAAGCTGCCATGAGAGAACTGGAAATGCTGCTGCGTGGAAGGTACCTGCATATGACCTTTCATAAAAAAAAAAAACAAGAAGTTCTTTCTCTGTAAAACCTCTCCAGCTAGACACAGTGAAAACATATCCATACAGTACCAAAAACAAAAACATCAAATGTGACTTCAACATATCTAAGTTTGTGACTATTCACAAACCTATGTCAGACCTCAAAGCTGGGAAGATGGTAGAGAAAAGCATTTACCATTTGCATTAACAACTAATCTTTTCAGGAATTTCTGAAGTAGCATTTTATTCCAAACTGTAACAGGCTCTTAAAAAAATGAAATGAAAAACACTATTTAAAAAAAAAAAACAAAAACAAAACACATTTCAACTGTTTATTACAATAATTTTCAAATGCTTTTAACTTTCTCCATTTTTTTTCCACCTGCCCTTGATGTGATGTTTGGTTAGATTGCAACAACACTTGTGATTTCATCTCTGGCTTGGTGCTAATCTGAACACAGCTTTATTAACATCCAAGTGTAAATACGGGAACAAGATTGTTATACTCATTTTTGTTTCACAGATCAAAAACTTGTGCTTGATATTACTCCAGAGTAGAGTATCTACAATAGGTGGAAATACCATACAGCATCTACAAGTTGTAGAAATAGAGAATCTGTGAGTGGGGAATTTCAAGGCCTTTATTCTCTATAGTTGACTGGACCAAATTTAATTACTTCCTCAGGACACTATAATATTTAGTGTTCTCTTTTTGTTGTCGGTTCTTTCAACATACATTTTTTCAAAACACAAAAATGAGGGAGAGAACGGAAAGAGTAATTTATTTTCACAGAATCACAGAATGTTAGGGATCAGAAGGGACCTCAAAAGATCATCTAGTCCAATCCCCCTGCCGGAGCAGGAACACCTAGATGAGGTTACACAGGAATGTGTGCAGGTGGGTTTTGAATGTCTCCAGAGAAGGAAACACTACAACATCCCTGGGCAGCCTGTTCCAGTGTTCTGTCACCCTCACTGTGAAGATGTTTCCTCCAAATAGACAGGCGTCCAAATAGACTCCATCCCATTGACCACAACTCTCTGGCTTCTTTCCTTCAGCCACTTCTCAGTCCACCTCACTACCCGATTCTTCAGACCACACTTCCTCAGTTTAGCAGCCAGGATGCTGTGGGAGACTGTGCCAAATGCTTTACTGAAATCAAGACAGACCACATCCACTGCTTTACCATCATCTCTCTACCTGGTTATTTTCCCCTTCTCTTTTTCAAGGAAAGTGAAAGAAAACAGCAACAGTAGCTAGTTAACATTTCAATTATGTCAGAGCTGTTTTGTGCCTGGTTATACTACATCAAGAGTCACACAACTTGAAGGAAAACACTGTTTTTTAATTGATTTTTAAATTTTTACTCCTGTTTTTTCTTTACTTTTGTACATTTATGTTAATTTAATTGTAAACACACATAAAAATAAAATAGTTCCAGCTATATTAACTTGCCAATTAAAATCACTGTGCTTATAATAAACATATGTAATGTGTAATTTCAAAGAGAATCTCCTTGCAAATTAGAGATTAGAAGACTGAAGCTACAAAGATACTCAAATAAATTATTAAGGAAGCAGTATGTTAAGCACCTGAAACATTATACAATATTACAGGAAGAGGTGGATTTGTCAAGACCAATCCGTATCAATCCAGCTAAAATTTACAGAAACACAGAATGTCTGGTGTTGGGAGGGACCTCTGGAGATCATCTAGTCTAACCCACCTGCAAAAGCAGGTTCACTAGAGCAGATTGCCCAGGAATGTGTCCAGGCAGGTTTTGAATATCTCCAGAGAAGGAGAATCCACAGCCTCTCTGGGCAGCCTGTTCCAGTGCTCTGGCACTCTCAAAGTAAAGAAGATTTTCCCCATATTCAGATGGAACCTCCTATGTTTCAGTCTCTGCCTGTTGCCCATCATCCTGTCATTGGGCTCCACTGAAGAGTCTGGTCCCATCCTCTTGACATCCACCTTTGAGATATTTATAAACATTTATGTGATCCCCTCTCAGCCTTCTCTTCTCCAGGCTGAACAGACTCAGCTCTCTCAGCCTCTCCTGTTGGTCACACATTTTTGGTGCACCCCAGGATACCACTGGATTTCTTGGCCAAAAGGGCACATTGTTGACTCATGGTCAACCTGTTGTCAACCAGAACTCCCAAGGGCTCTGCAGTGCTGCTTTTCAGCAGGTCAACCCCTAACCTGTACTGGTGCCTGGGGTTATTCCTCCCCAGGTGCAGGACCCTACCCTTACCCTTGTTGAACATCATTAGGTTCTTCTTTGTCCAGTCCTCCAGCCTGTCCAGGTCACGCTGAATGGCAGTATAGTCTTCTGGTGTCTCAACCATTCTTCCCAGTTTGGTACCATCAGCAAACTTGCTGAGGATGCACTCAGTCTTTTCATCCAGGTCACTGATGAACAGGTTGAACAGGACTGGACCTAATACTGACCCCTGGGGAGCATCACTAACTACAGGCCTCCAACCAGACTCTGCACCATTGATCACAACTCTCTGACCTCTGCCATACAGCCAGTTCATGATCCATCTCACCATGGATTCACCCAGCCCACACTTCCTGAGCTTACATCTGAAGGTGTTGTGAGAGACAGTGTCAAAAGCCTTGCTGAAGTCAAGGTAGACAATGTCCACTGCTCTCCCCTCATCTACCCAGCCAATCATAGCATCATAGAAGGCTATCAGGTTCGTCAAACATAATTTCCCTTTGGTGAACCCATGCTGATTACTCCTGATAACCTTCTTTTCCTCCACATGCTTGGAGATGACCTTCAGAATGAGCTGTTCCATCACCTTTCTAGGGATGGAGGTGAGGCTGATTGGCCTGTAGTTTCCTGAGTCATCCTTTTTGCCCTTTTTGAAGGCTGGAGTGATGCTGGCTTTCTTCGAGTCCTCACGCGCTTCTTCTGTTCTCCAAGACCTTTCAAAGATGATGGAGAGCAGCTTAGCAATAACATCTGCCAACTCTCTCAGCACTCATGGATGCATCCCATAGGGGCCCATGAATCTGTGGGTGTCCAGATTGTCTAAATGATCTCTAACCTGATCCTTCTCAACCAAGGGAAGTCTTCCTTTGACAGACTTTCTCTCCTACCTCTAGGGTCTGGGATACCTGAGGGCTGGTCTTAGTAGTAAAGATGGAAGCAAAGAAGGCATTCAGTAACTCTGCCTTCTCTGTGTCACCCATCACCAGGGCATCCTCCTCATTCAGCAACAGACCTACATTTTCCCTAACCTTCCTTTTGTTGCTGATATACTTGAAGAAGCCCTTCTTGTTGTCCTTGACATCCCTGGCCAGATTTGCTTCCTAGTGGAGCTTGGCCTTCCTCACCACATCCCTGCATACTCTAACAGCCTCCTTATATTCCTTCCAAGCGGTCTGTCCCTTTTCTCACATTACATAAACATCCTTCTTCCACCTGAGTTTTCACTGGAGCTCCTTACTCATTGATGCTGGCCTCTTACTGATGCCGGCAAACCCGGTGCTGTGTAAGCCATCCCATCATCAAAAAAACCAAAACTGTGGTTGTGACACCAACCACGGAGCCATGTGTTAATGGCATTCACCCATCTGTTTCTTCTAATGTCACTGCCCATGACTGAAAGAAAAGAGAAGAACATAACCTGTACTCCTGATTCCCTCAACCAACCATCCCAAGGCCTTGAAGTCTCTTTTAATTTCCCTTGGATTATGCGTTGCAACCTCATCACCACCTACATGAAAGACCAGTAATGGGTAGTAGTCCAAGGGCCGTACCAGGCTAGGACACTTCATGGCAATGTGCTTAACCCACACCCCAGGAAGGCAGCAGAAGTCCCTAAGAGAAGGGTCCTTCCAGCATATTGGACCCTCCATACGCCCCAGAAGGGAGTCACCTACAAATATAACCCTTCTTTTATTTCTTGTGGACATGCTCGTAATACAGGGGGTAGGCCTTTCAGATCATGTGAGCACCTGTGGTGTAGATGGTGTAGATGACCCTTCATTTTAATTGGCCGTTGATTTGCTTTCCAGTTCCAGAGCCTCATACATGTTGCCTAGGGGCACCTGGGAGGGTGGGGCAGGCAAGGAGATGTTTCACCTGCTACCTCAGGTATGGACTTGTTTTCATTCACCCCTTTCCCTTGACCTACAGTCTTCAGTCAGTCAGGGAGAGGGTAATGGACTCTCTTGGTCTTGGTTACTTGGTGGTGGCCTTTTGTGTCTCAGGGAGGCCAGAGCTTGATCCCACCACTCTCTTTTCTTCTTCGCCTCCCTGATGCTTTGCAACCTTTCTGCCTTCTTTTTTAGCTCTACTACCAGGCTGAGCAGGACATCCACCTGATCACATCCCACAGAGCTCTTCTCTCTCTAACCATTCCATGCCAGTGAGAGACTCTGGCATTCCCTGCAGCCCGAGGTCTGGACAGTTGCATGCTTCCTTGGCAGGTTTGTTTGGGTTGCTGCCTCCCTCGGGGCAAATGCAAGGGACTTACCTTTTGTCTGGGTGGCTACCATAGTTAGGTTCCTCCTGCAAAGGTGATAACCACTAGCTGCACTAATCTCTTGAGCTGACAGAGCTTCCTTTCGCTTCCCACTTGCCCTTCCATGCAAATTGCCATGCTAAGAAGTGCCTCACGCCTGGTTGCTGGCTCTGTTGACTGCACTCCTGGTCACCTGTGCTCCCTAGGGGCCGTTTAAATTTCATGGCAATGCCCCCTCCGCATCGGCCTCACTCCTGAGATCTGCTGCCTCTCAGCACAAATAGCAGAACTGCCTCTTCCTCGGGTTTCCCTGCCTCCAGGAAGCCCGCTGTCTGCCCAGTCTAGTGCTCAGCCATGCTCAGTCATTTTATGACAGGGCTACAGAAAATGGAAAAATAAATAGTTGCACTATTTCTTGACTTTAATATGTTTTTTTAAAGACAACATAAATGACATTACATAACCAAACAGGCAAAACTAATATAGCCAACGATTTTTCAACTTTCCTCATTTATGGATCAATAACTATTCTGCAGCAGAGGTATGGCCATGCTGTAGACTTTACATATATAAAATTACTGATTTCCATTGCCTGTTGTAAACTGTTTAGAAGCAATGGATGCTGTCTGTCCCAAGGACCCCATAGAACACAGCTGCATGATGACATTAGAGTTGTCTTTACAGCAACCACTACAAGTCTGAGTATCAACAATTTTATGTCAAATTAAGGGGTTATTTCAACCTAGGAATGGATTCTGGGCTTGTTCCTTCCATTAATAACCCAGATGGCAAAATAAAGAGACTCTGTGTACATCACCCAGATCTTTGCAAGCAGTTGGACCATTGGTTCAGAATTCTAAGTAATCTTGATACAGAAATAGCCTGAAATAAGTTAAAAAAAATAAATTAGGAGTAGCAACTTAGTCAGCTATGCCACCCCAAAAAAGAACATGGTATTTAGAGTGGGCTGCAAACTGAATACAGCTCACAATGTAACACTGTTCCAAAAGAAGGATGTTCAAAATAAATCACTTTGAAACAACACTAAAAGGAGCATCACTATTGCGTTCACTTCTATTTTTTCCATTTCATTTCTATATAGCTTAAAAATCTGTACTTCCCCCACCTGTTTTCTTACAGCAAAGAACTACTCTTCCTTCTTTAGAACTGGTATGGAGTTTGTGGCACAGCATTTGCGTAAAAATTAGGGGGCATGGGCTTAAACTCTGCCAGGGGAAATTTAGGCTGGTTATTAGAAAGAAATTCTTTACAGAGAGAGTGGTCAGGCATTGGAATGGCCTGCCCAGGGAGGTGGTGGACTCGCCGTCCCTGGAGGTTTTTAAACTGAGATTGGACATGGCACTTAGTGCCATGATCTAATAAACGGACTAGAGTTGGACCAAGGGTTGGACTCGATGATCTCTGAGGTCTTTTCCAACCCAGTCGATTCTGTGATTCTGTGATTCTGTGATTCTGTGATTCTGTGATTTTTTGTCACTTGATTCCAGGTCGAATTCTACACCAACTCTTTGTTTCAGATTCACAGTGCTTTTTAACCACAGTATCAGTAACAAAATCAATACTGTGCTTAATTTTTCATTTACCCACCTCCAACTTTGGAACCCAGATCTGTGGGATCAGTCCAGGGTAAAAGTTCATGCTCTGACAAAACATTTTCATTACATCAGCTACCTCATCCTGAGTCAGCAATGCACATTGGCAGATGAAGTTGTAGGTAAGCATTACTGCTGATAATGAAATCACAGTTTTCATTAAAACAAGCTTATTCTATGCCAACTTCTCAGGTGCTTCTTGCTATGTCCACAGTTGGGTTTATGCACAGGTTAGCAATTACATTCTGAACCAAGTCAATATTATTCAAAAATAACAACAAAATAAATTAATTACTCTATGATCCTTCAAACAGGATGCATGTAGATTTTCTGTCAGAAAACTGTACAAAGGAAGACTGACTTCTTGCTAGTATTTTATTTAAATTAGATGGTCTGAGTATAAGAGCACAGACTGGCTTTCACAAACAGACGTTTTTCTCCAGGGTTTTATTATGACAAGAGAAATTCCCTCCTTCTTAGGTCTATACCACAGTCTAGCTGCTGGGACAAAGAGAAATGAAAGTTGCAATGAGAACAACTGAGGTGTCTCTCTCCCCTTGGCCTCTTTTTCATACAGTGATGTTTGATGGAACATAAGATTAGAAATACTTTCTGTATCTTTTTATACTTGTCCAGGTTGTCATCATTAAAAAGTGAGGCTTCAATGCTATTGTTAAACCTTGGATAAAACTCAGATGTAAATATTTCATGCTGTAAATTTATATATTATTGTCAGAACTGCTGTGTATATCATGTACCAATGTCAGAGAAGAAGTGAACTGTCATCATTTTCACAATCATGTTCAAGATTTCCTGCATGTCCCTGGAATACTGATCAAGAAACACATGATGGCTACTAGACTAGTTTCTGCACTTTCCTGTAAAAATAATATCAAATTGATTTCTACAACCAACAAACTACCCTAGACTTGAATTATGGTATATAGCCATTTTCACATGGCAACCTGCCATATCCTTTTTTATCCTTGCATTTATCTTGATCAGAACTTTACCGTACTTTAATCCAAAGATCTTAAAAAGGATGCTATTCTTCTTTCCAGAAAAATATTTTATGAATACTGTCTTTCTTAACAATAATTATGAATTAACATCTCTGGATAATATTCACATTAGGATATCCATATCTATTTGCCATTTCTTTGACACTGATAATGTGATAATTGAACTTGAACAAATAAGAGGACATAATCAAGAGTTCGGCAAGATATCCCCGTGATCAGGGTGTTTGACAGCATATACACCACATGTTGTCCAAAATGCAATCCATGTTAAGTCAAAAGCTACAGAAGTGCAACTGGTTTCTACAAGCACTGCCAAAAGATAAAAATGTGATAAACTAGTCCACGTAAATATTTAACGCTTTTTAAACTGAAGGGAAATAGCATTGTGCAAATTGCAAACTAAGGTCATGTTGACATGTTTCTATCATTAACAAAAAAGTACCCAAAGCAATTTGAGCATTTCTGCAATGCATATGGATGTTTAATGTATATTATTTTGCTATCAACTGTGTATTTTCTAGCAAAAATGTAGTTTTCTCTAAGATAACAAAGATAACAACTAGAGAACTGGGCAATCACCAACCATATGAAATTTAACAAGGGCAAGTGGCAGATTTTTCACCTGGGACACGGCAACCCTGGCTGTACATACAGACTGGAGGATGAGATGCTGGAAAGCAGCTCTGCAGAGAGGGATCTGGAAGTTCTGGTCAATGGCAAGTTGAACATGAGCCAACAGTGTGCCCTGGCAGCCAAGAGGGCAACCGTGTCCTGGGTGCATCCAGCACAGCATTGACAGCCGGGCGAGGGAGGTGATTGTGCCGCTCTGCTCTGGTGCGGCCTCACCTGGAGCACTGTGTGCAGTTCTGGGTGCCACAGAATAAAAAAGACATCAAGCTACTGAAGAGTGTCCAGAAGAAGGCTATGAATTTGGTTAAGGATTTGGAAGGGAAGCCGTATGAGGAGCGGCTAAAGTCACTCAGTTTGTTCAGCCCGGAAAAGAAGAGACTGAGGGGAGACCTCATTGCAATCTACAGCTTCCTCACAAGGGGAGGACTGGGGGCAGGCACTGATCTCTTCTCTTTAGCAACCAATGACAGAACCCAAGGGAACAGTGGGGAGATGCACCTGGGAAGGTTCAGGTTGGACGTGAGGAAAAAGTTCTTCACACAGGGGGTGGTGGAGCACTGGAACAGGATCCCCAGGGACGTGTCACAGCCCCAAGCCTGACAGTGTTCAAGAAGGAATTGGACAACACCCTCGGACACATGGTGTGAATTTTGGGGTTGTCCTATACAGTGGCAGGAGTTGGACTCGATGATCCCTGTGGGTTTCTTTCAATTCAGAACATTCTGTGATTGATTCTATGGTTGATTGACAGGTGCCAAGCTACTCTAATGCTGTTGAACCAACATCAATGTGCAATAGCTGTGTTGATTTAACATTTTTCTCATTTCAAATGCTCCGTGCAATCTTAGGATTTTCCAAGAAACAAAATATATTTGTAATTATTCAAAATATTTAAGAATATAACAGAGATATTGTGGCTTTCAGTACTTAAAAGGGGCTTATAAGAAAGATGGGGACAGGCTTTTTAGCAGGGCCTGTTGTGATAGGACAAGGGCTAATGGATTTAACCTAAAGGAGGGAAGAATCAGGCTAAACATGAGGAAGAAATTTTTTCCAATGAGGTGGGTGAAACACTGGCACAGGTTTCCCAGAGAGGTGGTAGATGCCCCATTCCCTGAAACATTCAAGGCCAGGCTGAACGGGGCTCTGAGCATCCTGATCTGGTTGAAGATGTCCCTGCTCATTGCAGGGAGGTTGGACTAGATGAGTTTGGAAAGTCTCTTCCAAGCCAAACTACACCGGGATCCTGTGATAACTCTTGGCTAATAAAAAATTTTGATAAAATATGCAACATTTAGACTGATTTGGTTGTTCTAGTTACATAAGACAAATATTTTGTGGCAAAAGTAATATTACAATTAGGAAAAAGGGATTCTTCCTCTGTTCAGCAAAGAAGTAAATAAATATAGTTTGGTCTGCTGAAATACAACTCCATAATATATGCATACATTTTTTTCCATTGTAAAATTAAAATTTAAGATTATGTAAATGAGATTTTACATTACAAGCACTTTTTCAAGCCTACAAGCAGGGACATTTTAAAATGTCAAAACACTAAATTTGGGGTTTGGTGGGGTTTTTTTCCCTTTATTTTGGTGATGGTGTTGTTTGGTTTTTGGGGACTTCTTTTGTTCTGTTTTGCCTTTTTTCTATGTTTGTTTGCTTGTTTTAATCTTTAACAATAATATTTAGGAATAATTTAGTTGCCATATTGACCCAGAATTAATCAATAATTAATTTTGAGAATTCATTGTAATTCTTCTGGAAATTCATTTTTAGTCAAGTTACTACCCCAGAAATAGATTTCCCTGTCACTTGGTGGCAACACATTTGCATACAGAGCTGTTTTATCAAAAAATAAGAATGGAAATAATATAATGCCAAAGGAATAGACTTTATGGAGAAAGAAGAAATTCCTTTTCCTTTTCTGTAGCTCTATTTAAACATGTGTTTAGTCTATAGAGAAATAATTTCCTTTCTGTGGCAAAAATTTAATAGCCAGTTTAATTTCACTTTTTCCACTATCAGCACTGCTGCTGCTTAATTTATTAAGCAATTTATAGAGAGTATACACATTCTGAGAACACAGAGAAAGATAATCTAGTCATTTATTCAGATAAACATCCACATATTTATCCTTCTTCCATAAAACAAATGAGTCCTAACACCCAGAGAAATCAATTTTTTAATCTCCATCTCCATTTTATCTTAGTACTGTTTTCTTAAAGAGTACCTTTTCAGACATACTCCTGTTTGGCTTCAGTGCTCCCAGCAACAGCGCTCCTGTCTTCTTCCCCCTGGAGCAGCAGGTAAAGTTGCGACAAGCATCCTTTGATAGAAATTCTGTAACTGTGTAGTCTAAGGTAAGTTTGAGGCTTCACTCAGTAAGTGAACAGTCCAGCCACTTTGAAGCTATATGTCTAGTAACTCTAAGAGAAATAAATCACTGTCTCTTTCTGGAATGAGGACCAAAGATTGGCTTTGCTGACAAAGTCCTTGTACAAACCACCATAAGCCTTTTGCTCAGACCAAAAGAGAGCACCAATATATGGGAAAATGCTGCTGCTCACCTTCTCACTCCTGCTTTTTTATGGCATCTGCCTTAACTCCTCAGTGAACCAACAGGTCAAAGGAATATCAGTCACTTCCACTCCTCCTCTTATTATCAATATATTACAGGACTACAGAGCTCAGATGTTAATATGGTTGAAATCAAAGAAGCATAAGTGAAACTGAATACAAAGTGTTCTGAGTTCATGTATCCATTTAAAATACAGATTTTTTTCATAACAGTGCACTAATGAAATATAAGTTGTCCAACCACACAACTATTTTGTTTCAGATGTCTGCAACAAGAATGGTTAGACTCAATGAGAGCAAATATATGCTTAGCTCAGTATGATCACCAGTGAATGAAAAGGGAACTGTATGAGGATGGGGCAAACGCACAGTAGCTTATCCCAAAATAGTCTTCTCAGTCCAGCAGTGATAGCTTATATAATATCCCTTAAGGATTTTTTTTCCCTTGACCTGTCCAGTAGGACTTTTATTTGTTTGCTTTTGGGGTTTTGTTTTCTATTTAGTTGTTTATCACCCAAAACTCCTGTGGCAAGGAGTTCCACAATCCATTTGCATGTTACATGAAGAACCAACCACCCATTAAATGACAACCATCATTTCCTGTAAAGACACAACCAAACGATTATTTGCTATTTATTCCCTTTGATTCCCTCATAACTCCCTGAAACTTTCATTGCACCACACTCGGCTCTACACACCCATCCCACCTTATTTGTCTTCCTACAGAAGTATTTTTTCATTCTTTGTATCAATTTTTAAACTTTTTGGTCCTTTCATGATTCAATAATGTCCAATTTGACATGTAAGAGTCAGAACTTCAGGCAGTATTCAAGATGCAGCTGAAACATGGATTTAAACAATGGCCTAATAATGATCTCTGTTTGGCCCTCCATTCTTTGTCTAGTAATTCCAAACATCAAGTCACTTCTTTTTTTTTTTTGAGTGAAACAATATAGTATAGTCAACACTGTCATTTAGGACAACACCAGTATCTTGTTCTTGAGCAGTAACAGTCTGCTCAAAGCCCATCATTTAAGATATTTTTGTCCCCAGGGTGCATCATCTAGATTGAATTTTATCTGTCATTATTTTGTCTCCCAGTTACTTAAGATCAATCCACCTCTGCTAGAAATGCTGAAGTAACCTTTATTTCATTCTGCTTTGTAGACTGCCCCACTGGCAAGGATAGAGTCCCTGTCTGGCACCAGACTTATCTCTCTGATTGAACCCCCAAGTCAAACAATGGGGATGACAGCAAACCACGGGACATAATACTAGCCTGAAAATCTCAGTCCATAAAGGTGAATGTTGGTGCAGCATCTGACACGTTAAAACTATCAAGTGGTCCTACTACTAAAGCTGAGGGTGACAGGGCATTAGATTAAGTTAGCTTGAAGTTACATGTTTTTTATTAATATTACGTGGAAAAACTTGTATCTTATCTAAGTTAAAAGCAAGTTTTAAATATTGTCAACTCCATTCTGCAGGATGGAAACTGTAGTTCTTCAGCAGCTCTACTGATGTACAATCAATAGTATGTACAAATATCCATATATGCAAAGATGCGACTGCCAAAATTGGAGGGTGAGTGGGATGTTTCTGTTTTTCCTTTTCAAAGTTGTGAGGAGCAGCACTTTTTTGTTTACTCAGTCTTCGCCAAGAGTGTTGAACTTCTATCTTTCTTTACTCCAGTGTTGATCCAATATGTCCTCCTGAAAGTAATGGCTATTTTATTTTGGCTGTTGATACTGTTGTATCAAGGTACAATAATGAAAGCAGCTCACTGATTTTCCCACGGTGGTTTTCTTCTCATACTCATTTTTACCCTACTGTAGCAGTATCGGTCAAGCGTGTTAAAGACAATTGCAGTCAGAGCACTTCAAAAAAGTGAACTGAATATTGTTTCTTGATTCCTCTGATCTGCAGCCTTGAGCAAATTATTGTAACAGCCCTGTATAATGTTTTCAATAGGAAATTTTTATTATACTTTAGATATTGTAAGACTCATTCAATGCAGAGGCCCTTGATCAAAGAGCACTTTATAAATATAGGGGCTTTAATTTTACATTGATTTCTCTCTCACAAAATCCTATTGTAATTGGTGGAACTGCATCACCGTGAAGGCAGATTAGAGTTTCTCCTAGAGTATTTATTATTTATTCTAAGCAGATAATAATAACTCTAAACATATTAGTCTCCAAAGATTTTAAAAGTTTCCATCTCTCCCCATTCCAAAAAAGCGTATTCACGAGCAATACTAGATCATGTTTACTATGAGTATAATTAACTGAGGGGAAAACAAAGCTAATGCTTGGGCTGTATTTCCACAAGGTTGCCTCTTTCAAGTTTCCATTCTAAAACTCCTACTCCTTTTGTTCAGTAAACAAGTCACTCATAATTATATTTATCTTATTGTAGCACATACACACTCCCAAGCCTTATTTGAGAAGCATCATACCACTCACGTACACATTTGGCTCCTTGGAGAGGTAGCTAGGAGTTTGTGAAAGATCCTGTCCACCATTCAAACCCAACAGAACAGTCTCCAACTACTACAGAGTGAAATTCGTATGCAGTAAATTCTCTAAAACAACGTAGATGCACAAACTGAGAAATTGGTTCAAACCATCTAATTCCATCCCTAGTGCATATGCACTGCACTCTTAAATATGTTAACTGTCGCTGTAAATTAAGACACAATGAGCATCCCCTACATATAGTTGCTCCTTGAGTAATAGTTTGTTTTCTGAGATAAATTAGTAAGTGTAGCCTTCATAAGTATGTCTAGCTCAGGTAATAATGAAATGAACACTGACAGGAATCAGTGATTAAAATGTATTTTCAAATACTGGAAATTTTTAAATTTATTTTTAAACTTCAGCTGCATAGAGCTTTCTACCTGCCCCATGCAAGTGCAGAAACAGTGAGACAGGAAAGCTATTTTCTATAGTGCATTGCGCCAAGTTAGGTCCATCCCTGCTGATGTCAACAGAAAACTCAGTGACTTAAAAAGGTAGCTCGAGTCATAGACAGGCAGAAGGTTTTTTATTTTAAGAGCCAGAAGAGGACCTTCTAGTTTTCCTTTGATTGCTCAGTCCATTACCAAATTCCTGCATCTGCCACCTCTTCTTCTGGAGTTAGACATGTGTTCATCTCCCACAGCTTCCAGAATTTCTCCCCAGTGCAATAGTCTGCAAAGCTAACACATACTAACCTGAGGTGTATTTGGCACATTGCTTAAAATAGAGACAAGAAAGAACCTCGAGCAAAATGAACATTAATCAGAACATATGTTGAACTGCTCACTGTAAATAATGTAGCTAACAAGGCTGCTAATTTGTCACCAGGAAGCAGAAGACATTAGATGCATTCCTCACTAAACTGGAGACATCCACGCTGCAGCCGGTTACCTACCCTCCTTGCCTCCTTCAGCATGCAAAACCTTGTATTCCGAGACCAAAGAAAGCCACACACAAACCTTCCCTCTGTAGATACATGTGCAAGAGCAATTAATACTTTCATTTCATGCCCCAATCCAGGCCTTGGCACACCTTTCATGTGCTGCCAAGGTGCTGCACAACCTTTCTAAGGCCTCTTTCAGAGACACCAAAGCATGTTCTACACTCAGGTGTGTTTCTGTGCTGGCAGAGATTTTGAAGGATGCATCCTCTCCTTTTTTACATGCTTGGAGGAGCAAAAGCAGGTGGGAAGAGCATGGAAAAGTTAACAGTACTGATACCCAAATGCAGATGCCAGATATTTATCAGCCATTTAAATTAATTCCACTCAATACACTGAGTCCTTCTTTACTTCACACTTGACTGTTTTCTTGATGCACAAAAGTAGCCAGAAAAATAGAAAAGAGGCACATTTCTGTGGAAAAGCTCCATCAATGCTGCCTACAGCTTGCCCCTTCAAACAGTTTGGGAACACACTTATTCCCAGGGATAGAATAAACATATCCTATGTGGTTTTCACAACTTCTTATCCCAAGATTTAGCATTCAGGATGCTGATGTGCAATTTTTCACCCAAGTCATAACATACTTTTTCTACTTCCCAACTGAATAGTGACAACCGCTTATATCTACCTGTATCTATATCTATATCTATATATCTATATCTATATCTATATCTATATCTATATCTATATCTATATCTATATCTATATCTATATCTATATCTATATCTATATCTATATCTATCCAGATATTCACGTTCTGTTGCTGACATTTGCTAATCAGAGTATAAAAACAAAGAAAGCACGTTCATATCAATAGCTACAGACAGAAAGGAAATGGAATAAGGTTAATGGCACTAAGCAACAATACAGAGTGCAAATGAACATTCAAAGACATGATATTTTTCAGTCTCAGCATTTTACTTAGAGATGTCCTTTTTCCAAATGCTATGCTTTTAAGGGGAGGGGAAACTTGGTTGCAAGTTCAGTACATCTGTAAATAATCTGGTTCATTCATGGAATTGCATGCTATTTGATATTTAGTTTAGAATGGAGATTTAATATTTTTTATTAAGTCTGCAGTCTACATGATTTTATACAAAGGCACTTAATCTAATATGCATATGCTTTTACAACTGCATGACATTTCAGAGTACAAGTATCCAGTAATCACTAATTTTTTACATCATTTATGAGTGTACTTTGGATCTTATTCTAATGCACTGAAGAGTAAATAATTCCTTCATATATGATCCTGATGACAAATTCTTCTTCTCTACTGTTACTCACAGTTGCTGATCAAAAGTGTAAATTAACAGCTCTTCCCCTAAAATTTTCTTCAGTTTGTTTTTTATTTTTGTTCATCTTTACCTACCTAAAGTCTAGTTAATGCTGATGAATTAAGCAATCTTTATAAATCTTTATAAAATCAAGTTCGGTATCCAGCAAGCAATGTGAATAGTCTATAAAGTTATGAGACTTGTCAACATGACTATTATGGAGAAATACAAATACATTTATGTTCCTATGAATATTATTTCAGCTGGTGAATGAACGGAAGTCATTTCTCACAGGGAAAATTCAAAGGATAGTAAAAGAGAGCTGTAGGCTAAATCCTGAACATCTTTCCTCATATTTAAGCTATAAATAGTCCAAACAATACAGTAGGATTATTTGAATGGATAATAAATTGGTGTTAGCTTTTACAAGGCAAGCCTGTACATTCACATGCAGGGATGGTACACTTGCAGACACAGTGATCTAAAAACATGTCATGTGCTAAGTGACAGACCATATGCTTTGCCTAGAATAGGAATTTAAGCTTGCACAAAGGGCTTGAATTAATGCATCAAGTAGGTGACAAGTTTTTAAACTGATGTATACATCGAGCTTCTCATAACCAAGCTGTCATCCTCAATTAGGTTTTGTGAAAAAGTCCACCAGACAAACATAATGTTGCTTATTAAGCCCAGCATATTGGCTACAAACTGCTGCAGAAGATTGCCTCTTATTTTTTTGAATGTATTTCCATTAAACACACAACAAAATAATTTGCATCAGTGTTACTGGCAATACCTGTAAAAACCTTGAGATAAAATCATAACAGTAAATATGAAACCTTGCAGAAACCAAGCAACTGTGTATATCAGGACAGCTTTCCTAGCATCAGAGTTGAACTAGAGATTCAAACACTGATTAAGAGATAATTTTTATGAGGTAGGGAAATATTTGCTTGCCAACACTCTTCAGGCCACAGAAAAAAAGGAAGCTGAAAATAAAACTGAGGGATAGCTGAACACAATCTGAAAAGCTTTGTGAAAGTCAACAAATGTTACAGATCAGGCCATAAGGTAGAGCTGACAAATGTATGGAAGGACCTCTTTTTCCAGACGTAGCACATGCCCCCTGAGAAGGCCTATGGTAGTAAGGGGGGGGGGGGGGGGAGAGAGAGATAAAAAAAAGTGGTGGGAGGAAGGAAATCTATCATGGGAATTAATTATCTAGAAATGCATGCACTATTCAGGCCACAAGTGCTTCACTGAATGACAGCCACCAGCTCATAGCATCATACAACATAGCATCTGGTGCTAGCCAGAAAAAATAGTGCTAAGTGGTATTTGCAAGAAGACCAGAAGGAATTTTAGAGCACAGTCTAGCTAAAACAAAAGAGGTGTTAAAAGCACTGGTTCTTCAGCTCAACCAGATTTACTGTCTCATAGTAAAAAAGATTACTTTTGTGGACTGGACAAAGGATTGCTGGGTGATTTTTCTCTAGTTAACAAACACCTCTTGGGCAGAAGCAGATGTGCAGGACACACATCTTCAGAGCATCTCAAGAACTGAGATCACCACTGAAAGCGGATCATCAAAATTTAGACTATTTGCAGGGTGGGTTTGTCCCCTTTTGATTTTAGTAACCTTAAGAAAAAAGACAAACTGAATTTAATTAAACTCTTCCAAGAGCTTGATTATCTATTTTTAAAAAGAGTGTGCTCACCTATTAGATTAAAGATGAGAATTCACTCATCTTTACTTATTGATGGAGGAAAGAAATAATAATAACAAAAAAAGATAATGTCCCTGCTGTCTGCCTGAAACTTCAGTCCCAAGGTCATTTTTCAAGTACATAATTAGAGCACCTTTTCCCCCCCCTGCAAAATAGGAATTTGATCAAAATAATAATAATGCTGCCAGCTTTCAGACAGTATTAAAGTTTTTAAGGAGCTTAGCAATTAGGCTCCATTATAATGATGATTAGAGCTTTGAATTGTTATAATGACTTACGTTTGTACAAATCACTTGTTAATAGAAATGACAATTTATGGTTATCTTTGACATCTAAATGAAATAAAGCAAACTGCCAGCTACCAAAGACAACCATTACCAGGTAGAGCAATGAGATTCTTCAGCATCAAAGGTGGAATTTCCTAAACCACCTAAAGCATCTGGTGTCAACAGTCTTGATAGATGTGAATAGGTATTACCAAACCCTAATCCTCCTCAAACATAAACCAGTCTGACTTGCTTCTTTAGCAAACTGGGATGAGATGTATGCAACCTCTCTGCATGCCGCCAGGGCTGTGGCACTTGCTGCCTTGTTGCATCTTCTGGGTACCCGGTGTGCACCTGCTTTCAAGCTTACATTTAGCAAAGCAACAGACCATGCTGTCTGAATTAAAAATATAAAGATGAACTGCAACAACTTAGGTCTCACCAGGCCACAACACATTTTGTCACGTAAGCAACAACTTTGAAGTACCTTAAGGAAGATTAGGATGCTCATCAGATCAGCGGTGCTGTGAGGTGCGGTTATGTATGAAAAGAGCAGTTTTCAATAGGAATAGTGCTATAGTGTTGGAGCATTAATAGTCATCTTCATAGTAAGCCCACATTTAAACAAACATTGAGTTAGTTTTACATAATGACACTAAAGGCTGGACTTCTCTAACTGATTTAGTCTTGAGCCAACTCCTTTCTGCCAAACAGACGGCTTCCCAGATACCTCCACAGCCTCCCTCCTGGCCTTGTGACCATGCATACCTGCCATGGCTGGGGACAACACTGCAGTCCAGCTCAGCCAGCTCTGGCTTTCTCACCAAGCCAAAAAACTATAACACTGTGTGTCAAAGACCAGTGCAGGGTCAGGAGTGAGGCAGTGGGAAGAGGGACTAAGGTCTGCCAAGGCTTATTGACAGAATATACCTGCCACACACAGATCAGATCAGATGCCCATCTGACCTTCCCTGTAGTATCTCAGTATCTTCACATGATTGAAGTATTGTGCTTGAGACAAGCATAAAGATGGTTTAGCCAACTCAAGTAGATTTTCTTATGGTTATAGATCTTCTGTTGACAACATTGCCAACACTGGATCTCTGGTCACTGCGTTTGCTTGGCCAGAGAGAGGGAGCGTCTCTCAGCAGAATAATTCATCAGTCATTCTTACAGCCCAGAGTAAACACAAGTACCCAACACTGCATTAGAGGAAAGGTCTGGTTATGCTAGACACAGTAGCAACATGCAAAAACTAGCTTAGACTGGGGCAGGACAAATACATCCATGAGACTAGAGTAGAAAGTCATGACCTTTATGTTCCTTTCAGCCATTTGAAGATCAAGTCATCATCTTCATGTTCCCTGTAAGCTCTAACACATGCCTCTTAGATGGGATCGAAACCCTTTATGAGGTACCAAAATGCAATCCAACTGCCTCAAGAAAGCTATACGGTCCCTAAATCTATTTTGGGTGGTGGCAACTGGTCATGGGTGTGGTGGAAATATCATGTACCTGAGAAGGATTCACCTATAGACAGAGAGCATTTTCAAATTTCACCATGCTTCTCACTAACAGAAAAATAAAATAAAGAACAAACAAAAAATCCCCACCACAGACCACAACTCTAAATAGGTATTTCCCACACAAAAATGAGATGTGTGTCTTACCTTTTGAAAAAATAAAACAAAACTTTAGCAGTCAAAATATTTTAAAACCCCAGTCACAGCAACACATACAAAATCACAATCGGCCTCAGAACATTTATTTTCTTAATTATCAACAATTCAGAGAACGAGGAAAGCTTGTTGTCATTCCAAGCAGGAATAGTGGTTTGTCTTTTTGCCAACCAAATGAAAAACAACAAATGAGGTGATTTTTTTTACTCAGTTTTGCCTTCATTGCTGTTAATGAAGTGTCTTGAAATCGAGAAATCTTTCTTTGTTACTAAATATTCACATTGTCCATGAAATTAAATAACATATCAGAAAGAATAGATAGTGTGAATGCCAGCTGCGGATGAATCAGAAATTACTTTGATTTGTATAAAAGTTTCTTGTAATAAATCTCCCTTTCTATATTTCACAATTAAAAAAAAATCACAAGTCTTGCAAACACTCAAATTTTTGTGCACATTCTACAAAGCATATTTTCACTGAATTCAAGACAGCTAGTTCTATAGTCTGAGGCCATACTTGCTCATCTCTTTCAGTCTTTCTCAAACTAAAATAACCTCATTTAAATCATGCTTACTGAGTAAATAATCTAATCCAAATCTGATTTTTATATTGACAGAGACTCACAGTATTTGCTTCTTTATCTAAAACCTCTCCTCAAACATTTCCTTCTATCCAGCTTCCATCTTCTTGCTTTCTCACTCCCCCCAGCCACAAGAACAGGTTTGACTTCTAAAGGGTGAAATGAAACAGGGATTTCAATCCCCAAGTCACTACAAGATTGCATGAAAACATAACATAATTGACTTTTCCTCCATGAAGTCATAAATTGGAATTTTTATTTTTTTGAGAGGAGGAGGGAGAGGAGGAAGGCATGTTATCATAAATGGCAGTTAATGATTTTCTAATTAATGTTACAGGTCTCAAATTTCCGTGTTAATTGTGCCTTGCCCTACTTGCAAGTTTACCTTCATGTTATTGCAGTGTGCAACCGTAACTCCAATAACAGTAACACATCAGTTAAAAAGCAGTTATGGAAAGTAGACCCTAATGACTATTAATTAGAGAATCACTACTGCCTTTTTTCTCCAAAAATAACTCCCAAATGGGATTAACACCCTTCCAGGAGTCAGAAACCCTTCATACCACTGAGATTTCTGTTTCACTCTTACCTATTTGGTCACTAATTACATTTTAATCACTAACATCATCATCACAAACAAAAATATAACTTTATTCAGGGAAACACTGATGTTCTGGAAAGCTCACTCCTTTATAAGTGTCCAACCTTGAACCTCTCCATGACAGAGATTCGTCCCTGGTATTTACACTGATTACAAAGGTGCAAGTGATGTAAAAATTTTCCCTAGTCCTTTTTTGTTTGAGTAACTTGTATGCAGACCAAGAAAAGTTAAAATCATCACCTTTCTTAGAAAGAGCTTGTACTCCTCTTCCTTTGGAGAACACAACAATTGCAAAACAGTGGCAGAAGACTTCTTTGAGTCAAAGAACAGAAAACTGAGGTATGGCACCCCAGGGACTGCACTGCTGCCTCCAAAGGCAGGTGCTAATACCTGCACAGCCCATGCTTTGAGCCAGTTTTTCCATTATTACTGTGTCTGATCACTCATGAGTGTATTCAGGGACTTACCTGGAAAGCAATTTTAAGATTTGCATTAAGAAATTCAAAGTCATTTTAACAGAGGCGCAGAGGAGCAAAGAAGTTTCTGCTCAGTTGCTGGGGGTGGCCTTTCTGAGAAAATAGGAAGGAGTTGACAAAGAGATACCTCAAGTAATCCTAAAAGAACCATACCCACACTCATCAGCTGGATGAAGGATGCAAGGAAAAAAAATCTTTGGCATGCAAAATTTGTGAGAATTTCCATAGGAGAGAGGCTTTGGCTGTACCCTACACAAAGATATTTTCATGGCCCCTACTGAGGGTTTGCCACAAGTTCAGCTTTCCCTCATGTCAATTTGCTCCTTTAATGTAAAGTTAGAACATGTCTATTGTATGGTGTTGAGGGAACGTTTTGACCTCCCTCTGCTGAGGAGACCTTCTTTACCATCCACATTATTTTTTTCCCCAGTGCATTTATTAAACAAGATGATAAAATAATGTTGAGTAAACAAAAATAGACTTTTTTATTTTTTTTCTGGAGGGAAATGCAGCATCAGGAAGAGTGAACATACATCAGAATAGTTAGGTTCAGTAACATAATGCAGCATTCGCACATCTAGTGTAAATGCTAAATATCATGTAAAACTGAAGCGCATAATGTAAGGAAAAGCATAATTAGGTACCAACAATAAGACTAAGCACCTTTTTTTTTCCTCTTGAGTTGATTTTGCATGGTCCCTGGGTCATGGTCAGTACTACTTTATTATTATTATTATTAGAATCCATAACTGGAAAAAGTCCTCAACCTACTTTCAACATCCAGTTTTGCACCGCCTTTTTAAACAGATGGAGGTGGGGAATGCAACAGGACACATAGCAGACAGATATTTGTTCAGACAAGAAAAGAAAGTAGGAATTAAAAAATAAGTCAGTAAAGCTAGAGGACAGAGCATCGGGGAGGGGGGGTGAAAAGCTGCTGTTTTTGAGTAGCACTGAAATGTTACATACTTACAACAGAAATGTGGATAATGTATTATCATGGGTTTATGACAAACTAGACTCATAGCTGAATGAAATCAAAGACTAATTCTCAGATAGAGGCCAAGGCTTTATTCCATATGTATTTTATTTTACATGCAAGAGAGAGAAGAGATACTGTTATCATGCATCCCAATACCAGTTTTGCCACTGACCTTTCTTTATTCCCCAGTTCTCCAGCTTCTGGAGTCATGCAGACCCCAGGGCACAAACTGGGGTGCTGGAGCCGAGGTCCCCAGACCAGAACCTCTGGTGGGTGCAGCCCAGCTCCCAGCAGGGAGACAGACGCTCCCTCCAAGCAGATACAGTCCCTGGGACACTGGGCAGAACTGAGCCATTCTATCTAGCAACTTCTGTCTCAAGCACATTTACTGGCTTAATCATCCTCATACAACTTGGACGCAGTTTAGTGGGGGGTGATTCCAAGACAACAGCACTGCACCCCTCACTCACCAGTGCGGCTGCACTGTTTAGCCACAGGACAACCTTCCAACTTTATACGGATTCAAAGGGATCTGCTTTTGCTATTGCCCAGCTTCACTCAACAGACATATGTGCAAGAGGGCAAAAACATACCAATTACACACATAAAACACTGTTCCCCTCATAAAGTGTCCTGTTGCAGTCTCCAGCTTAACTACTTCCTTGAGCCTCGAAAATAAATATTCACCTCTTGAGTCCAGGTCTATATGTGAATATTATTTATGAGGCACTGCACATAATAACTACTGGAGATCATAGAATTTTTTCTATTCAGACTGACTTTCCAAATGTATTTAAGATCCCACTGAGAAATATATATTGTTAGAAAAATTCATTTACCTTGTACTGCTAATTAGTAGTTTATAATTAAACTGGACAAAGTCAGAGGAAATGTACAATAAGCAGAAAGTCTGTCATTGCCAGAAGGAAAGATGACTTAAACAGTCCTTTTTCCTTGCTAAAGCCCATGGCTGGTAATTAAACTGAAATTGAGCATCAGTTTAGTTTTTTAATGATTCCTATTCAGGAGTCCTACTGAGAACAGCATTTACTGCATGCAAACTTCATCTTTTTTTTCCCTGCAAATATGCCACTGGGGAAAAAAAAAAAAACAACAACAAACACAACAAAAACAAAAAATCAAAACAAAACAAAACAAAACAAACACAAAACCACAACAACCAAAAACCAAAAAACACTTCATAAATTATTACTAGAAAGTCTTTTCAGACAGAGACAAACAAAACTGTGATGGGAAACCCATACATTACAAATACCCCAAAAATACCGCAGTTATGGGGTGAGGAGTTTCAATAAATTTCGAATCTACAGTCAGCTCATAATACAACACCCTGAATGAACCATTTCTTTTTCTGGGGAAGTTTGCAGAAGGAACTAGCAGGCAAGGTACCATCAAAATTAATGAAGCATGAATGGACACATAACTGCGTAGCAAATGGGGCTATTTTAACATCCTGGGAGGCTTGGTCCATCCCATTTCTGCTACATGCCCTTTCGCACCTTGCCATGACAACTGGCCCTCTGGGCATTGCTGGATGAAGAAAATAAATCATCAATGTAGTGACAACTCTTCAAAACTTGCATTGAAAAAAATAAGCTAAACCCTTTGCAGATGAGGCACTGCAAGTACTTTTCCCTTTGTTTTCCTTGCTTTTACATTTCCCTACTCCAAAAGAGACCCTCACTGTTTTTCAGTTCGCACACTTGAGATTTTTTTAGGTAAGAAAACAGTGTGTAAATTGTAGTCTGTTAATCTCATCTAATTACAAACAGTAAGCAAATTTTGACAGGTTAGCAGAAGCATCTCAGAACAGTATTTCTGATGCATGCATACATTAGGCAAAACACAGCAAAGCTAATGCAGATTTACAAGGGTGAGACATCATCACAGAAACTACGCAATTTATATTTAATTTATATTACAGGTAACATATGCAATAACTTTACCTGTATTCTCAATCAGAACAGCTACTACCAGCACCAATCCTTCAGCTCCTTGAGCATTTCTTGATTTTCTATTGACTAGTCTGTGAATCCTTATAAGAGTAAATGTATTGGTTACAGATACCAAAATGTATAATAGCAAAATGTTACTCCAGCAGAATATTGCCTTGGCAGATTTAGGCACTCAAAAATTATGAAACTCCAGAATTAAGATTACTTGTTTTATTTTAATCTGATCCTTATGCACATGCTTTATGGTAGTAAATTAGTCCTCCTTCAAAGCAGCCCATACAGTCATTGGCTCCCATAGAGCCATTAATTGGCTCCCATAGAGCCAATTAAAAAAATCTTATTTTGTCAGTCTTTTTCATACACAGACTGCACTTGCACATGAAGCCTCCAGATAACACTATTGCACAAGAGGTACTTTTCTGGCCAGAGATTGAACCTCTCTCTCATCCTGTAATTGGATGTCACAGAAAGCGATGTGCCCAGCTGCATGGGATGGCTGCACTGGGCTCGCAGGAGGAACATGTGCCAGCTGTGGGCAGAAGGAGAAAGGGCACACAGTGCCCACAGAAGAGTAAGTGGCAGGAAAAAAGGTTTAAGAGACCAGAACAATTTGCCTACTTCCAAAACCCACTCTCTGCCATTAGCCTGAGGGACCACTGGAGGAGAAAAACCATGGTACAGACCAGCAGATTTATTCCAGATGCCATATCGATCCCATGCTTGGATACTTCTATCATTTGATATCATCTTCAAGATTGTTTATTCTGTTTTTTTGTGGTTATATTAAGCTCTTGCCCGTATGGGTCCCATCCTGTTTTCACAGAATCACAGAATGTCCTGAGTTGGAAGGGACCCACAAGGATCATTGAGTCCAACTCTTTTGTTGTAGTAGGTGAGACATAAGGAGTAAATTGAAAAGGCAAAGGTTACCTAGAGGCAGAACCCTCCAGAGCAGGTAAACTTTTTAACCATCCGCAGCATCACAGATAGGCCTGAGAATACCACAATAAGAATATCACATGTTATTGACAAATTTAAAAAAGCTTAAAAATATTTGTTTTCAGTCATTTACTGTTCAAGGTTACAAACTACATCAAGTAGAAAAGACATAAAACCCGGACTGGGATTTTTAAAAGAGACTTCAAAATTATTCCTGGCACAGATAATTTTTTTTTTTTTTTTAAGTAAAAAAGGCTTCTATATTTCCTTTTTTGGAAAGCTATAACACTAAGTGAAAAGACCCCTGACCCAAACTCAGATCTTTCATTTCATGGGAATTCCAATACTCACGTATTCATTTTCTTCACAGGCTATAAGAAAACATGAGCATGACCACTTTTCATCACCAGAAAACTTCTAGGCGTTTTGATTGAGAAATATTGAAATATTCTCTTCCAATGGAGGCGAGAGGAAGCAGAAGGAGGAATGTTTCAGCATTCAAAAGTCAACTTAACTTCTCAATATCAGTATCTCAGGAGAAGGTTATGAAAGTCACACCCTATATTTCAGTCAAATTTCCTTGCTTACTTTTGTTTACTGAGCAGGTTATGGATGCACAATAAGCCTCTAATAAACGCTACTGAGCACAGTGAACATGTTGATCCCAATTTTTATTTAGTTAAATATTCCCACTAGAAACACTACCTAATTAGAGCACTCATTATAAGTTCATAATGTTAATTTAATGGAAAAAAATCTACTCTAGAACTCAATTAAATTATTTCTGCTAATAATTGGTAAAAAGCTGTTAAAGGAACCCTTAAATACATACTTAAAAACTCCATGCAAGGTCAGTGCCTCATAAACAGTACACATAAATTACAGCTTTAGCCTTTCTTCAGTGAAGTGATGTAGAGGAGTTTGAAATACCTGCTAGATAATGCCATTTACTGTGAACTTTGACACAGGAACATCAAGTAAGCTCATTTGGTTTTACTAATGATTACAAGCACTTTTGCTGCAAACGTAGAACAGTTAGATTTGCCACTTGTTACAGCATCCTGCATTTCGTCACCCCAAACTGACTGAATACCATTGTCTCGTCCCAGGCAAGAGGCAGCAATAAACTGCAGTTATTAAATCCATTTATAGTTCTGTCAGTTTACAGGTTGATAATATAAAGGTGGATGGATAGTGACCTGTAATGCTTGAAAAGCATTCACAAGCCAAGGAAAAGGGCTTTTTCCAAGAAAGTGAGGAATTAAGAAGTCAGTCAAGAACAGGAAATGGTACCTGATCTTTCAGAGGAACATCCACATATCCAAAGAGACTTCTATAATCGAACGGGAATAGTTTAAGCTATGCAATCTTTAGGGGAGAGAATATGAATATGCACAGCCCCAGAGGACTTTAGTAAAAGCCTCTAGAGGAAAACTAATGTGCTTCAGCTTGAATTAATGTAACTGGAAACTAAGTACGCAGGAAGAACACATACCTGACATCCAGGTATATGTGCATGTGATCGCAAGTTTGAGGTTTTATATTTCATCTTGATATGACCAGATTATGTCTTTTATTTCCCCTCGCTTGTCTTCTGTAACATCAGTAACAACATTGATTATTTCTGATACAGCAACTATGATTTCATCAGGACTTTACTGCATCAAGGAGTACCAAGGCATGCTTTCACATCAAAAGTGATAATGTTTCACATCAATACAACCTTGAACCAATTTATTTCACCAGGGAACCCCACAGGGGAAAGGACATGTGCCATGTTCATCGTGTCTCTCATTATTTGAAAGCTGGTGTTAAAGGGTCATGAGGCCTAAATTTCTCCCACTAATGAGAACTCCCTGGCAAGGGGTCCAAGGGGTCCAAGCTCCTGATAGTGCTATCTCTGTAGTCTACAGTCCATGAACAATCTAGAACCATCATGTGATTCATTCTTCGTTTATGGTGGAGGGGGCGGCAGGGAATATATAAAGTTGGCAAAACTAAAGCACAAGTAAAGAAAACGGAATATCAGATTCTGCTATATAGGCTTTACTATGTGATTTTTAAAAGCATGTGATATCTTAAGTTATTTTACTTACACATTTCAGTGAGAGTTACCTCTAGACCTATAAAGAGCAAGAAAATAACTTTGTTGTATGCATTCCATATAAAAATATTAGATTTCAGTGGGACAAGGATTTTACTCTTTACTTTGAAAAGCTTTTTCCTTGAGATCATATTTTGTTCACTTTTAAAGGTCAGAACTTACACCAAGGCATACATTGGATACCTTTTTTAGACAACAGTGAGAGTCCAATACTTGTTTTATAAAGTCACAGCAAATTAATTTAAATTACTGAAAGAACACATACACGCATATATGAAATATAATTTCTCCTTCTAGTATAACACTGGATGACCTTTAACAAGTTTTTAATCTAAGAATCTGTAAGTTTAGACTGTTTTCATCAAGAGTATTTCTGTTTATTTTATTTTCATTTCTGTGTTCTTGTCCCCAGGACTGTGATGTATTTGTTTTTTTGGGGGAGTGAGTGAATGCAGACATTTATCTTGCATACTTATATTTGACCTGAATATTTGTAAGTGGTGTCTATCTTTTTTTGCCATTTGATGTCTGTTTTAGGGACTGACATAAGTCAATACATACCTTAAAAATAATAATAAAAAAAAAAATTTACAAAGCATAATTGTCCTTTTAAATCACCTTTAAAAATAACATCTGTATTTTTCATTCTGTAATTCTTTCAGTTAGTCACACTAATAAAAATACTGTCAAAAGGTAAACACAGAAGAAAAGTAATATATTCAATTTAGGAAAAACAAACTGTTTTATCTTCAAGCTAAAAAAAAGAAACATCATGGTATAAAGATCAGCTACTGCTACTCCATGACTTACACCAGAAAAATATAAACCAGGGCATTTCATATTTCTTTGGGAACTGAGTCAGGCCTTGTGAAGTCAATTGTTGCTATAGCAACATATGAATCAGGGAGAGGATAACACGTCTGAATGTAGAAAATTAATTTACCTACCATCATCCAATTGCTCTTTGATAGGTTGTATATGCTCACTTGTAAGGGAAAAATCACCACATTTTAATTACTATGCATCAGGTTGAAAAAAAGCCCTATATAAAACAGTTGAGGCTAAAAGGAATAGTACCCAATGCACATTACCCTTGCAATTAAGGTGATTTTATTTTTATTTCGTCACCTTCCAATAACAGAGCAGTGAAAAGTGTAACACCTTTTTACATATTCTCTTTCTCTCTCTGCCATCAAGATACAAAATTAGATCCATATGTTAGGAATTTAAATAAGTCTACATCATGGCACACTGCAAGAAACCTAATTACTGTGCAATGGTTTAGAAGCTTAACCATGGCTGTTAAGAAAAAAAAGTTCAGATGCAAGAAATCCTTATTTCCATGCATTTTTAATTCAAAATAAAAATTTGCTTTGCCCTGAAATCAAAGATATCTCCTACTACTTGTTAAAAACATAAAAAAATACAAAATGGGAAGCAAAGGAGAGTAATGATTCGTATATTTGCATTTTCAAAAACTGTTTAAGATTAAACCATATTGCCCCAAGCTGGAATCAATATGTTCAGCATACGATACATCTACTGCAGTGAGAATATAATCCAGAATTTCCATGCTAATTATCCAACAACTTTGAAACCACCTTTCTTCTGCTAAAGGCGGTACTTAAAAGTTTCTCACCCACACAGACACAGTGCAGAATTACAGCCTCAGACATCACTCATGGGGATTCTGGTAGCTGGGTCACACACAGCCTCCTATGCCACCCCAATGAGACCTTCTCCACCGATATCACACAAAAAGAAAGCATGCAGGAAGAACAAAAACAATGCTCATTAGTGATAAAAGCTACGCCATTAAATGAGATGCAGCTCTCAACACACAAGTCTCATCTGTCAGCAAATTAGCCAGGGGAGGAAGAGCAAACCAAGTGCAGGACTGCTGCACAAAGGAAAGCAAAAGCATCAAAGTACAAGTGGAAGTCCAAAGAATGTAAACCCCCACTTATGTCAGTTGCCATTAGCATGACTGAGTTGCTAGTGCAATTAATACCACCAGGAAAAGCATAAAGTACCTTAGAAGGCAGCCAGAGGAAGTTGCTAGAAATCACTTCTGACATTTCTTTGTACCAGCTGGGCTTTGTAAACTTCATCTGACTCCTTAAGAAAAAGCTTGCATAAATCTCAGAGCTGTTAAAAAGTTTATTACAAAAACAAATCAGAGCTACTGGCAAATCAAAGTCTGATAAAAGCAGAGACAGGGAGAAACAGGAATTGCAGATCAGCCACCTTAACTATATTGTGGAAAAGCAAGAAGACAACAGAAGGTAGAAGCAGCTACCGCAAAAGCTGCTTCTAAGCGCTGAGTGGGAAGCTGCAAGGACAGGTTCCAGGTATGAAACTCTCAGGGGAATCATCAACTATGCAGTCACTTTTTCTTTAGAAAAGGATGTAGCAAATTGTGCACTGAAAAGAAGTGATCTTACATGCAAAAGAGGAACATGGTATATCAAGACACAGCAAGAGGACTATAGTGGGATCTAGACAGAAATGGCCTGCTGTGGTCATCAGCTCTCACATGGCCTTAGTTGGAGAATCATAGCACCACAGAATCATTCTGGTTGGAAGAGACTCTCAAGATCATTGCGTTCAACCATAACCTAACTTTATAAGCCTTTTAAATACCTCCAGGGATTGTCGTTTGTCCGTCTCAACCGCGACAAGGGATGGTGACACAACCACTTCCCTGGGCAGCCTGTTCCAATGCCTGACAACTCTCCACGAAGAAATTTTTCCTAATATCCAATCTGAACCTCCCCTGGCACAACTTGAGGCCATTTCACCTTGTCCTACCACCCTTTAACACCCTCCATGCTACAGCCTCCTCTCAGGTACTTGTAGACAGCTATAAGGTCTCCCCTCAGCCTCCTCTTCTCCAGGCTAAACAGCCCCAGTTCCCTCAGCTGCTCCTCATCAGACTTGTGCTCCAGGCCCCTCACCAGCTTTGTTGCCCTTCTCTGAACTCTCTCCAGCACCTCAATGTCTTTCTTGTAGTGAAGGGCTCAAAACTGAGCACAGTATTTGAGGTAGGGCCTCATCAGTGCTGAGTGGCACAATCATTTTCTAGTCCTGCTGGCCACACTATTCCTGCTACAAACCAGGATGCTGCTGGCCTTTTTGGCCACCTGGGCATACTGCTGGCTCATGTTCAGCCGCTGTCAGTCAGCACCCCCAGATCCTTTCCTGCCAGGCAGTTTTCCAGCCACTCTTTCCTGAACCTGTAGGGCTGCCTGGGTTGTTGTGACCCAAGTGCAGGGCCTGGCACTTGGCCTTGTTAAACCTCATACCATTGGCCTCAGCCCAATGATCCAGCTTGTCCAGATCCCTCTGTAGAGCCTAACTTTATCCTCACATTGAGAGCCTTTCCCATTCATTTGCTTTTATGCTCTTTGCCTCTTATTCTCCCCCCATGCTGAAAAGAACCTGGCTGTACCCCTCAGTCACCTCCCACAGGTGCCAGAGCCTGCTGTTGGCCCCACAGAACTGCCCTTCCCTGGCCTGTACTAGCCCCAGCCCCACAGCCTCTCCTCCCAGGGCCACCACCACCTCAGTCTCTTTGGTGGTCATAGTCCAGTTGGCTGGTTTCCTCCTGGGATAGCCAAAACTGGATGCTAACTGAGTGAGTGGATGGGGAATAACTTCCCTTGATCTGCCAACGAACTCTTCCTAATACCTTCAGCTCCAAGGTGGGACAGAAGAAGGAGCAGAGGGCAGGAGGAAGAGCAGCAGAAAATCTACTTGCAGAAGCAAATCTGCCTGTCTGCCTCTCTCGCTGCCATAGCAGAGGGATGCAGAAATCATTGGCTTTGGCAAACTCAGGATACCATTTTCACCTTTGCAAAGGAGGAGAATAGTACTTCAAACATCACCACCACCCCTCAGAAAGATGACCCACCCAAATCAAACCAAACCCTTCCCTCCCAGCACTGCTCAGATTGGTGCTCAGTGCTCTGGACACAGGCCTAGTGCCCCAAGACCTGTAGCAAGGGAACAGCACACACACAGCAAGCAAGGGAATAACTTGAGTCCTTCCATAGCCACAGACCACAGACACCAAAGCTGCAGCTGCCTTCAAGTAGTTAATGAACAAACCAATAATGAAGCTCAGGATACATACTCTTGTATTTGGGGAGCAGGACAAGAGAGAAATGGAGAGATTAGTTAGAATTCAATATGATTTGGTGCTGGGCTTCCCAGCTGCATCTCTTCATGTGGAAAATTAGCACAGTGCCTGACAGAAAGAAAGATTTTGCGGCTTTGTCCCTGTGGTCAATTGCAGAGAATCATTGACATAAACATGCAATCCAAATGTATGTGAGAACTGGAGGTGCTTTAGGTTCCCCTGAGTAAAATAACTGTGAAGCAAGATAATGAAAGTGCAGAAGGCAGAGGAGCCACACTAACCAGCAAGGAAGAAATGCTTCCTATTTTGTCACCATTTAGGGGAGCGTGAGAGATGCTGTGGAAAAATATTCTGCACTGAAGAGAAACCAATTGCAGCAATGTCATAATATCACTGTGACCAATCAAAAAGCAGAACAAACCACAGGCTAATGTGCCAATAAGCTGAATCAATACTCTCACCTCACAAATGTGTTTTTTCCCCCTTCTCTGTAAACATTTTAGATATCGCATGGTATTGCCTGCCTGTGATAACCAGTCAGAACACACAAAATGCAAGAACCATTCCGCAGCATCATGTTCAAATTCTGCCTGCTTAGTAGTGAATACAAAAGGACAAAACTATAGGGTGAAAAATTATTCAGATACTATAAAACAATATATGCATATGCCCATACTGTATAAGTAGTAAAAGAAGAGGGTGGATGGTCCGCTATGCAAAGGATGTACATGGCAAGAGAAAGCACAAATGCAGAAGACTGCTGGTGTCCCACAGGTTTACTGTGAGAAAAAGGTTACTCAGCAGTTACTGTCAACACCACAACATTCAACAGTTCAGAGGCAGGATAAATACAAACCCAATGGACAATAAGCCTTCATTTCCACCTACCAGTCTAAAAATGGTAGCAGTAAATTAAAGCGTTCACATGACATTTTGAAGCAGCATCAAGATGCCCATTTCAGACATGAAGACAACTCTCCAGCAGAATTAAATTTTTGAAGTTACTGGAGAACTAGAGAAAACAAATGCCTTCAAGCTGCAGGAATGTGTACAGTTCGACGGAAGAACTCTTTCAACTGGCAAAAAGGGAGGCTGTGGACCTCTGTGTTTGTATTTTATAATCTTGTTGCAGTGTAAATGTTTATTACACCCATTTTCTTTTACTAGAAGTAGGAATAAATTCCACCCAGGCTAAGACTAAAACCACATCAGCTTCAGATGCCAAGATTACTTCTGGTGAGTTATTAAAACATTTTTTCTTTCATATTGTGAGCTCCCTTTGCTGATACATAAGCAGTCATGAAAGGAGTTTCCGAACTACAGATTTTCAGGCCAAAACTATTTCTGTTTGGCACTGGCTTTGCTCAATGACAAACTCACTAGAAATCCAAGTGTGAAGCCAACATTATCTAGCTTAGATTAGAGAACATTTGTCGAGCTTGAGACCTTTCAATGAACTGTTTCTGGCTCAAAAATGTTAATTGCTGAACATTTGTTTCACTGGATGTTTCTAGCTACTCTATTATGGAAAGGCACCACTATGCAGTGGTAGTTGCAGTCAGACTTCAAACATGCTACAGATCTGGAGTCAGCAGCCACACAAAGTTGATACATGACTTTCGAGCAGCTGAGAGTGTTCCTGGTGGCCTGCACACGGTGCTACGGGGACACAGGTAACACCCTATCCCAGTTCCAAACTGAGGTATGTGTATCATGCCATACTGTGTTGTAGAATACCCAAATTGAAGCTGCTTCAGCTGTGCCCAGCAGAGATCTGGATGGTGATGTGGTGATGCTGGCTCAGGCACCAGAGGGTCTTTTGCTGACTGACTCAGCTGAATACCAGAATATATCATCCAAACCCAGCTCCACCATCTACTAGAATTTAAAATCCAGTTATGTCACCAAAAAAATGCACCATACATGAACACATCCTGTACACTGGACAACTTCTTACAAAAGAACTTAATACAAATATTGGAAAGACAGAAGCATTTTGCAGCTACCATGACTACATAACATGAACATACAGAGGGAAACCAAAAATTCTGCAAATTCCAAAACTGATGCAGCTCTTCCAGTCCTACAGACCTGTTAGCAGTCAAACCACAGCATCTGAAGTTCATTCAATATTTACACCCTAAGCACTTAGCTAACAAGCTGGATCTAATATTTTAAGTTAGATCATTTATGCAAACCACTCTTACGATGTCAGGAATACCTGCCTGAGCTACAACACCTTAGTAGGGAAAGACAGGACATGAAGGTTTTCCACTCATTCCACAGTTTTACTCTCAAAAGTAACTTGGTCAGAAGTACTATTCAGGAAATGGAACTAATTTCCTTCTTTTTTTTTTTAATCTTCTAACAATCTTAAAGATAATAGTGCTATGTCATCACGTGAGAGAAGCAAACACTAATATTTATTCAATAACATCTACATCATTTACTGCTTAAGGTTTACCCACTGGGTTTGGCAATAGTCAAACTTTTTAGATTTTGCCGCTGCTCAAGTAAATTATATTTTACCCACTAAGAAGTCTTTATCTTATTTCCCTCTACGCTGGGACAAAGTAAAGTTGGTTGAAAAACAAACTTCCATTGAGAAGCCCAATATCAAAACCAATCACTTGGGTGAAGATTTTCTCAGTCAACAATCTGATATTTTTCAGTCAGATCCTAATAAGAATTTGACTTCTTCTTTCCTCAGGTCATCCAAGCATCTCTATGCCCATCCTGTTATGTTCATGCACTGTGAAGTATCACTGAGATTACACCCCGACAATCTGATACTTTAAAGAAAAACAGTATTTTTCATATCTCTGGGGAGTTACACGCAACATTGAAATACTTGCTTGACTCCATCTGCAGGGAAAGGTATTCCATTGGAAAACTGAACCATATCTCAGTAATATTCCTCCAGGCTTTATTCTTTATAATTAAAATTTCACATTATCATGGCAGAAAACCACCACAAACTACAGCACATGAGAGATGAAAGTTAAGCAAGACACCTTTGATTGCAATACCTGACGTAGCTAATGTAGCTTAGCTGGCAAGAAAAACGAGCCATTAGCATTATCATTGTACTGTAGGTAATATATGCTGGCCCACGATGCAGAAAACCAAATACTCTTTGCATATGATGTGCCCTGACACAACTCTTGTGTTTATTTGGGTTTTTTTAATCACACATCTCCACTGGGCTACACAGGACTTTCGATAAACAAGTGCCATGGGTAAGCATTCTACTTCTTCATTATCCTATATCAAAGAAATGTGCAGCCTGTGTAACCTCATCTAGGTGTTCCTGCTCCAGCAGGGGAATTGGACTAGATGATCTTTTGAGGTCACTTCCAATCCCTGACACTCTGTGATTCTGTGATTCAGATGAAGGCTTCAAGCTATTTTACCTTCATTTATATCCTTCAGACAAAAGTAAGTAATAAATCAAATCAGCATGGAGATAGAAACTTAGAGGCTCAACAGCGCTACATCTGGTGCATAGATTTTTAAAAAGCAAAAATATTTAAATATTAAGACAGATTATCAATGTGTACCTTTTGTAAAACTCACTCATGACAAATAATATTTTTATAAGACACTACACATGATCTGAGGCAGAATGCCAATACATAAGCAACATGTTGACCAAAGTGCTCTTTCTACAAGTTTTCCCTCAAGTGTAATGAATGATGAGACACTAACAACAGTAGTTATTTTTCTCTTGATATGCCACTCCAGTTTAAGACTGCCAGTTTCTAAGGATAAAAGAATATTTTTTTTCTTTCTTAATAATATGACTATTTTCCCATTAAATACTCAGCTGCATCCATTTACAATTCTGAATGGGAGTTTCAGCAACTCCAGTGTTAGACCTTTTTTTTTTAGGTACCTCTGTGTTACATCTTGCAATTTAGGAGACTAAATTCTTTATGTAATGAATAAGAGAAGTCAATGGAACAATTCAGAGCATCTGTGTTAGATGCATGAGTCTGATGATGTGAATAACTCCCCAAAGTGCTGAAATTTGATTTATTCAAATAGCAAATATACTAACAAACAGATTATTTCTATTCAAGACATTAAATCCCAGGGAAACAAGAAGTTGCTTGAATCTGATTTCAAAAGGTTTGAAACCACAACATTACAAACATGGTGCAGCTTTCTGTACTTCAGTGATGCCATTCACTGCTTTTCAATAATGACAGGAGGCAGGAGGCAGTTCTTACCATTCTTATGTCCTTTACAAAGAAGACCACTAATAATCAGTAATTGGGCCATCCAGTTAAAGCTGTTGAAAGACAGAGATCTCTTGAATGGCATCAGTAATTCCACAGAAAACAGGTCACTTCACAAGTGAAAAGGGAGGCTGAAGTACAGAGGAGGAAGAAGGATTTTGAGCTTGGGAAGAGCTGCCCAGGACAAAGCTGATGCAGGTTTCTTCTCCGAGGCACAGAGAAGAAACATCACAGTAATCAACATATTTGCATCAGAGTACGATGGTATTGCAACAGGGGAACAATCAACATTTCGTTTTCCAGTCAACTCAGATAAGAAAGGGCAGGTACCATTACTGGAAAAAGTACAGGCAGAAGGATGGAGAGAATTCTTTCTACTGGAAAGGAAAAGCAGATGATTCCCCATGTCTAAAGAGCTACCGCCTTGATGATAAAACAAGCAAGTTTCCACTAGAGGCCAGCTAATACAGGTAGGTTTGGAGTATGGAACCTCCTTTACAAATGACCTCTTACATCTTTGTTCAACTAGAGATGTTCTTTAATGTATTAAAAAATAGCAGTTTTCCTATATGAACACAGCAGTTACACAGCAAAAATCAGAGATTTGCCACCACCTTAACAGTGCTAAGTAGGAAGTGTAGTCTCAGTGGAATGAAAGTGTTAGCAGAACCTTTGTATTCCTGTCCACGTGGAATAATTCCAGCAGCAAGAAGTTATTTATTTTAAACTCATCATTCAAACCACTAGAAAGATGGTGTGTTAAAAAAATTCAGGCACTGGCTAGGAGTGTCCCAAGTGGATGCTTCTAAAGCATCTTCAGTACCGGTTTTCACAAGTGATCAATATGCAGCAGCCCCTCTCCTAAGCAGTATCAGACTTTGGTTTTGCCACTGAATTTTTCTAGCTGTGAATGCATTCCTAATTGCTAACTTCAATGCTCTATGCCTGGAAACCCTACCATCTTTTCCCTTTAACGAAATGCAGAAGTCTAGTATCTCCTACTTCACCCATATATCTCCCCTTGACAATTTACCCTTGCCTGCAGGGCAGTAAGCAACATCACTTGCAGTGAATCACATGGTAATAAGTTCAAGCATTAGCTTATTGCAAGACATTGCACCCAACTTGCATTTGCTCCAAGTCCAATCACCAGACTCAGACTCACTATGTGCACTAGGTCAACAGCCAGGGCACATAGAATCACAGAATCATACAATGTCCTGAGCTGGAGGGGACTCACAAGGATGACCAAGTCCAACTTGCACAATCATTATAGCAATTTTCTGGGTAGAACTTCTCTTTGGTTTACTGAAATTTTATTTAGCACTGAGTTCTGCTGCTATTGCAATTGTTCTAGGAGGTGTCAGCCCCTCGCAGCCAGAGGAATATTATTGCTGTCTACAATATGCCTTACCTTCTCATAAATGTCACCTTCCTCAGGGCAGATGGTGGTACACTTCCAGCTAAACAGCTGTGCTGGTGGCAATGCTGGCATTCCTTCTCACAACGGACACTAGCCATGTTGCTCACTATATTTAATAGCAGTTAAAAAAATTAACATCCCAACAGCAGCCAGCAGATAGTTGGCAGCACTTTGGCTATGCTGCTAATTAAAATCCATGGCAGGTATTTATATTGCACTTTAATTATACAGGGCAATTCATAAGACATACCTGTAATTTAAGTTTCCAAGTGACTGGCTGTGATTTGTGACAAGGGCACTAGCACAGTTTTATTGTAACAAAACTGTCAGCATCAGTGCCTACGTAAGCCTGATCTCCAAGTACTTATCTGCCAGAGTAAAAGCATCAGTAACAGGGCAAAAAAACTAACGGGGTAAAAAGAAAAAACACAATCACACAAAATACACATAAAGATGACAACAGATATATTTGCTTCATACAAATACCATGGCAGAGTCTGCTTTCCTTGCTGCAAAACAGAAGAGCCCAAAGACTAGGACTGCCTACATTTCATGTGGCTTCAAGCACCAGGCTAGTTACACGTCACACACACTCCCACCCCTGCATGTTCATCTCCTTGCAGCTGTTTGCTCCTGATCCTTCAGTTGTAACTACAAACAACCTACAAGTAACCTGCAGAACATACCCCCACAATTTCTGCTCTCTCCCTTCAACACAGCAGTAATCACACAAGGATTTTTAAAATGTCCACGACAAATACTCAACCTACTCTCAGCAGAGGGAGGAGATCAAGAACATCTTCTGTGCACAAGTTCAGGGCACTTACAAGAGTTTTTTCCAGGACTCTAGTAGACAAGTAGCCTTCCCTGTCTGCCTCCTACCAGGAAAGATCATCCAAGTTATTATGGAGCTGTATATACACTGCAGTGCATATATACATCACTTCCAATTATTTGGTCTCTGGTTGCTGTTTATTTTTGGGCTAGAAAAAAGATCAGTATAAGAAGAAGGTTTCATTGTTATGTTTTTTCTTCTCTTAAGAAGAGACATCTTCAAATGCAATGCCTGTGAGATGCCACAGGTTTTCACTCCTAAAGAATATTTCCTAGTGACAAGGGGCACCATGGACAACAGCATGGCCACCAACCAGGAGAACGTCCCCTTGTCACTTGACAGGGTATCTTTTGTCAGCAAGAATGCCCCTGAGTCCACAGCTACTCAGGGACAAAAATAACCATTAAGGGAGAAGAGTATGCTTAGAGTCAGAGGTGAAAGCAAAGAGAAAACACAGGTGCCTTAGACCCAGCAGTGGTGGCAGCTGTAACCAGGCCATGCAGGCCGGTGAAACTGTATTACGATAGCAGTTCAGAAGGATTTAAAATCTACTATTTTGACAACAATTCAACTTTCACATTTTTTTCTGGCATCCCCTTTATTCCCTCATCAGTCTGTCAGTTATGTTTTTACTTGCCCACATTTTTTACCAGAGAAGAACACTAGTGTGAAATAAACGCATTATTGTTCAGTAAAATGCTGAAGCAATACATAAAATCAGTGCTAGTACTGCTCCATAATCCAAATCTAAATTTAGCAAAGCTAAATCCTATTTATGGATTCAAATATGTATAGTATGGAGCAAACTAAGAAACCAATTACATCCCCAATGTCATTATCACAGTGACAGGACAATACAAGACACAGCAACAGCCTCTCATTGATCAGCTAAACAGACATGCTTCTAGCTGTTCAGTTACCATGAACTACAATGCAGCCAAATCCTTAAATCTTTTCTTTGTTAATAATTCTTTATTACTATATATCTGCAGTTTTACAGATTAAATAAATATTTCAGCCCTGTTCTGAAGAGCTAGATTGTATTGTTTATAGCTGTTTTCTCATAAAATGATGAACATTAATCTTAACTGGGCTGGTCATTGGCATTTCCATCTCCATCCCTAGCAGTATATTTGGAGACTAAGAGAACATCCAGAGATGCTGTTGGGAATGGGAATGAGAATACTTTTAATTGTTTTTCCACCACAGCACAAGGAGAAACAATGAGGCACAAAAAGTCAGAGGACTCAATCATCTTTCAGTCCTGGTTAGAATCAATAAGCCACTGTGAATGCCTGCTCTTCTGACAATGCAACCTCAAAAAAAAAAGAAAGAGAGGCAGAAACAAAACACTGATCACTGTAAATCAATAGAGTAATGAAATTTTCTTCCATTGGAAATAACAAGACAGGCACTTTAATTTGCCACAGTCCAGACTCACTTTCTACCTCAGCTTAGGTACACACATACAGAGAAAGAGCAGCTGTCCCCACCAGCACCACACGCTCATTCATCTTACTTTTTTTTTTCCTAATAGATATATCTTTCTTTTCTTTCAAGGATATTTTGAAAGACAGACCCAAGGCATTTTAGGAGATACCTACCTCTCACTGCTAAGTCACTTGCTTCTCATACTAAAAAGTTGTAATTTGGGGGGTTCCATCTAATAAAAGTCAGATTGTAACATTAACCAGTTCTGTGCAAAAGATCAGATGCTTTTAGAAAACTGATTTTTAGCATTTTGTCCTCAAGTGTACAAAGAAAAACAAAAAGGGTAGAGAATTAGAGCAGGGAGTAAAATGTTTCACCAGTACCCTTATAGTCAGTGGTAGTGGTACCAACCAGAGAAAAGATCACAGATACCTGTTCCTTGTTTTCTCCAAATACAGGAGCATCATAAAGAACTGAGATAGCACAAAGAAAGATCTACAACCCAAAACTTTAACATAACACTCCATGGTGCTTTTAAGATGCAAGAACTCTGTGCTGTTATGTGTTGTGACAGAGGAACATGCTTTTAGCCAAACAAAACTATTTCTGCTGAAGTGATCCACTCATAGGGTAAAATTGGGATGCAGGAATTTGATATGACCAGTTTAGGCTAAACTGGCTGAGCTTCAAGTCTTCTGTTGCTTAGCAAAATCCACTGTGTCGGTAAGTCACAACCTTTTTGTAGCCAAACCTCCTTTGAAAAAGAAGTGAGCAATGTTCTCCACTTTATGGGTAGAGTACAAATGAGATCAAGTTTCAAAGCTAAAACTGCAATTTTATTTATTTTTTTAATATTTATTTTTAAATCACTACCATTTAATTCCTGCTTCCTCTGTTAGAGGTCTGCAGCCACCTTTCCCTTATACAGCCATGGAGAAGTGACACCCAGGACAGCATTTGACATGGCTAACATATAGGTATCCACGAGGATGACAGGAATGATGGGCACAGAGCCATCAGCCACCAACCCGTTCCTGGAGCAGAGTCCCATGCCACGTGGTGGCCCTGGCCTGTGATCCTGCATGTGCAGACAGAGGCCAGGAGGACAGTGAGGGTCATGGGGCCACCACAGGGGAAAGCATCAGATGGCTGCAACCCCAGCCCAGAGTCATGCCTTGCCTAAAATGAGCCCATACTTCAACAGTTAAATCCAGTTTTCCATAAAGCCCAGTAAATGAAGTGGAACACACAAAGGACAAGGCCTGAAGTTCTCAACCATCATCACCAACACCATGATGACACTGCAAGCACCAGCAGGCACTTCCTCCTGTTACAAAACAGAAGCAGCTAAGCTGATCTGTTCACATTATTTGCCACTTGTTTACAATAAGCTCATATTAAATCAGAATAGGTGACCCATTACGTTATTCTTCTTGAATAGCCCACCGAGTTCTTACAATGATGAGGAGCTTCCTGAACACCTGACACTAGGAGGTCTTCAGCTTCCTAGCCATATCACAACTTGCACAATTTAAGCACTACTGTGCAGATCAACACCACACAAAGCCACAATTTAGAAATATTCAGTAGTCAGCAGAACTTTTAATAACATTCTCCCTTATGATGGATCACACCAGTGCCGGGGAAGAAAAAAAATAGCAGTCAGAAACAGGATTGCAGAAGATGCATTTTTGCAAGAATAACATATCAGTCTTTGGAGAAAAACAACAACAGCAACAACAACAACAACAACAACAACAAAAGAAAAGCCCATCCATTACCACCAAAAAAAAAGACATGAAGAGAGGGGATGGGAAAGAGAAGGCACAGACAGACATATATTACTGACTACTCTTTTTAAATCATCCATTTCCTAGCCCTCCTTAGCAAAGGTCAACACCCTTCCTCTAATATTCTTACTGGTTTTACTTGACAGAAAACAGCTGTCCTCCCCACAGCAGCCTAAGAAGGCCACGTGAGAGCAAGCTGAACTTCTTGCCAACTACCACAGCCTCATCAGGCTGCTTCTGGCAGCCCAGCAATCAGAGATTGGCCTTCCACCAAAGCAAGATGCTGCACCACTCTTGGACCTGTTCTCAGCCATAATTAAGAAATCCCTGCCTGCCCTTATTCCAGCCGCTACATCCTTTACACCTCAATTGCTCTCAGATCAGCTCAGGATGTAATACCAGGAGTCGGATCAAGAAGTGCAGTATCAGAATTGCATGGTGATCTCAAGTGTTACTCAGAGACTACCACGACGTGAAGCCCAGGAAAATACATATTTTTAGACAGACTATAAGATTTCTGTCTTCTAGATGACTTCTCTCTTGTCCATCTCAGGGCTTTCTCTAGGGGAGAGAGCACGGAAAATAAAAAGTAACTATAATACATGTATTGAGCTAAGTGTTCTGGCTTAAAGGGTTTGTCTCTTTTCCAACAGCTGCATCAGAATGTAAGGGAAAAACATCTGTAAGAGGAAGATTCATAAAATACAGTCACCTTAAGCACTATGTACTTGGAAAAGTTATTTTTCAAAATATACTCACATCAACAACTCCTAAAATACACAGGAATTGTGTATTAATTTCTTAAGCCTCAACCATCAAATAGAGGCATACTTCTGTTGCACTGGGAGCTTTTTTTGACCAAATGACAAACTAGGATGCACTTTTAATATCTATACCTGTTCTGTGATCTCACCATCAAAGCCTGGCATAGCTGTGGAAAATGAACTTGGATACCTCCAACAAGCAGTAGGCTTAATTGAACGTTACTAGGAGAAGCCTTGGTCTGGCAGGTACAGAGCCACACTTTCACTTGCTTTGAACACTTGCTAGCAGCCTCAGAGAAGCACCTAAATACATTTCTACTCTATTTGTTCAAAAAAACACTAGCACTCATTCAGAAATAGTGTCATGCACCCATCACAGTACTCCAAAACTATCTCAAGCTTCAATATTTGCATTAGAATAGCACACAATTACAACACAGTAGATCCCATAACCTTTTCAAAATGGTTGCTTCATTCCTTCTTAGGTCAATGACTCACAACTTTTCCATAGAGCCATTTTATTACCAAAAAGTGTTCTGCCATGCTCTGAGGCTAGGACTATGTCTCTTGCTTTCTCTGTCAGGCAATAAGCCCACAATTAAGTAAAGGGACAATTCTTTCCTAGTTCACATTCAACCAGAAAGTGGACCTAGCTGGACCACACTCATCATCAATCTGTCACATAAATATCTTCCCTGAAGCAGGTTTACAGTACGATAGTAAGAATAATGCTAAGTGTGTCGAACACAACCTTCCTTGATACATATCAGCAATAAATATCAGCAATGCATTTTTCCCCATACACACATCCTCAAGTCACACCGAATTAAACTATTTCACTCCAGAATCAATTAATTGCATTGAGGACCTATGATGACCTTGAGCAATAGCATTATTCATTAAAAAATTATGGCAGTCACTCGACAATATTTGGAAACAGGAAGCTAGATACTAGACATCACAGATCTTGACTTTTTATCTTTGTCTTCAGTCTTCTCTCCTTCATGAGAAACATCACATAGGGACAGTAAGGTCCTGGGCAAGCAACATCCCAAATGGCCAGGAATTGCCCTGCAGAACTGCTAACTGAAAACTTCCACAATATTTAGTATTTTTCATGATGTGCCAGCTGCTGAGATCATGTGGCTTTATCCAAAATCTTAGCTGTCATGGTGGTGATATTTCTTCCCCAGATCTGCACAGGAGAGGGTGAGATGATAAATTATATCAGCTTATACTACACAAGAAGAGGAAAAACCTCAGTCTATCCTAAAAGCATTATTTTTTTTATATATCAGAGGAGCACAACACTTTCCCCACTTGTTTGTACACACCACTCAGTTCGTCACATGCTCTGTAACAATAATGGCATTTTTGTGACTAACTATCTTCAGTGCCTTACCTATTACAATAAGAAAGTATATTTTCACTCACAACTCAGACATAATTGGTCAAAACCCAGGTTTACACATTCATATTCAGCATCACTTGAGCAAACTCATACCGGACTCTACTGCAGCTTGACCAATGAAGAACGAAATAAAGCAGCCATGAGCCATGATCTGGTGTTCTTACTTTAAAATAAAATTGATACTGCTGTATTATTTACTGCCAAAGTATCTTCTAGAGAATTTCCAAGCTAAAAAAAAATATACTGTTTCTACTACCACACTGTCCAGTAGAGGAATCCACCAGGTGAGACTTAAGCCTTGCTTCTGTGATAATACCTTATGCTTCTACTTGCTAAAACAAGGATGTGATCTAAGCCAGTTTTAGGTAAATAAAAGATAGTCATATTACCCAGTGAGGTGTGAGGGGGAGACACGAAAACCAGTTGTTAGCATGCTAGAAGCCAGGCTGCAGACCTGCTGGACTCCACATGCACCTCAGGGGAACAAGGCTGTTAGGAGAGGCAGGCTGAAGTACATTTCTTCGAGAGCAAGATCATCAGCAGGACAAAGGCGAGGTTTTTCCTGCAAAACGAGACAAGCTGCATTGATCTATTCTAGCTGAAGATCCTGTCCCTGGCTCTCACCCAGTTCTGAGGGAAAGGTTTTACCTATAGCAGTTTCAAATGGTAGCAAAGATAAAAGAATAGGAACAAAAAAAAAAAAAAAAAAAAAGGTTCAATCCATCCAGAAAAGGTTCAATCCATCCAGATGAATTACTCAAAGCATTTTAAAGATGATGTGGTTACAATATGCTTTCAGAGTACATTATTTATTTCTTGAGCACAACATTGACATGTATTGTACCATATAGTTTAAAAAACAAAAAAACACACCCATAGAACTGATGCTTGCTACAAACCAAACATACCCCAAAGATATATTTCTAGTTCACTAAAAGAATATTAGTTCATAAGGCTATGCTACACATAAGGCATTCAGCTAGTTAAATAAACTTAACCGCAGTGTAGATTCTTATAAACTCCTTTTTTTTCTTGATTTAATCACCAGACCCTATGAAGTTTATGCATCTAGTACAGAAATGTGTGGACCTTTAGCATATTCGCTAACACAGCCTCAAAACTAAGTATTTACTAAACATATTTTTAATAGATAAAGGGCATCTGAATTATTATCAAAATCATCCACATCTTGTCAAAAGTATTTGATTACAGGGAAGGTGCCTATTTTTAAAAAAAAGTGAGATAAAAAACTGAAAAATATACTTGGAACCAGCCTTCACAGGCAGAATCAAGGTGAATGACAATTATTTCCAACCAATCACTTTATCTGTAAGTTACAAGAACAAAAAAGTCCAGTGGGCACTTCTTAAGCATGCGATGATGTCCCTCTGCTAGTTCCAGGCATACACTTACACTGACAGATGAGCACAGCTAGAAGACCCAAGGAAGACTAAAAATGTTCTGTGTGCCAAAGTTTGCTTCCATACAAAGGAACACAGTCATTATAAGATGTATTCCTTCAATTTTGCACAACTAATGACATCCCATCCTCAGTTTCCCATATACTACTTATATTTTCTCTCACCACACACAAAACCAAACGTAAATAAATTATTGTGGATTTTCTTTCAAGGTCAAAGAACCATGCTGTGCTGTGTTGTTTTTTTTTTTTTCTTGTTATGCTCTTGCCTTTATTCTTTATACATCATTTACAAAGAAAAAAAAACCAAGTTATTTCTCTATATTTAAATGTGTAAAATCGAAGTAATGCAGAATCGACATGGGTGTAATACGGAGCTTAGTACAGAAAACTCCTTTCCTGTAAAAGAACTTAAGAGCAGCCTTCACGAACTCCTACTGAGAATTCAAACTACATGTAACTTTTCTTATCAAGCTTGAAGAAATTTTATTGCATCTGTTCCAAGAATTTTAACAGATGGAAAATTGATAGCATGCAACATAACTTGAGCCGATATCTAATATTCTGAATTCATGGGGGAACTAATTCTGAAGACTATTTAATTCCTTGTCTAAGGAAAATTCCCACTGAAGTCAATGAGACTGTGTGGGTGAATTTAGCAACTATCATATAAAATGGTACAATAGCAGCTAGTCCCTGAGATAAAAGAACTTTATTTGTGTAGAACTGTTCTTGCAACAAGACTGAAATTATCAAAAAACTCATGTGCACTCAGATTTCATTTTAATTAGAAATAAATCAAGTTTCAAAATACTTCTTGAGGTATATCAAACTTTAAAGCAATCCTAGGCTTATTTCCACAAGCAGCCACCAAAGCCAGTGTATAGGTTTGCACAAAAAATGATTTTGAGAAAATTAATGGCTTCTGCTTCCTTCAGTTGTTTTGAACACACTGTACTTCATTAGGATAGATCAAATGAAACAAAACAAGGTTCATAGGAGTTGCTATAATCTGTCAGCAGTGTTACGCCTAGACAGGCATCCTAGAGGTAATATGAGGTTCTTCAGAGAAGAGCAAAGACAGCAGCTGTTCAGTGACATTGGGAGTCACAGACGCTGATAGATTCTGCTCCATTTACTAACCAAGCTGTAGCTAGTTAAGGCAGTGTAACAAGAGCATGGCACAAACCCTCCACATCATCTAAAAGAATATTTTCCTACAGAAACCTTGCAGTAGGGGACTAGGTTGTTCAAGGAATATTTTCTCTAAAACACAAGCACTTAAGCAGTTTGCTTGTACGCAAAGCATGAAAATGTTTACTCTTGTACTAATCCCTCCTTTATAGTAGTACTTAGTCACAGTGTGACTGTTAGTATTACCACATTACAAGCTGTGTAAGGAGTATTTCTTGGAGTTTGTCACCTAGTTGGTTGCAAGGTTATTGGGACTGGTGTCTGCCTTATGAGCTGTTAACATTACTGAAACCTGACTGTTAATTCCTACCTCACTTTCTATAAAGAACACTTTCATATATCTATAATCTCTTTTCTCAGTTGTCGTTCTGGAACTTCCCTGTCTTCTTATGAGTTTTCTCCTCCATGTGATTGCGTGCTCTTGAGACCACATGGGTATTGAATTCCCCAGAGATATAATTGACAATAGAATACAATGTTACTGGGAATATCTCTTTATTCACTATTTTATTCTTTATGTACACTCATCTTTCATCTGCTTTGTTTCAGAGTCTGATGCAGTTACTTCAAGGGGAAAAAAAAAATTAAAAAATATAGTCATTCTAGAAAACTGCAAGTCATTACCCTTTACCTCTTGGCATTTCTCAGTTTAACTTGATATCATATTGTCTCTTCACTTTGTTTGAATTCATCCTGGAATTAGTCTCCTCTTGGCTTTGATTAAGTCAAGTTATCAGGCATCATCAGGCATCAGTTCTTCAATTTTATTAATATTTTGGAAAAAATATCAAGAATACAGCTCCACTCACACAGTTTAGCTGATACACACTATTGACATTGGATGAGCTATTTATGTTTCCTTGTTTCTGAGGTTTTAGACTGTATCTGATCCATAACAGAACATTACTCCTGTTCTTAGGACAACAATCACCAGTAACACTTTGCATCAAAGGGCAGTGTGGGATACATGCAGAAATACCTGCAGGGCTCACACAGTGCAGCAGCTGACACAACCTGAAGCATGTAGTGGTCACAGCACTCTCTTCTGTGCTCAGACAGACGAAATATGGATTTGAAATCTTCCTGCCTGATGTCAGTGTTAGCAGTGATTCGCTGCACCCACAAAGCAGTGCACTGGGTTTCAGGCATCAGCATTCGCAGAGCCATAAAAATCCACACCAAAAGCAGTAAGCTCTTAATGTAGCTGCACATGACTTCTCCAGTTCTACAGTGAAGAGATCTGTTAGCTCAGGCATCTCTGTGCCTCCGCATCTGGCCCCATGCAACATCCCTTCCCAATGCCAAAGCAGCAACACCTGACTTGCCTTGCTAAAGAGCAACACTCCTCCACCTCCACATAGTAGCGTATCATCCCGAGTAACATCACACGGCACACACAAGAAAACAACCTGCTCAGACCTAGTCAATATGGGTTTATGAATGGCAGGTCCTGTTTGACCAACCTGATCTCCTTCCGTGACAAGGTGACCCACCTAGTAGATGAGGGAAAGGATGTGGATGTTGTGTACTTGGACTTCAGTAAGCCTTTGACACCATATCCCACAGCATTCTCCTGGAGAAGCTGGAAGCTCTGGCCTGGATGGGTGTACTCTGCGATGAATAAAGAACTGGCTGGATGGCCAGGTCAAAAGGGCTGTAGTGAACGGAGACAAATCCAGTTGGCAGCCAGCCACAAGTGGTGTGCCCCATGGCTCAGTATTTGGGCCCGTTCTGTTTAATCTCAATATCAATGATCTGGATGAGGGGATTGAGTGCACACTCAGTAAGTTTGCAGATGACACCAAGTTGGGTGGGAGTGTTGATTTGCTGGAGAGTAGGATGGCCATACAGAGGGATCTGGACTGGCTAGATTGTTGGAATGAGGCCAAGTGTATGAGGTTTAACAAGGCCAAGTGCCAGGTCATGCACTTGGGTCACAACAACCCCAGGCAGCGCTACAGGCTTAGGGAAGAGTGGCTGGAAAGCTGCCTGGCGGAAAAGGATCTGGGGGTGTTGATTGACAGTGGCAGAACATGAGCCAGCAGTGTGCCCAGGTGGCCAAAAAGGCCAACAGCATCGTGGCTTGTATCAGGAACAGTGTGGCCAGCAGGACTAGGGAAGTGATTGTGCCACTCGACTTGGTGCTGGTGAGGCTGCAACTTGAATTGTGTGTTCAGTTTTGGGCCCCTCGTTATAAGAAGTACATCAAGGTACTAGAGAGGTAGACAGCAGGGCGATGAAGCTGGTGAGGGGCCTGGAGCACAAGCGTGACAAGGAGTGGCTGAAGGAAGTGGGACTGTTTAGCCTGAAGAAAAGGAGGCTGAGGGGAGACCTTATCGCTGTCTACCACTTCCTGAAAGGAGGTTTTAGCATGGAGGGAATTGGTGTCTTCTCTCAAGCAGCAAGTGATAGGATGAGAGGAAATGGCCTCAAGATGTGCCAGGGGAGGTTTGGTTTGGATATTAGGAAAAAATTCTTCACGGAAAGGGTTGTCAGGCATTGGAACAGGCTGCCCAGGGAAGTCATTGTGTCACCATCCCTGGAGGTGTTCAAAAGGCATTTAGATGAGGTTTAGTTCTAGAGTTAGTTTATGGCTGGACTCGATGATCCTCAAGGTCTCTTCCAACTGAAATGATTCTATGATTCTATGTTTCTATTACTCTTCCACTCATTAAGTTTTCCCTGGAAGCCTGTAGGAGCCTCACCTGTTTGTCACAACAGATTCTTTGGGGTACTAAATACCAGCGTTGCTCAAAATGACCTTGTTTTCTGACACTAAAACAACAGAAATTTCTGTAGAAGAATGACTTTCTCAAGAAAGGAGAAAATAAAGGATCATGCCTTTAAGACTTTTTTTCAGTAGCCTAGGGTGAGATTGTCACATGTCCTGCACAGACTCATTCCTTTGGAAGCCAGCATAGCTGCACTGGGGAACATCCTACCCTCATTTCTACTGGTTCCCTCACAGACAGGATCTTGTTACAACCTCATTCCCCAGTTACATTTTGTCACATCATCTGCATTCCTCTTCACAAAAAAGAAACTTTAGTTATTTTGCTCAGCGTCAAACAAGTTACAGTAAAAGCCTGGGGCAGAAGGTTTTGCCCCATTTCCCTATTCATCAGTGTAAATAATTACTGCAATGAAATAGTGTATCTCTATTCTATTACTAGAAGAGTAAAATATCAGCCTCACTTCACAGCTTACTTAAACATTTTCTGGAATATCAGCTCCTCAATACTTAAATGTTTTAATTGCATTAGTATCAGCTATGCTACTGCAAAATCCATTAATCTGAGCAAGAGGCAATAATTAAAACTAGGAAAGGCTGAGATTAAATTTTTACGCAGACAGAGCACAGAAAACTAAACATATTCCTAGGAACTGACAGCTTGTGGTATGCATGAACTGTAGTGACTGATCAAACCTAAAAATATGATTGGTATAGGGAACAAAAGGGTTTTCCAGTTCAGATCTATGATAGCATAAAAGAGTTAATGCTGCAGCTTCATAGAAACTATTATGTATCTGAGAAATGTCACAACTTCTTTATCATCTGTGGAAAAGTCCCCTTCCTTTTACTTCTGAGGCAACATCATGCTTCAGCAGGCATCAGAACTTGAAAGTAATGGAACTGGATGAACATCACAGTTCTTTCAGAAAGCTTTGCTTTTCACTTCTGAGAAATTAATCTTTTTTATGAAACACTGCTTTAAATAAAGCATCTGTCTCACTGAGACGCAGCATATCATGTTCAGTGATACAAGAATTGTATCTGCTGCAGCCAAAATATCTATTTTTGAAAGGGAGGGAATGGGAAGACTATTCCAATCTCACCTATGGTTTAATCTTCCAAATATTAGAAGAGATCTTTGGCATCTGCAGACACATATTCAGGAAAGATTTATTTTTTCTTGGCCAAGCTACCAAAAGGTTGCCAAATAATTTTGCTGATGTTTTGCTCAGGTACTATATTTACTTTATGTTGAGGGTCATATCAAACAGAAAAAGACCCAGATACATCCAAGATTTAACAGAGCCCTCATTATAGAGCAGACATTTTCCTATGGACCTGCAACATCTAAGCAGGTCTGAAACGTGGAATGCATCCTCCAGTGAGAGCAGAATCAAGGCTCCAGCAAGCTATGTTTTTTCAAAAATTGCACCTGTCAGAAGCGACAGCTTTATGGCCAGTGAAACATTTCTACCACATAACAGTGTGCAAGACACAGAGGTAACAAATTCTGGTCTGAAAGTCTGTACCATTAATCAGGCCTTGCAATGACTACACTAGGTAGTTATGCTGCAGTGTTTAGGAAACCTGAATTTAAAACACTTTTAATTACCAGAGTGGAAACATCCTGCACAATCAGTACATTCAGTTTGCGATTATTTGGCTTTGCTATAACATATTTCAAGGAAGAAACAGTCAGGCCACTCAAACTTCTGAAAAGCTGCAGATTAACCACAATTTTTATAAAGCCATAACTCCAAATACTATGAGAAAACAAAACCAAACCTCACCACTAACCATCAACACACTTTAGTTCTCCTGAACTGGTACAGATTAGGAATAAAGAAAAACAAGCTTGCCTGTCTCTGGAACAGTATTTTCTGAAATAGCAAGGAATAAGATTGAAGGAGACACATAGATCCCACTTAAGCTGGCAGGAAGGAAATTTATGCTGGGAAGGTTCAGAAACCTTCTCACTTTGCAATAGCTTTCTCTTCCTTTCATTTCCTGCTACTTTAGATCACCTTCAAGTTTACATCATAAAGCTTTAAAAACAAACAAATAAACAAACCCAACAACAAACAACAACAAACAAACAACCCCGAAAGTCTTTATGTAAAAGTTTTCTCCTAACAGAGTTTTAGCACTTGCTTCTTCCAGATCAGGTGATTTCTTTGACTGTTCTTTCCAAGGTGATCTTTAAAAGGCCAGAGTGACAGACCAATCTATCAAACCAATGCTGACTTTAATTTAATATTTTTTCCACAGTCAAGAATGTCCAGAACACCCAGGCTTTTCTAAGCCCAAAGGTCAGTTTTGTCTCAAGTATTGGCCGAGCTCTTGATAATAACCATGTTAAAGCTGCAGGATGAAAGGATCAACACTCCTTGCCACCGTTACAGCCTTCCAAGGATAATAGAGTTGACTCAAAACCTCTCCTGGTACTCTGAGGTTAGTCTCCTTCTCAGCTAGCCAAGAGCTGATTATTTCTTTCTGCAAGCTTTGTCCATCCATTGCATTTTCTATCAAAGCAGCAAGAGCTCTCAAGGGTAAAATGGGCTGTTTATTCAACAGATGCTTTGAAGGTGCTTTTCCACCTTTTCATTCTGTAAGCAGAATCCAGGAGTGTCTCAGATTTTGTAAATAATCTCATGTATTAAAGGTGAATTTACCTGTGTGTAAGAAAAAAATAGTGTCTGATGTCAGAAAAGACTTTCATAATTGCTGCAAGATTATCCAGCACTAGTTTATCTTGTCAGTAGTAGCAATTCCCAGTCAAATTACCCCAGGAAATATGCAACTAGGAAGAATGCGGTGACCCAGATAGTAGAGTTTGTATTACACAAAAATCCTTTCATATCTTGCTGCCTACTTTGAGACAGGACAGAGGGTTGATCATAAAATTGACCGTTGCATGAGAAAAAATAAATCCAAGCGCATGGACTCAGACATGCAACTCCTCCGCTCAGATAATTAAGATACTCATTAATGGGAAGCATACATGTGAGATACCCTCCTACCTGCTTTGTGGCCTAGAGACCTTTCAGTACTAACATTCTTTCATACTCAGTTCTTTCCTCAGTTATTCATCCCTGGATAATTCCAAAAAGTGGTGAACCTCTTAACAGGCCAGATCACTCTATCGGATATGTTGGCATAAATGACATACTAAAACAATTAAAGTTTTTGGAATATTTTATTTCAAATTCTATGCAGTCAATGCTTCTTTTGATTTCCTTACTATTTGCAGACAAAGAAGCAGCTGTGTAACAATGTTACTGAGAAAATAAAGACATATTTCAATACTGTTTCACAAAAAAAAAAAGTATTTTTTAAATGGGATGAAGAATTAAAGAAGATGGAGACAGAGCTGAGTGTATATACATGGGTTATGTGGTACAGTGTTTTTGAGGTGTTGCCATACACCTCATATGTAACAAGAATCAAGTCATTATGGCTGCCCATGAATCACTTTATGTACCTGGGTATATACACCTGCCTCAAATTTACACTGAAAAGTTCTATTAATAAATAACCCTTCTCACTATATGAATTTATGTAAAGGCTTTTACTCCATAATTTCAGACTTCTTCAAGTACAGATTGTCACTGTTGAACTGTCAAATTATTACATTCATGTAATAGTCTCAACTATTTATATGAAATTAAATATAGTTGCTATTATTTCATCAAAATCAGACAACAATTTGTAGCAGAAGTAGGCAGAGAACACTTGAAACACTGGATCTCAGTAGACCAGCTCCACACCATAAAATATTATCCTGTCCTCTGTTTTGCAGTACCTACATTTATGAAGTGCTCTTCAAGGGAACAGCTACAGAAAGTAAAAGTGTAATCTACAGCCCTTCACAGACATGGTTTGTACAGTGCAATAAAAAGATGTTTCATTTATTATCTTTTTGCCTCCCAATGATGTATTTTGGTTTAAAATATCAGACACAGATCCACTGTGTATGGGAGACTGAAACATGAAAGTGATAACTGAAGCAGAAAGCTCATGTTAAACTTTTACTCATTACACTGAAACATACATGGATTTCTGAGACTTCAAGATTTGTTCAGAAAATAACATGAAAATTTTGCACATTCCTGAAAAACTTACAAGATGGTAGAAATACCACAGAGAAAAACAAAACTGAAAGATAATACACCTCCATAGTTAACTGTTATGTATATGCTGTGTTATACAGCTATGACTGAAAAGACAGTAAGTGCTTGAAACCCCCTTGGAAACAATGCTAGCATTGAAATAATTCCTTTCATTGTCACAGTTTCCCTATGGACTTCAATCAAATTGTTCCATCAATAAAGTACTGTACATGAAACACTGCTCTGACACTTTGCAACTAAGCCTGAACAAATATTTATATAGTAGCTTACATTTTTAGCTGGTAAAAAAACTCCACAAATAAAACACATAGAAAGCTACTCAGCATTCAAAACAAAATTTATGCTTTATGTAAGAAACTCTCTTCACCCTTAAATGATTGCAGTTGTCATAAGATTTGGTTCTATTATATAGTAAGTTTCAGTATGAAGGGAGTATTGTGCACACATAAATTACCCTATGATCACTCTGGGTCTCTGCAAATAATGGCAAACCCAATGGTTTAAGGGGATTATTTTAAAAGTATCCACATAGAAACAAATTTTAATGCAGAATTTGCTGCATTCTTAACCATAAATCACTATATCACTACTGACCAGTGATTAAAACTCTATGCACTAAAAGGCTGTGAATATTTAAACTATGAGATAAAAGCGTATCATTAGTACCTAAAATCTTCAATTCATATTCTGAATGAGTGATCAAATTTGATAAAAAACAAGGATACACATTAAATGTAGTGACTAGACCACAAGTTCTGCAGCAGCTTTACCTGAGTGACAAGTAGATAAATGCCAAGTTGTGTTCATTGTGTAGGTTTATGTGATGCCTGAAAGGGATGGTGGCACTAGATTAATTTAGGAATAAACCAAAATAGTTTGAGAGCAAAATCTCAAGGCCAGGGTAAAGTAATACTCTTGTTTCCTTATTTCTAAACCATAATATAATGGATAGATGCAGAAGGTACCAAGAAATATTACCAGTGGGCCAATGCAATCTGTTCTAGAAGAAGGAGATACAATACAGTTGCTGATATCATGTGCAGGGTTTTTACTTCACTGCAACTCAACTCGCACCATGGAAGGACCTCAATACTGACTTCCTCAGTTAAAGCAATTGGAGTGCTGAGGCAAGAAATGTGTCAAACACCCAATGAAGGTTCTAGCCTTAGTTTTTCAACTTTTTTACATTATGTAGACATTAAACATAACACAATTATATAGAACACACTGATCGTTATGTTTAAAACAAGGTTTAAAGATTTCTCTTTTGCCTGAAGAACAGTATAGGGCCTCTCAAAAGCGTAAATTACTTTTTTGAGAATTCATAAATAAATTCATTTCTGAATTAGAACAGTTTAACTGGCCTTTCAGGAAATATAGGTACACAAAGTATGAGATTATATTTGTTACTTTTCCAAATGACCTACATAAAAACCCCATACTTGTGAATCAGATTAGTTTTTTGGAGAGGGTTAATATAAGTTTTATTTTTCTTTAACCCTCATAAATAAAAACTTAATATCCTTCACAGAGATCACAGAATAATTGTCATTTTCAAAGAGCAATCACATGATTCTCACCTTTCAGAAGGGATGTCTGTGAGAGACTGAAAGGATAATGTCTCAAACTTTGTGGCAAAACCAGTTCTGCAAAATCCAGCCCTATGAGATGGGACATTAACAATAAGGTGAATTGCGATTTACGTATCAACCAAAAGCTAACAAGCCACAAAGGCCAGCTGGCTGATACTGGAGGCAGGAGACTTGTTGAAGGACACGTAGCTCTCTCTGTGTTCTGATAGGCCCAGCATGGCACTAAGGAGAAGACCCCAGACTGCTCGAGACCCTTAAGGTGGTCCAAGACCCTTCGGGCTCTCCCATCTTTCACAATGACCACCCAGTGACACCTGCACAAAAGACCAAAGATTATGCAAGCAGGTGATCCAAAGGTCTTTAAAAAGTCCACCTGTACAAGCACTGGTGGCATGCCCACCACCCTGAGGACTACTCTGCCCCCCAGGCTCACCATGGGAACTGAAACAGACACCAGAGGATCACAGAATCACAGAATCGACTAGGTTGGAAAAGACCTCAGAGATCATCGAGTCCAACCCTTGGTCCAACTCTAGTCCGTTTACTAGATCATGGCACTAAGTGCCATGTCCAATCTCAGTTTAAAAACCTCCAGGGACGGCGAGTCCACCACCTCCCTGGGCAGGCCATTCCAATGCCTGACCACTCTCTCTGTAAAGAATTTCTTTCTAATATCCAGCCTAAATTTCCCCTGGCAGAGTTTAAGCCCATGCCCCCTTGTCCTATTGCTAACTGCCTGGGAGAAGAGACCAATCCCCACCTGGCTATAACTTCCCTTCAGGTAGTTATAGAGAGTGATGAGGTCACCTCTAAGCCTCCTCTTCTCTAGACTAAACAACCCCAGCTCCCTCAGCCTCTCCCCATAGGTCTTATGTTCAAGTCCCTTCACGAGTCGTGTTGCTCTTCTCTGGACCCGCTCCAGCACTTCAATGTCTTTCCTGAACTGAGGGGCCCAGAACTGAACACAATACTCCAGGTGTGGCCTCACCAATGCAGAGTACAGGGGAAGGATCACTTCCCTTGTCCTGCTGACCACGCCAATTTTGATACAGGACAGGATACCGTTGGCCTTCTTGGCCACCTGGGCACACTGATGGCTCATGTTGAGCTTCCTGTCAATTAGTACCCCCAGGTCCCTTTCTGTCTGACTGCTCTCCAGCCACTCTGTGCCCAGCCTGTAGCGTTGCAGGGGGTTGTTGTGACCAAAGTGCAGCACCTGGCACTTGGCCTTATTGAACTTCATCCCATTGGAATCAGCCCATTTTTCCAGTCTATCCAGATGCCTCTGCAGAGCCCTATGTTGCACATCGCTGGATCTAAGACTACCAATCCCATCAAACACAGTGGTGCCACAAGGGTGGTAAAATCTCCCTCTCTCTCTCTTTCTCTTTCCTGTATTTCTATTTTCCTTTTCTTTCTATATACAATATAGTAATATAAGGTTTACAGCCCCACATGTGCTGCAAACTTTTATGTTTACCAATTGAACCTAAATAACATAAATCCTCCTGCCACCAAATCATTTGCCAGTTAGGCCAAGCTGCAAAATAAAAGCCTTTTGTTTACAGACCTTAGGTATTGTGTATACTCTTTTCCAACCAAGGAGGTCAATGAGGCTGAGTCAACTCTGCTCCCACCCATATATCTGGGTGGGATGTGACAATGTCATCTTATTATTTCCATAACAAATTTGAGGTCACAAGCTCCCTCAGGAAAAGCAGCTGTGGGTTCCATTCACATCCACATCTTCCCCAAGAACTCCTTGAAACGGTAGAAGGAGGTGGCCTACTATCTTAAAGGCATGGTGAAACCAGGTGTGCTAATCTGGGCGATTAGCATCTTGGATCCATGACTTACATTAGTTTAACGACAAGAATATACCAGCATTCCCTCACCATCACCCTACATGTAATGCTGTTAGCACAGCAGATGTGTCAGGCAAACTATGGGCCTTTCAGACTTCTTAGCACTTGCATAATCCACAATATTCTGAATATTCCTGAATGTATCTGTATCTCCCGGGACAGAGTGCACGCCACTGCAAGCCATGATAACAAAAAGGCTAAAGTTTCCTTAGTAAATTATAGTAAATCTCACCTTCCCTCTTAATAATGCTAGAAAACTACAGGTGAAATTATACAAGGCATACTCAAATAGCATTTTTAGTGTCTCATTTAAAAGTTGGCACTCAAAGGAACATATCTGCACAAAAGAATTAAAAACCAGAAAAGCCTCCAATCTTAAAACATTAGAGTTGCACATAAAGAGCTAAGCAGATACTGATGCATGTGTGTGTGTAATGGAGTAAACATCTTTCAGTATTCTTCAAAATTGTTGGCAAACACTTTTCATATTTAAATTGTGAATATGCTTAAGTAAATTGGGAAGACACCTGGAAAAATTAAGCCTTGAAGTTTAAAAGGTAAGAACAATATAGAGAGCAGAAACCAGCAAAACAAAACAGAGCTGCTTATATGTGATATCAACTAGGGCAGCTGCCACCGCTACCTAAGTCCACTGTATTGATACACAGTCAGAGTCTCAACCATACTGAAGTCAGTTTGAGTTTTACTCCATTTGTTGATACATAGCTATGAAACAGAAAACACAGCATGCCCATCTGAGCTTAATTCAGCCATTCCTAAGCTACCATACACTCATAGAATCATAGAATTATTTCAGTTGGAAGAGACCCTCAGGATCATAGAGTCCAACCATAACCTAACAACTATAGCAATAAACCATGTCCCTAAGAACCTTGTCTAAACACCTTTTAAACACCTCCAGGGATGGTGACACAATCACTTCCCTGGGAAGCCTGTTCCAATGCCTGACAACCCTTTCCATGAAGAATTTTTTCCTAATATTCAATCTGAACCTCCCCTGTTGCAACTTGAGGCCATTTCCTCTTGTCCTATCACTTGTTACTTGGGAGAAGAGACCAACACCCTCCATGTTACAACCTCCTTTCAGGTAGTTGTAGACAGCAATAAGGTCTCCCCTCAGCCTCCTTTTCTCCAGGCCAAACAGGCCCAGTTCCCTCAGCCACTCCTCATCAGACTTGTACTCCAGACCCCTCACCAGCTTCACTGCCCTTCTCTGCACTCTCTCTAGTACCTCAGTATCTTTCTTATGATAAGGGGCCAAAAACTGAACACAGGATTCAAGGTGGGGCCTCACCAGCACCAAGTCGAGTGGCACAATCACTTCCCTAGGCCTGCTGGCCACACTATTCCTGATACAAGCCACGATGCTGTTGGCCTTTTTGGCCACTTGGGCACACTGCTGGCTCATGTTCTGCCAGCTGTCAATCAACATCCCCAGATCCTTTTCCGCCAGGCAGCTTTCCAGCCACTCTTCCCTAAGCCTGTAGCGCTGCCTGGGGTTGTTGTGACCCAAGTGCATGACCTGGCACTTGGCCTTGTTAAACCTCATACACTTGGCCTCATTCCAACAATCCAGCCAGTCCAGATCCCTCTGTATGGCCATCCTACTCTCCAGCAAATCAACACTCCCACCCAACTTGGTGTCATCTGCAAACTTACTGAGTGTGCACTCAATCCCCTCATCCAGATCACTGATAACGAGATTAAACAGAACTGGCCCAAATACTGAGCCATGGGGAACACCACTCGTGATCACTTTCCAACTGGATTTGCCTCCCTCCAGCCAGTTCTTTATCCATCTCAGGGTACACCCATACAGGCCATGAGCTGCCAGCTTCTCCAGGAGAATGCTGTGGCATACAGTGTTAAAGGCCTTACTGAAGTCCAAGTACACAACATCCACATCCCTTCCCTCATCTACTAAGTGGGTCACCTTGTCATAGGAGAACATATTGGTCAAACAAGACTTTTCATAAACCCATGCTGACTGGGCCTGATCGCTTGGTTGTCTTCCATGTGCCGTGTGATGTTACTCAGGATGATCTGCTCCATCACCTTCCCCAGCACTGAGGTTAGACTGATAGGCCTGTAGTTCCCCGGTTTCTCCTTCTGGCCCTTCTTGCAGATGGGCATCACATTAGCCAACTTCTAGTCAACTGGGATGTCCTCAGTTAGCCAGGATTGCTGATAGATAATGGAAAGTGGCTTAGTGATCACCTATGCCAGTTCCCTCAGAACCCTTGGATGGATCCCCTATGGCCCTAAAGACTTGTGGTTGTCTAAGTGGTGTAGCAGGTCACAAACCATATCCCCTTGGACTACCAGGGCTTCATTCTGCACTCCATCCCTGTCTTCTAGCTCAGTGGGCTGGGTACGTGGAGCACAACTGTTGTGACTACTAAAGACTGAGGCAAAGAAGACATTTAGTTCTTCAGCCTTTCTTGATAGCATCTGCATGGGTAACAAAAACAAGTAAAATGAATGCTGAGATTCCTTCCATCAATGAAAAAAAAACATCATTTAGCATTATTTAGGTTACATAGGCTATCTACTGGATTTATATAAAAGTAGATAGATCAGTAGAGTTCAATATCCTTTAAATTTTCAGCTAGTCTGTTTCCAAACCAAGAACTGAGATACTAGATTTCAAAAGTATTCAAGAGGCATATGGGAGCAACTCATTGCCCACTTAAGACACTGGGGACAGGAAAGGACTAGGTTCAGACAAATTGGAAAATAATAAAATTGATGTTGGTTTTGGACAGTTTTCCTGGGGTCATCACCTGACACATGTGACTTCTAGTATGGACACATGTGATGGGTGCACTCCCCTGCTTCTACAAGTTCAAAAAATTTCTTGACCTGACCATGGTCACATATATATCCCAGTCAGGGGATGGGAAAATGCAAGGCACCCTCAGTCGACAGACAGGGCCCTCAACCAATTGAAAAGCCTTGGTCAAGTGAAGTTTTTTGACCACTGACTATATATGACCACAGACCAGATTCCACCTAGGGTACAAATGGGGCCCTGTCAGAGACCCCATTTGAGCAGTATTAGGTCTGCAGTCAGGGACTCTTCCCTTGGGTTGGGATGTCACCTAAGGAAACCTCCTTGAGGACTGAATGCCCTTGCCCTATTGGTGAGTGATCATACCTCCTGGGTATCCTTGAGTGACCTCACCTTATGGGTGAGTGATTGGGTCTTCCAGGTTACCCTGAGAGTCCTCATTTGTGAGTGAGTACATACACACTCTGAATCAACATTGCCATGTGCTGCTGTGTAGCAATAATATCCAAGCTGGTATCCTGAACCTGTGGTTTGCTAAATGTTAACTGAGTGTTGAATGAGTTTTGATAGACCCCATCTATAACTGGTTTTCTGTTGAATTATTTTTTGTTAGAATAAAGTTTATCACCGGTCTGGTTTAGTTTTGGGGTTCTTCCATGACAGCATAGCATGAGTGACAGGGAGTTCTGAGTACAAGATACTGAAGAACGAAATCATTCAGCTCCCTGCTTCTCCACCCTTTCTTTCCATGGAAAAAACCCTACCCCTGCATGCAGATGAGTGTGATCCCACAAGCCCAGTTTATCCCTCTGAAGCAGCATGGTCCATGTCCACATGATAGCAGGAAGGATTACTGGGTCCTGCCGAGCTCTCCTTGCTTAAGCTTCCAAGCACGAAGAGTGTTTTGGGAAAGGCTGAATGCAGCCAATATATTCCCATCTGTACTCTATTAGTTTTACTCCATCCCTCATATACCCTGAGCAGTCCCCAAGGATGCTTGAGTATTAAGCTGCATTAAAAGCGAGGTAATAATTCCACTAAATAGGAAATAGCCTAATTGCATGTGACACTCACTTTTTCCTAAGGCCACCATGACCAAGATTCTACTTAAAATATCCCTAGGACTGGAACACATATTTATTAAAACGCCATGCAGCTTCAGCAACCCTTTACTATACCATGACTACCTTGCATCACAGATGCACATTCTCTCCTTACTCTGCTATAAAGTGAAAAAAAAAAAACAAAAAACCAGTTTCTTTCAAACAGGAAAAAAAAACCCTTTTTCAATGACAGAACTCAAGTTGAAATACATCACTTTTCAGTTGATTTTATCTACATAAGTTTACAAAAGCACAATATTGCATCTGACATTACTACATGCAAACCCAGCATCTGTTCTGTTCTGTTCTGTTCTGTTTCTGAGTGTGTTTCTGTAGGCTTGCTACCAGTGAAATTATAACGACTCACTTATAGGTCAGGGATCGGATTTTTCTTTTCTTCACATAACCTCTCCCAAGCCATGAGGAGACCCTGAATTTTGACCAGATTCAGAAGAATGAGAAATTGGTTTGAGCTTGAGATACACTAATAGTTACCATTTAGTTCTGTTGAAATCTCTTGGCATGACTAATGAAAATTTGCACTGAAAGAACGGATACCACACTGGGGCAAGCTTGAATAAAGACAAAGTTGAAACAAAAAGCAATTTACCGTGCTCAATTTCCTTTATCCCTGTTGTATTTCCTAGTTATGGAATCTTTTATGAACAACAACTTGTCTCTCCTAGACCAGGTTTTTCTTTGTTCTTTATTCTGCAATAAAATTAGAATACAGGGTTTAGGACTTCGCTCTTACTCCCAAAAAGACTTGTAATCCCATAACTTTTGATCACAATGACTTCACAACAGAACACAGAAGGGAGCATAGAAGGAAACGCTTTTTTTTCCATTTAGAAACCTTGTCATTTTGATAATTAGTACAAGCAGTGGTTATTTTAAAAATGTGGTAGGGACAGAAGTTCATATTTAAATACAGTACATAGTACATTGGAGACTTGTTTATCTGGATTCTTGTTATCCAAAACTACTACTAAGCAAAACTGATTTATCTCCCTTGACATGCATCATTTGCACCAAAAAGTCCCCTAATTCTGAAACCTCATTTAGTTTAATAAATTCCATATCCCTATTTGAGTAGCCAAGTAGTTCTACTCCACACTCAGGTTAGGCTTCTCATGGTATCCACTTTCAGAATATTACAGAACAATATTCTCCAATCTGACTGCATAGCACATCTCCATATTTGCGCAAGTCTTCTTGCTTGCCTACATGGCTGACCCACAAGCCCAGGTGCCTAAGGGCCTAAGACGCTTTTGAACAGACCTCATAAATGCTTTGGAATTAATAAATGGTGAAAGACCAGCAGTCCAACCACACCTGTGTCCATTGCACTGATACAGCTCTGAACTGTCACCTCATTTGCAGTCTGGACAGTATCTAATACTGAGAAAAAGAGACAAGTATCTTTCATTATGGAGATAAGACCAACCCCCAAATGTCCTGTACTTGAACTAACAGCTACAGTATGGCCAAATGTAAATTCCATTACTGTAAAAAAAGTTAATAGTTCTTGAAGATTTAATGGCACAGTCAAGGTTTGTTACAGGATAATATTTAAAATGTGATGGAAAATAATTTTTATTTCTATATGACATTCAAGATAATAAAAGCATTAAGGCACAATACACAAAAAATTAATGCTTATACTTATAGCCATTGAAGAGTCTGTCACTGAGACAGAATTTTAAGGTTATTTTTGATTTCCCACTCACAAATACTATGCCACTTTATTGATACGTAAGGTAATAAAATAGTTATTTGCAATTATTATCAGTTCATCATGGTGAACATATAATATGATTCCCTTTTTAATTAAAGAATACTTTCCAAGGCTAAAATAGCTCATTTTTAATCAAGAAGTCATCTTTTTTCAATAAACTCTGAACTCTCGAAGAGCTTAACAAGCTACAAGGCTGACATTTCAACCACCGAACTTTAACTAAAAACATAAAATATTAAAGTTTGTCTTATTTAGTAACACGATACACTTTGCCAGTGTTGTTTTGAGGCAAAAGGCAGGTTGGGTTTTATAACCAGTGAGAAAGGTAATGCAGTCTGAACAGAGCACAGGTGAAAAGTCAGAGATGGAGGCAGGGGAAACAATCTATTTTAAATAAAATCAGTTCTTGGTCAAGACTGGTGGCATAAAATTCATTCTCCTACTTGCAAAATATCTCTGCCCATTTCTATAGGTTAATAGAGTCTTTGTAGATAGCTGTTAAGTTGTAAACAAACAATTTTACAATTTGGAGAACAGCTTAATGTGGGGCAGTCAGTGCTTTAATCCTCTGGAGATAGCCTTGTGCACAGGGAAAAAAAAAAAAAAAGTATTAAAACAGAAGAAAACATCAAGTAGAGGTACATACCACCAGCCACTAACAGCTTTATGCTGCAAATCTGGAAAAAAGCTGCTGACTCACCAGCATACTGAGGCACCAGAAGAGGAGAAGCAGGGGTTAAAATGTTGTTTTCCAAGTGGACACCTACAAAACCAAGATTAAATGATGGGTTAGGTAGCTATTGGTGGCCTCTGCATTCCAGTTGGAAATGAGGGGTGTGTAATGTTAAGTGGGAGATTCAGACTTCCCCCGTCCCCTTTTAGTTTCTGTGGGCTCTGTCAGCTGTTAAAGGTTTGCAACTGAGGCCTTTTTTCAATATACATTTATACAAAAACATTTTAAAAAAATATTCTGCCATGCAAAGTCTATGCTCACTTTCAGATGGTCTAATCTGAATCAGTGGCATGACCTATAGAGAACATCCTGATTCAACCTTCAGCTGCTGAAGGCAGGCCAAGCGCTAGGGCAGTAGGATAGAATCCACCATGCAGGAAACAAGACAAGTTTCCACATAAAAATGTCTGATTGCTTTTACTTGAGCATGGCCACTTCCTATTGAGCCTCAGGAGTAAGTCTTTTTTTAATAATTATGTGGAAATTTAAGTGACAGGCGGGGGAAATCTGGGACGCAGGCCTGTCAGTCAGCGGATGCCTGGCCAGCACAGTGCCATGGAGGCAGCCAGCAGGGCTGGGCAAGCTCCCTCCAGACTCCACTTCCAGATTTTCCACAATTAGACACATTCTTTTCTATAAGTAATTAAAAAAAAAAAAGAATCAGTGAGATTAATAACCAGAATCAAGATCAAGATACATCAAGATAGTGGGGAAAAAATATAGAAGGGAGCAGGTGTTGAATTAGCCTGGTGACATTAGGACAAGCTGTCCCAAATGCAGAGGTTTTAAGCAGAAACTGAGGTCAAAATAAATGCCCCATTTTCTTTTCTTTTTTTAAAATAAATGTCAGTAAATACGTTTGCCTACTTCACTATGACAAATGGATTATGTATATTTGTACATACTTAAGTACTTATATAATGTATTCATATTCCTATATAAATTTGTATATCTAAGATATCTTTACATATTATATATCCAAGAAGGGAATTTTGGTAGCTATACAGAAGTAAAAGCCTCTTCCCTCCTCTTCCTTCCCCATTCTGACCATTTCAGTTTGTACAGATAGAAAGAAATGTGATTAGTCTGTTATTAAGTGCAACCAATCAAATATTTAGAGCAGAGCAAATAAGGTTCAGCCCTTTACTGAATCAGAGGGAACAGTAACTCTGTTTTCCTCATCTGATCTGCAATCCAGACAAGCCTGTCCACATGCTCTCCATGAAGTACCTTTAGCTGGAACTTCCTTCTTTCCCCTATCCACCATGTTCTGCATCTCATGACTTTCAAAAGATCCTTTAAAATTCACCTCCTCACACACACTGCTCTTTACAACAGGAGCAGGGTACAATGCTCGTTAACTGTTTTCAATAAGCATTAGCCAAATGTGAACAGATACAAGGTGATTCATCCAGAATGTGTCCCATAAAGTTGTGGAAATCTAATTATCCAGCTATTAGTACAGTGAGACACTCACCCCACTGCAATTGAGTGCCTCCCAGACACTTTCCATGTCACACTGTACCCTTACAAAAGCTCTCCTTGGGCAGATGAGGGCTAAGCCAGCACACAGACTTGCCAACAGTGTTTATCCAGAGAACAAAGTCTAGTTAATAGCCAGCTCGCTAACTCACTATGGTGACTGTGGCTATAACAATCAAGGCCTTATTACAAATTACCTAGTTACAAATTTGATATAAGTTAGTATTGCAACCAGGTTTTTAGTAATGAGGAGAACATACTGGATTAAACCCTTCAGATAGTTTTTTCAGGCTACTGTTTTACTTTGGCAAATGTAAATCAGAATTTGAGCCAAGGGACATTGTTTGAAAAACACTCCTGACACTTACAAACACTAAATGCATTATATAAATAATTATATTTCTAGTTCAGGTGTACTATTGAACAACTGATTTCCATTTACTAATTTATATTTTGCAGAGATAAATCATACTAGCATGCAAGCAGAGCCCATCTAAAGGAGTGGTGACAAGTTCAGAAATTTTGACCCAGACTGTTGTACAAACCTCACATTTGCTAGAAACAAGGATGACAGCCTACAGGCAAAAGACCTGATAACATTTTTCATTAATTATGCACTGATTTCTTAAAATTATTCAGAGCAGGCTGGACAAGCCTTGATGGATTTCAAAGGCCAGCCTGTGTTTGTGCACTAAATAGCCCACAATTACAAAAATCCAGCTTTCAGCTATGCATAGTGCACAATGCCACTCCATTAATTTTTCATAAATTGAAGGACTTTATAAGTGTAGATTAATGGAGGCAATGAAACAGCAGCTAGAGTAAAGAAATTAGATATTCCCTTTCATAGTTTTTTCTCTTGAACTTCCAGATTTCATAGTTGTGGGCAATTCCCCAAAATAAGCCAGCAAGGGAATATAAACTCAAACAGCATTTATTAAATACAACAGCAGAATTGGTTAATGGTTCATATAGGCTTTGCTTCCTGTCACATCATTTTGAAGCAATAAAACAAACACTCAGTTGAGTGTTGTGGTTAGGCATTTTGCTTGTGATAAGATAAAAAAAGCAAGCATAATTTGGCTTGTTATCTCTCGTTGTTCCTAAACCACAGATGATTTTAGGATGACTGTATTTGTTTCCCAAGAAAACAAAGAAGATCAAAACCACCTGTATAGGAATTGTGCAAGAGTGGCAAGAAGGAGAAATGTAAACACACTCAAGTGACTTGCAGCTAGGGTATAGAGAAAACACATACATCACACTATTTGTTTTACTGACCTTGTATGCTTGACAAGTAGAACCTCTGTGTTAGATAACATAGGCCTGTGAGAAACTCTAAGGCACCTTATCATTATGCCTGCGATTCCTGCTTTGTTGTGAGAAAGAGCAGAGCACAGCAGAAGGCTGCACATACTTGAAGCCTTGAAATACAAGCGAACATAGCAGGCCCGGTGATCTTCTACCTGGCTGAATTCTGCCGCACCTGCATCTCCATTTCTATCACCTCTGCCCAGGAGCTGTTTCGGAGACCCCCTTGTAGCAGGGTAACTGAAATAAATTTGCTCTTTGCAATTGCATTCGTGGCCTCTGGTTGTTCTTGTGACCCGCCTGCACTAGTTTCTCTTCCCCTTCTGCAAAGCTAGGTAGGTGACACTACTTATCATTCAGAAAGCACACAGCCACGATAACTGCACTGGCCACATTACAGAATTAAGAGAATCAATAATAATAACAGAAAACAATAATGATGAAGCTGCTGAATGTTTGCATTTCAAACAAGATGAAACCATCCAGCTATAAATTAATTTTTAAAAATAGGTATAAGCAGAGGTTTTTCCTACAGCAATTTCCACTGCTAACCCTTTCATCGGTCCTAACACAGTCTTTAAACTACATACTTCACTACTTTAAAGTACGTTGATTTTTGTTTGAAAATAACAGTCATCATTTTTTGGAGGAGGTAACTTTACTCTCAAGCCTGGGTTATAACCTGCTAGCTATTACAATACTTTAATTTATGCCATAGTTTATAGATGTTCTTCAGAATGGAATAACAACATTGGAAATACATATAACTAGAAAAGTCACAGAAAGTTCCCTAACTGCGTGGAGCAGCAAAAAAAGAGTGGCTTCAAGAGAGAAGGTGAGCCGAGGGCAACCACAAGACAGGCTCGGCAACAGCCTCACCAACAGGGCTCAGCCCCAGAGCAGACAAAAATAACAAGACATGGACAATCTAGGCAAAAGCAAGGCAGCAATGCAGCAAAACCAAAGAACAAGTCAGGAGCAAAACCAAATACACCTACAGCATAACTCAAACCCAGAACAAAACCCAGAGCAGAGCTTAAATAGAGCTCCTACGGTAATGAGCAACCAGTCTACAATTAATAAACTCTTCCAAATTGTGTACTTCGATGTCACTGCCTTTTGGGCTGCTTTCAGAGTATTTTAATTCTGAAAATGGACTGACGGGTCAGCTGTTCTGCCAGGATATTCTGCCATTAGAAACCTCATCCAACCCCAAAACTGGAAAAAGATGTAACACAGAAAGAGAGTGTTTCCAAGAGAGCACTTTTCAATCTGAAGAACACTAAAAGTCAGAGGAGTATCTAATCAGCAGCTGTAGTTGTGGTCTTCCCTGCTTGCAGGGTATGTGTTCATGCCTGTGAGTGTCTCTGAACATTTGCACATGTTAGCTATCCACATATGTAACTCTCTAGTTATCACCTCCTCAGCCTGCTTTACCCTGGTTTATAGATCCTCCTTGAAGTTGCAGTATATCTCTCAAGACCTGCCACACTTCTCCCAATCCTGTTCTCTGCAAATATGGACCTTTGGCTTTCCCAAGCCAAGGAAGAGCTTATATTCTCTATGTAAGCATCAGAACAACCTCTTCTCAAACAAATTACATGCACAGGACAATTAATTGCTCTTTCACTTTTAAAAATCCATCTCAAATCCTGAAGATAACTTATTTACCCCCTCCATATTCTTATATCCTGTTTCAGAGAGGGAGATGCCTGGGTACAGATCAGCAAAGACAGCAGAGCCACCTGAAACAGCAGTCTGGAACTGCACAAGAAGGAATGAGCTCCTTCGCCGCACTTCTTTCTGTTACGCTTCATGTAGTGCTATGGAATCAGCAGCAAGATAGGAAAATTCATCCACAGGAACCAAAGCAGCTTTTAAGTGCTTTCACTGTAAAAAATACCAAGTGGAAACAAAGGCAGAAGTAAATGTCCCTAACAAACAGTACTGCCTATTAATATTTTTGTATCGCTGTCAGATTTTAGGAATATCATTTTCTGGTTTGTTTGGGGTTTTTTTCCCCTGTTGTTTTCTTCTGCCAGGAACACCCACTGACGGCAGCCAGCTAGCTAGCGTTTTTAGCAGAGGAAAGCTACTCTGCAAAACTTGAAGCCTACATTTCTCAAGACTTCTGCTCAGTTGCCGTAAGATTTGGTGAAAACAGTATTTTCACATCCATTCTTTCCCTGGCAATTTCAGACATTTTTTTTCTGACCATCTTGTGCAGTGAAACACCACGTTCTCCTTCCTGCTCTAAATCAGGCAACAGTCAAGGAATAAACAAAATCTCTAACTTTATTGTGGTGATGATACTGCCTTCCTTACTTTGCTTTTTTATCAGCTAAAGCATTTTCTTTTCTAAGACTGGAGAGCAGTCATGATATATATAGGCTTTAATGAAATGGAGTCTTATATTTGTTTTCCAGAAACTGACAGATGTCATCATTTGCTGTTCTCCAATTCATTAAGAAGGGCAATAGCAGGAATATATGAGCTCCTCCCACCTCCTGCACAATGTTTGACCTGCTTTTATTGGAAAGTAAGGCTTATACAGTGACTAAATCTGTCAGTCCTCATCTTTTGAGCATGTTCGCCTAGAGTCAACAAAAAGGCTGCGCTAGAGTTCTCAAAGCTAAAAGGTGTGAGCAAGTTGCATCCACTTTACCACTGAGAGCTTGTGCTTTTCTCCCACACAGGTCTGTACTTGTCTGCCTCACTGCAGCCTCACTGCAGCCAGAGCAAGAATCATGTGGGCAATGCAGATTATCAAAAAATGCAGGACTGAGTAAACGCTCTGATTCCAGCTTATCCCAGCTGTGCAGGTACAGTCAATACTGCACTGCCAGATATTTGATGACTGACGTTAGGGTACAAGACAGACACTGTGTAGTCCTCAACAAGGGACAGACTACAAAGTTATTACCAGGTACCATAGGATCCGCACAGCAGAGAAATGACAGAAGCATCCTTCACTCCAGCAACTCACACTTCAATAAATCCTATTCTGTCAAAACACTGGATACAAATTCATAAAACATCAGGCTTCATTTGCTCCAACGCTCAGATAATTATTCATTTAACACTATTTCCTGATGTGACTTTAATTTCCATATTATTCAATAACTTAGCCAATGTGTTCTTTGCACTGATAATTTTATGAGACAAATTCAAATCATAAGCAGCAAACATTACTTAAGGCATCAGTGCTGAATCGTGTGTGATATATAGTAATTTTGAAAGACTGAGTATCTTGCTAAAATGTTTGTTGACTATCCTTCTCCCTCACTCACATACACACAAACTTTTTTTGTTAATATTAGCTTCCTGCGTGTTTTGGAAAGTGTAGGCCCGACAGTAACAACATGAGTTTAGCAGTCACTGTGCAGACTCCCAGACACTACAACTGCGCTCTGCTCTGTTTCCCTGCTCTCTTTGAACTGTGACAATTAATCATGTCAAATTGTGCCAGATGCCAAAGCAGTTTTGTGATGTCAATAAATATTCAGAGGAGACTTGCTTCAGATGAAGACAGAGATTCATTTCAGCTGGTGATCTAAGCAGGGTTCAGACCTAAAGGTAAAAGGCTGTTGGACTAATTTACTGCATATCCTCCATTTCTGTAGTCCTGGGAACATGAGGTCATATTTTAAGAATGAAAATGAATATATTTCACTGATTTTAACACATGCTGGTCTCATCCTGTCATTTTTGTAAGTAGAAACGATTCATTGGCTTTCATTGAAGTACGCATGCACCACAATTTCAAGAGACCATATCTGCTATGTAAAAATAGGACCAATCTTTCTTCTTTCTTTATTTCTAATGTTAGTGTACATTCTAGTATCTAATTTAATAAAATTTCTTTCTCAGGCTGAACTGTAGATGCTGGTCAACAGCCCTGGTTAATTCTCATGACAAGATATTTCAGACTTTTTTTCTCTTTCTTTGTCTTCACAGCAGATCATTTTAATTCCAGCTGAGACTGAGTGAAGCAATGCTGATTTCCCCAGATGGTTCTGCTTTCTTAGACAGAACCCCAATGGAATGATAATTACTGCTGAGGAGACAGGCAAAACTGTGAAATAAATGGTAGAAAAAACAATAACTACATTTCACTGGCACACACAAGGTAATTGAAATGCTCATATGATTTACTATTTGTCTCATGCATTATGCTGCCATGGTGAGGCAAGTTTTTCATTCCTCATTAGATTTCACTAGTCTCTTCCATACCTCTTTTCTATGATTCCGCAACCACTGACAAATTACTAAAATAAGAAAAAAAACTCTTCTTTCATACTTCTCCCATGTGAGAAATGAGGAGTATCAGCAGGGGAAAGGCCATTTATTGGTTTATCAAAAATATTGCTTCTTGATATTTCCTTCAGGAACATGTGAAATTCTTTTTAATTTAGAAGCAGTTTTGCTATGCTGCTGATCGGAATGCCATGCATGACCCTAGCGGGCAAAACCAAAACAAAATCCATAGCCAACTGATACATGGGTGGGTCTGGCTGTCTCGCTACTGCTGACAGTGCAGAATAAATGCATATGATGCTTGTCTGATCCAAGTAACACTGCAAGGCCTCACAACACCTCATACATATTCAATAAATGAGAAAAATGCTGCACACAGTCCCCATCAGTGGACACTAAGTAAAACAGACTGGTTTAGTGGAAATGGCTTTCTACACTCATTTATTCTGATTCTCAAATCTTTTTGTTTGCTGTGAAGTTCCTGCCTCAACATAATTTGTAACAGCTCTTTCTACTTGCAGATGCCCTGGGATAATGATGAATAAGGACAGTAATCACCCTGAGAGGTGTCCATGAGAGCTTCTCTGATTCTGTCCATTTCTTCCTGTTAAAAGACTTTCCATGAAGCATCCATTAGCAGCATGGATCACAGAAATGAGAGCATGTGCTTGCTCTCTTCCCAAACCTTGATAATGAAGCACAAAACCAGTTTAACAGGGAGCGCTCACAGAAGCCAAGTCACCTGTTAAACAGGCAAGTCAGCATACACACAGCCTTGCAGACATCCATGTGTGAAATATCTGCACAGAGTGGGCTTGACTCGTATCCCCCACTGATTTTAAACCCTTAACTAGAACATACTACAATTTATCCTACCCTACAGCTTAGCTAATGGAGGGGCAGGCTCCTCTTGGGATCGTTATTAGTCATTATTATTTTATAATGCCTGCTGGTGTTATTTCAACAGCTGCTCGCATGACAGAACACATAAAAGAGGGGCCACCCTTACAGCACTGGCACTAGCCATGTGCCTGGAGAATGGGAGCAAAGACAGGACAATGCTGGGTCTCTGTGCCAGCATTAGCATTATCTCTCTGTAACATCTGTGCTAATACCATGCAAATTCTGTGATTACAAGCATCACCTTTTAAAAACTGAACGGAGCTAACCTATGGTCAGGCTTGGGTTTTGGGCATGCTGGGGACCTGCACTTCCAACTGAACTGGAATTGCAGAAGCTTTAGCATGCAGACAGAATTACTAGGAGCACAGGGGAAATGGCAAGCCTATTAAGAGGGCAGACTAAAAAGGCCTGATTTTCTTAGTGTAATAACGTGAGAGCTGAGAGAGAGTAAGCTTGCTACCTACAGACCAAGAAAGCAAGGAACAGAAGAGGCAAGCACTGGGGAGGGAAACAAGCAATGGGAGCTAAAGGACAAAACTCGTTAGTTCCAGGCTGGCCACAGCTAGAAAGTATTTGTCAGAACAGTATAGCTCAAGATAAAACTCATCAGTGGGAGAAATGCCAGCAAAACCTTACGTTTTTTACAATGGTGTTTGATCCATCTCTGTAAAGGGTTCTCTAATTCATGACCTGGATAGGAAAGCACCAATTCAGACAGCTACGGAGTACAGGCGACCTTTCCAATCCTGTGCTTCTACTCTGCTCCACTGACCCCGAACCTCAAAATTCCTCACAGGCAGGTACCAGCTGCTATGGTTGCTCTGTCCTTTTGATATTGTCCTGCAGAAGAAGAAAGCCAGAGGCTTTTAATAAGAAAATGATCAGTGATCAAGTGAGGCTGGGCAAATGACAGGGTTACATGGTGTACATGAAACAGTTTTCAGATTCTTAGTTATGATACAGTGTAATATAGCAATCTTAGTACTAATGGGTCCTGTGGTGTGGTATTTCCCCCCAGAAAGCAAATGCATTTCAGCCTTCCAAGACCCAAACAAAGACAAGAGGAAGATGCAAAATATGGGATGACAATACATAATCCCACTGGGATGTTATGTTTTTGAATATAAACATTTTCTATAAACTCTCTAAGTTTATGCTTTTTATTCATACTTTGAACTTAACACAACTTTAAAAAAAATATCTATTTGCTCAGCTTGGAAATTTGTCTTGCACAAGGAATTTTGGAGGCTGCAGACTATGGCCTGATAAAAGCCATAGGTGGAGGTAATAGTACACAATAATGCATGTAGGATAACAGATTAAAACCTTACTGGAAGAACATGGAAAAAAGCATTTTGGGAATAAAATTAAAACCAGCTGATCAGTGTGGTGAAAAACACTGTGGAAAATCAGTAGATTAGGGTACAGGTAATAGGTTGTGAAAGAGAGATGGAGCAGAAACACGTTCCTGAAACAATAAATAAATTATAGAAGTTGAGAATGGGTGAAACAAAAGCTTGGAAACTATTGTGATTAGAAAGGCCCTGTATAAATAAGCATGAGAAAGAAGATGAGAGGCTGAAGAGAGGGAGCAAAGCATAAGAGTTGAAAGATTCAAAACAGGAAAATGCACCCATAGTATGCACAACTCTGAGTAACCAGATGTCTGAGTATATGCAGAACCCAGCCAGAAGAATAATCTTTTCCACCTACCATACAAACCACATATTGTAGCAAGGAAGCCAAAAGGAAGAAAAGTTAGTTTAAACATTTTAAAACTGGCAATTCAACTCCTCCCATAGACGCAGCCAGAGAACGGAAAGTCACTACCATGAATACCAGCAGAAGCAAAAGGACCAAGCAAGGATTTCACTTCAGGAAAGAACAGTTACACAGTACATTGAGTAAGAAACTTTCAAATTTAGGTCCTAATTCCATTACCAACTGAGTGTTATCTGTATGCGAACTTTATGTCGAGAAGTTCAGCGCACAAACTGTACTAGTATACAGGCAGTATAGGCTTGGCTTTGCTGGTTTGCACTCCAGTGCTAAGTACCCCTTTCCCAAAGCATCTGATGGGATTCACTTGCAAATCTCATAAAACCATTCATTTCCTGGCAACTTAATGGAACTTCCTGGATTGTCAGCAGAATCACGTAACTTCTGTATGAATGCATCTGCAGTTGTATCACCATTCCTTTCTACAACTTTCTTTCTAACAAAAAGAAACAAAAAAGTACTTTCCTATTCCTCGTCTGTTCATATTTCTAGCTCTTCTCTGAATCCCAACAACTGCTTCCAAATCACAGACAGTCACATCTAGCTTTGTTTCAGGGAGAATTTGTGAGTCTGGTCTTCTTCAGTCTTTACTAGCAGCACTCATTGATCCTATCCAAAAAAATGAAAGGTTTGTGGAAAGTGTTCTGTATAATTTATAGAGGGAAAAAACAAGATGACTGAAACACAGCATGGCATTTGTTCTCTCTTAGAGGAAAGAGGTTGCCTCTTTCTTCTTCCTGTCAAACTGCATGGGGGTTCAGAAGAACAGAGGCCTTGCTGGGTGACAGAAGAGTCAGAAGAGACAGAAGCAACTTGCCAGCCATTCTCTGCATGTCCCTGAAGGAAGAAGCTGCTCATCTGCAAATGTGGATGCGCAGAGCAGAAGGGAAGAGCATCCACACCACATGAAGAACAGCAGGCCACAGATTCAGGCAAACTGAACAAGCATCAAATTTTGGTTCTGTCGTGCTGTCTGTCATTACTTCTCACTATTGGCATTAATTTAGAGAAAAAAAAAAAAAAACTGATCTGCAGTTCAGTTGATCTATATGCAAAACAGTTAATAGCAGAGTATTCCCCGAACAATGACAGCATATGGGTCATAAGAACCAGTAAGGTTTTGGCTGCTCTAATTAGGAAGTGCTACAAAGCACGTTGGATTACCACAATGATCAGCTGTTTCATTAACAAAAGTTTTTATCCCCAGTTTAACCCTCTCACGTCCTCTATCCTCATTCTCTCCCATTCTTCCTCAGCAACAGTAGACACCACATGCAGCATTCCAGCTCCTCCACTACGTTGTGCCTAAATCACTTCCCACCACTGGTTCCAAGCCTCTCCATTGATGTTTCACCTCCACTCACAGCGCAGTCAACACAAAATGATAAACACCACACAAGGAACTTGCTAGCAGGGCTGAGTGAAGAACAGCGCCTCTGTTCTGCAAAAAATTTGGTGCATCTGTCATGTCAGGGGGTCTTGTGAGGCCAAACTGAGCCCTTTCCAACCACTCTGCAAAATTGGAGGGTGACAAAGGAATTTAAAGGCTCTAGAGTATTCCAGCAACGACAAAATTGCCATGGGATATGTGGGGAATAGCTCCAATCTTCATTCTGTCTTGAGTTTATCATCTCAGACAAGGCAGTCAGGAATTCAAGGGATATTCCAGGATAGTTCCACACTCTGGGATGTACTAATTCTCCCTTGTGGAAAAAAAAAAAAAAAAAAAGTCTGTTATCTGTGAAATTATCTAATTGCCCCTCAGTCAATTTCTGTAACTTAAAGATATTTCTACCAAACCTTTGTAGCTTCTTAAAGCAGCATCTTGTTAAAATTCCTTTATTAAGTTTCCCTTTATCTTGAGAACCTCATTCTGCCTGGGCTGGAGAGAAAATGACAAAAAACATTATATTCTAAGCACTTCAATGAGTGGAGTCATCTGCAGAACAAATGACTATGTTCTAGTAAATGGCATTCACAATTAATAAGCTATTGACATAGCTGCTGTAAAATATTGAAGTGTTTATTGACATCAATAGCTATTATGAAATCAGCTTTATAGGTGTTAAAGTAAAAAGAACTGAATTTCATAAAGCCCTGAATAATTACCAGTCCCTTGCCAAAAAGAGGGAGATACTTATTTACAAGAAATAGCCAAACAGAAGTGTATGACAAGCGAAAAACATCCACTTACAGACAACAGAATTTAAGACAGGCAGAGAGTTAATTAGAAGACAACTCTCCTCAGGAGCTACTCAGGTCAGGGTGAACCTTTTCATTGAGTCAGACATTGTTATAGGTGCCATGCAGATTATTTAACCTGTATCCCACAAGCAAAACAGGACTTGCCCAGTTTTCATTGAAATTATGTTTCTAACTTGTAAATTATACACTACAGGAACAAAACTGATGTTAGATAATGTAACGTCTGTATATTTTGTTGTGACCTGAGATAGGTCATTCGGTGATGAGATGATTCAGTGTTAAGAATAATGAACAATCATATACTCCAAACCCAGGCAGCTACAAAATGCCAGACTTTTCTCTTTCCTTTTATTATTTCCTCTTATCTGATTTAAAGCATAGTACCTTTTTATATTACTTTGTACTATTTTCATCCAATTCCAAAACATGTGCAACCCCAAAGCATAGGTGATATATTGGGCACATAATGGGGTTATAAGAGCATTTGTCACTCCTTTAATTATCAGAAGGTCATTTCATGTTCCTTTTTACACTGAATACAGTGAAAAGCCAGGATATCAGACAGCTTATTTTATGTCTTTGTGTGTGTTTTTAGTATAATTACAACCATTTCAGCAACTACAAACCACATAGGTGGTAAACTTACTTCCTTTATTGTGTCACGAGAAAAGGCTGGACATACAAACATCTCCTTTCTGCAAACAGATGTAGTAGACATGTGGAGGTTATTAACAACTCATAGATACTCCAGAGTTAGGGTTGCCTCAAAATAATCTGAAAATAAGTCATACATTACAGTTTTTCTCCAAACGGGTAGAGTTGTAGCAATGAAGTTTCCTACCAACTTAGCATGCAAGTCTCTTGAAATTTCCTACATAACTGCTGCTTGATTTTGCCCCATAAATGCTTAGTAAGTGACCTTTAAATTGAACTGCAGTTGATCAGTTTAGGGGTGATTTGCTTTTGGATTTTTTTGTTTTGGTTTGGTTTTTTGTGCTTTGGCAATTCTACTTCCTTACTCTGAAGATGCAATAATGAAAAGTTTCCAAGGAAGCTAAATAGTACTCAAACTTCTTATTCAAATAATGGTACAAATGCAAACAGTTCTACTTGATTTCTCTAGAAGTAACCTACCTTATAAACAGTAATATCATAGTGAGGTATCAGAATCAGCTGTAAACCAACTGGCATCTTGGAAAACATGTAGAAAAGATGCTTCTCACTGCTGCGGGTACACCGCTTCTGGTACCCAGGCTAACTTGTGCAGATTTAATTAGGGTCTCTCTCTTGCTCTAAGATTAAATCTGGGACCTAACAAAGTCCATTCAAACTGGTCTACTAGTTGAAGGTGGTCTGGTGGATGTTGGTAATCACTGATACCATCCAGCTCTGAGAATTTGAAAATAATATTTTTTCCTTCAAATCTTACACTTGGAGCTAAATGCAGCACCAAAGTATTAATAGAGAGTTGTTGGGTGTGTTTCTTGTTGGAAACACTTGGGCCTCTTAAGCCAAAATGCTCTTACTGCTGTTCTTCCCAAACACCCATTCCCTTTCACACTACCCAACCAGCACGTGGCCTGTCAAGCTGCCTTTACAGTTATAAGATCATTTTATTTCTTTACCTAAATCAGAGCCAGACCTCTGAGGCTGATGCACCCACCCCTTCTCCTCCAATGAGGTCCTAGAAGATGCTAAAGGGCTTTTTGTTCTCCAAAAAGCCAGGTTTTTATCAGAGTATAAACCACGATTCTTAGGTTTTTCAATCAGAGGAGTCTCAAAGTGGTGTAAAACAGACAAATCTGAGTTATTGGGTTCAGAATGATCCAGTCACTTCTGTCACTGTTTTTTTTGTGGACGAACTCTCAGGAAACAGGTCAGTGCCAGCTGGACCTAAGCCAGTCATGCCACAAGTGTAAGTCAGATTTAAACGGCAGATTTCCTAACTACCGATTGCACTCCCATCTCAGAAAAGGTCTTGGGCTCTTCACACTGACATTTGAATCAGCTGTATGTAATCAGTTAGTATGTTTTTACCTCTGCTGATATTTTCCCCAAGTATTGCCCACATTATCAAGTATTTAACTTATAAATTATGCAAAATATATTCAGTTATTGGAATTCTTGGTAAACTCTACTTACAAATCCATGTCACGAAATTTACGTTTTGATTTTAAGGTTTTACTGGGCAGTAGAGTTTTATTCTCCATTCAGTGCAGAAAGCTGAAGTAGATCGAGTACCAAGAAGACAAGTATTCCCCTCCTGTTCAATGATTCAAAACAGGTGCAAATCTGTTTATTGCTAAGAAGAGTTTATTTTCTGCAGGGGAAGCCCTTTGAAGAAAAAGGTGGAAAACACTGTTACTTTAAAGGGACACCCCTGTGCTCAGTCACTAGAGATCCAAAATATCAATCTTTTAGACTTACACTGAGATAAACCCATTTTTTTTATTTCTACCCTGCAGCTGAGTTTTCACAAGCCACTGGATAGGATGTCAACACTTTCCCAGTTTCAAGGCACCTGCAGTTGGCTTTTCTTTTTCATAAATTTTAAATAATTTGTATGACCTTGGTTGTTTCTATAAATACTCACGTATAACTTTTCTCCACTTTTCTGTTTCTAATCTAAATAAAAAATTGGGAGTAAAGAAAAAAGGGGAAAATAAAACATAATAGGAAAGGAAGAAAATGGTCTGAAAAGGTACAAATTTATACCTGATTGCCTCTTCTGCAATGTCCATATGGTGAATATTTGCTTCCTTTTAATACTTCAGCACAAGTTTTTCAAGTTCATCTGAAGGCTTTTCAAAAATACTTAACATAAATCTGCCTTCGAGAACAGGGCAGGTGGAACTAATTTAATTTATTATAACTATTTAAAAATAATTTGTAGCAGAATCAAACCATTAAAATTTTAGGGGACAAATTACAAACAAACAAACAAACAAACAAACAAATAAATAGATATTGACCTACCTGAAAAGTGTAGTAAAGAAGGCCACATATAAACAATGGATTGTGGAGAACATTCCTGTTGCACTGTTTAGAGCAGAAGACTTATAGTTCCTTTTCTTCTAAAGGAAGGTGTACTTGGTATTATTGTCACAGAGGCTGATGAAAGCAAGATCTGGATGAATAAACATACCTAAGGCCAAGGATGACTATTATACAAGAATATTGGTGTATAATTGCTGCTTACACTTATTTCTGTAATGTTAACAATATTATATACGTACAACAATGCAAAATTATCTCATAGTGCTCATCAGTAAGACATATTGCCATCATTAGAAAATATTCCATAAGAGTTCCAATAAGCTTTTCATCCTTATCTTTTCCACTTTTTTTTTTGTCTTTCTTAAGCTCTTAATTTACTTTTGTTTAATTTTACTACAGTTACCCTGTTTTGTTTTATTCTAATGACTTCCATGTGATTGTAAGGCAACTGTAATCCTTTTTTCAAAAAATTACCACCCTCCTATCCAGGAGTCTGATTGCAAATCATGGCATAATGTCATGACACAGTGATGTTAGGATAATAGTTGGTCAGTTTGACTCCGAAGCAATTAATACTCAAGCTACACAAACAGCCTGCATGAAAGAAATATATACACTGAAATTATAGTTCTTCTCATACTCTCAAGCCTCTGCTTCGTATTAGCAGCTAGCTAGCTGATTCAAACCCTTCTCAATTACAGTGTAATTATAGGATTATAAATGTGATGTCATTTAGCATTTCGACAGCCAAATTAACCAAATCTATTAGTTAACATATCAGCTTACACTGGTAAAGTTGCATGCATAAAAGAGAAATTATACTTATCCCAGACATTCCTTATAGAGCCTGTTTCGTGTCTATGGCATTTCATGAAAAGGCATTAAGAAGAGATTTTGAGACTTCTCCAGTGCTCCCAGTTCTTCTTGAGCAGTCAGGATAAGATTTTTGTCTTTTCAGGGGAAACATGTTCACAATTAACCCTGCCCATTTTTAAAACTGATGAGGATTTCAACACCAGCTCCTTGCGGTACAAGCTGTGGTGTCACTAACAAAAATGGGGATGTATGAGGGGAAGTGAAGGGACTATCCATAATCCAGAAATTGGATAGCTGGTCTCTCACTAAAGCGAAGGTCTCCTAATACTCAGAAAATATCCCTTATTCCAAGGATTGATTAAAAAAATGAGCATAAATTTCAGAGTTGGAACTGTGAATCCTCAGCCATCAAGAACTGCCAAAAAAGAGGTGGCAAGATGGCACTGCTGAGAGGAGGGCATTGCTATTCTGACCTTTGTACATTTTATATTGGTTTTGTGCTGATAATATGGCTTCTATTTATCAGTTATTGCTTCAAATCAATGATGTTTGAAGTTTGCTACCAAAAGCAGAGTCATGTGCAGATGCACAAACAGGAACTTACAACTTAGGAGGACAAAATGAAGACAAATCTTGTAAAGATGCAGGAAATGAGGAGCAACTCAGGTCAAGGCCATGTTTTACTAAGTCCACTTCTTCATATTTGATCTGTGGTAGTAATGAGGAGAAAGCTGAGAAGTAGAGTGAGAATGTGTGCTGCATATCAACAAAACGTGTGGCTTATTGAAATTATTTCTCAGAGTTTGTTTTGTTTTGCTTTTATCTGCATCATAACAGACTTTGGGGTGGACTTTCTTCCCTGATGATTTATTTCTTTCTATCTTGAAAATGATAATTTGTTTAGGGAATGCCACATTGACCTTATTTTTCATTGATCATTGCTCAAAGCATTTTCATCTTTCTCTTGTTGCTCTTTAACCATCTAGATCATAAAGCAAAAGTACCTTGGGCTGATAATGTGCTATCTATAGGTCTGTACAGTTCAATTTCAATCCCCTTTTACATCTCTTTTGTAGTTTTAGCACTATTACTTCCCCTCTGTACTCCCTTTAATGAATGTGAGTTTAGCTGTAATATGTACATTCACTTCCTTTATTTTACCTTATCCAAAGCCTTCAAGCACAGAATCTGGCCAAAATGTATTTTTCTGATTTCACCATAGCTTGTGTCATGATCTATTCATTTCATAGTAGTAATAAATATTTCTCTGTTAAAACATTTGGAGTGATTTTCTATTACATGATTGTTTTTTATTCCACATATGGTTCTGACCAGCAGAAATGGAATGAGTGCATCATCAGTGAATATACTGGATGCATGAATCTCTTTCATGGAATAGAATTTACATACGTCTAGTGTACAACAGAAATATTCAAGTTCTTATACTCCAAATGAAAAATGTAACATCATAAATCAGAGCCCTTCTTGCCATTAGGGTCAATGCTTTTCTCAAATAGAGAGGAAAGGGAAGGGAATTTGGTTTAGGCTCTTTGAGCCAGAAGCTCAAAAAGCTCTCTACAATGCTCAGAAGCCTCAAGAAACAGGAGTCAGGACTCAATGGTGTGATGTTGGTTTTATGCATAGATTTCGAACAATTCTTATAATCTCACAGTTAAAATCCCGATGAACCTGAACACAAGTCTTTTTAAACACTATGTCAATAGTCTTTCCCCTTTCTGCTCCTGACAACAAACTCTGTAATGTCTCAGTCACAGTAACTACTGCTTTAAAGAATCTGGGGATATCACAAGCCTCTTTCTACAGATTCTTTCCTTCCATCTCTCTCCACATAGCAATAGCCAGCACTTTTGGCAAATGTGCCCTGTTCCTTGCCATCTAAGGCAGTAGGTCTGAATCCCATAATTCAAAACAACACAGGTGAAAAATAACCAGTTTGGGGAGTACTTAACAGACCATGCCAGAATAAGTTATGGGATCTAAAGGGTCACATTGATTTCAGTGCTCTAGGATGACAGAGATGGGGTCACACAAAAAAAGACAGTATCAGAAAGCACAGAAGGCTACAATTTAAGAGGGAAGATGTATATTGTTTCATAATCTCAAGGTGAAAAGTCCAAACATCCTTTCCTCTATTCATGCTCTATGCATGGAAATCCTAACCTTCATCTGTTTCTGACAAGGATTTGTAGACATGGAGCACAACATAGCACCCATTTAATATCTTTGTCAGAGACATGGACTCTGAGTGAACTGAGTGCACCCTCAGCAAGTTTCCCAACAACAGCAAACTGTGTGGAGTAGTGGACAAGCTGGAGGGAAGGGATGCCATCCAGAGGGACCTTGATGAACTTGAGAGGTGGGCCAATGTGAACATCATGAGGTTCAACAGGGCCAACTGAAAAGACCTGCACATGGGTCAGGGCATTCCCAAAGCACAAATACAGGCTAGGCAAAGAACGGATTGAGAGTAGCCCTGAGGAGGAGGACTTGGAGGCGTTGATTGATGAGAATCATAAATTTTGGTTGGAAACAACCCTCAAGATCATCAAGTGTAACTGTTAACATAACATTGGCACTAAACCATGACCTAAGGAACTTCATCTAAGCATCTTTTAAACACCACCAGGGATGGCGACTCCACCACTTCCCTGGGCAGCCGATTCCAATGCCTGACAACACTTTCCATGAAGAAATTTTTCCTAATATCCAATCTAAATTTCCCCTAGTGAAACCTGAGGCCATTTTCTCTCATTCTGTCAGTTGTTACTTGGGAGAAGAGACCAAGACCGTCCATGCTACAACCTCTTTTCAGGTAGTTGCAGACAGCAATAAGATCTCCCCTCAGCCTCTTTTTCTCCAGGCTGAACAGCTCCAGCTCCCTCAGCTGCTCCTCATCAGACTTGTGCTCTGGACCCTTCACCAGCTTTGTTGCCCTTCTCTGAACTCTCTCTAGTACTTCAATGTCTTTCTTATGACGAGGGACCCAAAACTGAACACAGTACTCAAGGTGGGGCCTCACCAGCGCCAAGTACAGTGGCACAATCACTTCCTTAGTCCTGCTGGCCACACTATTCCTGATAAAAGCCAGGATGCTGTTGGCCTTTTTGGCCACCTGGGCACACTGCTGGCTCATGTTCAGCCACTGTCAATCAACATCCCCAGATCCTTTTCTGCCAGGCAGCTTTCCAGCCATTCTTCCCCGAGCCTGTAGCACTGCCTGGGGTTGTTGTGACCCAAGTGCAGGACCTGGCACTTGGCCTTGTTAAACCTCATACACTTGGCCTCAGCCAAAGGATCCAGCTCATTCAAATCCCTCTATAGAGCCTTCCTACCCCTGAGCAATTCAAGATTCTCATGCAACTTAGTGTCATCTGCAAACTTACTGAATGTACACTTGATCCCCTCGAAGCTTAAAATGACCAAGCAATGTATGACTGCAGCCCAGAAGGCCAACTGTATCCTCGGCTTCATCCAAAGAAGTGTGACCAGCAGGTCAAGGGAGGTGATTCTGCCCCTCTACTCTGCTATTGTGAGATCCCACCTGGATCACCGCATTCAGCTCTGGCACCCCCAACATGAGGACATGGTCCTGTTGGAGCGAGTCCGGAGGAGGGCCAAGAAGATGATCGGAGGGCTGGAATACCTCTCCTGTGAGGACAGGCTGATAGAGTAGGGGTTGTTCAGCCTGGAGAAGAGAAGGCTCTAGGAAGACCTTATAGCAACCTTCTAGTACCTAAAAGGGACCTACAAGAAAGATGGAGAGGGCCTTTTTACAAGGACATGTAGTGATAGGACCAGGGGTAACAGCTTTAAAATGAAAGAGGGTAGATTTAGATTAGATGTAAGGAAGAAATACCTCACCATTAGGATGGTGAGGCACCAAAACAAGTTGCCCATAGAAGTTGTGGATGCCCCAGCCCTGGAAGTGTTCAAGGCCAGGTTGGATGGGGCTTTGAGTAACCTGGTCTAGTGGAAGGTGCCCTTGCCTGTGGCAGGGGGGTTGGAAATTGATAATCTTTAAGGTTCCTTACAACCCAAGCCATTCTGATTCTATGAGAGCTTGAGTAGTGAGACACAAACAGGCAAAACCCAAGTCTGCCAATCAGTGCTGATGAATACATAGGAGAAGATGAATTACAAACACTCTTTACATCAGCAAAACTTTTAAAACTGCCATGGGTCTAAGGCATATTATAAATTTAATTGCAATTATTTGTACACAACTGTAATAAATAGTTTCACTTTTTCTACTGAAACTCATTTATCCCATTTTAATGCCACCACACATGGCTTGGCAAGGGCTACTTTTATTGCAAGTTCAAAATTTCTGGAAAGCAATCATTTGGCATAGCAATATATGAGACTGCACCATATGGCACTTGCATGTAAAATGGGATATAACTCCTTCCTTTCATCTTCAAAAAGCTTTCTATATGTTACAGCATTACTATATATTAAAAGTATATATTGCATGAAATATATAAAATTGTATCTCTTTTGTCACGTCTCCAGTGACAAAAAATTCCCGAGTCTTTAAGTCTTGATTCTGATTACTGTAATGTCTGGTAATGTTAAAAGAGAGCTAAAATTTCAAGATCTTAAATTTAAATTTCCATCCAAACTAAACCTTTTAATTCAGTGACTTTCATTTCACTTAAACAGGTAGGACCATAAGCAAGCAAGGTACTTCAGGCAGATCCCCATCTTTCAAGAATCACCACACAACTTGATCAACAAACTGGAGAACATCATTCAACAGGAAAAGAAAAAGAAATCAGATGGTTCTGGGGAAGCTGTTTCTAGCACTTTCAGCCTTCTACCAAAAATCCTTAGGATGATAGAGATACAATCTTAAGCTTGACATAAAAAACCCATGAGGAGATTTATCTCAAGATTACAAAAAGAAGTAGTAAAATATGCTCTAACTACTCCAACAGAAAAGTGTTCACTAAAATAGTTGCAGAAATTTTTAGGGTAAAAGCACAATAAAATCAGGAAACCAGAAACTACTTTATTTAAGCAGATAAGGAAAATAAGATGTGAGAGCACTAGAACACTGATCATGGATAAAACAGAGGGACCCCAATTGCATTAAAACTGAGAGAGGTAAAACAGTAGAATAACTGCTAAGGAAGTTCTATTTTTCTTGGTCTAGTTCAAACTGTTTTCATTCTGTTGTGTATTCAACAAGAAATAAAAAAAGGGCAAGAAAAAATCTGGATTAGTAACAAAAACCAAGCTAGCCAGAAGAAACTGAGCAGAAAGCAATGAAGACATAAAGTTCAATTATTATATTAATCAGCTTGGAAAAGTTCCTCAAGGCATACACAGGGAAACTGCAGCACAAAGGGACTGAAGAAAGCATTCATTGATTAACTGCATCTACTCAACAAACAGCTTGACACAGAGTAAGCTTCCCTCATTTCGGCAAATCTTAATATTTAGTGAGAGAGACAAGAAGATTGTTAGCTACACAGATTTTCACCGTCTGAGAAGCTGACACAGAACCTTAAGATGTTAAGTCCCTCAACTTGCTGTTGCCAAGTGCTCCAAGCCACTTTCTGGTATATAGAAATTGAAAAGAGAAAAACCTGTATAGGGTTTTCTACATAGGAAGGCTGGTTGCTGGAGCACCTCTCATCAATCTCCCAAGGCAATGGAAAAGTCACATTTTATTCAAGGAACAGTGCAGTGAATTTTCTGAGAAGCTTCCTCTCTCCCACCATGCCACACTGACCATGTACTACCCTGCTAGTAGGGTCTGTGACGGGGAGAGGCAAATTGTCGTGTTGTTTTTTTCCCTTTCCTTGTTCTAGAGGTAGTCAGTAATGTTCCCCTACAATAATGCTCCTTCTAGACTACACACAATGTACTATTGTGTTTCTCCTTCAAGTGTCAGGTATGAGTTATGTACACAGCTTTTTTTTGGATTTGTGGCAAAAGTCTACACACACCAGTCACTGACTTGGGCACAAACAGGCCTCTGAAAAACAGTGGTAAGGGTACTATAAGTATACTATGTATACTATGCATGAAGTCCTCTGAGACTGATGGACAACAAGTATTAAGTGCTAAATAGTATACTGAGCAATTTCCTAATTATTCTAATTGTGTGGTTGGTATCCTTAATTAAGTGCATTTCAAGCTTCTTTTCACTACTCGTTCAATGGCACATCACCTCACTAATCCATAGACTTGTCAGAACTGGCTTCACTTTCCAGAAGTAGTCAAGAGCAATAACATTTATGTCATTGCCCCAAAGGAAAAGAACAAAACATAAACACATGCACCTTTTCTGTTTACTGACAGTAGGGCATTAGCTAGGAAGAGATCTGAATTCAAAGCACTCTAGACAAGGCAGGTAATAAGACCATCATTTAATGCACCGGCTGCTTTAGCCTCTTTCAGACTATTCCCTTAAAGGCTTTTTGTTCCATAGTTTGAAAGCTAAAGGCACCTGCACTCAACAAACTTGTGCATGAATGTCACCCACATTCCATTATTATTCCATCCCTTGATGGTCAGGAAATACATGTAGCATGCTTCTAATGCCATCTCCTTGTAGATTTTTTTGTTTAATACTGTTTGAACTTCTGCTGACTCACCGTGTTTCTTTATAGGAGATGGCAAGCAGAGTTTCTTTATCATTAGTGTCCTTTCATCCTGCTTTCTGTCCTGCCTGTCTCTTCCTTGTTTGTTCAGTACATCCTGTAAGTAAGTGCCCTTTGATCTTGTCCCACTCTTGCCTCCCTCACTTATTCTTACGATATGAAAGAAACTGCCTATTCCAAATTTACAGGTGGACCTCTCATGTATTTACTATAACTAGACCTGTGCATTTACTATAACTTTCAATGGTTTCTTTTTATTTTTTTTTTTGTCTCTACGAGCTTTAGTTTTTTACAGGCAAGTTGCATAGCTTCTTGTATTTTCTTTTACTTGTAACATTATTTTCTTTGTGAGGGCAGGTTTCATCTTCCTTTGTATATTCTCTAACCTTTGCATTGCATTTTTTTACATATGCTGCCCTGCACTGAGATAGCTCTGGAAAGATTGCTAACACTTCATTGTACTCTAGACATTAATTCTCGTTTATCAGAAGGCAGCCGGAGTGTTCCTTTCAGTAAAATCAACCAAACTTAAAGTCTTAAAAAAAAACAACCAAACAAACAAACAAACCTAAAAGAATAGCAAAGAAAACTGAAAGACCTAAAAGAAGCATACCTCTTAAACTTAGGATAGTTTTCATTTGTTTGTGGAGTTTGTTTTGGAACTTGGTATCTCTCAGCTGGATCACAGGGGCTGCATATGTCCATCACACCCAAATACCTGCTGAGGAACATGCAGGAGCGACAGACATCTGAGTTAACCAACTATTTTTACTTTGAGCAGAGGATGTATCATCCTCTTGAAATACTACTACTGAAGTAGCATTTAGTATTATTTACTAAAAAAATTTCATTCCACTACCAGGAGGCTACCAGTTTGTAGATAATATCCACCCTGGCTTCAGACAAGGGAATTAATCCTTTCACATGTCACTGAAGTTTCTGATTTCATTATATTTTATTTTATTTGCAGAGAGAGCAGAGCAGACAGGGTGGCATTTTCTCCAGGAACCCCTGAAAGGTAGGTATGCCTCCTTCACACATACCTGATGCTTTAAGCCTCTCCCCACAGAGCCTTACAACTCCACAAATCAGTCAGCCCACAGAAACCAGTCACAAAAAACCCTAACTGCAGGGGGAAAATCAGGAAGGTCTGAGGATTTACTGTGATTTCCACACATAAACCGTGGCACTCTCTGGAGCCTGCTGCAAGACAGACATTTCATAGTAAGAGGTGTCAGCACCGCAACCTCTCGTTTCCACAGCTCTTGAAGTTCTTCCTACACTGTCTCCCCTTGGATGAAGTTCCTCTTCCTTCCCATGTTCCTTACAGCACTTTATTTGTAAAACCTGAGTTTTGCAATACATACTACCAGAGTAACTGACTTGCTAAATTCCTGATAAATCAATGCAAACCAACTGCAGCACTTGAGAGCTCAGGTCTCCTTCCCAGTAATAAATCATGACCCAGTAACATCCTCCAGTTCCCATGTGGGTTGTGGTAGACAGTCCTACAAAGGAGATCACTGAACTTCCACAAATTATGCTCAGAGAGTATTTACTTGTAGCAGTTCCTCGGTGCATCTGGTAGTTCAATGGGGACCAACTAACTTCTAATGTGCCTGGCCAGCATCAGCTCCAGGCCTTGTAGCTGCTGAAGACTGATGAGGAACCTCCCTTACACCAAGGGACTACTCCCACAGCACAGGGGGAGGGAGGCAGAGTGGGATGAAGGCTCTGCCAGACAAAGGGACATGCAGAACGGGGATACTGGCTGGCACCCCTCCTGCAAGCCAGCCTCTCCCTCCAGAGCCCAGCTCTCCCTCCCCCGGCGAGGCAGCCAGACACCTGTCTTGCTGGGGAACAGTGTCTGGCTAAGGAACAAGACCACAAACATTTTGCCACCTCCAGTCATTTGCTGCCTGCTTTTCCTACATTGAGTGCTAGGCTCTGTCCTTGGAAACATTAGAAATAAGTATCCTTCGGATCCAAACCAGAAGAGACATTCAGAGTGCAGAAAGTCCCACAGCTACCCCTGCAAAACATGGACACACACTATTCCTCCTACTGAATTTAAGATGTTGCCCTTTGTTTTTATACATCTTACAAAGACTGCTCAAGCTTCACTTCAGATCTCAGTCTCTCCAGGCACTTGCCTGTTTTGTCTGAATTAATTTTTACCCATTTCTCAGAGAATATTCAACTGCCTCGTCTTCAGTCCTACCCTGACACAGGTAGAGATGCGGTGGTTTGGTTTTTGGTTGGGGGGCAATTTTTTTAACAATGCACAGTATGCCAAATGGGACCTGCAATTCAAGCCTTTTCAAAAGCAAGTATCTCCCTTCTCCCACCACTCTCTACTCTTTTCCTTTTTCCTTTTTTACTTTCACAGAGTGTTTTGTCTATTTTATATCGGTTTTGTAGCCTTTTAAGTCAGTTGAAAATGTTAAATTATAATTTTTCAGTGCCCGTAACCATGAAATCCCCAATGAAGTCATTCAAAAGTCCTTTTTAAACAGTGGCCTGAGAATTTGAAAACTGTTGCATGCCACATGCTTACTCTAATGTCTGACAGAGAAAAATGTGTGTTGGCAACATTGCTTAATCCACATTGGAAAAAAAAAATTGAAGCCATACTTCCAGCAAGATAGTTAATGATCAATAGTGACAGGTAGCTATAAACACAGTAATGGAGATGCTCTCCTATTCTCTCTCATCTTTCTGGTGCAGCCCACCCATAACTACATTTCAGGAAAATGAATTTGTTCCATCTCCCACTCTGGGCAAGTTACCACAAAATCAACATGAGACAGAAAAAAAGCCAAAGAAATTTCCCATAAAGAGAAATATCAACAGCTGCAATGAACAATCTAACCCACCTCTAAAGAAAAGGGGAAAAAATACAGAAAGGTTGTTGAAGTCCATGGAGTAAAAAAAGAAGCTGCTCCTGATGGAATCTTCCCTGTTAGAAATGAGAAACCATACAATAACAGGTCTCAAGAGAGAGCAGGACCAGTGAGAGGGGATGGGAGAAAGTTCATGAACAGGCTGAAAAGCACTTTTTCTGGCAGGCTTGTCCATTAAGAAGAATCAAGATTCTGCTTTTTCCTGGGCCTATTTCTCACTTAGTAATGCTGTGTTCCCAAAAGCATTCCCAAGAAAAGCAGAATCACAATGTCCACTTGAAAATTTCATATTTCTTGACTTCTTCCTGAAACAGGCCAAATTTCACAGAATCACAGAATCACAGAATGTCAGGGATTGGAAGGGACCTCAAAAGATCATCCAGTCCGATCCCCCTGCTGGAGCAGGAACACCTCGATGAGGTTACACAGGAAGGTGTCCAGGTAGGTCTTGAATGCCTTCAGAGTAGGAGACTCCACAACCTTCCTGGGCAGCCTGTTCCAGTGTCTGTCACCCTCACTGAGAAGAAGTTTCTTCTCAAATTTAAGTGGAACCTTTTGTGTTCCAGTTTGTACCCATTACCCCTTGTCCTATCATTGGTTGTCACTGAGAAGAGCCATCCTCGTGACACTCACCCTTTATATATCTGTAAACATTAATGAGGTGGCCCCTCAGTCTCCTCTTCTCCAAGCTAAAGAGACCCAGCTCCCTCAGCCTTTCCTCATAAGGGAGGTGCTCCACTCCCTTCATCATCTTTGTTGCCCTGCACTGGACTCTCTCCAGCAGTTCCCTGTCCTTCTTGAACTGAGGGGCCCAGAACTGGATACAATATTCCAGATGTGGTCTCACCAGGGCAGCAATTTCAGCAATTTCAAGCTGTTCTGTGCAAAGGCAAACACAGAATAACTCAGTCATTTCCTTACAGCAGACTGAGAGACTGCCCGTCCTGCAGCTGCTGGGACAGGTTTGGTCAGCGGGGCTGGTGGGCTCTCTCTCCCTCATAGTCCAGGAGGGCCCTTACAGAAACACAGCAGTTCTGGGAAGTTTCTTGTCCAGAGCCAGAAGCCTGATAGTTTCCTGTTGTCACACAACCTATGGGTTCACTTGTGGGTTGGACAAGATCACCTTTGAAGGTCCCTTCCAACCCAAACTATTCTATGATTCTATGAACTAGTAAAGTTGCTTGAAATATTTTGTTCTCTCACTGGGATGTTTTGATGGAAATTCTTGCTTTAGCCAAGGGATGCACTATAATATTTTACCATCCTGCTTCAGCTGCCCAACTCAAGACCCGCACTTCCTGGGCTCAGCAGGTAGCTGATGGAGAGAGATGAGGTTTTCCAAACAGGAATTTCAGACCACTCGAATTTAGCTCCTGCTTTCCCTTGATTTCTGTAGGAGGGTCCCTTCCCTGACTGCACAGTCCGTGTGCCTAAAACAAGAAAGCAAGACTATCGTCTGCTCCTTTAAAATGCAAAGGAGATTCCCTCAGTAGATCGCGCCTCAAAGCTTGCAGGGAGTGATGCCCCATTTAAGTTTAACTGGTGTGCTAGCTGGGCACAGTGGCACTGCACCTGTATTTGGACAAGATATCACCACACAGGCCACCCTCTCAGTGGGGACAGTCAACTAAAAACATTTTAGACAGCTCCTCTGCTTGTGAATGTATTATCAGGAGACCTGTCTGTCCCATATTCTTGAATTACAATGGGCAGATTTCTTATTCAATGTATTAGACTAATTATTGTGATTTCATTTACCATTAGCAAGGATGTCAGTTCTCTTCAGTGAAAATCTCATTAATTCAGTGTAATTTATATAGGACTTAAATGCTTTTAAGCAGTTTCCTGCAATGAGAGTGATTTCTAAGCTTCCTAGTGTGATTATCACTTTATGCCCACTTTGGCATGTACAAAGATCCTACTCCTTCAAAAAATAATACTTGAAGGTATGAATTTTAAATGCAGAAATACTAAGAATTTAACACACAGGCAACTGCAGAATCAGGACCACTGCACAAGTATCACCTGTACCTTTGAGAGGAAATTCAAAGCTGCTACTATTAAACACAATTAAAACACAAAGGAACATGCCAGAAAGCAAACTGGCATTCACAGTTAATATTGTTCCTCAGTAAATGAACATAACTTTAAGTTTATAGAAAGAAAATAAACATAAGCAAATAACAAACCTGCATGTCTCAAATGAGCTATAAAACATTAAATCAAAATGGACTAATTAAAGGAAAACTTTATTAGCTGTTATTTTACGGTCAGAATCTAAGGGTAATAACGTAACAATGAAGATAAACAGAGTAGCTTATGTGTGTAAACTATATATATCTGTTTGAGTCTTGATAGAACTGATGAAGCAGTACCTTTGACTCGAAATAAATTAAATTTCCACACTCAGTTTAGAACAGATAAGGCCTAATTCTTTATATCCTAGGATCTAAAATTATTATTTAAATAAAGACGTGTATGGGCAGATGGAAGCAACATCAATCTCTGAAATATTTACTTTGGCATTAAAAGGATCACAATGCCTAATGCTACCTTGAAATCTCAGAAGAAAACTACAGAACTTCTCCTGTGTGGCACTGCACCCAGAACAGGTTGAGTGTGTCCTTTATTCCGCAGAAGAAAGTTGAAAATTTGCCAGACAGCCTTCATAACTCAAAACCTTCATCCTATATAGACAAATTCTGTAGCCATTTGAAAAGTCTATCAGTCAAGACTTCTGCTCTTCCTGGATGCTGGGCATCCAGAAGAATGCAAAATCAATTATGCATACACAGTTGCAGTTCTACCCTACAGGTGCAGTAAGTTGTTTTTTTGTTTTTGTTTTTTTTTTTTTTACTCTGACAGTGATTTTTCTTCTGGATTTGTCATAATTTTCAGCCTTTAAAATCTGGTAACTCTACAAGAGGGGTGCCTTGCTGCTACAACATTTCACTAACAACAAAAGTTCATGATGAAGAAAATTCCTCTATTCACAGTTCCTAATCCACTTTTAAGGAGATGTTACTACACACAAAAAGAAGTATTTGCTACAGTTAAACAGCGCAGAGCTGCACTACTTTTGCTTTGCGGTCTCCATTTCAACCCTGTATCATGAGTTTCCATGGAGATTTGCAAAGACAGAATGATCTCTGCTATGTCAAATCTGGAGATCACAAACATTTTCTTTCCAATATTTAAGCAAACAAATCCAGAAGGAACATCTTGCCTTTAAGGTCCTTACCTTGATTCACAGTTCCAGCCTCCCGTCTGATCTTGGAAAAAGTTAACATCTTTGAGCTTCAGTTTCCTGTAAATTAGTTATAACAGTTCTTCCCTTCTGCCACATTTTGCCTGTCTTGTATACTTCAAAGGTATGATCTTCAGGACAAAAAGTCTCTTACTAAAATTTTGCACATCACTTAAAGTACAAAAAAAGATTAAAGAAAAATAGAAGAAACATTCTGATTTTGAGAGTTTTGTAAAGGAAGTACATGCTATTGTTAACACCACTTAATGCCATCGTGATAGTTTTCATCAAGCCTGGTAAAAACTCCCTCTCCAAAGCTTCAAGCTTCTGTAAGATATTAATCCATTATTTTCACCAGTTGCAACTAGTGCTTACAACTCCCAGTGATTAGACCTCAGCATCTGAGCTGATATGTAATAAGTTCAGAGCCAAACTAACTTAATTATGGTGATATGTCTTCATGTTTAATCAGACACTGCTAAACAAATGATTAAAACAATTAACTGCATTTTGTAAGACACTGAATACACACTCCGCAACACTAAATTTCTTGCAAACTTTGCAGGTGATTTGGTTTCTTATTATAATACTTTAGGGAAAGCTGTGTATACTGAGAATAAACTGATAGATTTTTGTCAAACAACACAGGGAAACTTTAAACAGCAGGGACCGATACAAAGGAAAGGGAAGCATCTAAAGAAAAATTAGGTGGCAATCATGCTATTTTCCAAAGTAATGTAACTCCTTCTTCTGCCTTAAATTCTTTCTAGAGCTTTGTCAACGTCTTACATTTTGCACCCATATAAAAGAGAAAGCTTCTTTCTTCAAGCTTGAAATAAACTTTCTGTAAGGTTGATTATCAGTACATTTTTAATGTAACTTCATCTAAGTAAGATTCAGTAAATCAGGCCTACATAGCAGTGCAAGATGAAATGCTGCAGAAAAATAATATTCTGGTTTTCCCCTAACATTGCAATATAGAGATTAAACATAAATTGGAAGAAAAAGTCATTTTATTCCACATGCTTAGCCTTGTTCCCATGCTTAGCCTCGATGGCTCATATTCCTGATGGTGTTATAAATTTAAAATAATGGAGACCAGATATGGAAGGGCAGTTAAAAAAGCAGGCTTTAAAATTTTATAATATTCTAACTTAATTGCATGGTACATTGTACAAGTCTGTAATTTACCAGTCAAAAACTACAAATCCATCTATTCCTCTTCCTCTTCAAAACAAATTTCTTTAGAAATAAGGATTATTTCATTTCTTTCCTGTTCTCTCCTCTCCTTTATCTTTCTTCCCTTTTAACCTCATTAGCATGTTTTCTTACTGTTTTGTTCTCAACCACGTAGGGCTGACAGCAAAAATCCTGCAAGGGAAACATCAGGAGTTTTGGAAGACACAAAATTATAGGAATCCTTTGAGCACCATTTTTCACTAAGGTTCACTAATAGACTGATCACTGCAGGGCTCTGCAACTTCCAAAAGGAAAGACAGATGAGAATGGTAAAACAGTTCAGTGTATATTTTAAACTATAGCACAGTACATTTATTTTGGCACTTAAATCCCTCATTTCCCCAAGGACAAACTGTGCACATCTCAAGTAATGATGCCCAGATGGCTCTATGGATATGGCTTAGCAGTCAAGCTTTTTGCTAGTGTAAACTGGCAGTTTCACTGATCTCTCATATGTTTTGCTGAAAACTCACACGCTATTTCATCTGCAAGATAGCACACCGACTTCAGTAGGTCCAACAGTCTGCTTAAGAAACAGTTTTATGGCAATAATATTTACCATTCTGATTTTGAAATTTGCAGGTTTTTATTCAAAATACATCACTTTGCAATCATTCATGCCATTAAGAGCTTGCTAGTGAAAGAAAATCTCCAAGGGGTGTGTACACTGCCAAAGCAAATGTGCTTACTAAGTCAAATAAATATTTGCAGATTTCTTTTCAGTACTCACCAAGCTTTAGTGTCAACATATTTGCAATCACTGCAATTAGCAGCAAGTGAGGCTTCAAGACTGTGATGTAGGGAAACATCCTTAAAGAAGGAAGGGACCTTACTTGACTTGCTAAAATGATTAGTAAAGAGACTGAAAGTGAACAAGCAGCACATGGTGTTTCCAAAGAGTTATACAAGTTTAGCAGAAAGAGCTGCTCCATTAGCTCAGTTAATAGAACATTCTGTTACTTCCAGCTTCCTCTGTTTCTGTAGAGAAGAAAAGAGGAACGTATTATTTTCCTTTAAATAGAATGAAAGCCTAGCAAAAGAAGAATATATAAAATAACTACACTATTATGAGACTGGATTTGTTCCCAGAATTGTGAGGATTTTATTGTAGACAGTTGCACTATCAATATAATGCCATACTCAGTATATATATATTCAGACATAGGGCAGCTTCTATGGCAGATGGACACTTCCTGACCTCCACAGTAAGGAAAGGGATTTACTATTTATTTCATCTGTAAGCATCCTTGAAAGTCTACAGGAAGATGAAATTCATGTGTTTAGTGTGGTGACCATATAATTCAAGGATTAAGATACCTCCTCTTTTCTTTGTTTCACGGTGTCTGAGCCCATAGCAGCAAAATTACATCTAGCTCTCGCAATGACATAATAAAAAGGAAGAAGGATGGGGGGAAAGGGGAAAAGGAAGAGTGAATGAAAAATACATTATCTGCAATAAATTTTAAAAAGACAAATTTCTCCTTGAATTAAGAAGCAACATCTTAAACTGAGTAATAATTTCATTTTCTCATAAGAAAAACATAATTATTCACATAATGCAAACTACTGGAATCATTTAAGTCACAGTATCTCCTGTGATTTAAAGCTAAATAGATCATCAGTTTTCAATTGAAAGAAGGGCTTTTTTTTTTTTTTTTTGTTATTTGAAAACAGAATCTTGAGCATCTAGCAAGACAGTGTATGGGCAGAGTACATCAGGGTGAGACTATCTTCCCTCTTATTTCCCTGTTATCAGTTTGCTCAAAGGACAATTACAATGGAAAGGTCATCACACTGGAGAAAGTAGCTCAGGGTTTTCAACCCCAACAAAACACACAACCTTGCCATTTAGTGTTAAAACCTAGAGGACATTAACAGTAATCCTTTTGAAAGAGCTAGTTTTAATCTTGCTGCCATTATACCTGCTGATTTTCTCCCTTTTTATTGTTCTTTGATTTCCATTTTGATTAATGAAAGGATGATAAATTCTTGACCTTCATCTCACGTGCTGTCACATCTGGCATTTGACTATATTCTGTGACAAGACACTATGCCCGTGGGGTCTCCACATATTGTATATTAACCTTCTAAACTGAACCCATTCAAAGAATGTAAATTATGTAGGTTGTCTTGCTGTACTTTTACCTTTAGACAGTTTGCCACTCATGAAATTTCTGGGGCTAATCAAGAGCCAGTTTTCTTTTTCACATATAGAGCATTTTGAACTGTTTGTGCATACTGGGAGACTCATAAAGGTCTGCTTGATCCCAACTCTCTTGTTGTATGAGTCAATACAACAGTATGAGGATTATTTTTTTTTCATTTTGTTGCTTTTGAGGTGGCTAACCCAGACTGTGACGCCAGGAGGGACTGCTGTGGTCTGTGACTGGTTTCATGCACAAGGTAAGCCGTGGGGTTCTGTTGAAATGTTCCTGCTTGGACTAGCATGTCCACTCCCAGGAGGAAACCCATTCTTCATTTTTAAAGTCCCTGAAGCTGGACAGACAACCACCATGCTTGTCATGGTAAGGGAAAAGTTAATTATTCTCCCTGTTCATATGTGATATTTCACATCTGAATTTGTCACTTTCAGCTCTCAGCCTTCTGACTTTGTAATTCTCATCCACACAGCATGGACACTTTATTTGTATACCATTTGTTGTATTGTGCCTCTATACCTCCCAGAGCAAGACAGTGTAGAGACCTCTAGTGTCACCATGATGGCACAGCCAAATACAGTGAGCCAGCCCAGCAGCTTTCAGGCCTGGATTTGACAGGGTCAGTATTTATTTACAGGTCTATGCTGTAGTCCATTAGGGACCATATGTACCAAAAGTACAAATGAGGTACCCTAAATGTTTGATAATTCCCTGCGTATACAGCCAAAGTCTTATGGTCACATTACGCGCTTTTCATACCTGGGTGAAAATCCACAGGATTTTTCCAACATTACTTGCCAGAAGAGAATTCTCCATCCTTACTGTCATTACCTCTACAGGAAGAATTTCACACCATAAGACAGTTTTCAGCTCTTTTCAGTATACCAAAGCAATCCAGGTCATTCTGCATCAGATGTCTTCTCTCTTCCAGCAACCACCATATTCCCAGTACTTGCATAACTTTAAACTTCACCAGTGCTACACATCTTCACGCTAAGTCAATTCTAGAAAGAGACAAAGAAATAGGAAAGATTTCAGACAGGAGTTGTTTCTTCCTGTTTACAGTTCAGGTTTGAGACACAGCACTTAGCTCTTTTTAATCCATATATTTTATAACAATTTGATTTTGTGTCATTTTTACTCTTACAGTTGTGTAGTATTAATGCAATGCCTTATCAAAGTTTAATTACACTGCCATTAAATTATCAATACTTTAAATTCAATAGTAACAATAATAACAGACGTTTCTATTAAGGTATACTGTCTAGTACTATTGTGTCCAGGACTGATGCCAGAATGATAGGCCAAGAACTACCAAGAATGGTCTCTTTTAGTGTATTTAAACATTGCAAACTTGTTTTCTTTCATTTCAGGGAAGTTTGCCATGACTTTTAAAATTTCCTGAAAAATCAACATCAATGACCCAGGAAGGCTCTTTGCAAATTATTTAGATCTGTAGATACAGAATATTTTCCTTTTAATAGCTGCTGTTGAAGAACCTTTGGACTTGTTCCTTCCCTTCTCACCTCTATAAGAGATGGGATTCCAATATCCATTTGAACACAACTCAGTAAAACACAGGTGTCCATGCACAAAAAGGTGTGTAAAGCCGTGAAAAACTGGACTGAGTGCTAATGTATTAGCAGTGTGCTCATTAAGTTAGTTATGTTTGGCTGAATTTCTTAAATTACGTAAGTGTAAGCAGTGAACTAAGCACAGATTGGTTTAAAATGGTCAATATCTGTCTACTTGGCCAGGTAAACAAGACATTAAGCTTTTTTTCATTTGCTGTCTAGTCACGTAATTTTTCTTTAACAGAAGCACTTCTCATGTTCAGGATCTTGATCATGGATTAGATCATCAATGTGTAGACCTTTACTGAAAAGTTCCTAACTGATTCCCAATTATTGTTTCTATTTTTCTGCCCAAATTCAGTTTGTATGGCGAACAGCAGTTACAGCTTTGAGAAACTGGCAAGCGCTGAGCATGATTTGTCTTTGAGGTACGAGTCATTTGGCACCAGGAGATGCCATTTTTAGTGCAATTTGACACTTCCTCTCCAATATTTCTCACTCGATACTTCCTGATTATCATTTTTACTCCAGTTACAAAAGCCTCCCCCTCAGGTGTCATTAATAGTAACTCAATCAAATTAATGTCTATGAATAAGCAATCATTCTTTATTTTGTCATCCATCAAGGTAGCATTACAGCATATAAAATAATTTAGTTCAATGTCTTTGATTAGTTTTGTAAATGCTTGGGTCTCTTCTGGATTTGTACTCCACTGGCTCTACCATCAGTTTGCAGTTTCTATTGTTGTTTAACTGCCTTCTAATGCCTTTTTGACTTTATTTGCAGAATGACTCCAGTAACAAACGGGCCTCTTGTCACAGTTTCACCAGCTATTCATCACCCACATTTTTAAGGGGATTAGCATTCTAAAACTGATCACTATTCTCTGAGGGCTTTAGCTGCTAAAAACAAACCCTGTTACTCACCAGAAAACCTGAAGGATGGTGGAATAATATTTTCAGAATGAAATAATGCAACTTTCATTCAGCAAATTCCATCAGGTGATTTGGTCCCAGAATAGTTCCCCCAGTGGGACTCTGGGGACTCAGCAAATATCGGTCATTCTTCCACTGATTCTAAACATGGACTTAGTCAATACTATAATAGGCAAATATTTCTACAGCCACATAATACTCAGTATCTCAGCAAAAACCTCTCACATCACTCTGATTGGTTACTACACAATACCTATCAGTATTGTCACACAGGCAATCACAGAGTCCTTCATAAAAACAAATAAACAAACAAAAAACTTTATTGAGATTTTTGCATAGGGTAATGCTTACATGGGCAAACAAATCTCTTGAATAGGAAGGGTCAGTTTCTCTCTGACTGATAATGGAACATTCACAAATGTCATTCCTACAGTGACTTCAGATTAAATTGAGGCTATATTATGCCAAGGATTATTTTAAGTGAAACTTTACTACTAAGTCAACACACAGGTCTGATGAGAAATTAGTAATTTAGTGGGAATCTTTCTTTCATTTGACAGCAGGGAGACTTATAATACAGTAGAAACTGCCCTTCATTCCCAGTGTTCACAAAATAAGAAAATGAAATTTCTGGTATTTCTTTTGGGTTTTTTTGAGAATAGCTAAAGGAAAAAAAAAAAAAAAAGCACCCCAACAAAACAAAACAAAATCTAACCATTAAATGCCTATGTGTTCACAGAACAAAACCAGAATACATAAGTTCAATTATTGTGTGAAAACCTCTGCATTTTTCATACCTTTGTAGCAATAATTTATCAGCTTTACAACAAAAACTTGAAAATACTGCACTCATTGGCCATGTTTAATTTTCCATGTTTTAATTTATACTTACCCTTTTCCACTTAGATAAACTTGTTTAATTTGTAGACTGTATGCAAAGCTGTAATTCAATAAAAATCAATCTAGTACTGATTTTTTAAACTAACTACATGGATTATTTCAATGTTGATTTATTTTTCAGATTATGGTCTTCTTTAAAATCATGCTGGATATTAAACTAATGCCAAGTTACAAATTCAGAACATTTAATACCTTTGCTTGTATGATACATATGGACATATCTTAAACAGGGTTTCATGGAGGTTTGGACTGATTTGAATCTAAAGGCCTCAATCTTTTTTCCAGCTATCTCACAGCAAAACAGAAAGAGAGTTACCATTACAATTAAAAGTAAGTTAAAAATTGAGTGAATCAGGGCATGATTTGTTCAGGTGAACTGAATGTTCTACACGGGCACATCTGAAATCCACTCTTAAGTAAGTTACAAAGATGCACAAAGTTAAGAGGTACAAAGAAAGACCAGTCACAATCTAAAAACAAAGCATATGAGGGTGTTTTTACTACTCACTAGGTTTAAAAATTTAGTGTGTGTTTTCCTGACACAATAGGAGTATTCTTGAGGAGACAAAGTAGTTAGAGATAGGTACTACATAAATATCTGCTTCTTAAGGTTGTCCTTGACAACAGGTGTCCAGTAGGTGTTGAGTGCTTGCCCTTGCATCACTTCATGGGTTTTTCCTCTTTCCTTCACCTACTAAACTGTCTTTACCTTGAACAATGAGTTCTCTCACTTTTGCTCTTCCTATTATCTCCCATGTCTTTCAGCGGTGAGAGGAGGAATGAAGTGAGCAAACAACCCTGGTGGGGCATAGCAGCTGGCCAGGCTTAACCTACCATGAAAGGCAATATTGCATCTTATTCCCTTTTTCCAGCTTAAATATTTTACGTATTGCTCTTTACATTTTGCTGCAATCAGTAATATCTCTGAAGTCAGAAGAATTTAGAAACCATCTGGTAATGCCCAGATTACCTGCATGTAGGTTGCCCAACTAGTACATAATATTGTGGTTTAAATTTTGCTGCCAATCATTCTAAATATTGGATGTAAAGACAGAGAGCATTAGCTACTATCATTTTGTTTTTAAATCTGTTCAGAATTCAGCTCAAGGTAAGATCTGTTTAATATCTGAACACCTCAAAAGTTCATGAGAATTAACTCACAAGTTTTCACCCAGCTCTCAGTCTGTTTTAGAAAACACTGAGCATCAACAGACAATTCAGTTTAGCTTGAATAAGAGGGTTGTAAAAATAAAGGTGACAAGCAAATAGTGGCATTAGTCTCAGAGGTGTTCATATACCTGAATTTAATGGAAGTCTTTAAAATTACTTCCTGAGGTTAACATGATTAAACTTTGATAATGAGAAAAAAAAAAAAAAAATCAATGCAAACCGAGTTGTTACACATTTCTTTAGCCTAGAAAATTTGGAAAGTACAAACCCTCCCAGGAGGCAACTCTTCTGTATCTGCCCACCTCAATAAACAAAAAACAAACAAACAAAAAACCCACATCAACACACTGCCAAACTTTTCCCACACAGTTAATATATTTTTACAGAGCTGCAGCAGTCATATTGCTTTTCTAAGCCTCCTCTTATCCTTTCTTCCTTATGTGTCATCCTCAGTTCCACACAAAGAAACACTGCCCTATCAGATCAGTGTTTGGAAGAACATGGTCAGCTGTGCTATTTATGGAAAATATCTATATTCTCAAGCTTTCACACACAGGAAGTCATATGCATACTGTCCACTTCTACATTTGGGGTATAAGGGGTTTGTTCCTATTGTTCTTATTTATTTTCTAATTATTTTCTCTTCATCAGCTAAGTTTAATCTTGAGAAGAGCAGAAAAAGGTCTGTAAGTGCAGACAGGCTAAAAGACAGGAGAATTGTAATTAAGACATACCATGGCCAGAAATTATTAAAGGCTAAAATTGGGAAAATTCTTGGTTTGCTGCAGGCATTTGAAAACAACAAACTACAGACATTCTCAGCAAGACACATGGGACTTGAAATCTGAATTTAGGAACTGCAGAAGTTTGTTTCGGCAGACTGTAAGGGACAACATAACATAAAGACATTTGCTACCAGCTGACTGAAGTTCGAGAAAGAAAAAAATCACCATATATAGTTGTATTGCCTGAGATCCAAGTAGGTCATTTTTCTGACTGTTACTAGATGTTAACATGATCAGGAAGCTTAAATTACCACTTAATTGCTATGTCTGCAGTCTTCTACCAAGAACAACCTAGTGTTTTCTCCATGTTCCTCTCTCCCACATTGCATGCAAAAAACGCTTGACAGACTTTCAAAAAAGAATGACAGATAAATAGTTCTTTGCCTTAGCATGGCCTTTGGGCAGTACGGGACCTGTTCCTTGACGTCCAGCATTTTCCAACGTACTTACCTCTGGAGAGCAGGAATTAGATGTAAAAGCCAGGCCTACCTAACACATAGGAGCATCACTTGCAAATCCTTCTTAGAGCCCGTCAAGAATTCTTGCTGCTTCATGAGGCAGACAGGAGATGAAGGTCACCATTGCTATTTCCCCACGCTCACAAGCAGCAGCACCCTTCCCATTTCTTGGCGGTCTGTAAGATAACTTCCAGCTAATCAGAAATGTCTTCAAAATAAAAAACTTTAATGGCTATAAGGATCTCACAATTAAAGTTCTCTGATGAGCCAATATCCTAAGTAGCTCAAAATGTATAAGGATCATTTATACACAGAACAAAATGTGTAAACTAACATTTCAAGGAAACACACTTTAAGCATATATTGCTGATTACAGCAACTTTCAAAAAGCATTTGGTTGAACTCTACTTTGTGTATCCTTACCAGTGTATATGGTTAATATTACACACAGATCTAGCAATTTAAAGAAACGGGAAAGTTGCATACGGTTCCACATGACATCCAGTTCAATCCCTCGTGCTTCAGCCAATGTTGCCAAGGCAGCATCGTTTGTCTCTGTAATGCAGATTGCAATTTATTGTAGAAATACCTGAGCTGAGCCAGAGGGTGGAAGCAGGCTGAGATAGCACTCAACACAACCCAACTCTCCCTGATATCACTCTACACTATACAAGAATCATAAAAATAGCCCTAGTTTTGCTTACTTGTTTTGCTTACTGATTGTTCATAACAATGTAAATTGAAGGCTGGTCCTAAAAAGCATTCAAAAAATCTTGAATGTTGCAGGCTGGTTTTGAGGTAAAATTAAACCACATCAAAATCTCTTTTTAATGTTTTGGCTAGGTCAGGACACACTGTCCTTGTTTTGAAATGAGGACACTTAACTGTAGACACACAAAGCAATTACCAACATTAAAAATACTACAGAAACAATCATGTAAAAAAATTGTAATATCATAGTAAGCCTCAGCTTTGCATCTACCTTTTGGTGTCTGGTATGCAGGGAAGAGACCAGAGCTATATTTTAAATGACTCCTGAAGATCAGTTTATTCAGCAGGAAACTTTTGGAAACTCTGGAGGGAAATGCTGAGCACAGCCACTGTAAAGTCTGAGCCACTAAGGAACGATAATTAAGAATTTTCTCCAGAGAGCAGGTGCTTAGAAGCACTCTTTCAAATTTTTGAACACTTTTTTTTAAGACAAGAAAAAAGCCAGGTGTCTGCCTTTTCTTTAGCTTTCTTGTGATAAAGCCAGGTTGCTCTTTATCCCACTGCCCATTTTCTCATGTGTCTTAATTAGTCCTTCCTTCAAACTTTGTTCTAAGCCATGCAAGCAACTGAGGTGAGATTAATGGCCTGTCCTTTCTCACATCACTTTTTCTCCCCCTTCTAAAATAAAGGTACTGCATTTTCTATTCTGTAGTCAGATCCATTCTCCCCTGAGGCTTATTAAAAATATTCACCAGCAGTCCTGCAATTTCATGTGCCAGCTCTTTCAGCATTGTGGGATGGAAATTAGTTGGTCTCCAGACTTGAAAGGATTAAGCTCTTTGGGTTCTCATCCAGAAAGTGGTAATTTCTGTTTCCATAACCTCACCACTGCTAGCCATCTTGCCTTTGCTCTAATAGTCAACATACTAGACCTGCTAAATCCCAGCACAAACCATTCAGTTCTACTCTTAGCTGCTATGCTTGGATTATGTTCCTTTCTCCCTCGTTGTACAGCAAACCACTCTCCAGTCATTGCTCTTTTTGGTTTTTAAGGTTGAAGAAGCTTTTGCCATTTCCTATTAATATTTCTTCCAAGGTATCTCTTCATCCGGCTTGTGGCAATTGTCATTTCATTCCTGTATCTCTTGACTTCTTTTCTAACATGGCTTTTGGGAAGAATTTTCACCCTTTTTCTGCTTAGGGACTGTCCTTAAATCTGTGCTTTAATTCTTTGGAGTTTAAATCCCCACTGGGGTTCTTGGGCATTATAGCCAAGCACTGAGAAATCATTCCTGGCATGATACCAGGAGACACAAAAGGGTTACATGGAGTGACTTTTGCCAACTGAAAAGAAGAAACCATGAAGATTGACAGATGTAACAATGCAAAAGAAATCCCAAGGCTCTCAGGTATATAATATGGTTACGCACATGAGACTTGCCTCACTCAGACATTCAGATCAGGAAAAGCTTCTCTGAAGTCAAAAGAATTACTTTCCATTAACTATGGAGTAATACATATGGAAGTTAGGATCACTGAAAGGAAAGTAAATAGCTTTAAGATTTCCTTCTACATTTGATCTTAAGCAATTCTTACTCACTCTCACACGTTGTGCTCTTCTGCAGAGAAACAGAAAGCGAATCCTAAAGCCTGAACACTGTCAAACCCTATGTCAGGAATGTGAATTTGCCAGCGCTGGGGCCCCAGACTTTCTGTAATACCTTCTGTATGGCCCAGGTGTGAGCCTTTCAAAAATCAATGTGAAGGGCTCAAACACTGTTAGGGCCATCTGCGCAAAATCAAGGAGATTCAAGTCTCCCAGCAGGCACTACAGCAACCACCCAACATCACCCACATCAGCTTCTGCTGCCACTCAGTACAGAGAAGAAAATCAGGAGCAGAAAGGGCTGCTGCTGTTGTGGTCAAGGATGGAGCTCTGAGACTTGCACGTGCTCCAGCACTTCATGGTGCATCCTTTTGGCAGTTGGCTGGTAAGGAAGGTGGAGGATATACAATGATGGTCTCTTGGGAAGTTTGCAGGTTGTACTTGCACTCCTCTTCTCCTGAAAAGCCTAAGGTTAAGAACTCAGGTATTAGTCAGTTTCATTTTTTCAGGGTTACTCCACATCCCTGGCAAGACAGAGAAAACAACAACCTGTAGTGGCTCTGGATACTCGGGTTTATTTATGAAGCACTGTTGTTAGAGCTTTTACTCTATCTGATTATTTTACATACTCTCTAGTTTACTCTCCACCACAGCATTACATCCAGTAGATCTCAGTTTCCTTTCCCTGGTTAATGCTGGTCTGGAAAGGCCAGAAAGACATGCTGGTTCATGCTGCTCCACTCCTCACACTAAAGTATCTCAACTGTTACACGTCAAAGTCCCTGGGCATCCCCAGCACTTGTCTCCGTGCACTTCTCTGACCTTTAGGTCTTTCCCCACTTTCAACTTCTTTTCTCCAGTCAGGAACCCCACCTTTCTTATATCCAGAGCTCCTCCTTCTTCCTGAAACCATTTCTTCCTTTCAGGAATCCTTCTTTTTGTCTCCAGACCCGCAAAATGACTTCTTTCCCAATGTAAATAGTCTATGCATAGATGTTCAACAAGTGATTGTGGTTGTCTCTCATCTCTCTGTATTGACTGGAGGATCCAAGCCATGCCACTTCAGCTTAGTACAGATTATCAAAATTTAAACCCAGCCCATACTGGTTGAAACTGGCAATTAGCAGGCTTCTGTTTGAGTGTTCAGAAGCTCAACTTTGGACATTCACTCCCCCTGCCCACACACACAACTTAAGCTATTTTTCATTACACTCCCCAGTCAAAGAGCGTTTCTATCATTTTCTTCCCTGTTAAGAAGTAGGAAGTCCTCCAGATCTGAACATAGTCACTGCAGAAACTGAGAAACCAGTAAGACAAAAGTAGACAAGAGGTTTAATGTACCCACATGGACCACTGCCTTCTTCTCTTATGTCTTTTTAAATCTCAAAGTCTTTAGACCAAGTCTCCATATAATTAAATAAAGTTGTCAGTTTGGCTTCTACTGTGCTCCACTATATTCACATATTTTTTAAAAAAAATGCCAGGAACTTTTGTTTGGTGTGTGTGGCTCTACGGTACTTTAACCCCTACATTTCTTTTGCAACCCACAAAGGTACACTCATGCTATTATGCTGGTTGGTACCCAATCAGGAATATCGGATCAATATAAAACATGGACACAACCAGTTTAGCCCATCACATCATGACTTCAGTTCATTGACAGCCCCCTAGAAGTTTTAAATGGATCATCTGCAAGCAGAGACAAAAATTGTAGAAGATCACCCTCTACTGAGCTGTAGTAGCCCAATATATTTAATATAACTCAAGGAACATTTAGAGATGTGTGATATATCACTCTATAAAGTTATGCACCACAAACTCTGGGGAAAATATCACTGTGTAAACCTCAAGAGTGTATTTAAGAATCCCACATTACTCAGATTCATTTAAGCCTTTTCTGTAGATCCTTGGACTCAAAGGCAGTTTTCAGGCCTCTCATTAATTCTACTCACTGCATAAAGTAAATTCATTGTAAATAGCGGTGCACGTCACATTTAAATATGGTCCTGGAATCAGACCAGAAAAAATAAAAGCTGATCATCTACCTGAGTATAAGAGAAGAGCTGAGAGAGGATATCTCCCTGGGTGTGCTGTTCTGGCAGCTCTCAGGAAGCACCATTAAATGCCAAAGTTGAGCCAGATGTATTCACCCTCACTAGGAATAATAGCAGAAAAGGTGTGTACAATAGACTGAAACACTGAAAAAGAAAACAATTATTCAATCTTCAAGTGTTCATTTCACTCTCAGTAAGCAATAAATCCAGCTGACCTCACACCTTGGAAGTGAGTATAACTGTAGCAGCAGGAAGCTACAAAGGACTATTAAAATACAGTGCTCTGACTGCATGCTGGGCCGGGTGGAGGTGGATCAATCTGGTTTATTGAACCTGCTGTCAAAAACAGACTCCTGTAATTTGAATCTGAGATGCTGTTTCCTAAACAACTGTCCTCTCCAGATGCATGCTCTCCCAATACAGTTTTACAGGCTCTTTATAAGATCCTCTTAGTCTCCCAAAGTGGGTGGCCTGCTCTTTGTTCACTGCCATCTCTTCCTCCAGATGTTTTGCCACCAATAATGCACAGCCACTGGATGCCTGTGTAAGTGCAAGTTGAACAGAGCCACATCATCCACCTTGGTCTAGTTTTGTTTCCAAAATCTATTTCATTACTACTGAAATTCATCCCACCAGCTATTTGCCCTCCCTGACAAGGCAGATACAAGTGACAGAGAAGAAGGCTGGTGTGAAGAAGGATAACATGGAAACATGGCTGCAGGCTTGCGAGGTCTGTAGTATGTACAGGTACAGCAAACACTCTACAGACATTTCAGCTTTACCTAATACTGCTCTTCTTATCTGAATATGCAGCAAGATTCTGATGAAGCACCTCTCTCCTAGAATCACCTGCTCTCATCTCAGATCACTTACACACACATGGGCCTGTCTGATTACTTCTCTGCCATTGTTTGGTGTTTAAACACCTTCCTCTTCCTTTTCTCTGCTGAGCAGCACAGACCTTCTCCCTGCTCCATTGTAGCATTCCTCCCCTCACACACACCTCTCCCAACAGTTCCTGGTGCCTTCAGCTCTCATACTTGTGACCCACACAACCCACAGCTGAACAGTTCCTCATCTTGCTGGGTCAGTCCTTCCACTACAGTAACTGCAGCAGGTCAAGACACAGTTCTTGCTGCCTCTCATTCATCTTTTACAGCAAGGATTCCCCACACTGCTATCTCTGCCTACCCTGCCCTTGGGCTCTCTTATCCTCAGTAGCACTAATTCCCATGCTCTTGCACCGCAACCTTCTTCTCCACCCTAATGACTCTTCCCTCTTTAGTTTCACCTGCTGACAGTGGCCTGGCTATCACTTCTCTCCTCCTTTCCTTCACCTGCTAATCTGGCAATCCCAGCTCATCCACATGATCCCCTTCCTGCCTCCTCAATATTTCTGGAGGAAAAAACACGATCAGGTGTCTACTATAGATTTGTCCTCTCAGCATTTATTTCATTAAGCAAATCTCTCACTTAAAATAAATTCCATGTTGTTATGGGTGAGGACTGCTTTGCTGTCGGTGCATGTAATATTTAGATTTAATCAGAGTACAAAGGGGTTAGGTGGACCCTCTGGGAGCAAATGTTCAGTCCAGGGAGAGCAAAGCATCCAGCCTCCTTGGGTGGAGTAGGCAGAGATATGCAGTAAGAAGTGCAAGAGGTCAGCACGAAAACCCCATAGCCCAGGAGAGATAGAGCCACAGAAGCCAGCAAAGACTGACATTACCTCAAACAGTCACACAGACGTATCTCAGATGTAGCAGGAAGAAAAAGACACCAAGTGACCTGCAGAGAGCTCTTCATGGAAGGCCTTGGAGTTGTGTAAGAATCAAGCATGAAAGAAGGCTACCACCCTGCAAGAGCAGAGCAGAAAGGGACAGTTTTATTTACAAAAGCTTTTTATCTGTCTCAGCTGAAGTTTCCTCTCCTTTTTCCAATGAATGCAGAATGTATCATTCTCTTCTCTAATCCCAGTGACCCACTCTCATTGCTCTGCTCCCTTTGTAACCTGCCTCCCCTGTTGGCTTTTCCCCTCAAACTGCAAGCATGTTTGGAGATTCCATATCCATTACTTCATTGCCTCTTTTCTTTTATCACATTCGTCTTTGACCTTTCACTTCTGAGATCCTTAAATACACTGTTTTCTACGGTTAAGCCTTAGCCCCTGCTTACCTTGCCCACGTGCTCTGCTCAGCACTTACCAGGCGCTAATCAATGCATCATAAATTTGGATTTTACAACCAGTACTCCATTTTCATGTGCTTTGACATGTCCTGCCTGGTATCAGCTTTTTTGGTTTCTGTCATTTTATTTTTTCTTTACTCTTATTACAGAGCACATCCACCTGACTCCCTCCGCTTTTGCGAGGAGTCACTTTTCCTTTTACAGCACTTCCCAAGGTAATGTGAGATTAGAAATGCAGATATCTTCATCTTGCCATCACCTAAAGGACCTGTGTATACTGCAAATTTGTCTCCTAGGCAAATTCATATCCTGATCAACTTCTCAGTGATTTTTAGCCATGAACTGAAGTGCAAGAAAACCTAAAAAGAGTTCCTGACCCTTCCTTTCCACAGACTCTTTCTGGCTATTTGATGATTATCACTCACCATTTCACTTGCTGTTCACCCTGTCTCATCTTTAATTCTGAGTACACATTCAAATTCTGCAGAGCTATCTTGCATATCATCTTTGAGTTATAATATTTCCTCTCTGGTTACTGTCAAGCTGCTAAAATTCACTTTCACACTTTCACTTCCATCTTACTTACTGCAATATCATTTATTCTGGCTGTGAAAAATAAAGCTTGTACCTGTTCACTGTTCATAGCCATTCCAAACACTGCTGATGGAACCACATTCCTAGCTGATCTCTTCAACTACACCAGCTTTTACACTTTGTATGCCTCTATGGACTCCTTCCTCTATCACAAAGTCACAAGCTAATTTCCCTTCTTTACTTTTAAAGCAATTAATTATCAATTCCCCAAAATCTTTCACTACTTTTTGAAAGACTACTTCCAGTCCCTGTTGGGCTTATGACCTCTCCTGCCATCATTTATTTACTATGTTTTTTCAAATTCATATCTTTCCACTTGTCTTCCCACTGTCACTTATGTTATCTTCCCTCTAAACTGTATATTCTCCTCAGCAGCAATATAATCAAAAAAAGACATACGATAAGATGACAAAACTGTTTCCTTACAGTCTCTGAGGTAGCTGCAAATGCTGACGTGTTGCCTCTTGTCTACACTAAGTAGAAAATTCTTCAAAGCAAGATGTCAGGGTTTTTGTGTTTCTGTAGTTCCAAACACAATGGGAACTGATCTGAGATGAAGGCTCCTAACTGGTACAATAATACAAATAAAGGGCAATAACAACATCATTACAGTAAGAGGTCATTGAAGTCTATTCTTTGCCACTTGCTTTTGCCAACATCTGGGTAAAAAATACCAGTAGAGATCAGCATTACGTCCAGTACAAAACTGCAATCAAATAATTTGTGCTGGAAGGAACACCAGATTGAAAATGCATTGCATGTTTGAAAATATTGGATAATTCACAAAATTCCAAGGAATAAAAGTGGAATGATTCAACTGTGCCCTGTCTCAACCTCCTCCCTCTACAAGTCTGCAAATTTTATATTAGTCTAATATGATCTACCAACATGTCATTATCACTTATATTGTGGCAGCATACTGCCTGGGGACCAGGACCCCAAACCCACAGGTCTGTTCGCACACAAAACTCAATGGGGAATAAACTCAATAGGGAATAAATTCTCAGCTACGTCTGGGTCTATCCTGAGTGGCAGTACAAGCCGTGTTTTCAAAATTGGCTCTCAAAAATGGTCTATCAAAAAAAAAAAAATAGTTTCTGTACTAAGTGGAGATCACTTTGCGTACCATCTGCAGAGTGCTAATTATACGCACCGCTGTTATTTGTCAGTATAAGGTATTTCAGAATGATATCTGTAAGCCATCTGCCAGCTATCTTACTCACATTCTTTAGATCATCAGCAAGAAATCTTATATGTTTTTTTTCCTTAGGTAACAATTTGCAAAGTGCAAAAGCAGTTAAATGGGAATGACTTTCTAAAAATGACTTTTTAACATATAACCAAAGTCAAGTCAACTCAAAATGAATTATTTTGAATTGTTTAAAAAGTCACATTTGAAAATATGTTTTTGATATTGCATTAAGGTATTAGGCAAAAACTTCCATAGGTGCTTTATGCTATTTTTTTCCTATGGTTTTTATATGATCTTTGAGTAGAAACAGCAAAGAATTTATGCATTAAAAATTAAAATTAAAAATAAAAATTAAAATAATCCCCTAATGCCAGTCTTTTGTATTTCATACTTGCTTAATATAGAAAAGTTTTGCTGGTTTGGTTTTTCTTTGTTTGTTTGTTTTGGGATGTTCTTTTTTTTTTTTTAAATACAGGTGCACGACATTATTCCTTTTTGGGGAAGCAGTTGTTTTGCAAAATTTTCTTCCTTTTTTATTAACTCAACTACTCTAAAATGTAAAATATTACTGCACAATTGGATACATTTTAGGTACAGGAAACAACACTGAAAGGTGGAATTGAGAAAGATCATTCCCAAATAAACGGTGAGCATAATCTGAAAAAGTGAAACACATTCAATTCAGTGGGCATCAAACAACTTTCCAGTTGAAATACCATTGTACAGATGATCAAAAGAGAGTAAATCTGTCTTTTATTCTAACAGATACTTAAAGCTTGAAGAGCTGCACTTAGTTCCTGACTCTGTAACAGATTCCTGTTCCTGTATGACCTTGTGCACATTTTTTAACCTCTCCCTGTTTCAGGTCTTTTCTGGGGAAAAAAAATAAAAAATAAATAAAATAATAAATAAATAAACCCCACTTTAAAGCCTTTGTTTGTTTGCCAGCTAAGAATGTGCATCATGAGAATCCCCACCACATCTTGCATCTACACAGCACTTGTGCCACCATCAGTGCCTTAGTTTTAACATGAGTCGCTTCTACTACTGTAAGAACACGACAATCTTGACAACACCAGTAAACTTGCTGTGGTTAAATTTGCCAAGCATTATGAGACCTATAATCACAGTTGCTTATTGCTGCTAAATTTAAAGCATAAGCCCCAAAAAAAAAAAAAAAAGAAAAAAGAAAAAAAATAACACACACATACAAAAAAAACACACACCAAAAAAACCTCAAACCACTGAGTTTATCCACGAAAAGAATGACTTATCATAGGCTAAAAAGAGCTATAAGTTTCAGTGGAATTGACTTTTGCTTCTGTTTAGCATGCTCAACATCAGAAATTTCAAAATAATTGTCCAGTCTTCTTACAATTCACTATTATGTTTATGAACATTAGGAGTACTGCCACAGCATCTTACTGTTCTAAGCAGAGATCAGCAGGTTGCCATACCAGGCACTGTACAAATGCAAAATAAAAAAAGTAATTTCTTCCACATAGAGGGTAAAATTTAGTACAAGAAAATTAAACATGTACAGACACAGAGGAGATTTTTTTAGACCCTTTTCAGGAGATAATAAAGATGACAGGCAAATGCCTACAAACAAGTTCTTGGTACGTAACTTCTCCAGAATCATGAATCAAATCATCCAGGTAGGCTCTGTCCCCGTGCATACCACCTGTCAGGATTTCCCAACAAATATATATGGAAACAGGAAACACAAGAAAATGTTCGTGAAACAGAATCAGTTCGGGGAAGAAAAAAAAAATTAAAAAACCCACACCAACAACAAAACAGCCACACTTCAACACATAATCAAATGGGTTACTTTCTACTCCCTTCTCAAGAACATGAGTTTCTACCTTAACCACCCCCATTCCATCTGGAAGAGTTCTTCTAACTGTCAGTACACTGAGTTTATATTTTCATTGCCAGAAAAACGTTGGCTATTTGACAGCAAGGCAACTAACCTGATCTAGCTAGAACATATTTTAAGAAAACCAGCTATATAGTAGATATCATCTTAACATAGCTGCCTGAGGTTAACTGTAGTTGAGATGACAATATATTTATTTCACCTGGCTATGGAAAGGTTAAGAACACTTGATTCCAGCTAGGAGTTTGCCACAGAGCACTTATCTGAATTAATCATCACAATATACAAGCACATCATTGTGGAGAAATGAGTACATATCATGATTGCACAGACAGACTGTAGAGAGTTCACACAGGCCTATGCTGAGAGGAATTATATCCAAGATGGGCAGAAAACATTCCTGGCAGATGGAGGTACTCTCTCGTGCATCTCATAAACTGGCCAAGAAACTACAGGTAAGAGCAGAAGATCACCCCTCTTCTGGAGTAGAAATGCTAGAGTTCCATGTGTGGTTCTGTGAGGGAGAAAAGAAATTGAATAAAGTGAATAAAGAGAGTTTTCTGTATTCTCCCAATCACCCACAGGTGGGGCCGAGCAGAAATTGCCCTGTATTTCTTCAGACACATGGATCAGACACATCAAGGCTTAGTGAAATGGAAAAAACATCAGCAGATCTCAACAGTTTGATATCACTTCCTTCCACTAAGGCATGCAGAGACTTTTAGGACTAACCTCTTGTTAAAAATACCACTGCCTACTTTCCTAATCTGTACCAAATCACACAAACACCACAAACACTCTGAGCTGGAGTATGATATTGTGTTGTTTCTGTTTCAGAATATTTTACTTGTTTTTTTAAGGCATCCCACAAGCATCTCTGTTTGAATTTCCACTAAACTATGTCCCATTCCCATCCTAGGCAGCCTCTCAATACTAAGTCTGACTCTAACAACAACAGAGCTCAATGAGAAACTTTCTGTTGAATCCAGGACATTCAGAAATAGGATTCTTTAGGAGTGTGGATAGCAAATCAGGCAGCTAATGCAAAAACATCATCCAGGTAAGCAAGGCCCTTCTCACAGAGAAAACAACTATATGGTTATTGTAGAAATGGTGTCATACAGACTCAGTACTCCCAAAGAATCTCTCTGTTGCACCAGCGACACAATACATTCAGCTGCTTTCTTTTCCACTTCATTTATTTTATTTTAAAAGAAACATTCTTATCCTTAGTACACAAAATCTTACTTGCCATTTAGCTTATGATTTTCATGAGTGTCACAAGCATTGCCTTGAAGAGCTCACTGCCAGCTTTTCAAAGGGATATTGGTTAGTATTAGTAAGAAAGTGAAGGCAGGACAAGATTGAACAAGATCATTTGGCTTCTGCTGTGAAGCAAGCACATGGAGGTTCAACCAGAAATGAAAGTTTCATTTGTAGAGACTCACCTCTTGGTGGCTATAAGGAAGTGATAAATATTAAGAAGCAATATCAAGGACAAAAGTGCAATGACTTAAGCTCAACTGAAAAGACAGCCTCCAAACATAAGGCAATATAGAAAAAGATGCAGACTATGCGTATGGATGAGTGGGAAAAAATGGAGTAAAGACAGAATGTAAGAAATCCAGCTGGAGATGTGGACAAACATGGGCCTTAAGGAAAAGTTCTGAAACTCTTACAGCATGGTAATAGAAGGGGAAAAATAGCTTCACTTCCACATTGTCAGGGGTCTAGTACTGTGTGACTGAAGGCACTAAGAAAGTCAAAAGAGGGGAGCTTGCAGCAATTAAAAGCAGCTGGGAGGAGTTATCTGGCCTCCAGTTCCTGGCTGACAGAGACAGAGAACTAGTTCTTCAATAGACAGCAAAAGAAGAAACATCAAAATCGGAGCCTGACATGCGTGGGAAGCAAAAAAGCTAGTTTAGCACTTCTGTGTTACTGTTCTGGGTAACAGGAGTAGTAGCCATTTTGTATTGCAGGGGATAAACAAAGGTTGTGGGAGGGAAATAATATTTTCTGTGTGTGCAAGATCTAGTAGTGGAACATCCAGCCTGCCCTAGAAGTGCCACAGGAAGGGATCGCTTCAGGCTCAAGTTGTCATGGGGAGCCCAGGTGCCCCCTTGCAGTGATTCTTCCACTGACCTCTAAATGTGTTGATGCAATGATACACAGGAAAGCTCAGACAAAGTCAAGCATGTGTGATATACTAAACAAATAGCACAAGATACTCTTTTAGTACTTTACCTTGCCTTGATAATGTTACCTCATTGCTGAAAGCATGTATTTCACTATGCAGTCTCTGGCTTTCATTAAATCTAAAAAGAAAAACAAGCCCCACTTAAACTGTCTGTCCCTTGTAAGGAGACACTGAGGAAGATAATGGATGAAGAAACCTTCAAAACTTTAAAAATGCATGCACCACCATAAATCCTTTCCTGCCTCTTCTCTTGTATATATGCCTTGTTCTTTATTTGCAATGTTCATGTTCACTGTCTACAACTAACTGACTGTTGTCCATTTAGTATGAGAACCGTGTTTTGATTGCTTTCCCAAAACAAGATGACATACTCAAATGCTTGTCAGAATCACATTTATTATATTCTTGAAAAATTTAAAAGTTCAAGAAATGTAAAATAAAGTACAAGATATAATGAGATGCATCAAATAAGAACAAAGAATAGCTGTGTTGTAAGTCAGAGCGATGTGCAAGATTGTTTACAAGTCAAAGGAAAAATAATCACCCTAACTTTCACATAAATAAGCCTTCTCCAAACCTCCCATTAGCTATGTGGTGATGCATGCAGTTGCCAGATTTTAATAATTCCACCCAAATTTCACAGAACTGATTCACCTCCACTTGTGACCCTTCTCCCAGTTGGGCTAGTGGAAAGGGTCCTGAGGCTACCAGAGCCATACTTCCCTCCCAGCAAACCCAAACTGGTTGTGACCATGCAGCCACACAGTGTACCCTGAGGCAGAAGCAATACCCAGCTGGACTGGAGTATGTACCTAGCTGAACTGGAGTATGCACAATGCAAAAAAAAATGAACATGATGAAGGCAACACATGCAACCACGATTCTGGCTTCTGCAGTAGCCTACTGGGACCACTACACAAAGCTGGAAGACTCCCCAAAGATCTTTTCAAAGACTGAACCAGGTCCACAAATGCCGTTATAGGAGACATCAGAATCCCAAAGTTAAGGGGTTTTCTTTGGTTCATTGTCTGGGGTGTTTTGGTCTTTTTAGTTTTGCCCCCACTTCTTTATCTGTGGAAAGTCTGGCCATTTTCGGCACTACAGAGACTGTAGGAAGAATGATCATCTTATTTCAGCAACTTCAAAACTGGAATGCAGCAAAAAAAAAAACCAGCAAGAACACATGAAAGTAAAACTCAAGGTCAAGACCAGAATTTCAGCCTGTGTCCTTGAGTTCTCTGTGTGCCTTGAAGCCTTTGATCATTACAGCTATCTCACTGAAGGACCCTCAAAGCACTCTGTATATTCTGCTACATGAAAGAAAGGTTTTCAGTGCAACTCTCAGTTCAAGCAAGAGCAATATCATATATACGCCTCATATTGGCAAATAAACAGAGGTGAAAAATGGCTGTAGCATGGGTGTGCTTGAGAGCAAACATAGCTAAAAAAAAAAATGAAAGGGAAACCACTGTCCCAGTGAGTCATGTAGCAAAAGGAATCTGCCCACCTGCTTGTTATTCTGCAATGCAGCTCATTTTGTCCAGGTGTATCAGCCTTCTTGCTCCATGGTCACTATTGAGGACTTACAGTATACTCTTCACCTATTTGTTTTTAGGAGAGCCCACAGTGATAGCCACTTTCAAAATAGTCTCAAAATGTCCCTCCCAACAGAGAAACCCACTATGGACAGATTGGGACAGATTGACCACTGCTGAAAGTTAGGAGAAGGAAAGCAAAAAAAGGAGTGTCATATTAGTCAGCTGGATAGCTGGACTGTTCAGCACACCAGAAAGAAAAGGATGTATGAAGATTTTATGCAAGCAAACTGCATTATTTGCAATTCATTGATTTATTATTTGCCTGCTGAAAAATTTTTCAGTAGCCCAATCAGGGTGATTAATCAATAAGTTGTGAGCCCTAGGCCTACCAATTTCTAAGATCAAAATTCTCACGTAATTTCACCGGATCCTTGGTTTCACTTCATTGTGAAAGGGAGGACCTCAAAGAATACCACATATTTTGCAAACCTCGGCCTTTGGCAAGTAAGTATGAACAAATACTCTCACAGCTCCCAAACAATTTATGAAGATCTTTCTTAAGTGAAATGAATAATTCAGTTTGAACTACTCCCAGTACAAATCCCTTTATAAATCCTAGTAAACACACACAGAGAGCACGAGTCCAGACACAGTTAGCAGGCAAAACCTGGATTAGGGTGAACTGACCTGCTCTCCAACTCTCAAACACTATTACACTACTGAACATGAGAAGTGCTTTATTGGCATCCACCCTTCTATTCTGATGCTCTCCCCTAGGCTTGAGCATCAGCTTATCCACGTAGCTGAGGTCATATTTAGAACATTACCACAGAGAAGGGAAAAGGAAGAGGGAGAGTGGCTATCCTGAGCTATATGCATCCAGAGCTACATTACTTCAGAAGCTCTGCTGTCTCCCAACATCAGAGCTTGACAGCTTGACATTTCCCAGTGGTTCGATGGCTGCAGAGCACAATCCTTGCACCTCTCCGTAATCCACTGCCTGAACCAAACTGAACTTATGAGATAAAACTGACAAGTTCAAAGGAGCCAGATCAGAGTCTGAACAGCATTTTCAGCAGCTCTAATGTTCTTTTTACTAAGGGCTTTTACGGACCATAAGGAATGGTGCAGTACTTCTTGCCCTGAGGAGACCTAAGTTAAGAGATTTCATCTATTCCTTATTCCCAGTCCTCAGCACAACAAGGATCTCAGTGTTTTTGTTGGAAACTGAGACCATACCATTCTTTTACAGATGTATCTTAGCTTGCTGCCTAGACACCCAAACATCAGTTGGCTCAGGGCTCAGTCATGGATGAGTCAGTGCCACCATGTCCCTGCTGGCATCAGGGGGATCAAACCCCATGGGGTTTCTGTGGATCACAGCTCCAGGATGAGGATGAACAGAAGTGCTTCTCCCAGATTAGACAGCAATCTTTAGTGCTACTGCTAATTACAGATGTGATCATTTGGATCTACATACTCCACAACAGTCTTCTCTGTTTCAAATACAACAAGGAAAATGCTAAAAGAAATATATCCACAACTATCTATATGGACATTTTAGGTTCTTTTTCAACCCTTCTTGAGCCTTTTAAGTCAACTCTCTGAAAACATTTGAGTCACCTTGTTTTTCTGACCAAAGGCTTTGGAGAAACTTTAAAAACCTATGAAAGAGTGTTCCTGGCAACCAAGCCTCAGCTTCACCCATATAATTATTTGTGCCTGAGTGCTTGCATGTTTATCTAATCCAGGAGCAGAAAAAACATTATAAAATGCTTCTGATCAATAGCCTGTAGGCACAGAGCTCATAGGCACAGAGCTCAAACAGTGAATATTCACCATCAATCAATAGAGTAAACATTCAAAAACATTTGCTGAAAAAACTCAAAAACCTGAATAAACCACAGTCTGCTGACAAATATACTGCTAATGCGAATGGGACTATTCAGCTAGACACTATTCTTTGCAAACTATTCATTCCTTTCCAACTGTATATTTAAGTTCCTTAATACTTGCTGTAAACTACAGAAATGTTCTGGATTCGGTATTTCTTTTTCAGATCTTGAAAGAAAAGGCTGCTTAAAAGACAATAATGAATATATAGATCCAAAAAGGGAGGGACATTTGGGAAGACTGACATTTGGACTGTCACTTTTTTAAATGGACCACATATGGCAGGAATCAACAGATTTGTGCTATTCACACAAGCATAGCAAGGGACATGAGAAGGAATAATATACGATTGTATTTTTATATTTTCCTATTCAAGCAAGATGCCTTCTCAGAATTTTAATGCAAGAAGTGTAAACTTACTTTGCAAGCAGTACATTAAGTACAATTTATTTTTACTGTATTCTGAAAAAAACATGTGAGAAGTCATATGCGGATTATGTAACACCATATTTCACTTGCAACGCTTAGAATGTAGGTATGACATTTTTCAAAAAGAAATTCATCTTGCAATTAAACAATTTATTTACTTACACTTCAACACTACAGCCCTAGAGACATAAAGATGGATTTAGCAACACCTGGATAGTGTTCAGCCGTATATATTCCTCAGTGCTTCTTTAGTTTGCTGAGCCATAGACTGTGGCGCACTGTTTTCATGTTACACTGTTATGACTCCATCCAGATGACAATTTAAAGTATTTTTGAAAGATGAATGAATGAATCCTCACCAACTGAAGTAAGCAGAGGTTTAGTGACTTCCTCAGGGACATAAAAAACTGTCTTGATTCAACTCTCAGGCTGGAGTTTGGCCCACAGCAAACTACTAGAGTCCAAAAGTTCACTAGAAGTTTCCAGCAACATTCTTCTTTACAGACCTGATCTCACTAAGGTGATGCAAATAAATGAGAGTTCTAGCTGCAGAAGTGAACTGCTTCATAAATTGTACAGCTGGGCCAGGAGTCAGATCACTCTATTCTTCCTAGACTTCCTGCACATTTTCTGATGTCTGGAAATCAGTTGAGACAGCAGAAGGATCTGTCATCCCATGCTAAATATCACAGATAAAAAATAACAGCAAGCATCACCATATTGTCACATCATTGCACAACTAATAGCAAAAAAGACCAAAACTAAATTGCAGAGACAGAGCTAATAACTTTGCAGTAGGAACAGCAAATGCCCTTACCAGAGATGTGGCATACAAACCTAAGCCATCATTTCTTCTTTTAAGCTAAATGGACAGCTAGGTCACCTGAGGGTTAAAATCACTAATGCAGATCAAAACTCAAAACAGAAGAGACTACCTTTCAGAGAAAGCATTATCTTTTCTCTCATTCTCTCCAAATACTTTTTAAAAGCATTTAAAGGAAAGAGGTGTTGATAACCGAATGGAAAAGAAGGCAAAATTTATTTCCTCATGTACTTTTGAGAGTCCCACTTTGAGATGCTTATGCAGGAAGAAGGGAAGAACATAATTATGCAATTACATATAGTATTAGCTGTCCAGACATTGCAAGAGTAGGAAAACTATCAGTTCTCAGAGTTCTTTCTTTTATCAGTTTGTTTTCAGACATTTATTGCAAAGGCATGTTATTCAAACAATAAAATACAGAGAATACATTGAAGGACATGCAGCTAAAAAGTAAGCTTAACTGAAGGAGGTAATATTAACTGTTCTCAAATATCCATTGCTTCAGTACACAGATCATTCTTCAGAGCTGCACTGCAGCAAAAATACAGTAATTCACTTTTTATCTCTGGCTCTGCATTCACCCAAATTTTTTTAAAGAAAAGATTAATTAAATATCAAGGACTGCCAATTTATCCCAACTTGCAGGAATTATAAGGTGCGTTGGGATGCACAGTGCATCTTGAAAGATTCTCTCTTCCGCACAGATGACAGACCAGAGTATCAAAGTTTCTGATTCACCTCTTAACTGAAGTTGTTTTCAGTGTTATGTTTAAAACCTTTAAGCTTCAAGGCTTGATCAAGCATTAACACATCGCTAAAGCAGGAGCCCTGGTGCTTGAGAACAAACACTGGAGTGAATAATACAGTGTTAGAGATCACGGTGAAGATGTTAACAGAAACTGAGCACATCTACCTCATTGCATATTGAAACCATCTGTTCCCACTTAGTTGCTTTTCTGTATTTCCATATACGCAACACGTGTATGAGGCAATGTGGGACATGCTCCCCGGTCAGAGAATAGACATAACTATTAACTTGAATGCGACGGGATAATATACACAAACTGAGTATACGAGCTCTGTTTTCAGTGAAGTGACACAAGCCTCTCCAAATGAAAAAAAAACAGTGTCTGACAGGATAGTTTGCTTAGCAGTGGGAAGCTAATTAGAACAGATTCAAAAGGTCAAATTATCTGACTATTTCTGATCTTACACTGAAATCAGCTGAATTATTTACAGAGGCAGATAGAGGGAGCTTTGCAGCGATGTAAGATTGGACTAAAACCCATGCTTTTTCTAATGTGCAATTTCAGTCCTTCCCTAGTTACACATTTATTGCATTACTAGAAGCTTATTTTAAATCAATCACATTAATTTTAATTAATTTTTTTTATTAATTCAATTCTGATGTAAAATCAGAATTGCACCCCACCCTGCAGACCATGAACTCAAGTTTTTTGCTTCACATGTGGAGAAAATAAAAGCAAAGCTGAAATATTCCTCTTTAGGGTAAGCTCTGCTAAGAATGCTTAATAACACAGAGCAGCGAACACTGCAGAGAAGCAGTCTGTCACCTAAAGCCAACTGCACTGTACCCCTAGTCCTAGAATCATAGAATGTCCTGAGTTAGAAGGGACCCCAAGGATGATTGAGTCCAACTCCTGCGCCTGCATATGAAAACTCCACAGTTCACACCATGTGTCCAAGGGCATTGTCCAGTCTCTTCTTGAATACTGTCAGGCTTGGGGCCGTGACACCTCCTTGGGGACCCTGTTCCAGTGCTCCACCACTCTCTGGGTGAAGAACCTTTTCCTAATGTCCAACCTGAACCTCCCCTGGCACATCTTCCTGCCATTCCTTCAGGTTCTATCATTGGTCACCAAAGAGAAGAAATCAATGCCTGCCCCTTCTCCTCCTCTTGTGAGGAAGCTGTAGACTACAATGAGGTCTCCCCTCAGGCTCCTCTTCTCTGGGCTGAACAAACCAAGTGACTTTAGCCACTCCTCATACAGCTTCCTAACCAAACCCTTCGGCAAGTTCGTAGCCCTCTTCTGGACACTCTCCAGTAGCTTAACATCTTTTTTTATCCTGTGGCTCCCAGAACTGCACACAGTGCTCCAGGTGAGGCCGCACCAGTGCAGACCAGAGTGGGACAATCACCTCCCTCGCCTGGCTGGCAATGCTGTGCTGGATGCACCCAGGACACAGTTGCCCTCTTGGCTGCCAGGGCACACTGTTTGCTCATGTTCAACTTGCCATCAACCAGAATTCCCAGATCCTTCTCCACGGGGCTGCTCTCCAGCATCTCATCCTCCAGTCTGTATGTACAGCCAGGGCTGCTGTGTCCCAGGTGAAAAATCCAGCACTTGCCCTTGTTCATGTGGTTGGTGATGGCGCAGTTCTCCAATTTGTCCAGATGCCTCTGAAGGGCCTCTCTGCCCTTGAGAGCATCAACAGCTCCTCCCAATTTTGTGTCATTGGCAAACTTACTTAGTATTCCCTCAAGTCCTGAGTCTAAGTCATTTATGAGGACATTAAATAGTGCCAGCCCTAAGATGTATTGCTGCAAAACCCCATTAGTGACAGGTCGCCAGCCCAACATAACCCCAGTTACTAGAACCCTTTGAGCCCGGCCTATCAGCCAATTGCTCACCCACTGCATTGTGTGTTTACCCAGCTGTGTGCAGGACATCTCGTCCAGGAGGATACTGTGAGAGACAGTATCAAAGGCTTTCCTGAAATCCAAAAAGATCACATCGACAGGCTTCCCTTGGTCAACTACGTAGGTAACCGTGTCATAGAGCAATGTTAAGTTTGTTAAGCAAACATTTAAGGTTGTTAATTCACCACAAAAAGGCTCCAAAGCATCTGGAAGCATTAGGATTTTAAGCATGAGCTGGCCAGTTGCTACAGTAGCTCAGCCAGCCAGAATTACATGGGAGACAGACTATTGCCTCACTAATACACTGGCCACACTTCAGTGACATTTCTAAATGACCTTTTGTGGTAGGAGCTGGAGTTCAAACACTACTTCTCATTTGAGAAATCTGTTTTGGTTCTCACAAAATTGTCTTTTGCATGCTTTTCCCTTCTAAAGATCTATTTCCCTAACCAGCTTTTCCATTGCATCTGCAGTGATTTCCAGTTTCTCACCTAAGGTGATGCAGAACTTGACAGCAGACACAGCACTTCATAGTGTGTAGTAACAACAACAATAGCTCCGTAAGCATAGGACAAGAAAGCAAGAGCATCGCCAAAAGCAGGAAGGGCTGAGGCAGCAAAGTCCTGTTTTAATGCCTTGGCTATATCAACAATATTGTCTTGTTAAGTTGCTGAACACTGTGTCTCTCTATAACGAGACTCTGATCTCATTACATTAGAGTTGGTTGAAACATCTCCACTTTGACCAATGAAGTTAATTCATATTTAACAAGATCAGGATTCAGTCTCGATCATTACTTGTGGTGTGGCCATACGAGTTCCCTGTCATGACCAGCCCCCATGCCACCAAAGAGCAAGAGCACCAAAGAGGCTTGCTAGAACATTCAAGAAATATGTTTAAGCTATAAAGAAAGATTTAGCCTTTTAGACTTTTTTTTTTTTAATGAATAGATATGGTCCTTTTTTACTGCTTTATATGTCAAACTCATTCTGAACCTCAGTTATGGCACCTTAGCATTATGTTCCTCCAACTATATGGAAGATTCAGAATTACAGACACAAATATTTATGCAAGACAAAGGGAAGCAGAGGGGCAAAGAGAAGCAAAATACTCACTCCTAAAGTGTTAGATTGTTCCAAACACATTGAGCCAGATGCTGGGATCAATTTTTCTACAATATTGGCAACCGTCTTCAGCATTTGTTCAGGATATTCAGTGACAGTGGGTTAAGGCCAAGGGAAAAGAAAAGCGGATCGTGTACAAATTGGGACATCTGATGTTTCTGATGACGGCAATTGTCTCTCCCTGTAACAAGCAGAAGACATGCTAATGCGCCATGGTGCATTGCAGCCAGAAGAAAAGGTCAGGCTTCACAAAGGGCTGCAGAACTCGCTGCAAACCCAGCATCTATTTAATCACCACAATGAGGCAAAGAGCATTATCCATGGGTAATCATATTATTTCTCAAATACACTTTGACATGTTAAAACAATATTCCACCAGAATGAGATGCTATTTGTGCCACTGTGGGATGCTTTGAAGCCATGACCGTCAGTTTTGTGGATTTGTGTCAAATGTGCAGTGCATTAAAAGATATGAGAGATATGTCCTTTGAGTTTTCCCATCAAAATACTTTAACAAAGACATGCTGAAAATATTTGGGCAAAAATTTCACACAAGTGTGCTAAAGATCTCATGTTAATGGCATTATTGAAAAAGGCACTGGGCAAAGCAGAACAAAATTATTTTATCCAGCAGTTCTTCACTGGATAAAAAATTATAATGCAGCAGGTCAAAGAGCAAGTAAGTGAAAATATTACAGTGAAGAGAAATTCTTAACATGTTCTCAATCATTTTTACATTATTTCCTTTTTCAGGGCTTAGGGGCAATAGGTACCTACAAATATGTTTATCTTATGCATAAGTATGGGGGTAGTTTTATTAGTAGCAGAGACTAGCATTCATAGAAACATTTCAGTTGGAAGACACCCTCAGGATCACTGAGTCCAGCCATAACCTAACTCCAGCACTAAACCATGTCACTAAGAACTTCATCTAAATGCCTTTAAACGCCTCCAGGTATGGTGACTCAACCACTTCCCTGGGAAGCCTGTTTCAACACTTCACAACCCTCTCTGTAGAGAATTTTTTCCTAATATCCAATCTAAACTTCCCCTGGCGCAACTTGGGGCCATTTCCTCTTGTCCTACCACTGGCTACTTGGGAGAAGAGACCAACACCCTCCATGCTACAACCTCCTTTTAGGTAGTTGCAGACAGCAATAAGGCCTCCCCTCAGCCTCCTTTTCTCCAGGCTAAACAGCCCCAGTTTCCTCAGCTGCTCCTCATAAGACTTGTGCTCCAGACCCTTCGCCAGCTTTGTTGCCCTTCTCTGAACTCTCTCCAGCACCTCAATGTCTTTCTTGTGGTGAGGGACCCAAAACTGAACACAGGATTCAAGGTGGGGCCTCACCAGTGCCAAGTACAGCATCACGATCATGTCTCTAATCCTGCTGGTCACACTATTCCTGATATAAGCCAGGATGCTGTTGGTCTTTTTCACCTGGGTACACTGCTGGCTCATGTTCAGATGGCTGTCAATCAACACCCCGAGATCGTGAAAAAAAAAAAACCACCCCCAGATCTTGAAAATTTTTACAATGAGATGGGATAAAGATATTTAGTCAAAGAAGTTGACTAAATAAATACAGTAAGAGCATGTCAGCATAATTGTCAATAACTTCTCACTTGTCTTAAAACGTACAAATATGCCAGTGCACTCTCATCAAAAAGGCAGACATTAATTCTTAGCCTGGTCATTATTACAACCACAGTCACATCAGCAGACCAAAACTAAATGTTTTTCAATGTGTATTACTGCCATAGAAATATAGGAACTGGGCAGAATCTGCCACTGATGGAGCAGAGTAAGTTTAATTGAGAAAATCAGGTAGTATTCTACATTCCAGATTACTATTTCCTCCACTACTCCCCTTCTCTTTACTTATGTTTTGCTCTATTCATTACTAAGAGTCTCAAATTCTTCCTTATCTTCATCCCTGAGCACTGCCCTAATTTATGCTCAGTTTCCAATTGGGATATATTGATACATGTCTTCTCATAAAACTTTACAGCATACTTTACTTACAGACTGTGCATTTGCAACAAGCTGAGAGATTATATAAACAGCAACATTGGAAAAGAGACTGTAAACTGTTTGTGCAGCACAGAGTTACCTAGTTATCTGCTGAGACAGTGCATCTCACACAGTATCTTCAGCATAGGTAACATGAGATTCACACAGCACTTTATTTTAAGGGGTTAAGCTACATATGGCCCAGGTCCCGTGGGACTAGCAATGGAAAGCGATGCCTAAAACCTGTAATGGAGCTACTCTGTTTAACAAATACCCCTTAATTTCAAACAAGATGAGCATTGCATCCCTACTGATTTTCAACACTATTTCCACATCTCGTGAACTTTTATACAGTAATAAATTGAGCATGGTGGTAATTTGTCCCTAAAGTTTGTATTGCCTATCTTCTGGCTTCATTAATGATCTCAGCTCTGTCTATTTAAGCTTCTGTTTAATGACACCATTCCCTGTATTGGTCATTAATGCCTTTACAGTTTAATGCAGCATGACAAATGAACACAGTGCATTTCATATAGTCGCAACTACAGTAATGCCTCATTTGGTATTCCTATCAAATGGAAGTAGAACAAGTAGACAAAAATGTGCTAGAAATGCAAACAAGCTTAGGGAAAATATTTGGTGTTTACAAGCTGCACACTGCTTCAAGTGTTCCACATTTCTGTACACAGCTGAACTGAGTTTTCATAGCAGTTTAGGTCACAATTGAATTAATCTCACCAAAAAAAAGTATTCAAATTTTGCTGGTTGCTTACTTTCAATTGAGTACTGCTGCAGAACTGCTTCAAATTCAACCATTTGAATACACATATCGCCAAGGTTACGAAGTCTGGAAGCTGTTTTGCAAGTAAGAGTTTGTTATACTGAATACTATAGATTTGTGTGTGTTCTCAAAGTGTTTCTCACTGTGATATTAATTACAAAATAAATGCAAAAGCAGCATTTCAGTAATATAAGGAAGAATGACTTGAATTTCTCTTCTTATACTAGTCTATTTCTATAATAGTTTCTGACTGTTCTTCTGTCCTGTTCTCACCAGTCACTTCCTCTGCTATTGATGTAGCATTTTGTTATATCTTTTGTAATATATAATGGTTATTCATCCTATCTTTGCCGTTATGTGAACCTGGGCTTACGGCTTTGTTTAAGATGTTCTTACTGTATTGTATAACAGTCAGATATAAGATGTACAACCTCATCTTCTTGAATAGGTCCAGCTCCCCTCACCCTGGGAATGATACCTAAAGTCACATTCAGTTTAACTCATCTCCCTGCAAACTCCTATCTCTGTTAGTCTTCTCATCTTTGAGGCAGGAGGATAATCTTGGAATGACTACAGCTGTGGACAACGGAAGAGCTACAGATTTCATCTATCTGGCCTTCTCTTAAGGCCTTTGACATGGTCCACCACAACATCCTAAATTGGATAGATACAGATTTGATGGGTGAACTGTTCAGTGGATAAGGAACTGGCTGGATGGCCACATACAGAGGGTACTGGTCAATGGCTCAGTGTCCAGATGGAGATCAGTGATAAGTGGTGTCCCTCAGGTATCCATAATGGGACCAGTACTGCATAATATCTTCATAGCAGTGGTATGGACAGTGGAATCGAGTGCACCCTCAGCAAGTTTATGAATGAACACTGGTGCAGGTTGCCCAGGGAGGTGGTAGATGCCCCATCCCTGGAAACATTCCAGACCAGGCTGGACTGGGCTTTGAGCAACCTGATCTAGTTGAAGATGTCCCTACTTATTGCAGGGGGGTTGGACTAGATGACCTTTAATGGTCACTTCCAAATCATTCTATGATTCCATTTTCTTCATTTTTCACCTCTTCTTCTGCCACAAATCCACAAGTTCATTAATGCCCAAGCTTCATCTTTCTAGTGCTGCAAAAACAACTCCTTTCCCTCTTCTAACTAGCTCAGTAGTGCACTCAATGTTCACAGTATCACAGTATCACAGTATGTTTGGGATTGGAAGGGACCTCAAAAGATCATCTAGTCCAATCCCCCTGCTGGAGCAGGAACACCTAGGTGAGGTCGCACAGGAACATGTCCAGGCGGGTTTTGAATGTCTCCAGAGAAGGAGACTCCACCACTTCCCTGGGCAGCCTGTTCCAGTGCTCTGTCACCCTCACTGAGAAGAAGTTTCTTCTCAAATTTAAGTGGAACCTCTTGTGTTCCAGCTTGATCCCATTACCCCTTGTCCTATCATTGTTTGCCACCGAGAAGAGCCTGGCTCCATCCCCATGGCACTCACCCTTTATATATTTATAAACATTAATAAGGTCCCCCCTTAGTCTCGTCTTCTCCAAACTAAAGAGACCCAGCTCCCTCAGCCTTTCTTCATAAGGGAGGTGCTCCACTCCCTTAATCATCTTGGTTGCCCTACGCTGGACCCTCTCCAGCAGTTCCCTGTCCTTCTTGAACTGAGGGGCCCAGAACTGGACACAATATTCCAGGTGTGGTCTCACCAGGGTGGAGTAGAGGGGAAGGAGGACCTCTCTCGATCTACTAACCACCCCCCTTCTAATACACCCCAGGATGCCATTGGCCTTCCTGGCCACAAGGGCACAGTGCTGGCTCATGGTCATCCTGTTGTCCACCAGGACCCCCAGGTCCCTTTCCCCTACACTGCTCTCTAATATGTAATCTCCCAACCTATACTGGAACCTGGGGTTGTTCCTGCCCAGATGCAGGACTCTACACTTGCCCTTGTTAAATTTCATTAGATTATTCCCCGCCCAACTCTCCAGCCTGTCCAGGTCTCGCTGGATGGCAGCACAGCCCTCCGGCGTGTCAGCCACTCCTCCCAGCTTGGTGTCATCAGCAAACTTGCTGATAGTACACTCAATTCCCTCGTCCAAATCGTTAATGAATATTCCTCACATTCCTTATCATGGTATCCCATTATCCATAACTCTCAAATATGCCTCTGCTGTGTTCCCAGAATATCACTTCCAGAATCATCTTCCCAAGGCATCAACCTTCAAATACATTCCTTCCTAAGTAAAATTACTATCTAAAAAAAGCAAGTATAAACCTAGTGGAGGTGGCTGCTCTGTCTTTCACTGTCTAAGAATAAACTTCATTATGCTGTGACTAACTTGTTAGACAACTGAGTGACAGAATTATTGAAAGATTACATTTAAAAATTAGCTGAGGGTGTTATAAAGCTGAATATAATATAATCTGCACATAATTTCAGAATTATAAAAGATCTGTTTCAGTATTGCTTAATATAGACACCTTGCAACTAGTTATTGCACAAATACATGTTCTAATACAGAAACTTTTTTTTTTTATTAAGGGATTATTTAAGAAATTACAGTATACTGCACCAAGAGCAACACTGACATCCCTATATAATCTTTGAAGCACTTTAGGAAACTTTACCATAAAAAGAGTCACATACGAGCCTCTTCAAATGAGTTGGCATTGAGTTTAGAGACATTAATATTGCAAATAATGTATCCACGTGGACTCCTTTGTCCTGAGTACTCAATGAACACACAACACCAAAAATAAAAGCAAACAACCACACAAAAAAAATTACAGCTCCAGAAATCCTTGCCAGATATAAGCCCCTCTGAAAACATATGGGACTACTGGAAACAATTGACATTTGCCCAGGTATCCATAAGCAACAGATACTAAGTGTTAACTTCACAAATGTCACAAATAATTTCATTTCTGACAACAAAATATTTTCTGAAGTATTTTTGTATACTTCTAATTTAACTATGAATTATAGTCAGCTTACACCAGTTCACCAATAGCTATATATACCCATCCTGCTTTCAATACTTCTAAGAAGGGAGATCCCACAGCCACTCCAAACAATCTATTCCACCCTCACATGTCAGGTGGCATTTGACAGCACTCATGGTTAAATAAAAAAATAACCAACAAAACTTACAACAAAATAATTTCTTGCATTCTGTTCCCTCCAGTTCTATTACTGCATATATCTTAGAAGAGTCTAGCTCCATCTTCTCTATTCCTTCAAATTAGGTATGTGTAAACAGCAGTAAGATCTGCCCTTTGTCTCCTCCAGCCTGAACAAACCAGCTCTCTCAGCCTCTCCTCACACACCTTCTGCTTCCAGTCCCAGAGTATCCTGGTGGTCTCCAATGGACTCGTTCTACTATGTCCATGTCTGTCTTGTACTGAGGAGCCCAGAACTGGACATGGCACTCCCAGTGTGGTTTCACGGGTGCTGAATGGAGGGGAATAATCTCTTCTCTCAGTCTGCTGTCTACATGTTATTTGTTGTGCAGCTGGTCTTCTTCAGGGCAATACCAACATATGAATTCAATGTATCTCTTTCAGAACTAGGTAGAAGATGTGGAGTAATGTGCTCCTAGACCTCATCTCCAACCAATATTTGTTTAAAGCTTGAAGCCCAATGTTTGAAATCCTTCCAGAAGTACTCATCACTAATTAGAGAAGTCATAGATATCCAATATAAATGCCAATTTAACATCTCATAAATATTACGTTCGTGACCTCAATAGATTCCTGTGCCTGAAAGTTCTACAGTTTAATCAAAAGTTGTACAAAATAGTATTCCCATTTATCAGTTCCAAATTTCCCTTTTTAATGAAATCATGTTTATTTTAATCTTCTAATCTTAACTAATTTGATGCTTCAACTGAAGCATGGCATGGCATGACAAAATAATTATGTATACAACTATTTCAAGGCAGTCCCTCTAATTGTCTACATTGTCCTTTCGTTGGATATAGATCTTAATTCCCTTAACCTCTGTCATTCCTTTTCTTAATGAAATGCTAGAGAGTAACCACCAGTTACTACTATCTGACAACTTCGTTGTATTTTGCTGCATTGGCTGTAACATCGTAAAGTTATCCAGTAATGATACATCATTACATTCCTACAGGTGCTCTTTACTGTTTATATTAATTTGCAAGCAGGAATGCATTCCCTTCCTTTCTGCAGTTTAATAAGGATTAGCCAGTGCATCTACTGCAGGCAAAAAAAATAAAATAAAATAAAGGAAATTATTTCAAAAAGTATGCTTTTGTTTAGTACAAAACTGCTTTGAGGACATGCATACTCAGCTTTGGAGGTGATGAGTCTTCTCATGGTTACTGAATCCACAAACTTTGATTTTTTCTCCCCAGAGGTTATTATAGATTTCCATTGGCTTCCACATTGAGGAAGTTAAGTCTGTATTTTCAATCGATTCCAGCCCTGTGGTATTTAAATCATGATCTTAAAGAAATGCATTTTTAAAAGACCTTTTGTGAGCCTTGTTCTTGTTCACATATTTTAACCATTAATTATAAAATACTGTGCAATTCAGGGTGAAAAATAGTCAGTTTAAAGGCATTGATGAAAGGGAAACCAAGCATTCTGCAGTCAAAGAGTTTGAAAATGTTGACGTACCCCAGGACCGCTCATGATGTCCATGTGAGAGAGAAAACAGCATTTGCACAAGGTCCCCATAACCTCCCAGAGTTCTAGCAAATCTTGTCTCTCTTTAAACAACATCCTGACTTCCTATATTTTCTTTAATCCAACAGAAGTTTCTCTAAGAAAGAGGAAAAAGTCAGCAGTTATTCATTCTGCATCCAAAGCAGGGTCAGAGTACATGCTTTCAATGCTAGAACAAAGTACTGAACGGTTGAGCATTTCTTGAGCAACATTCATTTCTGTGCTATGAAATGATCACGGGTCTTGTGGGGGAAGAAAATTCAGAAATGGTCCACTGACAAAATAATGCTCATCTCAAAAACGCTGATTCAGTGCAACGGTATTTTCCATGGAAACATATCAATACCATTGAACAGTTCAACTGAAATGCAGTAATAGAGCTTATTTGTACCATCTTTGGTTTCAGTCCCAATTTCTTGCAAGTCAAATAACACTGATTTTTTTGTGTACTTGTTCTCATTTTGCTTTCTCAGTAAGGCCTGCTTGTCAGCAGCCTGTCCCCAGTCATTCACATGCATGCATTTGGATTTTTTTTTGCTTTACTCTTAACAAAGAAAATATATCAAAAATGTGTAATTATTTTACTGGCAGGAAAATCCCCACTCTGGTCAACTCTAACCACGACTATAATGTGGACATTTATGAAGGCTAAAACAGCCTGCAAGGACAATCTAATCTAGTTTAGTGTACCAAAAGTTTGACTCTGGTCAAACTCCTTAAGTAGTCTAGACTTATTCAGAGACTCAGAACACATACCATACACTCCAAAAAATGACCCTTTTATCTGCAAGGTCAGAATTTGGTAGTCTGGACTTACCTCTTCAAGGTTGTATGAGATTGCCGGTAGCTTCCCAACCAGTCCCAGGGGCTATAGAACAGTAAAACACTTTCTCAACCAAAAGCAAATTTTATATTTACTTTCCCATATTTCAGCATCAGCACCATACCAAATTAAAGATTTTGCCTAGATTTTTTTTCAGTCTGCCCTTCTATCCACCCCACCACAAAAGGTTAGCCTTAACTTTGCACAATGCTTGTTGCTGAGTCCCTCTATCAGTGTACAGGAATAAAAATTACAAACTAGTGGCTTGAGATTTGGAGTTTCTTTCAAATAGATTTTTGAACTCCTTCCCAACATTTTCTCAAGCAGGTAAAACCAAAGCGCGGCAACCATGGTAGTAACTCAGCAGTACTTCACAACGATTCCTTGCCAAGCCTTGCCCTGCTTGCCACAAAAAGGATCTTTTTTTTCTGTACCAAAAAATAATCAACAGACTACCCCTATGTAGAGTACAAGACTTAAAAATACAGCAGGAAGAGATTATGCAAAAAGCATTCACCCAAGCACGTGACAGATGAAAAATAACAAGGAAATTACTGCTAAAGTAGTACCAAGAATACTATCTTTCAAAAGACATGGGAGAGGATCAGCCAAGAAGTTGCCATAAGAGCCGAGGCTAAACAAAGTCAATATAGCCTTTTGTTTGCAGTGTACTGAAAAGTGACGGGACAGCAAGCAAGATCAATAGACCAACAAAATCTGGGTAGGGCTTTTCAGATGTTGTCTAAACCTGTTGTAAGGTCAAACTTGTGGTGACTTAGCTATCAGAAATTACTTGACTAAATTCACACATTTGCGATATTATCCTTGTTTTAGTAGAGTTGAATGTAGAAAAAGTGATGTGGATATAATTTATAGAAAATCTTTATTTTCCAAATCACATTGTTTTGCTTCTAGATTTTGCTTCTACTGGTATAAAAAGTCAAGATTTATATTTATGACATATAAACTAGAGATACATAGCATTACAGAGTATACCTTCATTTTAAAAAATTAGTTGACAATAATATTGCCTAGAATTGTTTTGTATCCAGAGATTCTTTCATGCTTTTCTCCAGTTTTACGCAAGTTCCCCAGTAGTTTCATGATACACATGTTCCATTGTAGTTACACTTAACCAAGTAATATGATTTTCCCAGCCTTAAATATATATCTATATATAATATAGATAAGATATATATATATTGTAATTTCTATAGATATTATAATATACATATATACACATTTTGGTGCAATAATTTGGTATTTCTTTACTATAGAAGCTTCTTATGTTCTGCAGAGATATTTCAATTCAGCTCTATTCTATCTGGAAACTCAACAATTTCAGGATAACTATTTGGATGGTTTCACTCCATTACTTTCAAAGTAATGTAGAAGTCCACACTAATGTACTGACATCTCAAAGATGCATGGAACATTTAGATGCTTAAACAAGCTCCAAAACGGAGAGGAGGGAGGAGGGAGGAGGAAGGAGGAAGGAAGGGGAAAAAAACATCCAGAACTAGTAGAGGATGGTAAAGGCTGTAAATATAATAAATATCCTGGCACTTTGCAAATTATATACTCTGCCAAGAGTACATTAACAGTGACAAGATATTATTTCTAGCCCAAGAGGTGCAGGGAACATGGGAGGAAAATCTGGGGCAACATGACAACATGTGGATGGTGCAGGTGGGAAAGGAAACCACTACTAGCATGAAGGATTCAATGTGGGAAAAAAAATCCACTTTTGTCCAACCCACAAGAAAAATCTTACCAATAACAGCTAAGCAGTCATCCATCAAGCATGCACTAATAGAAGCACTGAAAATCTCAAGTCCATTTAGAGTTTTCTATTCATCATATTGAGTTTATCCTTCTCCAATGTGAACATTTTTAACATGCATTCTGAATAAATCTGTTGTCAACATGACTGTTTTTAGCTATAGATTCAATTTAACTTGTTCGTTATCATACAATTAATATAAAATAACATCAGCATCATGAACAGGAGTCCAGAAAAAAAAAAAAAAAGACCTTTTTGTTCCCAGTTTTCAGGGATGAGGTGCATAAAATGATGATGTTCTGCTGACAGATCCTGTAAACCAAGTAACCAGATGTATGGGACCATTCTAGGCAACACCACTTCAAGAGAGACACTGGAGGGAGGGAACTTCTTATACAACAAATTTCCATTTATTTCTTTTGTTAGATAATTTCTCCTATGTTTCACACAGAAAATATTGTCCAGACTCTGCTTCAGTAACTGTAGTCAAGGACTAAGGTCAGTAGATTTATGTCATAATTTTAAATATGGTTGATCTGGTGGATTACAGATGAGGTCTCCAGTTCTAACCTCCATGCTGACACTAGGCACTTGAGGAGGAACACTGGCACTTCCCATCATTTTTGTAAGCAGAATTCCCACAGCTTCCAGCTCCTGACCACTGAGCTGTGAACTGAGCTCTTTATCTCGGTCTCCCCCCTCAACATCATTTTAAAGAAGTAAAATTTCAAGAGACAATGAGGGGGAAAATTACCCCTCTTTATTCCCCACTCACACTAACAAAAACAGATAAATCAGGGCCAAAAGAAACTCCTTTCATTCTAAATCCACATTTCTCTCAAATTAGAAAGCTCTCAAATGGAACAGATTCCTAGATACTTGCAAATTTGAGTATTTATTCTACAATATTAAAGTAATCAGAATGTACACATATATAATACACAAGCTACTTAGCTAGACAATTTTTCAGCATAAAGCAGTTCCATTACCTTTTCACCAGACTTGCTCACATTACTCACTCTGACAAAAAATCACCAGTTTTTAATTAATTACATTTCTTCTTGTAATTTCAAACACAGGTGTTGTGCATGCATTATATTGCACAGTGACCTTAGCAGACTCTGTCTTTATCTCCTCCTTTTGAGACATGCACAACTAACATAGTCTCAGGAGACACAGTAGCCAAGGTCAGCTTCTATATTTCTAACACAAATGAAAGGGGAAAATAAACTTGGGTTAAGCTTTATAAGCTTCATGGAACAATTCTGCTATATTCTTCATATGGCTGCAGAATAATAAAGTTGTCAATGAAAAAAGGATCCAAAAATCACTGTACTCGCTATTTAGTTATGGTAGGATCAAACCCATCATTGTTATATTGCTGTCAAGTTAAATTCCAGGATGCTGAGAGTTACATGAATGTTATTTAAAAAACAACCCAGCTATTCAAATCTAGAGAGACAGTTGATAAATAATTTATTTTGCAGCTTAAATTCCTACTGACCTCATTATGATGTTAGGGTTTCACGGGAATGCAAAAAAAAAGGGAATTTTAGTATGCAGAGATCTTTCACTACAAGGAAGCACAAATGGTGGGATTAGAGGGGTGGGAAAATACACTAAAGCTGATTTTCTAGAGCCTTCCCTAAGTTAATGGCCTGCTTAGCTTAGGTAGAAATTTGGAAGAAGCTAAGCTTCCCTCTACAGTCAAGACATCTAAGCCTGTTTAGGCAGAATTTGCCATAAAGATATTTTCATATGTCCCATATGGCTCCCAAATGTGTTCTATGACTAGAATCAGCGTGGGACCACCTCAGCAGGTACCCACCCACGAGAGGAGGTTACCACCAGGCCAACACAGATGACTGCAACTATCCTCAACTCCAGTGACAAGCTACATACAATTCTCATACAATTTCCATTTTAAGTGGTGCAAGCAAAGAATGAAACATACAGTGACATTTCAGCAGACTGTAACAAAAAGAAGTACCAAGAAATACATAGGGCAAAACAGGCCAGAAGAACTGCCTATAAAGCTAAATTCTGGAGCTATATTCTTCTACTTAAGGATTCACAACAAATTTGAGACAAAATATGTAAAAGACACACTGATTTCACCTTCATATTCCAAATACACCACTGATAAAAAAAATAAGATAAACTGTGGAATTATTTAAAGGGCAAATCCTACTGACCTTTCTGTACTTATTTTGTAGGAATGAGCAGCAAACTTATCCAGTTGGATCTATCATACAATATAATATGGTATTAAGAAAGTATTTGAAAAATCCCAGCAGTGGCAAGAAAATGTATGTAAATTAGTAACTCAAACACTAAAAATATTTTACAGTAAAAAAAATTCAAGATGGTAACAGATTATAAGTATGCCTAATAAAATAACATTTTACAAGACATGCTAAGTGGCTTTCCAAAATTGTGCTATTTGTCACACATATGTAAACTAATAAAAAACACTCTGCATGCTTCTCCCCCCGGATTCATGAAATATTTTTACAAGGTATAAATACGATGGGCATATTCTCTCTTCATTGGCAGTACATCAGCATACTACTGAGAGGAAACTCATTCTCAGACCATGCATTCATCTCTGAACCAGCAGTATGAGGAAAATAATAGCTCCTTAAACATTATAAAGAAAACCTGAAACAAATCTTAACTGATCTTTTGTCTCTACCTTAACGAAGACAACACTCTTCAGTAATGAAGGCATTAAGAAACACTTATGTTTCACATTCTGATTTTATTTCTAGGACTCTTGTATGTCATATTATTTCATTCCTTCCTCAGTCACCCTGCTTTTATCAAGTTTGTGGGATATTGTTGCAAGCTCAAATCATTAAGCAGTCACAAATCACAGAGTCCTGCAGGAGAAGGTAGTAAAGACAGGTGACAAGTTATGCTATTGCAGCTGAATTTAAAAAAAAAAAAAAAAAAAAGAAATAAAAATACACATACATTCACCACAGACAGTTGACAGTAGAAACATTGCACAAAAATTTTGCTACATCTGTCTACACTTAGAACTGCTCACATTTCCAACATTCCAGTTCTCATTCCATTAAGGCTAATGGAAATACTCTCCCTTTATTTCAATGGAATTTAATAGTTAAATTGAATTTAATAGGTAACACATTTTAAAAAAGTATTTCTTTTTTAAAAGAAAGTAACCCCTAAAGTTAAATGGAACTGCACCAAGATATTCTTTAAGCTACTAAAACAGCATCTCACAAACCCACCTGGCTGTTTTTGTAACATGGGATCCATGTTAATTTGCCCTGAGGAAGCACCTGAATGTAGGTTTTTTAGGCTTTATGGACTGAATCAGTGATTCTTATCAGTGTAATATCAGGTATTATTAAATTAGTGTTGCTTTTCTTGATATCTATAACAAGGATGTTAATAATAACAACAATGTTAATAATAACATTTATTTGTCCAGAAATGTATATTCACTGGTGTATCCAATAAGAATATTAGCAAGTCACAACAGACAGGTTATATACACAAGGAAGAGGGAAAGTAATAACGTATCACTACTATTTCCTTGGTACTCAATGTCACTGTTACAAGGAAAGAAGCTTAGCATTAAAGATGGACTTGGAAAGTAAAGATAAAGCCTTCACAAAGTTTGGTTTGGAAGAGACACTACATCGGGATGCTCCCAGCACCACAGCTGCATGGGTAACACGTGTAATGTACAAGTGAACATCACAAAAACTAGCGTGGATCACTGCTGGAGTGGACTTTCTTGTCAGAGTGATTTTACCGAAAAGGAGTGGGGCATAGATGAGATCCACAACTAAATCCCAGGCTGCAAAGAGAAGAACCCCTTGGAGCAGGAGACACAGGTTGCCAGGAGGCTTGGCCCAGGTGTCACCTGGCTGCTTGGCTCGAGGCAAAGTCACAGCTCATTTCTCAGAGGCAAAGCCTGCATTACCAACTGTAAGGACCCATGATCTAAAATAAATGTTGTCTCCCATTTTTCAAACACAGAAACGTAACTAAGTGTGTTAAAAAGAGGCAGCATTTATGAATTATGGTAAATTAAACAAAAACTCAAAGTGACAGTCAACTAAGAGAATGAGTGGACTCAGGAAAACCTGGCCTGCAGCAGCGATGGTGACTGTCTATATTAGAGCACAGACTCAGTCTTTGTGGTTTTATAGAGGATTTTGATTTCTTATTTGCCAGCGTCTCTAGTCTTCTACATCGTTGCTTTCACAAGCGCCAGCCCTCCACTAAGCTGAACAGCAAGAGCTGTCCTCAACAGAAGCCAGGCTCACCCTTTTGACTAAATCACATCAGTCAACAGCATTAGTACAAATGTGTAAATAGTGTGTTTAAATTTAATGATACAGAAAGTGAACAGTGTGATGTTTATGTGTAAAACATGCCATTTTTCAATATTAATTGTTTCAATATTAATTCAATATATTAATTATGGGTATACATACAAGACTAAAGATAGCTAGAGTCAGTGAAATAAGCTTAAAATATTATTTTAATTACGCCTTCTTTTAGTAAGGATAAAATAGTTATGAACATAAAGGATGTCCTTATAGGACTCAGATTTTCTTCTCAACTTCCAGACAGAGCAACTCCAAATCTGTGTACAATGATCCTTGAAAGATGCACAAATTAAAACCATTTTTCTCTTAAAATGTCGTGTTTATAATCTCTTGTCTCTCAGCCACGCTGGATTAACATGAACATACTGGACCTTGCAATGGAAAATATTCGAGGGGCTTCTACTAGCCACTTGTGCCTTCATGGTGGCTGGATCTATTGCATCTGTCCCAAACCTTAAATTTAAAGTGTAGTTCAAGCACTCAGAGCAGTTCAGAAACAAGACAAAGATGTTAGCTTTTAGAGATGCCAGTAAAAGGCACGGCTTATTAGCACAGTGCACAGCAGCACACTGATAAATCACTGCAGCTGGCACCAGCATTGGGAATCCACACTCCTCCTCTTGAATGGAAACCTGCATACTAAATAAAGTAATTCCATCACATTTAAAGGAGGCACATGTGAACAACTCATTTTGGCAATTAAGAAAACCTAGGTGGCTCATCTTTGTTGGTTTAAAGAAACACCTTCTCATTTAGTGGTATAAATCAAGAGTAATTGCATTAAAAATTAAGAAATCAAACCACTACAGGAAGAGAAGCAGATCCATTTAGAGTTATCTAGGAAACATAATTTCAATCTCAGGAGAATCTTTTGACACTTCAACACTAATTCCAATGTTAAAAGAGGAGGTAAGTCAATATATAATACAGTGTAGTATAATAGATAAGCCTGACATACCAAGCTAAAAATGCTTCAATTAAAATTGTTGTAGCTCTTAGCAGAGTGTTTTGTTTTGCAATGCTGATTAAAACTGAACTATCTGCATTTGAAATGTTCAAAATTTTTAAGCCTGAAGAGTTTGAGGTGCTTGTTCTGAACTTTCCTATTGAAAAGTAGAATTTCATTCACAAATCATAATTTTCTAAGAAAAACATGCAACTATCAATAGCTCATATCTTAATCAGGAGGATTCTTGTATGAGCTTTAAGACTACCATATTGCTGCTTTTGTTAATGAACTATCATTTTACCGACCCACAATATAATCAGTGAACTGTGTTAAAAGTTCTCATTCCTGTGACATGAAGCCCATTTATCAGGTAAAACACTGTTTCCCCAGATCTCACCTTCTTTACCATCTTACTCAGGGAAGGACATGGTAAAAATTTTCTTATTATGAATTAACTAAGACCTAATTATATAGCTTTCCCCCGTGTACGAAAAAAAAAGCACTTAGGATTCATCTTCCAAGATAGTGTCTCTTCATCCCAGAACTCATTTATATTTACAGCATATTATAACTGTTCCTTACAGCAGCTACAACATATTCATTAACAGAAACCTTGAGTTTATTCAGATACATGCAGAATATGATCCATTCTGCTCCTTTTTCTTTACAAGCATAGCTAGATTTCTCTTTTCTCTGAGCCTTCTGGCAGGATGCAAGATCAGTTGGAGTTTTGGCTTTGGGACTCACAGGACACAGATATAAACAAATCTGTCCCATTGTCAAATCATGGGTAAAATAATTCTTGGATTAATAAAAATCAGCCTAACACTTAATTCAGTATTTTTAATATGTTCATCCCACCTTCATGGTATCATAGAATGGTTTGGGTTGGAGGGGTCCTACAGCTCATCTAGTTCCAATGCCCACTGCCATGGACAGGGCCACAATCTACTAGGCCAGGTTACTCAAAGCCCCATCCAACCTGGCCTTGAACACTTCCAGGGACGGCACATCCACAACTTCTCTGTGCAACCTGTTCCAGTGCTTCATCACCCTCAGGGTGAAGAATTTCTTCCTTAGATCTAATCTAAATATACCCTCTTTCAGTTTAAAGCCATTGCCCCTTGTCCTGTAACTCCATGCCCTTATAAAAATTCCCTCTCTAGCTTTTTTGTAGGTCCCCTTTAGGTACTGGGGCCTCTCCCTCTCCTCCTGTCCTCACAGGAGAGGTGCTCCAGCCCTCTGATCATCTTTGTAACCCTCCTCTGGACTCGCTCCACCAGGTCCACATCCTTCTTATGTTGGTGGCCCCAGTGCTGAATGCAGTACTCCAGGCAGGGTCTGAGGAGAGCAGAGGGGGAGAATCACCTCCCTTGACCTGCTGCTAACAATTCTTTTAATGCAGCCCAGGATACAGTTGGCTTTTTGGGCTGCAAGTACATATTGCTGGGTCTTGTTGAGCTTCTCATCAACCAACACCCCCAAGTCCTTCTCCTCAGGGCTGCTCTCAATCCATTCTCTACCCAGCCTATGCATGGGATTTCCCTGATCCATGTGCAGGTCCTTGCAGTTTGCTTTGTTGAATTTCATGAGGTTCATACAGGCTCACCTCTCAAGCCTATCCAGGTCCCTCTGGATGGTATACCTTTCTTCCAGCATGTCAATTGCACCACACAGCTTGGTGTCATTGGCAGACTTGCTGATGGTGTACTCAATCTCACTGTCCGTGTTCACCAACAAAGATGTTAAATGGCACAGGTCCCAATGCTGACCCTGAGGCATGGCCCTCATCACTGGTCTTCACTTGGACATCAAGCCATTAACCTCAACTCCTGAAGTGTGACCATCCAGCCAATTTCTTATCCACTGAGTGTGACTATTCATCAAATCCATTTCTCTCCAATTTAGAGACAAGGATGTCGTATGGGACAGTGTCAAATACTTCGTGCAAGTCCAGGCAGATGATGTCAGTTCCCCAACACTGTAACCCCATCATAAAAGGCCACCAGATTTGTCAGGCACAACTGCACTTAGTGAAGCCATGCTGGCTGTCACCAATCACCTCCTTATTTTCCATGTGCCTTAGCATAGTTTCCAGGAGGATCTGCTCCATGATGTTGCTGGGCATAGAAGTGAGACTGACTGCCCTGCAGTTCCTCAGATGTTCCTTTTTTCCCTGTTTAGAAATAGGGATTTTCCAGTCAGTGGGGACTTCAAACTGCCATGACTTCTCAAATATGATAGACAATGGCTTAGCAACTTCATCTGCCAGTTCCCTCAGGACCCATGGACGCATCTCATAAGGTCCCACAGACTGGAGCACCTTCAGATTCCTTAGATGGTCTTGAACCCAATTTTCTTCTACAGTAGGTGGTTCTTCTGCCTTTTCCTTCTGTGATTTGGGCGGTGTGGCTAGAGCACTCACTGGTGAAGACTGAGGCAAAAAAGTACTTGAGTACCTCAATCTTCTCCATATGCAGGGTAATCAGGTCTTCCCATTCCCTTTTGGAGAGGGCTCACATTTTACCTAATCATCTTTTTGTCACCAATGTACCTACAGCAGCTTTTCTTGTTGCCCTTGATGATCCTGGCTACATTTAGTTCTATCAGGGCTTTACCTTTCCTAAGCTGATCCCTGCCTGCTCAGACAACTTCTCTGTACTCTTCTCAGGCTGCCTGTCTTTGCTTCTGCACTCTTCAGGCCTCCTATTTAAGTTTGTCCAGGACTGCCTTGCTCATCCATGCAGGCAGCTTGGCATTTTTGCCTGACTTCCTCTTTGTTGGGATGCACTGCTCAGGAACTTGGGGGAGGTGAGCCTTGAATATTAACCAGCCTCTCTTCCCTCCAGGGCTTTATCCCATTGTGCTCTACCAAACAGGTCCCTGAAGAGGCCCAAGTCCACTCTCCTCGCGCCCACAGTGGTGAGCTTGCTGTATGTTCTCTTTACTGTCCTGAGGATTTTGAACTCTGTCATTTCATAGTCACTGCAGTCAAGGCTGCCCTTGAATATTCACATTCACCACCAGCACCTCCTTTTTGGTGAGAACAAGGTCCAGCATAGCACCTCTCCTCATTGGTTCCTATATCACTTGGAGAAGGGAGTTATCATCAATGGATTCCAGGAACCTCTTGGATTGCTTATGCCCTGCTGTGTTGTCCCTCCAACAGATACCAGGGTGAAGTTCCCCATGAGGACCAGGGCTTGTGAATGTGAGTCTGCTCCCATCTGCCTAGAGAGTGTCTCATCCCTTTGGTCTTCCTCGTTGGGTAGCCTGTTGCAAATCCTCACATAATGCCACCTGTCCCCACCCTCCCTTTAATCCTGAACCATAAGCTTTTGGTTGGCTCCTCATCCATGGAATTCCATGCATTCCAGCTGGTCATTGACATACAGGGTGACACTCCCTCCTCATCTCCCCTGCCTGTCCTTCCTAAAGAGCCTGTATCCTTCTAATACCCCAGTCACAGAAGTCATCCCACCATGTCTCTGTGATGCCAACAAGATTGTGTAGCCCTGCAACTGTGTGCACATCTTTAACTCCTCTTGTTTGTATCTTCTTGATTTTGAGTTCTGTAATTCCTCACAGAAAGCATAAACCAGCTAACAACACAAAATCTGTCATCTTGAACCATGCAGGAGTCATAAACATTGCATCCCTTGTCTTGTGACTCATGTCTGGAAGGTTCTTGGACACTTTCTACTAATGGAGAAATTTCTGGTAAGGTCAGAAAAGCTTCAGAAAACCTGAATACTTGAAGACTGCCCTCAAAGCTGCTCTGCTGTGGCATGGTGTATAACCTGGGATCATACCACTATGAAAAATGACTTGTGAGAAGCCTTTCTGTGCATGCGAAGTTGTCACCCTTGTTCCCATCTTGCTTTTCCCTTGCCTTCCCTTTCCCTTCCTTTTGCTCCCCAATTCTCGTTCTTCAACTTCTCTGAAACATTGGTAGCTTCTCCTGCCCTATCTTATCCATCCTAATTAACTTTAGACAACTGACAATGAGATAATGCACTCTGCTTTCAAGAAGAGAGGTTATCTCTGGCAAGGCTCCTGTAACTGGGGAGATTTTTCAAACTCATTAACTCCACATGAAGAAAAAACAATGCCACTTAGACCATAATTAAACCTGAAACAGGCAAGAAGATTGTACATAATATGAGGTGTACAATACATGGGTGTGAGGAAGAGTTTGCCTGGCTGAATTCTACTTGCAAGCATTATGCATACCATGCTGGCTGCTGATTGTTTGCTGAGGCTGGAAATAACCAGCCAGGAAAATCAAGCAAAAGCCTTAGCCAGCATAGAAAGCAATCTCCTAATTAAACAGGCCAACCTCTTCCTCCAATTTACATAAAGAAATAAGATGGCAATCAAGATGTAGTCTTAACTGCTGACAGAAGTGAACACCAGTATCTCTTGTTTCTTAGAGCAAAGTCCAGAGATGACAATTGTGAAAAACTGATTTACCTGTTTTTTAAAAAAGTATATATATATATATATATATATATATATATGTGCCTGAAGAGAAGCTTTTTTAACAGCCATTTTCCTAGCAATATCTGTTGATTTTTTCATCTGCTATTTGTGCATGCAACCTACTCACATTATGTTCCATAAATAATGCATATCTTTCTATTTATTTTCACTTAGCTGACTGAAATGGGTTTTCTTGAATAAGCAGCATGCATTTATGAAATGCTATAATAAAATTTAACTCATCTCCCTGATAGCATTCTGCATCTAAAGAAAGTTGTAGAAAATGGAGCTTTATTCTAAGTAAATCAAGCACCTTAAAATAAAGATTAAATTGCTAGCAGGAAGTAAAGAAAAAAAAAAGCCTTTAGATTGAAAAGACCTTAAGCCATAGCTGGTTAACTGGTCAGGGAAAGTAGTCAAAGACTGGCAATCTATAAGCAGTGCTGAAGCAAAAGGAAGACTGGCTAAATCCGAAGGAATCAGATTCAGCTCGTGCTTTCCTAATCACTTAAATTAACCAGCACACCCACAGCCTGAAGCATTCTTCAAATTAAAACGTGTTTGTGAAAGCAAAGCCTGCCTATTTAGTTTCACTGAAATTCTCAGAGTTTGGGGTTTTTTTTGCTTTAAGGTGCTTTCTTTAAATATATCAAGACCCTAGTCAGAACAGAGCTGACAAAAACCACTGTGTTCCAAGTTTCACATTTATCTCTGTTTTTCTTGCTAACCAGCTCTTGCATCTCCAATTAAAAATGGTACATGGTAGCTTCAACATTCAAACACTGGATGCAAACAGCTGACAGTCTAGTAGATTAAAACATGGAGACACTGAACAGCCATACCACTTAGAGGTCTTTCATTGGGCTAGTGAAATTCACTGCAGCTAAATACGTCTCTCATAGCCATGCACTTACTTATAGGAAAAACTTTATTAACTCTCAAAAGGGAAAAAATCACTCATTAATTTTTATTTAGATTTCTCAAATCTGATTTGAAGCACAGCTTTGAGCTCCTCCCCATAAGCATGTCAATCTGTCTCAGAAGAGTGATAGAGTGAATTAAACTCTATTTATAAATGTATTTCTGAGCAGCTTTGTTCTAGCATATATCTCACTACAAAGCACTTCTGTAGCTGTTTAAATTCAAGCCTTAAAATGGTCTCAATAATAATCAAGAGCAGAATTCATCAGCTAAAAGTGAACCACACAGTCAAGTGTTTTGTTGAATGAGAGTCTTGGTGAAATCGGTAATTTCAAATTGTTACAAAGTACTTGAAATTTATTCTATACAGTGTTGAGAATCTAACATCCTGTTAAGACTATAATTACACTATAAAATGTATAAAAACAGTAAAACAGTCTCTGACCAAAAGTTTGGCAGTCTAATTAAACAAAAATAGGAAAAAAAAAAAAAAGAAGAGAGAGAGAGGGAAGTTGAACGGGAATAGAAACCAAGATTTCTGATCTTTAGGTTATCAACAAAACCATATTGCCTCCTCAGGCAAACCTTACTAGTTATTTGAGCAGTTTATGGGTAGGCACAATATATAGACAATGCAAATTTACATTTCTCAGTGTCTCCTAAAGAATTCATTGAAATCAGTTAGGTTCTGATGCTCCTCTGAGAAATGTAAGGCTTTGAAATAATTCTATTTAATCTCACTTAAAAAAAAAAAAAAAAAATCAGTAGGTCTACATTATGCCTTAGGCAAGAGTTTTTCACGTTTTTTGAAAGAATTTTCAAATAAAGGAGGCAGGTGAACCTAAAAAAAAAAGTCAATGTGTAAATTCAATACATATACTCAAAAGCAAGATTCAGAATCTTTACTAAATATTTTAAAATCTATTATGCAAATTTATCATTATTTTATATTGAAAATTATTATAACATATTACAGGAATAGTAATGGTATATTTATAGAAACAGCTGAATAACTTTTGATAAATACACTGTATTATCATGTACAAGGATTCAATATGATCGTTTGTAATATCCTGTAAAAAAAAAAAAAAAAAAAACCTGCAAACTCCATTTTTGACAGTTTTCAGAAGTATTTCACAATGCCCAACAAATTCCTGGCAATGAAGAATGGGCCTGCTCACCTAGCAAATCGAGCAGAATGCTCTTTACAGGTTGCTTGGTACTCTAACCATGGTCATTCCAAGATCAACAGCATCCATTACTATCTGGCAGTAAAAGATAGCTCTTTGTTACTCACAGGGTTTAATAAACACTGCAATGTTAGTTCCTATCTCCTGGCTAAATTCCAGTTCAGGTAATTGCCTCCTTTCTCCCTAAATTCCCTTTTCAATTCCCTTAAGTCAGATACCATTCAGCCTCCTTTAAGCTGCCCATGCACTGTTAAACGCTAGAAGTGACTACTTTCAATGAGTGAACTATACAATGAGCAAAAATCTCCAGTTTTCTCAGAGTAGAATTCACAAAATGCCATGCCACATGATGAAACAGAGCTGAAATTTTCAGTGGAGCCCACTGGCATGAATGAAGCATTTTGCTAAATGTTACTAGGCCACTCAGTATGTGTTAAGTCTGAATTCCTTGAATGCATACTTTATTGTGTGCCCATGTGTTTTGTTGGTTTGCTGGTCTCAACCAACAGGATCATGGTCAAAATTAAATGTGCTATACTTAAGTGCATTTCACTGAGATATCAATGGGATGTCTCGTGAGCCCCAAAGATGTATTTGTTTCAAGCCTTCTAAAGAACATGAACAAACTGCATTCTTCTCTGCACACAAACACAGGGGGAAAAAAAAAGTCAGGATGTGCCAAAACTTTCTGTTGTAAAGCATCAAATTCTTAACATCCCTGGCCAGCTGCTCTCATCTTACCATCTATTTCCATGATCTCTTCTTCTCAGAGTATTACATACGCAGCATGTGCCACAACTCCACTGGAACTCCCTTTGAAATTAAAAAGAAAGAGAAAAGAGCAATAATGGTCTAACTGGAAGAAACTACCAGTAACTTCTGATTGACCCATGTGGTCTCTTCCTTTTGCCTGCACAAAGAATGTTTCCCAATTAGCTGGGAAAATTACAGATATAACCCTATAGGTCTGCATCTCAAATATACATAATACTGAAAGAAAACAGAACCCTAATGTAACCAGACAAGCTTTGGGCAGCAAAAACATGTTCACTATACCTTTCTGATTTATTCCTCGAAACATTAAACTGCATAATGTCAGACACTTTGCCTATTGGCTAAATTTCAATATTTTCTCCCATATACAAGAATGAAAAAAAGTACACATACCTAGCAGAGACAACCTTGTCACTTACATTGACCTTCATACTGGAATCACAAATTCTTTTTCTTTTTTGCATTATTTACTGACATTGTGTGTGTGTGTGTGTGTGTGTGTATGTGAGGGGGTTATTAACTTGAGTATTTTGATAATAAAATATTAAAAACTTAAAAATAATTTCAAGTGTTGTATGGACACTTAGCTTAAGTCTCTGCTATCAGTAAAATAAATGGAGAAAAACACTTCTACTGGAAACAGACTATCCTGAGCTCCAGTTTCATATTTGGTTTAGTGACAAGACATGCCCTTAGTCCATGTTACACCACCAAGAATGTTTTATTGTTTCTTTTTTTTTTCTTTTCAAGATTATCAATATGCAAGTCCTTTTCCTTTTAGAATAAGTACTTTTTTTGTCATACTTTTATTATTTTTTTCAATTTGTTTTCCAATTCAAATGTTCAGCTTCTGTATGCACCATCTCTGAGAGCAACAAACAGGTTTCCTGAGAGCTGAGGGGAATCCTAAAGAACATATACGGTCATAAGAAAATACCATTTCCTTTTGATAATGAACACTCATTTGCAACAGTCCTTCTGTGAATGGGACTGGCACAGCAGCTGGTTTTCCTACAGAATTAACAAAGAATCAAAGCCAAAGTGTGTCCAGGTGGACAGGACAGCCCAATCAGGTCATCATTATGTCAGCTGTGTGACACACTCCAAGACAGCTCCAGAAACCATAGCAACAATTACCTCATTTGCTTGCATTTTCTGCCAAAAAACCAAAATATTGCCACTGGTAAATATCTTCCATTGCTTAGTATCTGAGTTCTTGGATTTCTATTTACGTACAAGGAAGCAGGACAGGAGAAACAATTAATAAACAAGGTTGTTTAAATATATCAAATGTAGCTTAGAGAAAATCAGATATAGGCCAAAAAATGGTGGGGAATATAATCAAGCACATCTCTCTAGAACCTCAACCAAATTTGTCAGGTCAAAAGATCAATTCTGCATTACTTCATTAAAAAATGCTTGGAGAATGTGCCTCTTTTATATTACCTATCTATTATGACACACATCTCATTGGTTTCCTTCAATAATAACAAAGATGGTAAGTTCATGACAAGGTCTGAAGCTGCCCTGGAAGTGAAAGACTTTCCCAAGTTCAGAGCTACTCTTACGAACAGGAAAATGCTTACCAGGTAGTTTCCTAAAATAGCAGGAGCTAAGCATAAAATTCCTTTTCAGCTGTGCGTATTTGAAATTATACTATGAATATTTTTTGAAAAAACAACAACAAAAAACCCACCTGTCAATGAGAGAGGAAGATGGGCTTTGCATCTGAGGCACTGGCAGTCAGATTGGAGATATTTGGGCACAGTTCCCAGCTCTGACAGGACTATTACAACGACATCTGGGAAAATCATAGAATCACTTTGGTTGCAAGAGACCCTCAAGACCATCAAGTCCAACCATTAACCTAACTCTGACACTAAACCGTGTCCCTAAGAACCTCATCTATACATCTGTTAAACACCACCATGGATGGTGACTCCACCACTTCCCTGGGCAGCCTGTTCCACTGCTTCACCACCCTCTCTGTGAAAAAATTTTTTCCTAATATCCAATCTGAACATTCCCTGGTTAACGTGAGTCCATTTCCTCTTGTCCTATCACTTGCTACTTGGGAGAAGAGGCCAACACACTCCATGCTACAATCTGCTTTTAGTTGTAGACTTGTAGTTGTAGACAGTGATAAGGTCTCCCCTCAGCCTCCTCTTCTCCAGGCTAAACAGCCCCAGATCCCTCAGCTGCTCCTCATCAGACTTGTGCTCCAGACCCTCACCAGCTTCATCACCCTCCTCTGAACTCTCCCCACACCTCAATTTTTTTCTTGTAATTAGGGACCCAAAACTGAACACAGGATTCAAGGTGGGGCCTCACCAGCACCAAATACAGTGGCACAATCACTTCTTTAGTCCTGCTGGCCACACTATTCCTGATATAAGCCAGGATGCTGTTGGTCTTTTTGGCCACCTGGGCACACTGCTGGCTCGTATTTAGCCAGCTGTCAATCAACACCTCCAGATCCCTCTCTGCCAGGCAGCTTTCCAGCCACTCTTCCCCGAGCCTGTAGTGCTGCCTGGGGTTGTTGGGACCCCAGTGCAGGACCTGGCACTTGGCCTTGTTGAACCTCATACAACTGGCCTCAGCCCACCGATATGATCATGTGGTACTGTGAGCATCGCTCCTTCTCACAAACAAGAACCTTCAAAAATCTTTCTTCCCATGATACTTTACAACATAAACTCTTCAAGGCCAGAAACCCCTCACAATGTATAGATACAGCATCTAATCTAATAATGCTCAAGTTGCTGATGGATGACAGATGCGATAGAAATGATAGCCAGTTACTGTGCATGCCAGATAGGATGAAAAAAGAAACAGACCAACTTATTACTTAATCCTCTCAAAGTGAATTCAAATCATTTCAGCAGAGATTATGGGACACAATATTTTTTCATATTTTTCCTGGTATCTATTTGACATAATGAATTCCCTTAATTTCTTCCAGTCGCAAGGTTTTAGAAATATACCTATAATTAACCTATAAATATACCAATAATTAAATCAAAAAGAAATGAAACCTTTCTCTCCACATGTCATTCACAAAGTTTAAAGATAACTAACAACATGTCCAGAATAAAACACCTGTCTTCTAAGTATAAATAAAAATGTTTCCATCAGTAAGATCCAGTTTCCACCTGTAGATGTAACTACTGCTGCACTGAGGACAATGTTAGTTAGGTATTGATAAAGTTCTTTACAGATTGAGTTTATCTGCTCCTCAGGTTCTAAGCCTGGAGCATGAAACAAAAGGAAAAAAAAAATAGGCAGATAAGATTGCAGGATTACAGAAATGCAAACCATTTTTTTGAAGTCCGTGATCAAGACATAGTCGTAAGTGCATCCCTGAGCTCCAGCCTGTGTCTGGCTCTACTTTCGAGGAACTACGTAAACATCTCAAAAGATGGATGATGCTACACCATCCAGATGTAAATCCCACAACTGCAGCAGCCTCTTTCCAGAACAACAATCAGAAAATACCAGGGCAGTGGGATCTCAGAGAAGGGAGGAGAGAATGGCTGAAGGTTTGTTCTTTTTTGCGCTCTTGTTTGTTTTTAGTTTTTTGTTTGTTTGTTTGTTTTTCTGCCATTTAGGTGTTAACCCCCTCTGCAGAGCCCCTTGTGCTAGTCACCATGTTATAGCTGCTATAAAGTTTCTAAAGGGCTGTTACAAGCTATATTCCAAAAGAAACCACCACAGGTCTGGGAGATATTTCTCTGATAATAAAAGACAGGGAATATCTAGTCTGGACTGCTATATTATCCCCATGTCTGTTTAAAAAAAAAAAAAAAAGTTATTAACGTCATTGTTCTTTAATAAGATTAGAACAAGTAAGTAGCATCAAAAAATCCTCAACTTTCAAAGACTGGGAGGATTTCTAACCCATATATTGCTTTCCTTTGGTTACATATGGGTGTGCTGTATCAAAATAAGACATGATATAATGTGACATGCAAGAACAGTGTGACTAAGCACAATACCCAGCACTACAGAAATCCTTATGCATACATTTCTATCTTTCTCCAGTTTTCTGGAAGGTTTGGAAACTGTGGGAATGGTTTGTTTTGTTTCCAGCACTTCTTGACTCATTGCCCTGCACAGTGAGATGAAAAAAACGTACCACAAATGTGCTGGATAAAAATATTCTGCATGTATTTGAGAAGATTTCAAGTGCTCTCTGTATCTTAAGTAACACCAAAGCATAAGGCCAAATACTTTGCTTTTTATTATTAATACATGTTTTGAATCTATTACAAGTGCATATAAATACACAAAAAATACCACAGATATTGAATAATAAACCAGCTGGACTTTAGAAAACGTCATTTTGCTACAGCTGCATTGATGTTCCAGGGTTCTCTCTCACAGATTGTGGCAGGAACAAAATGCAAAATTATCCCTGAAGACGGATACACAGCCTCCTGTAAAAATAAGTTTTTTTCAAAACACACTTGCACTTGAGCGCTTAAGATTTACAAGGCTAAAGAAATATAGAGTTTATCTACCAGTAGAGCACTTAGAAGGCATGATGTTACAACCCAAGAAGGGAACAGTAGAAGAAGGCAGTGGGTTCAGAAGCAACAAGGAGCTCCAGGCAGCACCCAGCCGCGCAGCTGGCAAAGCTCAGGGCTGTGGACTGCAAACATGAGCAGTGGGCTCCACTTCATTAAGAGCCCTCCAAAACACAAAGAAAACAGCCAGTCACTCATGGATGTTAAAAAAGACTATCCCTACTGCAACTTATCTACCAGCAACTAGAATAAGATTCCAGTTCCACCCGGTAAATGAAACAGGGAAGGAAAGTATGACTTTCTCCACCTATCTACCTCTTCCTTCCCCTTTTTCTGAGTGTCATTAAAAATAAAGGCAAGTATTCAGTTAAGGGCTGTTTGTTGACAGTAACTTCGGTCGAGTCAGCAAATCACTACACACAGCCCTCCTAACTCCAAGTACGGATACTTTTGTTCACTTTAAGTGCTACAGTTTCTACCTTCACAGCAGAAAGCCAGGAGATGCTGTTGCAGCCATATTCTGGCAGCGAAGTGCACAGGGCACTCAAGGACATTGCCAAGGTAGCATTGTCCTCTCAAAGCACACACATGCTTTTGTTGGAGACTGCTCCCTGCTACCAAGAACTGAATTTGAGCCTCCCAAAGCCTGGCTGCATCAAGGGACAGATCCTGCCTACTGCAGGAGACAACCAAGTGCCACCTTTGCACACCCTCCTCTCCATCACCACCACCAGCCACCTCCTAGGAACCAGTCTGAGCACATAACTGCTTTCCCTGATACACACACAAGCAGCCTTACACAACCTTCTTCAAAATACAGATCCTGGCACAAAATTTGGCACTGTTGTCCCTACCAACACTTATGGATGGAAAAGGAAAGCCTCCTATACAACATGCAAGCAAGACTGACGTTTTTGAAATAACTAAACACACAAAAAAAATTACGGTGGTAAGTTTTAAATCATGATAAACTATGTTCAATAATTGTGCCATTAGCAATGCAACATTAAGCCTCAGCCTTTACCTTAACAGTTTTCTTAATCTTATCTATCAAAAAAATGATTAACAAAAAAGTACATCTAAATCTAATAAAAATATAGTGGGGTTGTGCATAAATCCAGAATCTGAAAAAATCAAATACTTGATACTTATGCCATAAAAGAAAACAAAAAAATCTCATCTGAAACTTTTGGCACCAATTATATAGAAGTCAGAAGGGGAAATAAATGAAAAATGGGAAGAGCGGTCCCTGAAACCCAGGAAGATCTAACTCGGTATACTCGGTATTTGACTAAAACCTGCTTCCCTCTTTCAAAGTCAAATAACTGAGAAGTTATCCATGGTCCACACGAATTGAGAACATCAGTATATTCTGTCACTGTGTTCTGGCACTGAAAGAGTGGATCTGCAATCTAAGACACATCAGCAAACAAAACCTTTGTTTACTGGCAACAAAGACCGCATCCAAAAATACCCTTTTACCCAAACTATAAAAGATCAGATATCAACTGCAGTTATCACATGCACTATCACAAGCATACTCCACACCAGAGTATTCAAACTGAAAATAGTTTCAACAGGTAGCAAGGCATGCCTGTACCTCAGTTCCATCAAATTTATTGAGAATCACAATTTATGATCGGAGTCCTTTTGGTGAATCAATTAAATGGTCCACTCACTTACTAATTGTTCTCCAGAGTATAAAATGTGATTTACAAAAGAACTGAAGGATTAACTTCTCAGGGAAACCAGTCCTTGATCATTTTCATTGATGTCATTTGAAGTGATTGGTGCTCAGTATTTCTGGGAAGAGTCCTACCAATCTCATGCAGCTGTCACTGAAATCACCAGCAAATTAATGATGTAAAAGCTAGAGCTTCAAGTTCAAATGGCATTTTTATACTGATGTCTCCTTGGAAGGCAGAAAGAGTTCAGCTCCTGAAGTATGAAAACATTCAACCATCCTTTAAAACTGGAGGTCATACGTAGACTACAGTTTTACAACTTTTTGATCTTGGTTCTCCCTTACAAGGAGGAGCACCTGATTTACCTTAGCTACTGTCTGAACACCTCGCCATTGTCATTGTCTTCTCTGTTGTCCCCCTACCTCACCTCCTTTCTCAAATGAACAGAGAATTTCTTCAGTTTCTGTTTTCTCAGAGTATTTCTATAAAACTGTTGCTGTATGTTCTCCTTTTAGCGAACTGTTTTGACTTACATAATAACTTCATTGCTGTGGGATAAACATGGACTAACACCATGTTCAAAGTTTGTTCTACATCAAATTGTGTCAGTATAATTCTCCACATTGAAAGAAGTCTCCACACAGATTCCTCCTATTATTCGTAACCACCACAAACAAAACTGTTCTTATTGGTTTCACTTTCATCGTGGAAGTTCAGGCCAGTTTTTGGACCTAAAAATTATAGACAGCCAGTGCTTTTAAAATACTTCTACAAAAGAAAATAATATAGCGGACAGGTGTCATTGTTACTCAGTCTTTAATCATGGAAAACATGTTCGTTCACTTTGGTAACTCAAGTCTGCACAGATGAAAGCTCTCTATGCAGAAGCTAACAGCTGAGCCTGAGCTTGGTCTCTGAGCAGAGCTGATTTTGCTCTCTAGAAAACAGTGGGACATTTGGGCTGAAACTTATATGTGGGAACTTCTGACCAGACAGCTCTGAAAACCTGAGGCTTTGCTTTATAAATTAGCTAAAACTTAACAGTATTTACACTAGGAAGTGAATCAGCAAGCTTCAGGACACCCACTGCCACTTGACAGAGACACAAAACTAATTTTAAATAATATTTACTATTATGTACTATTCCTATTGATTATGGCAACACGCAGTGAGAGCTTTATGAAGCAGAATTGAATTTGCCTTACTGAATAGTGATCTTATTGTGTAAATACTGCTGCGCTGTGCCATTTCCTATGGGATGAAGACAAACTCTTTTAATTTCACAAGGGGTAATAAAGATTATCAGGCTCAGAAGTCTGAATGCTTTGCATCTATTCCTCTTTGATGCAGTGTACACTCTACACTCTTGCATGGCAGCCAATTAACTCAGTGGCCCTTGGGAAAGAACTTGTCTCTGCACAAATGGACATAAAGGCTCTAGTCTCTTTAATATACTTCAGTGTAAAAAAAATACTTTAAGGTTAATGTTAAATAACTTTATTAACTGTCTTTATGGCTGTTCTGTTGTTTTTCATCTGACCATATTGCTACAGTGGCTGCACATTATGGAGAGCTCCCGTCAGTGAGGATTGATGTACACACCAAGGGGAAGCCTTTATTTAAATTTGGTGCACTGAGACTTTATACTAAAGGCACCTTTGTGGAGAGGTGCTCCTCAGAGTTACACAGACTCTTCAGTGACCACACAGGAAAAAAGACGGTATATATACTTTGGTCCAAGTGCCGGAATGTCTAGGGTACTCACCTCTTTATTGGTGAATGAAGCCAGGTAAGAAACACAAAATTTAAACACATACCAGTTCCAGGATGAATAAACCTTTCTGATAACCAACCACCTGGGTCTGATTTTCTTGTTTAATTAATTAACTTCATATGCAGACTGAGACAATTAAGAAAGAGAAAACGTAACACTTCCTCAAGAATTGTCAGAAATCATATCATGCATAAGAGCTTTGGTAATCTGGGAACAGATTTACAGGCAAGATATTGTATATCTAAAATTACCTTGTAGAGATCACAAAACACCAAGAAAAAAGGAGCAACTATAATAAATGTACAAAAATATCCTCATTATCTTCTGTGAAAACTTCTGTTTTGAAAAACAGGACTACTTGAAAATTTGTCACAAAGACATGTTACAGTTTTTAGCGGGAAGGGGATTACACTGATCACGTTTGATGGGTTGGTTGTTTGTGGAGCTTGGAGAAGCCGTAGTTACTCACTTCCTCTGAGACACTCCAGTGAGAAATGCAGAGGTAACAGCAAGAGAAAATGACTGTACTGCCCTTTGTGAGACAGGACAGTTGGAAAAATGAAGGCAATTTATCACACCTACCCTAAACACACACCTAGGACTGGAGCCCTACCTCATTTCTCATCAGCTGGCATTGCCTTCCATTCCTCAGGCAGCTGCTGAGCGTTTCCCAGGAAGCTCCGTGCCTGCACCAGCTTCTTTCAGAGTTACCCATCTCATACCTCAACCTGTCTCTTCTACTCCTAAATATCTTCTGTTTCCTCTCTCTGCAGTTTCTTAGGTCATTAGCCCCACTGACTCCTGCCTACACTTTACCCTTCACCATCATCAGCTCCTTCTTATGCTCCACAGAACTTCATTAGTTGCCTCAAAAGCAACCAAACACCCAGCAATGCTTTTTGCTTCAATTTGAGGTTTCATTTTCTCTTTTGGTATCTGTTTTCCATAGACAGATGCACCCTTTTCTCCACATTTGTGCTAACTTCCTCTCACACCTTGAACAGTTCTTTGTCTGTGCAATGCCAACAAAACCACACCAAAAAAAGACAATTATTGAGTCTCGCTACCCAAACTACCATCTTACTATCTTCTGTTTACCCCCAGGCGGGCTGTTTATGTTGCTGCCTCGATCTACGTGCCTCCAGCTTTCTCCTTTGTTTCCTTTTAATTGACAATAATAATCCCTCTCTAATTCACTGTCTGGGTCTTGTAACATATTGAAATAGCCTGAAATCCTCCTACAATCCAACAGGTGCCAGACAGAACCGAGAAAGGGGTCAGTACTTTCCAAGAATGAACACCAAGTTCACTTCCATGTCCTTCATTTTTAGGACTCATAGAACTCTTCATCACAGGTTGCAGGACTAGGACTAGTTCTAGAGCTTACAGTTAAACCAGCTATGCCCCAGCCATATCCTGAATTTACAGTAGACGTGAACCAACACTATTCTTTTTTTCCTTGTCAGGGGAACATGAGCCTGTGTCACACCATCGTGCGTACCTGCAGGTTGGTTTAGATGCCACCTGAGTGTATATCAAAGCTTTCATGTTTCTTTTGGATTAACAGAATCACCATGACATTAGCCAATCCTTCAGGCATACCTCTCAATACATACATACAACACAAACTAGGAGACAATAAAAAGAATATTCATAAAGTATTACAGCTGGCTGACAATGCCTTCAAACTATTGTTTGTTCCCTTGTTGTGTCTGATTCAACTGATTGAGGCCCACAATCTCCTCCAGGATTTGTGGGATTTTCTGCAGCCACACACTGGAACTTTGCAGAGACTACATACACCAGAATACTGGGCTTTAAATAATCATATTTTTAGAGCAAAATATATGTATATTGTTTATAACATCTTACATATATTTAAAATTACTTAGAAATGGCAAGCAGAGACCATCAGCATCAGTCAGCTAAATTATGCTTTTCTGTATCCTCCTTCACAGCATAGCAGATATTTTAAACAGAGAGGAGATGTGAGCATCTCATTGCCAGTGGTCATGGACTCTAAAATAATAATTATATTCTTTGCCTTTCAAACTGTCTTCTTATGACCCCATTTTATCCCAAATGCTCAAATAATTTCGGAGCCAACATTAATCTAAAAATATATGCCACTGAAATTAATGCATTACCAGATAATAGGAGTCCAATGTATCTCAAATTTAAAGAAAGAGTTCCCTAGAGTGATAAAACTCCAGCAACCACCCACAGCTAATTTATTTTAGATGTATGTACATGGTTCAAATTTTATAATATCCCAGCAGTACAAGGCAATCTTAACCTTGACTGGATTATTATAATTTCCAAATTGGTTGCCCATCTTGCTTGGTGCCTTAGGGAAGCTTGTATCAAATGCATTGTTAGAGCAGACAAACCTCTGGAGTGGGACTCGCTTTGGTGAAAAAGATTAAAATGGAGGAGGGCATTACAGCTTCAGTAATTTATTTTTAAACTATAGCATGACAGCTGTAATCTTAACTAAATAACTGATTGTAACATTTGAGTTGATGCCTAAACTGCTCCTTTCATGGCATCTCCTCCCTCTGTGTGCAGGCACACTGTTGTGGGTGCCCTCACAAGTCATTCAGATCTCATATAAGGATATATTATTCTATAAAGTATATGATGCTACTACCTTCATATTATTTATATCTTACATTGTGCATATTCAAACACTGTCAGAATCTATCTTAATATTCTGTGTTCTCTATGCATTAAAAAACCTTATATGGAATCTTTCTCCACATTTACACATGTACGCTACTAATCTTGAGAGTCTGATTCACTTTAACAGTTCCCTGTATCACCAGGACCTGCACTGACATCGCAGGATGCCTCTTTACATGCAAGAAGTTACCAGCATCAGTATTTTAGTTCACACGTATGAATTTCAATCATTCTTATAGCTGTGTGGAAAGTAGCAACAATCATGCAGTTCAATTTCTTAGCACCTCTGTAAATACATACACATAATCTGTTTTTCATACATTTACGAGGCTTGCAGATTTAGGTAAATCTGATAAATGCAGGCATCTGTCTTTCTGTTAAAGACTTTCTGCATTTGTAAAAAGGTGGTTGTTTTGGAGGACTGGGAGCTGCTTTTAATTAAACAAACCAACTTTGTGGTTGCTTATTTGTATGAGCAGAAGCCTGTAACTCCCAACGCTACTCTCAAAAAAATGTTATTATGCAAGGGTTCCCAATCTGCTGGGCAGTTGTGAGTCCACTCCCATGTTTATAGTTCAAATCTATAAAATGCCATCTACACTATAATTTGCTTCTGTTAAATTTTAAACTACAAAAACTAAATTGCTGCAAAAAATATGTGGAACCTCCCATTTCCACTAAAACCAGACTTTCAGTGTACCTCAATTCAATTAGGAGCAGCCTTTCTTAACTAAGTCTGTCCCAAAAAATTTGTATTGCTTTATTTTAACCAATGTAGTGACCTAGTGTAAATTTAGGTGCAGGCAAATACTGTATTTACTTTCCTGTTATTGGTGATCAGAAAACAGCAACATATCTCTAGAGGAGTACTTCATAGAATCATAGAAATATTTCAGTTGGAAGAGACCCTCAGGATCATCTAGTCTAACCAAAACCTAACCGAACTCTAGCACTAAACCATGTCCCTAAGAACCTCGTTTAAACACCTTTTAAAAAGCTCCGGGGATGGTGTATCCTTTTGTCAATTATAGCTTTACTAATGATAGCCTTTACTATAGTAAGAACTTGGACATTATTAGATATCTTTTCTGAAATTTGAAAGATGCCCATTCAATAATTCTTGACAATACACACTCTGAACCCATGCAGATAAACTTTCCACACAACCTCACCTGTTAAAAAGAACTAATAAAAAGATCTTTACCCTTGACTTTTCTTTGTCACTTATCACTTATGATAGTCACAAAAAGTTAGCAACATTTTATATATATATATATATACACAATAACATAAAGCATTTACTTGTGATGCCAAATTTCTCGGTTTAATTAGCATAAGGTGCCAAGAGACACAGGACAGTTGAAAGATCCTGCTTTGGCCAGTATTCTGATCAACTGCCCAGAGACTGTGAAAAGAAAGAGTCTAAGGAAAGAGAAATCAATACACTCTCATGAATGATGTGAAATCAGATGCTTGCTTTCTCTTTCTTCAGAAGCTCAGAAAGTAACTGGAAGATGTTAACAAAACACAGTGCTGAAGTGATTAGCTTCATCAGATAGTAAAGCCAGCTCTCCACAGCTATAGATTGCTGCATGCTTTATTTAACAAATGCCATTCTCGCAGATGTTATTTATGTGCAGATACTTCTGTGATTATATACTTATATGAATATAAATCCACACCTAGAAGTTACAGGGCATTATCAACCTTCATATATATTATATACATACACTCATTCTGATCATAATCGTGGCAGCGATACAAAAAGTTTCTCACAGATTTTGTACGAGAAAAACCTACCAGATTTTACAGCCCACTAAAATGCATGTCAGTATTCACATATTATCTGATCAGAGGAGAGGGTTAAAAGGTAACAATCTTAAATTCCTAAAATCTTCACAGCACTTCATATTAAAGCTATAAGTACTGTCAATAGGAGGCATTCATGTTCACATGACACTAGGAGATTTAGCCAAATAAGTTGGCAAACAAGGAAGTGAAAACAAACTGAACTTCTAGCAAATAAAAGTGTTATTTCAGCTGAACATGGAGGCAGTTTGAATAACAGAAAAAGGAGAGAAAGCAGAGGATCAACTGTCTGTGCTGGGTATGACACAGCTCTTTAACTAGATAAAATAAATTACTTCTGCATGACATTTAGCAGCTTATAAAAAGAGACTAGTGTGGTAGAGCAGCAGAAAGAAATCAACACTGGAAAGATGATTCACATAAGAAACAGCACAAGAACCAGAATTTCCCTATGATAACATGCAAAACCTAATCAAATCTCCATAATGTAGACATGGAGTTAATTTGACATATCACATATACATTTTGCTAGCAAAGTCACACCCTTAGGAGACATAGTGGAACACTCTATTTGCTTTGTAGTGCCCTGGGAAGCCAGTCCAGCTATTCAGCTACACAGTAAGGGTTACCTTGCCCACCACTTTCACAAAGCAAGTGTGACAGAAACAGTTTTCCTCCAAGCAGCAGGTCTGACTGATGAGAGTCATGGGGCCACAGCAGGAGTGCAAAAACTACATTTTCCCAAATTAATCTGAACTAGATATTTTTTTAGAGAAACAGCCACTCTTGATGAAAATTTCTGGCAATGGAGAACTCAACAGGTGATGAGTTGCTCCCACATTTCGCTGCCCTGACTGCAGCATGACAAGCACTGTGACTTTCTCTACTTCAGTCCTGTATTTGTCTGCTCTTAAATCCAACTCAGTCCTTTTCAGCTATCTCTACCCCTAAATTTTTCCACAGGACAGAGATTCCCATGCCTTAAGTGTGTTCTGTGTTCCTTGCTCAAGCCTGATTTTACATGTGGCCACACTGAGCCCTGTCTCCTTGTGCCCACATTATCAAGTGATCCAGCATCACTCAGAGTGGTCAGTTTGTTCTCTTTGCCACTGACCCACTTCTTCCAAACTGGTGCTGTCTGCAAACTTAAATTTGTGATGATTTTGCATTTTCACTTGCACATTAAAACAAAAATGTAAAATAACTTAGGGTTAAAAAGCAGTTCCTCTAGGCACTCCAACAGAAACACAGATGTATAGAAATTATTGTCTGTTTACAATTATATTTTGGGATACATTAGCCTGTTTTATTCCATTTAGCGTGAGCCATGGAAATATTATTTTTTTAATCTAAGTGCCATGGGCTGTTGAGCTCAAACCCCCACAGACATCTGTGACTGCCTAAACCACTGAGGGAGGAATGCAAGTCCCTGAATGAGCCCCTGAGATGACACAAAACTTAGAGGAGATGGGCAAGGGTGATGTGCCCCTGAAGATCAGAGAATAAAACAAAGAAGCTGACTTTATCTCAACACAAAGGGGACCAGAGGGTGGCTGGCCTTTGATTAAGATAAACAGATATCAAAAGCTGAGTGGATCAACTGTTGGTGTAAATGTCTCCCTGAGCCAGAGCAGGATGTGGGGAGTGAATGTATGGCTCAACCAGAGTATAGAAAATAACTAACAACAGATTTTCAAACAGAGCAACAGGTTTGCACTGGCTTGAACCTACATATTAATTCCTGACAACAGTGGATGCCCAGCAGCTTGACAGAGAGCATACTGTTAAGATCAGTAAAGGGAATGCCATTGTTCTTGTGAGTGAATGGTTTATTGCAATTGTTATATTTTTCTAAGTGCAATTTACATTTGTATTGTGTTTTCAGTATATTTTTTTATCATTCTGCTAAATAAAAAAAATCATATGTAACATCAAATATCTTAAAAATAAGTTTGACATTAAACATTATACTCTCCAAGCATGGAATACCTGAAGGAACCAGGTCTAAGAATACTGGACACTGACAACATCTATTGCAGACTTTACATCAACACCTTTATCAACCAAACATGTAACTTCAAAAGAGCGATGTAAAAATTGTTAATGTCAATTTCCAAAAAATACATGTAGATTAGCATTCATTATATTCCATTCCTTAAACTCTTTATCAGTCAAGTCTCACATCAACCATTCTCTTGGTGTGGATGCCAGACTTACCTGACAGTAAGCCTATCCTATGACAAAGTTTTAGCCTCCCACTGGAATTCCCCAAATGTCTTAAGAATACATTAAAAAAATAATGTCAGAGAGACATTTTAATGTAAAATTGCCCAGAACTGAACTGTTGAACTGACTCTTTATAGAGTTAAGCAACTTTAATCAATCATTTTCTTAAGCCACATAGATATTTTAGTGATACCTAAAATCAGAAATTAGTATCAAATTTGGTTAATAAGAATAAGGTTTATAGATGTTAGGCACTTACTAAGAATAAGGTTCACAGATGTTAGGTGTCAGGCACTTATTAGGCGTTAAGTCACAAGAATGGTATTTGATAAGATAAGCAGGATAAGGTTAGGAGACAACGTGCTTGCTCCTTAGAAGGTAAGCTGGCAAGACCAGCACAGGACTGGTTCCAACTGTCTTTGCAGTTATGAGCCAAATAACAAAGGGACTGCGCACGCCCAGGACTTCAGGTCAAGCAGCGGACAGCCTGAGGAAGACATCTCACTTCCTTCCAGGACCCTCCAAAGACCACTAATTCATTGAACTGCGCATGCATGAGGGACAATCACATATGTCAAGTGGTTCTGAGAAACGTAATGTGTATGTAAAGAATTTCCTGGAAATGTAATGAATATGTGTGATCTGTGTGGATATAACCGTGTCTGGGAATCATTCGGTGTACTCGAGAGATGGAGCTGTCCCATGAGTGAGCCTGGTGCAAACAAAGGAATGCTGCTTCTAAAGTCTGATACTCTGGTTTTAGAAGTTTCTTCAATTTGCCAATTTTACGGTATCAATAGTGCTGGTGAAGTGTGTTCCACAAGACACCTCCAGTGCTAGTAGAGGACAGTTTCCTATACATCAGGGACTGATCTACTGATCTAAGATAAGTGCTTTCCTTAACAACTACCTTCTGATTTGCTGCCAGCACTACGTACTATTACACCATATTTCACTTGTTGGGATTCAATTCTAAATTTTCAATATCATTTGCTTCTAACTTATACATGACTGTTTTCCCACCCAATTCATTCTATGCCGTGTTTTTTAACAGTGCAGTCAAATCTCTTCTAAGCCTCTGTCACACCAATAACATCACATTTAAGCTCATGAACAAGGATTTCCAGTTCCACCCACTTATCATCTAGTCCCCTCTGTTAACATTCTGCTGATCAAGGAATCCTTCTCTCTGTGTGCTTTGGTGCCAAGGCTGTTCTCCTATCTCTCACCCTGATTTTGGAAGGAATGCTCCCATCTTTTCAATTTAGTTCCATCCTAAAAATCAATTAGCCATCTATCGAAATAAAGGATCCAAAGTATTGATCCCTCTCTCCTCAAAGATCCAGAATTTAAAAAAACAAAAAGAAAGGGGAAAAAAATAAAATAATGCACAACCTCTGCAACCCCAAACCCTCATCTAAACCATTTGTCTAGTCATCAATTCACATCCAGTATCTTCTGCTTGCTTTCTCAGATGGTTTCCTTTTCAAAACCAAATACAACTCCAGACAATTTTCGCTGTCTTGTCAGCTGATGCCATCTGAGTTAGCCAGCAGTCGTTACAGATCTGACACATTGTCTAGATACTACCCTAAGTGAAGATTCAGTTATACACTGTAGCGTCACAATTTTAATCACAGAAAAATATTCGTATTCCAATACATCGCCTATTTCTCCCTATTGGTTTTAATTATCAAATCAAATTAAAATAAATCAGATTGTGGCATTAAAAATATATATATATATATATATGTATTCTCAATTAAACAAGGTTAAGCATCATTTATTTTATACAGAAAACAAAGTAAAATCAATATGATGTAAAATTCCTTAGTCACTATTATAAGCAAAATATTGCAGTCAGTATTATAATAACATTGCAAAGCAATTTCAGTTTCTTTTGCATTATAGATTGTCTCAATTCTTTTAATCAAGCCAGACAGACATCCAACAGCTATTTTCTCTTAATAGAGAAAACCTGAAAACTACTTTTCCCTCCTATTATGCTGCACAGAGCAAAATAATTCAACAGCCTCAAAGATAAGAATCATCTGTTATGAAAGAACATCCAGCCAAAGCAGAAATCCAAAATCCACCTTTCTTTCAAGCAGGCCAACATCTTTGCAAACTCAGCCAGGACTGCCTTAAGAAGTGAAACTGTTTGGTATTCCTTATCATCAAACTGCTTAAATGCAAGGACCTAAATACAGATTTAGGAAGCAAAGGTTCTGCATTGTCTAAAGCTTAAAGCAGAGGTGAAATCCTGCTGTCTTCCACAGTAAAAGCCAACACTCGGGGGAATGCAACAGAAAGGGCAACTGCTTTCACTAGCCTACTTTGTTTATAACCAGTGCAAATCAATGGACCAGAGTTAAGCATTTATGTTTCATTTAACACTTTACGGGCTACTCGGAGCACACAAGGTAGATGTCTCATGTAGCCTAAAACAACTCACAACACTTTGCAAGCATTCAGACAACTATTTGTACTTTTAAGCTACATAGTTTTAATAGCACTAACCGGGAAAAGAAAAAAAAAGAACCCAGAATTGAGAGGGGACCTCCGTTGTTATCCATGCTCATATTCAGACTCCATTGATTTCCATAGCAGTTAGGCACCTAAATGCAAATTGGAGGACCAGGGCCTGATTTGTAGAGGTACTTAAAGCTAGCAGTAGAAAACATAATGATTTTGAAAATCCCAGTAGGTCCTTAATCTTCACAATTAGTCACTTAACTGTCTCATTACAGTTGGCCCAAATTCTCAGCTGAAGGTGAGGTCTATGCCGAGGCATACCATGCTCTTAAAAGTTGTTTACTTAGAGCTCACCTGGTTCAGCTGACTTTCAGTGCTTTATCCCTGATTTCACTCATCATAGAGGCATCTGTCTCCTTTTCAAACATTAGATCGTATTTGCTGATATGTTACAAGTCTGGTTAGGTCTTGCAAATCTGATGCAAAATAAACCAAAAAGTCCCCCTGCCAAGAACTCAACGGACTTCACTCCTATTTGTAAAGTTTACTGAAAAGCAGATAAATGAGAATTTGTTACAGTCTTTAATTCTTCAGATGCCATCCTCTCTGACCTCCTTCTAAATCCTTTATAAATCACCTTCAGTCATGTATCGTACCTGTATTCTGGCAAGCACTGGGCCCGCAGGATTAAATTCCCATTTTCCTCTCTCAAACAATGCCATTAAGGATACGGTTCATTAGTCAATGAGTGGGATAATCTATTACCCCTCAGATCTCTCCTTTTGTGGTCTCAATACATATGAGGAGTGGGAGCCTCTTGCATAAACCTTCTCGCTATGATCAAGGATGACTGGGGGAAAAAAATCCAAACAAATAAGCGTCCAAACTCCAACACAAAAAACTCCATTCACCGTGAATAAACACACAGGACTGCACAATAATTAAGCCTTTGAGAACTAGACTAACTACTGATCATAGACATTATATAAAAACTCACTGCTTTTGGGGACAATAATATCATTCCAGATGTTACGGTATATACATCCAACACTCACGCACAGTCTTGTCACATACTGCATGTATTCTCATGTAATTCTAGGCAACCTGAGCTCCAATTCATAAACTAAGATTTTTACAAAGCTTACACTGATAGCCTAAATTCCTCTTGCATTATTATGCCCTGTGTTTCCAGCACCCAGACTCCCCACTCAACAGGCTAAGCCACGCACCATGGCCAAAGCTGAAATCAGCTGAATACCTGCTGGTTGTCTCTCCCATGTCCTTTAAAACGACTGCCTCAACAAGAAGCAAGAAAAAGAAGCAAGTCTTCCACAGTTACCAGACAGCAAAGGAAACAAGGCCTCTCACCCTTTTACTAAATGCTTTTACAATAAAACTGCTACAAAATAATTCTTCAAACCTTGAATTTGCTACTTAAGAACTTCCAACATAGTCTGATAAAGTCAAGTACATTGGCAATGAAAACAATTCTACACCAGTTCTGCAGATAGTTATCACTTATCATGGCATTAGTGGTCAAAGTTACTTATATTTTGGAATACGAGAACACTATTAAGGAGGTGGATGTTAGACCCATACCTGAAGATAAGTTTGGCAGATCAGCTTCAATAGTAAACGAGCAAAGGACCACTGCTTGCATCAAGAAACAGTCAGCAACTGTGGCACAAATTTCTGTAATAAAATCTCATTTAACTCCATTCACAGTTTAATTAAATCCACAGTTTAATTACTACAGGAAAAAAAGCACTGATCAGGGCCACAACCCCACATGAAATAACAAAAATGCTGTTTCAGTTTTTAAATGAGGTGCCTGAAATAAATACTCACAGAAAATTAAATATTTCTATGATAAGCCTGTGAAAAATATTAAAGATATATTTAAAATAAGCATAGCTTCATTTGAGTAAGAAAAAATTTAAAATTTGCTTAGTAATGTTTGAAATACGTATGCTTACATTTACTGAAAAGTAGGAAGTTATTTGAAATACGAAAGTATTTTAAAGTAATTTCTAGGCTTTGGGTTTTGACTTAGACCTTTTCATAGAAGTTCCTATTAAAGAAGGCTTTATTCATATAAATAATTTTATGTGAAAGATTACAAACACTCTGTTATTTTAGGGTTTTCAAGAAGACTCAAACCTACATGGTTGTAATTAAGAGTAAAATGAAAAAAAACAGCTTTTACAAGGAGCTGATAGCAATCACCAGAGTTCATTGATTTTACTGCTGCTAGCTGATAAATGTATGTGAAATAATTTATAGTAAACCACAAATGTAGCTTAGAAGCAGTCAAAATATACAAACGAGAATGAGACTCCTTAATAAAAGAGAGAATCTCTAAATATGAGCATTGCTGAGGTTCTGACAGGCTAAGTAAAAATCTTAGCTAACCTCATGCACAGCTAGTCCTCTAGTTCTTTAGGCAGCACTTACCCTCAGGAATATTGATCAAAGTGAACACTGTTTCTGAGTTGCAGTTACCACCTTTATACAACTATATTTTCCCTGAGGTTTCAGATCCACGTTATCAGATATTGTATCTTTCAGATAAATTAACTATTCCTTTATCTCACAAAATTCAGAGGGTTAAAACAAACACTAACACTCCTGTGAAGGTAGAGGGGAAATCTATTAAGGAGTCATCCTACCCTCTGTCACTCATTACTAGAAATGAGACCTCTACAAACCAAACTACATAATAATAATTTATATTCTAGTTACACATCTGATATGCAGGCCTTGAAGATATGCAGAAGGCACGGCTTGCACCTCTTCTCCTTATAATGAAAAAGACCAAAGATTTCTGTCATGCTAATGCAGCATACAGATTTTTATTTTTCTATGCAAAGCTTCACAGTTCTTATATTTTATTAATTCAAAGGAGGTTTTTGATTGTTTCAATTACTCATCAGGACAGGCTGGATACCACAGTGAGGAAATAATTTACCTGCAGCATGAGGAGATGGTCAATGTGCTCAATATTCTGAGACACTGGTAGAAAATATCCCCTCACTTGACACAGAAAAGGCTTCTGAATGGAGTGCCTTTTCCAGATCAAGCCCTGAACATACTTAGTTTTATATGCACATTTTTTTCTAAATCTTAGTCCACAGTACTTTTCATGAAGCAGATCACCCACAACAAGGCTTCAGACTAGCTGTCCTATGTCATTTTACAGTGTGTTTTGATACTGGGAGACTCATACTTGTCTCTAGATATAAGGTGTATGTTGAATTCATTTTTCTAGTCAAAAAAATGAAAAGCAAGGAACTAACACTGGCATGAAATCAAAACTAGGTCTCGAAGCTACTACAGGTATCAAAATTGGTGCAGTTAACGAAAGTGATCTATATACAAATTACTTTTTGCCATCTGTACTTGGCATGGCTCATTGTATTCCTGATTACCTTAGACTGCAGTCTAGCTTGTCTGATGCTCACTGAATTTACTTCAGCCAAGTCAACTTATACCAGCAAAAGGTCTTATGCTTTAGCCCGTTTTTCAGGAGGTGAATATTTTTGACACAGTCATTATTTCTTTCTTTTGAAGAAGTATCATATGTTTTAATTACTACTTAATAAAAAAGCTACTTCATCCTGCCTACTCATTTTTTTACTTCAGTTGCTTAGAAAAAAACAAGAAAACCTCAAAAACAGATGTTGGCAGATAGAAAGATCTGAATGTGTCAAACTGCAGGCTATAATAAAAATAGCTGTTCTCCAAAGCTACCCACATTTCACTTATTTCACCTTCTTTGGCATTTATAGCCATCTCTTCAATGGGCTTGGTTTTGCTCATGTCAAAGAAACAACTTTTTTAAAGGCTGAGCATAAAACATTATCTTGAGACAAAGAGAAAAATCTTATGCCTGACTTAATACCCTACAAACGGACCTGAAGTCCAGTTTGGAAATTTCAACATATCTGTTGCTCCCTAAAGTAACCAGACAAAACCTAGTAGTGCAACATTTCTTTAAAACATTTACTGGACAATAGTAGATTCAATAAGGTTCAAAATTGTCATTCTTATATGGAGTAGAATTGTTTGTGCCTCAATCATGAAACACCATGTAATAACTGCTGCCAGTATTACATAATGCTGATACATTTCCACAGAGGTCCAACTCCAAGAACAAGGTATATTGGCATGCTTCACTAATAGCCACAGAGGCATGTCAGTGTTATTAGAGCTGATAATTTTTTACCTAAATTGGAATAAAATTATTTTATATTGTTATTAACTAATGATCTTTGTTTAATTTTTTTTCTAATTTCCAAATCTGCATAAAATCTTACACCTATTTGTAGTATCCGCAGATCCATTGCTGAGTTTAATCAGGGAAGAGTTTTACATGTCACTGCATAATAAACAATTTTATCAGCATTCTCCCTCTCCAGAATACATTACTAAAAATGCTATAAAACTACTGCAGTCTGGTAGTATCCAAACCGTGAGGAAGAAAAGATCATCCAGCCATTTTCTGATAAGCAGCAGAAAATACACCTGCAATTAGAAAGCTCTCCACATCAGCAGGCATTGGTTTAGTGTTAGTGTGCACTGGTGTTTCTTATCTGCAGATGATCTGAAGAGAACTGCAGGGGCCGGGGCATTGCAACATGCCAGCTGCCTGCCCATCACGTTGCACCAAAGCTTGTGTGTGGGAAAGGCCAAATCTACGTGGCAAGGAGCGGGGATGACACACCTTACTTGACAAACTCTAGATTAAAACCATGCTACATGCTCTCAGTTAGAGAGAAGTTAAGAAATGGAAGAGATTCAGTCTGCACAAACTTAACTCAGGCCCCTTCCCTCCTTGCACAGGCACTGTTTCTAAAGAATAGCATTACAACACCTCATCTGACTTGCTTATCACATTTGTAAATAGAAACATATGTCAGTACCTGATTCTGGATTATGTCTGACTTATTTCATATTTTAATCTCAAACGCTTTTTGGAGCAACAGCTCTTCCAAATTTTGCCCTAGACCACATGGCACAGGCAGAGCTGTCCCAGTCCTCTCCTTCTCCTCCCCTGTACTGCATTCCCCACCCCATGCAGGACTTCTCCTCAATCCTTCCACCCCCAGCTCCTGACACACACACACCTCCCTCACCTCTTCTGACCAGAACCCTGGCCCTTCTCCAAAAACCACAACCCCCTTCCTCTGCAGCAAGATCCCAACTTTGTCTCTTCTTTGTTCCTCTCTCCACCTGCTTTGACCTCCATGGCACAACCTGGCCAGCAGCCCGAGCCCTGTGGCCAAGTGGCACCATGGGGTCAGCCACACAGCTTTTGCGTATTCTCATGAATCCTCAAAGTTAAAGAAGGATTCGTGAAATGCAAGGGACTATCTGGCAACCTTTCAGCCCCCGGCTGCCGGGGCAATAGTCATGCCTGACCAGGCACCAGAGGGGGTGGTGCGGCACTGGGGTGCATTCAGCAGCTGTGAAATGGGGTCTTGTGCCTTGCGTTTCCTGTGGAAAATTCATGGCTTGGAGAGCTGGTACTACAAATAGTTAAAAAGAAGGTAGCTTGCAGGTATGCAGGGAATGGTCAGGTTTTCAGTGTGTTTTGTTGAAGTAAAATTTCTAGTTAACTTTATTGCTAGAGTCGTTAACACGCCTCCTGTGATGCTACCGTGTGCATGGTGCATGCCACTCAGTTATTCTTTCCTGTTTCTGTGACCCTACTCTATTTCTTCCTGTCTCCACCCTGACTGTGTTGTCCCAAGCTGGTGTCTTGGTTTGTTGCACCATTATAATCACTCTTCGCTAGAACCACTGCCATTATACAGAAAGGCCAAGAGGAACCTATACAGCTTGTTTGGACATTTTTACTAATTGCAGATGTTTTGCTAATATCTGAACTAGCAGAATTTGGTAGAATTCTACAAGAGTGCCTTCAGGCCAACTCAGATCTAAAAGGTATTTGATTCAAGGCCAAATCAAAAGGGACCTTTTTCTACTCTCAAAACTGTTGCAAGTCCTCTACTACAACGTGGGGTCCACCTGCTGCTTTCGTCTCTCATTATGTTCTTATTTCTATGTGAATTGTTAAATACAATAGCAATAATGTCAGTGACACTGAATACTGCGACTAGCTAATGGTTTACCACTTTCCTTGGATGCTTATTTTCTGTAATTTCCCACCTATGAATTAGCATTTATCTTGCTGATAGGCACTATTATTCAGTTGAAATCCATATTCTACTGAAACGGATCACTTAATTAAAACCGTAGTGTGATTCTTATTGTGTAGTGAAGTATTTTCCCAATCATTTACACTACACTGAGTACTGTTATAGCTACAGGAGCAGTGCAGTATAATAATATACTCTGGAACAATAATTTGCACTTATACAGCATGAAGGTGGTTAATATTTTTTGAAGAGCACCACAGGATACACCATCAAACTTGAACTTGTTTCATTCAAATTCCACTAGATATGATTTGACACATAAATGCATTTTCAAATAATATTCTCACTAACTGCATCAGCTCTTTTCAGACTGAAATTTCAAAGAATCCTTAAAGAAAATGTTCAGACTGAAAACTCTAAAGCCATTTAAACAAAATAATTATTGTTTTTCCTTCCTTTAAAATTGCACTTTTTAATGAACGGATTGCAGGATTTCAAAACTAGCAGTTTCACATGCTATCGAACTTCCAGCAGCAGCTGGGTTATTTTTCTCTTAGACACCAAAAAAGGGTAAAGGTTCCCACTGATATCGAAGGAAATAGTAGCAGGCACATGGAAACAATGGAATTGGGTTTTTTCCTTACAGACTGCCCCAAACCTACAGCTGCAAAGACAGTCTCTAAGAGTGCAGATATTGCATTTCACAAAACCTACAACAATCACAGAGCTGGTATGTGATTTCCAGTGGGGGAAATATTGACTTTTATGATATAAAATAAGAGGAGTGATAGAGAGTAATACACTGGCTGTAGTGAAATAAAGTACTTACACAGTTAACATTCAGAGCCATGCTCTGGAACATCTTTCAAACAAAATGCAGTGAAAAACCTCTGTTGGATCAGCTTTGCACACAGCATCATCCCTCACTCATAAACAAAGTGTAATTTCTTCTTTCATAGCTATCCCCAAGAGTTCATTTCTAGCATCATATTTTAGTCAATTTTATCAGTAGACAGTAAAAAAATCCACATATAGTAATTCCGTAGGAGTACAGACACTATCAATAAATGAAACATACATAATATATTTTGTAATATATTTTCTAAAACCTCAAGTTCATCCCTGTTGTGGATGACTGATTTAGGATCCTGCTTGCCACAGAGCAATGTTGAGATCACTTAAAGAAAAGTGTGACTTAACAGAGTTCAACGGCAAGGCTTACTCTACTACTTACTTCATGGAGGAAATATGCCAAGAAGTGGGGGAAATATGCCAAACAGAATGGGGTGGGAGTTGTTTTAGAGTGATTTCTATGGGGACAGAAGATGTGGCAGGATAAAGGGAGGCCCTGCCTATTGAGTCATGAGGTTAAGAATGGATCCCCTTGCTTTCTAAACTTCTCAGAGATGTGTCTATCTGCAGCTGGATACAAACTTAGCCCTAGATTCATTCTGCATCTCAACCTGTTCATGTCCCCTCTAGGAGCCTAGTGCTAGGTTACTCTGAACTCTGGATGCCAGGTCTCTCAAAGCAAGCTCTCAGGCATCAAAGTTCATAGAAATAAATAATTTAATGCAGTAGTACAGCAGCAAGTTCAGTTTGAGCTGGGTGCCTTCACAGAGGTGCTGAGCCAAGCATAGAAGCCACTGGGTTACTTATACCTTTACAGACTATTTACCTGCCCTGCACATCCAACAGCAATATTTGAGTCTGGGGTCTTCTTCTCAATGGATTCTTTCACTGTCTTCAGACAGGCCCTTATTTTGTTTAGCTGTAGACATTGTTGATAGTCTGAAGCCACTTTGTGCAGGCCTTTAAGTGTTATTCAGTCTGAATGAGTCATGTTTTTCTCACCAAAGTGCATAACAGGCCTTGTCTTGCAGGTGTCCATGATGGTTTATAGCTACAAGTTTGGTGAATATGAGTGGAACTTTACAAGATACAGTTTAAGATTTCAGCAAATTTAACTTACTAAGTTACCTGAAGCAGACAGTGTATTAAAAAAAAAAAAAAATCACATGACCTTATAATTCTAAGTGATTCATTCTATTTAAAATGCATTTACTTAAGCTTAATACAAAACTTAAACTGGGCTCATCCATTGATCTGTGAGTAGTAAAATATCACTGCCATACGGTCAGATTGTTTAGCAGAGAGATCTCTCAGTAGGCTCACCCAGGCTGTCATAGTTATGCAATGAAATGGTGGGCTTGTAGTCAAATGGCATACGGTGGGAAAAAGGTCTGCACAAGATTCTTTGCACCCATAACTGATCGGTGTTCAGTTTGCCGCCCTGCTTTCTTGTGAGTTTCCCAAAAGGAGTTCTTGGCCCAGCTGCAGCTCAGGCCTTTACCTCCTTTGGAGCCTGCACCAAACAGCTGCTGGTTTGGTTGGGGGGACTCCAGTGCATCCATCACAATCCAGTTAATTGTAAAAAGAAGAGGGAGTTCAGATCTAAATTACAGTCTGGTTCTTCAGTCGAACTATTAACTCAAAACCTTTCAGAGCTTCAAAAAACCCCATGATTCTCCCTTCCTGCCCCGTTCCTGTAATTTCTGTGCCATTGAGTTGGAACAGCATGGAAATGCTGCAGCTTGGCTGAGAACCAGCCCTCGCTACCTTACCTGCTCTTCAGACCATGCAGCTCCCTGTGAACTTTTGCACCAACTCTTCTTTAACCCTCGGAAGGATAAAGACTGTAACCATTCTTTAATGTCAGCGTAGCCATTACTTTATGATTGCAACCTTCACTACGGCAACAAAATCTTTCACTGGCATCTGGCAGGAGACCATGAATCACTTAAAACAGTGGAAAGGATCCACAATGGCACAGTGGAAAGGATCTCAACCATGATTTCAACCAGACTTCTCAGTTTTTACAGCGAGTGCAAAATATTTCCCTGCTACTCTTTTTGTGAGTAGGCAGCAGGTCACTCACTGCAGAGCCTCCCTTCATTACAGGATAGTCCATCACCTATATTTCTGGACAATTATAGTTTAACTTCAGCATTTTGACCATTTCAAAGAAGCAATAAGTAGCTTTTAACCACACCTTCTAACATCTGTTGGTGAAATAAGAGGGACAAAACTCAGATATGTTACTTTACATGCTTCCATTTTTCCTTTGCAACATGACCTTCAATTTAAAAAATTATCCAGAGCTTGAAAAAAGACTGAGATCTGAGGATTGAGTGTGGGGAGGGAGTTAGAAGGGTTACCTGACTTGGAAATAAAATGGCTCATTTCCAATGCACCCATCTGACTTGTATGTAACTTGTTCCAAACAATATAGTACATCACAGGGTCTAGGATTAATAAATGTGGTACTAAGGAAGCACATTTGTTGACACTTTAGACAATACTGTGTCAGGAAGGGTCTGGGAGGTTTTTTTTTTAATAATATTTCGATATTTACCGAAGTTAATGTAGTTAATAGTTATGAAAATATTTTTAAATACTTTTTTTTCCAAAAATAACTAATTTCATCTGGGCATCTATTATCAAAAAAGCCTCTCTGTATTTCCATCTGCATGAGAAGGGCTTGTCAGCAAAGCTGTACCAGTATAGCTAACTTACTCTAAGCCTGATCTGAGCAGCTTGTAGCAAACTACCTAACACTCTTTTCATTCTCAAGTTGCCATTTCAACTTTTAAAACAGCATTGTGTGCTTCCCAGTATTTTTAAATTCTAGCTGTTTCTGGATATAAATAAGAACTTGAAAATTATTCAGAATGAGTTAACTGATGTTACCTAAAAATAGATAGGACAATTTCAGACTGTATTAAGCAGAGGGAAAAAAAAAAAAAAATTAATACTTCCTCTCCTTCTTCCCAGAGGCAGAATTCTGAGAGACTGTGAAGTCTTTACATGATAATTCAGTAGGTCAACCCTACAGTCAGAACTACTCATTTTTAATGACGTTTGGCAAATTTTGCCATTTCTTCTGCTGCAAACTGAAGAGATCTTGATTTCTCTGTGGATTTTTATTATAGAAATCATTCAAGCAAACAAACATTCACATTACAGCATGGTACGTATGCTTTGTTTTTTTGCTCTAACCTTGAAAAAAATAATAGTAATATGAAATTTAAAAGTTCAAATACTTTACATTTAATTCTACCTAGTATCTAACTTCAATGGGATCTTATGCCAGCTATTTAAAATCCACTATGTATAGAATATATTTAATAGAAAAAAAATCCAGTATTGTTTAGAACATTAAAATATAGATATTTTATGCAATTTTCAAAAAAAAATCAGTAAATATATTTAAAAAAAAAAACTTATGAGCCATTGAACGAATGATCTGCAAAACTTACGGCAAAATCCTGTTCACCTAAAGGAAATCAAGTATTATCCATTTTTTACCATTGCACATAGTTTCCACACTTCTGTACCTGAGCTTCTCAAACAATTTGAGCTGGCAGGTTTACAAATCATTCTTGTTATTTTTACAGCACCACACAGAGGAATTCATTTTGATAGTTTTAAGCACACTTTTGTGAAACACATTTATGGAGAAATGATCACACTAAAGTTGACAATCTGATTACCTAATTTCAAAATAACATAAATTAAAATGGCAGCACTAGCAGACAAAGCTTCTGTTACAGAGATTTATAACAGAAAAGCTGAGTGAACTTTAATTACAGCAGCATTTCCCATGCCACTGTATTATTGACAGGTCTATTGCCTCTTGCTCCAAGCTAGGATTATAGCTTTACTCAAGGGCTTTCTGTTTGAGGACCTCCAGCATAAGCTTTCTATGACAAAGTGCATGAGGAAAGTGCCTAGAATTGCACTAAAAATCTAAGTCAGCCTAGCTCAGTGTGTTTTTCAAAATGAAAATCTGGCATCCTATGGGAGTCCTGATTTCTTCTAGAGCAAGCTAAGTCCAGCAATGGCACAAGGCAGGATACAGTTCTGAGATAATGGGAGTGGGAGCCATAAAACAGCTAGATGAGACTGGTAGTATTGAAAAAACATTAAAGCAACATCACAGTTGAGGAATCAAGCACTCAAAAAATCAGGAAATTCAAGTGTTATAATTACTTCTTCACTACTAGCTCAGACACCTTGCACATAGCCTACTTTTAGTAGCATAAATTAGGCAATTACGATAGAAGTCTGGACTAGGTAATACTCTGAGTCCCATCTCCAGCTGCTACAAAACATCCTGTCTCCATTAAAGCCACTGTAGCTTTGCAGAATTAGATCAGCTGAGAATCTGGTGTAACAGTCAATATGTTACTGCAGTCATTAAGTGGCTCAGTTAGAAGGTGCAGAATCAGGCTAGAGGTTTCACAAGGCTGATGCTTTCTTTTCCTTGCTTATCTCAGGGGTAGTTGGGGGGAGCGAAATAAAATTTGAGTGTTTTTAAAAAGGTAAAAGAAAATTTTAAGAGCATCCATTGCCTAATACTGCTAAGGATGAAACAACAAGCCTTCCTTCCTCACATTCTTAGTGACAATCATCATAAAGAGTCACTAAAAGCTATGAATTTCAAGGAAGAGCTGATACCGAATTGGTCACTGGGAATACCAAAAGTGAAGCTGAGCCTTTATAGACCTTTATAGCCTAAGGAACTCACAACTTGCACTGGGCTTTCAGGGATTCCTTCAGACTCAGCTAAGGCTGTTGTGAGACCTCATCTTGATGGGACTGCATGACAGAGGAACAGAGGAAGGCAGATCAGGAAATCATTTAACCTCCTTGACTGAATCCTAGCTGCAGTCTGTGCAAACAAAATTCTGCTGTCATACAACTTTAACTCCAGCCATTCCTTTAAGGTCATTAAGGTTTTTCATACCTGGACGGCAGACATACATGCAAACACAACCTGTACCCATCTTTACACATCTCTACCTGGAAGGCTCTACTGAAGCAAAAAATTTTCCCAGCAGAGATGATTCTCCTCTGGGCATGTGCTGTGGAAAGCCAGAATGTAGCTGCAAAATCAAACTCCTTGTCTTTAGCTATATAATACACCAATTTCTGCCTCATAGGAGAATCTCAATACACACCTAGCAAAAGCTACACAAAATCCCGTACCTCCATATGAAAAAACAAAGGTAATTCTGAAACCATCTGTAGTTAATGTGCAAGTATGCACCCTATGTCTAGCTGAATAATGGTAAATCCCCATGTTATTTTTTGTGATATCTTAGCAATTTGATGCAAGGACTGGAAAGCCAGTTGTGAGAACATCTGGAGAAACACACGATATGTGATTTCCTCTGTCACTGACTTGTAAGAGTGTTTATCTAGTTGCTACTTTTCCTTTCAATGATCAAAACCTCCAGAAGATGAAAATACATGCTGCCCTGAGAGGCTGAAAATATTCTTATTTGCCACCCGAATGCTTTTATCTCATGCCACATGGGCAGATCTGCAAAAAAGGGTGTGTTAAAGTAACACAAGTTCTGCTTCACTCCAGGTCTAGTTTCTTGAGTTTTTGTAAAAAGCTTGTCTGGGTCTACTTTTTTGTTGTAAAGTTATCACATTTGGACTGAAGTTCTTCACCTTAAACCTTCCAACTCATTCCTTCAAACAAGTGCCCTCTCCTTTGAATTTATATGAATAATAAAGCTTCTTTTCAGAGCATCACTTTGGGGACCAACAGATGAAAGAATTTATAATTGAAAATTCCATCAAAGGCCACAGCTTCTGCTTGGGCTAGACAGAGTTCTCTCACTTCTGCATTAGCACCACGATCGAGTGGGGAAAAATAAGGCTACTACGGATGTTTATGAAGGAAACGTGAAGGGTTCTGACAAGAGACTGAATATTGGCTCAAGCCTTGTAAAAATCACATCCTGAGACTCCTGGGAGTCATTTGTAGGCTAGAAACACAGGGACAACAAATAGTTGAGCAATTCATTTGCTTTTTCTTATCTATTATATCCAAGAAGAGCATTTCCCTCTCTAATAATGTATGTTTCCAGATCTTGCAGTCTGAAATGAATATAATTAAAAGAAAACAATTCTATGGAGGGGTGTCATAGAAGTGACAATAAAGCCACACACATGTAAATATGATAAATCATCAGAACTAAGCCATCAAAGTAATAATGAGAACTTCCCAGTTTTTCTCGTGATCTCTGTTTTTACCATAAACAGATATGGCTCGCAAGAGAGCATGCCAAGCTTCCTCACCAAAATGAAACCCCTCTTTGAGAAGAAGTCAGATCTGAAAACACTCCTGATGCTGTAAACATTCTGGATGGATGGAGTTTGGGACAAGATGAGAGAACTGCTAAGACTGCTACCAGAACACCCAAGTTTCTCACCTCTGCCATGAAGAATAACACTGTGACGAGACCAGCTAAAAGGTGAACTAAGACCTTGCTGAGTGGTCCTGAATTCTAAGTAGTAGTCAAAGCAGCATTTAGCATTTCCAGTATTATTGTATTTTTGCTTCACTTGCCCTCTTCCTACATCAGATCTTCTTTACATATATTTCCTCCTTCTACTTCTCTACAGCCTGGTGCACACTGTTTTAATCTCTATCCTTGTTCCTCATCTGCTATTTTGTATTCCCTCACAGGTTATGAATTCATATCTTATTTAGGGCTGCTGAAAGCCTATAAAATACTGCCAGATCTGTTCTGCACAAAGTCCCAGGAAAATCCTCAGCGTAAAACAATCAAATAAAAAATTCATTTCAGGATCCTTGGAAACAAGATATTTAGAAATCTCTTGAGGGTCAGTGAGGGTTTTTTGTCTGGTTGTTTTTTTAAGCTCCATATTTGTGTACGCAGGCTCTGCTGCTACATTAAGTAAAGCTGTTGTTTCTCGCTGTAACATTAAGGCCATATGCATTCACACAGGACTGCTCACAACCCTGCTCACAATAGTCTGTGCCTACATCTCGCATTGCACAGGGATGCTCATCCCTGTGCATTCTGCGACAGCTTATCACAACTACACTGCTTCCAGGCTTTGTGGGTTTTGCCGAGATCGAGAGACAAACCAGCAGGTATCTGTCCTCATGTTGCTCATTAAAGAGCTGGAATTAGCAATGCCGAGACAGCTGTAATTCGGAGCCATCATTACAAAGATGTTTGAGCCTTGTTGATAGCAGGTGTGTGACATCAAAGCAAACAACAGCTAAAAATGGGATGGCTGTCACTCAGGGGCCCACAGTGACATCTACTGGAACGATTTCGTTTGAAGTACTGCTAGAAAACATTGCTAAAGTTCACAGAAGAGCCTTTTTTTTCCTTTCAATATCAAAGGCATGAAAATCGATAATACGAAATCATCTATAATCTTGAAAGATGAGCAGACCATCTAAGAATTCAGTGTCTGAGTGTAAGGCAGGCTACAGAGAGCCAGAACCTGGGTCACACTGAAAAATTAATTCTGAACATTTTGTGATGCCCCTCTCCTACCCAATTGTTTTCTTCACACGCAAGTCTAGATAATAAAGACCCTTAGCACTCTCATAGTGTAATCAGAGATAATGTGTACACAAGCTGGCATTTCTTTTGATCATTTCATTGAGAGTGTGGCTCCTGATAGGAGTGGGAGAGTTGCCAGGTTTCTAAGAGAGTGTTAAATCCTTCCAAATTTTCCCAACCACGGATTTTTTCCCTTCTTCAAAGCAGAGTATTTAAATCCTCGAAATCTAAATTGACCAACGTGAGCATACTCCTAGAGCGTATCAACCACATTTGAAAACTTGGAACTGCTTTTCAGTAGCAGTTGTAATAGGATTTTAACAATGCTAATTCCATTCAGCAGTTCTACTTCCATGTCCTTTCTCCTTTTTTTTTTTTTTTTGCTGCTGCTGTTGTTGTTAACTGAAGTGTCTTTCTGTAAAGCTGAAGAGCTTCACAGCATTAACAAGCAACAACTTCGGCACTGTGGGTCAAGCCTTTTCAGGTCACCTTTCTATATGCTGAGGTAAGGGCAGGTACACACAAGTGAGACGCCTTGATCATCCTGCTGATGAGGGCACGTGGTTCATTTTAGGATATGTATAAGTGTCAAGCCCCAGCAGGGAGACTGTAAGGGGAGTCCTGCTAAGTCAGGATTTTTTCTGAAAAACAGCATCTACAAGAAAAGAGAAACTGTCAGTCAATAACAAAATCTGAGAAGAAGTACACAGAAGTCACTGCGGGACTCAAAGCAGCCACAAGGATCCACATCTTGAAGCTTCCAGGAGACAACAGCAGAAGAGAAAGGGAAGAGAAAGAAGCTGCAGGAGAAACAGGCCTCACCAAAACAGGAATGGGAAGAAAGCTCTCTGGCAAATCCTTGTTAAAAAAGCAGTAACAAGTCTTATGCACCCTTCTGTATCAAAACCTTGCAGAATCACAACGCCTTCCCTCCTTTAAAATAGAATGTGAAATAAGAAAGCCACCAGAAGTTGACTCATGAATTCTCGAAATCCTAATTAATTTTTTAATTTTAAAACTTCAAGTACCCAGTTACAAAACCTTGACCAATTTGCTGCCATGATCATAAATTTGCTCTTTGTCTGGGCATGCAAAACCTATCATGCCATTACCTAGGGTACCCTCATCTCTTAAATGTGTGTCCAGTCTATCTACAAATGGTAAGGTAATAGAGCTACTATCATGACAAGTAGTGTTAGACAGAGCTGGGAACCTGCCTGCCCTATCCAGCAGGTAAAGACACAGAAAATGGGCATTGTGGAGAACCTGACATGGCCTGTGACAGGCAGGCTCAGCACTCTGTGCTACAAGGGCTTTCCTGAAGTTAGATTATATATATAGCTCAGCTGCTTAGACCATCCACATCATTTAACCTATCTCATCTGAAAAGCTAAGAAAAGACAAAAAGACAGAAAAAAGACAGAAATACTCCAGAATTACCAGTAGCCTACTAGTTACATCATTCACCTGGTGTATGTGAGATCATGTTTCAAATTACAGTTACTCAGGACAAGACTAATTGCAGTTATAAAGGGCTTTATCCTGGTTTGGAAGCCTGGAGATGTCAACAACACCAAGGTCTAACCAGAAAAACCTATCAGGAGGGAGATGTCACTGGCATGTAAGACTTCATTTGTAGACAGCTGAGTGACAATTCAGAATGTTCACTACTAAGGGTGAGCTGCGATGACCAAAGGGGCAAAAAGTGCTTTAAATTGTAGATTCAAATAAGGTTTAAAAATAAAATTTGGTTATAGCATCCTTGAGTACTGTAGATTCAAAACTGAACAGACACATTATACAGCTATTCGGTTAAAAGACGAAGAATGGAGAGGGGGAAAAGAAAAAAAAAGCCCAAATCAGACAGGTCAGCTGTCTAGATATTTACATAAACAGAATGGGAACAGGTTTTCTGCTTTAATTTCAACAAAGAAATGTCTCACTCATGGGGGATCTGGCCAAAGTTTTCAGACCGTATGAAATTCTAACAAATTCCTGTTAATTTGAATATGGGAAGTAAGAGATTTTATTGAATTCTAAATGTGCTCCTAATTCATCAGTCTGTTCTGCAAGTGCCAATTACAAAACCCAATATTTTTTGAGGATAAAAATTAAATGTTTTGACTTTGATGAGACTTCATGTACTTGAAGTTAAACATGTATTTAAGGGCTTTTCTGGCTGTAGGCCTGACCGCAGTTCCTTTATTCTTTAGTGTTACTGGAAAAGAAAACAAGCAGTAGTACCAGTTTTCATTTTTCTTTAAGAAAGTCTTACACTTAGCTTTTAGGAGGTGTTTCCATGGGTTTCTTAAGAAACATTAATACTTGGTGAACCTGCAAACCTCTCTTTCTTGGACTGGATTTAAAATAAAAACCGTGGAATTTCTATTTGTCAGAATTGGTCAGGCTGGATATTTTTATGTTGATGATCTTGGGAAATATGGGAATCTATATTTGTGAAAACAAAAAATCTGAGCTGCAACTCCCACAGTATACTTCATCAACACAGGAAGATTCAGTTTAATGTTGAAAAGATCCAAGATAAACCCTTCTGAATAAATGAAGCAAACTGAGCTATTTCTATTCAAATGATCTAATATGAAGTTAAATATTTTGCTTGGTATTATTGGTAGAAAAGTTTATTTTCTCCCAAGATTAGGAAAAAATATTTTAAAAAATCGTAAAAATAAATCACTCCGATTTTTAATTGAAAATTCAGTTATGTGGAAAACACAAACATCCTCACACACCATCATAACTTATTTATATGAGTTTCACTGTTCTAATACACCTCAGCTACTAACACTCGTACCAGATTAAAATATTTTGAAGGCTTGATAACATCTCTGTATTAATTTCATCCATGTGTCAGTTGATGTTTATGTAGATGGTGCTGAATAGGACTCTCATTTGGTCCAAATCTTGGATCCTTATTTCAAGTTCCTAATCAGTTCAAAATTTTAAGTCCCTAATAAAATAGTCTGACATACAGAATATTTCCCATTTTCTAACTCTCTTAAATTTTATTCTTGAAAGCTATAGTTATTTAGTTTATTTACCAGAAGCTACATGATCTGATTGTGAACATTCCCTTGAATTAATTAAAAAAGCTTTCACATGAACGAGAATCAATATTGTTCCCTAAAAATCTGAAGTATGCCTTATTTTCTTATAATTTCTGAAATTTGAGATTAGACAACCCTTTCTGAGTCATTGTTTGATCAATCTAATCAACATATTGAAAATAATGGTCTGATTTTCAATAACATTTTTTAAATGTTACATATTACAAGAAATATTTTACACAGCTGTAAACACTGATTGAAATGTAATGGCTTTTGTTTTCTTCAAGTCAAAATGACCAGGATACAAATTCTTCTTCAAGACAATGTAGTAATTTCACTGTCAACCTGTATTAACACTATAGGAAGGACCATTTTTAAATGGCAAATCCTCAGCCCCTGACTTGAAGGATATCACAAAAATTCAAAGAGAAAAATTAAGAAACAGAATGGAATATAAGCAAACTATTACAGAAACACAAATTGCTTATCATTAAGAGGGAGAGAAAAGCACATCTATGATAAAGCATTATTCTGTACAAATATTAAACAGTCATTTAGTACAGCTGACAGCTCTAATGCTGCAAGAACTTCAAAAATTTCCTCAACTAGAAAGGTACTAGTGCCAAAAATGCTTCAAACAGGCTTTTGAGAAGTCATGCCATCTGCTATATTAACACTGCAATTTTTGATCACTGGCTGAAGTTACAACCATTTATGAAATGGGTGAAATATTTTTCACCCTTTCCACTGTCCCCGCAGCACAACATTACCCTATTATCTTGTCCACCCAGTAAGAAGACAAGATGTAAGAGACATTCTCTAATTAGACTGCAACATTGTTAGCTCATCTTGGCAATATATAACAGAGGAGAAAGTAATTATTCCTCTTTTAATCATTTCCAGCTGTTTGAGTGCTGTTGTCATCCCTTTGCCCTGCTTCAGACCACTTCAAGCATTCTCCTAGGACCTCTCTGGGCTTGCCCCCTTGCAAGCATTAACACAAGTGGTACAAGGAAGTGCCTCCTCACTGCTTAATATATACATAGGCTCAAATACTCATTCTAATTTGCAACTATAAGGTAATCAGACCAGTCTATAGAATTACTGCCTCAAGACATGGCAACAATTAACTTGATGCTAGACAGGTGGCAATTCCCTTCTTGCCACCATGCAACAAAGCACCTTCTTCCTGGCCAGGCCAGCATATTCGATCAAACCCTGTTTTTTCAGTGCTAACTGGTAAGTAATTATCAGCAGTCTCTGATTATGTCTAGTTGTGACCAGCTGCTGGCTCTCCTTGCCAGCCCACAGGAGAACAGGCCATTGCAACGGAGCGTTTTACTCAGCATACAGTCAGCTGGAGCCTGGCCACAGATCTCTCTGTAACCTGCTAAATACTCATACTTCACAAAATTTCAAACTTTCCTCGTGTGAATATATGATTGTTATGTTTTCTGACAAAAAAGTCAAGGAAGGGCATTACCCAGTCTGATTACCTACTCAAGCAGGACAACCCAAACAAATGCCTTGTTTTTACTGGTGGTCTACTGACTGGTATGTCCCTTAGCTCCAAACACCCGAATTACAGAGTATAGAGCATCTCTCAGGATCTCTTTGATGTAGTAGCAATGCTTTCAAACCACGTAATTAAAAAGCCACTACAAAGACCTAGCTAAACGTGATAGGCTATGAAAGTTCATGAATGACAAAGGTGTAAAAGCAGGTGATGATTCTGTATTACCAAAGACATACCTGACTTGCAGGAATAATGTAAACCAAAATCAAACCCAGTCTTAGGCATTAACACTTTTTTTTTTTTGCTACACCACAAACAACATGGGAACCTTAATGCCTCACAGGTCTAAGTCTCAATGTTTAATATGACCATGCCCAAATACAAACCAGTCTAATAGCCGTTTAATTAGAACAGGCATAACAAATTAAATGCCAGGCACCAACCACCCCCAGCAACTCAAGACCTAGTTGTTCACATTGTGCCCCAGTGATACTCTTAGCCTAGAAATTCATTCTTTCATTTATCAACTATTCTCTCAAGTAATTACTTTGGCAAAGTGCAGAGGAATTGATAAATCGTGGTGAACAGAGTGGCAGACACCCCTGCTCCTGAAGCTGGTTATTTGATCGCCCGAATCCTTTTCTGAATGTTGCTGATTTTAATCTGTGTTTTACAGGATAACAAGCTGTTCCTCTATCTCTGCCAGGTGAGCAGGGAGGTAGGTTTGAGGCAGATTTATGAAGAAACGATAACCCTTGAATAAACTGCAATTTCATCAACCTTCAACCAGCAAATTCTCATTCTATTTAGCATGTGTCTGAAGCACCCTGGTGAAATGGAACTGGTGGAGGCACAGCCAGCTGCTGCCATGCACACAGAAAGATGACTTCAGTTTGTGAGGCATGACACAAGAAGTACACGTAACAGCACAAGTCATCTCTTAATCATAGAGAGCTGTTCCCAGGCCTTCCTTTGCTTGTTTCTTTTCTCTCCCCCTTAGAAGGCACTCAGCCCCTATGTAGCCTCTGTACATCTTTTTCCATAGATTTCTATGTCTTCTCACTACACAGAGACATTGCTGAAGCCTACAGAAGGAACTAAATAAATTCTGGCTATACTATTCCAGAAGATGTTCAAAATCAGCTACTTAGAAAGCAGTTTATAAAATGCTAGCTGCAGTAAGCTCAGCACTAAATATTACTATCAACATCCTTCAATTTTTCCCCCTTAGACACATCAACTCTGTCTCCTGAAGTAGTTTCTCATTCAAACCATAAAGAATCATGCTGACATACTGCAGTCCAAACACATACAAAGCTTCACAATGATCAAAGATGACAATGCCAACACTTGCAAAAGATGTTCTTTAAAACACTCTGTTTCTAACACTCAAATTCTTTACATCAACAGCCTTTTTTTTTCCTGCTTAAATTGTAAGAACAGTGTTTTAATGGGTGTCATATGTTTGTAGTACAGTTTGCATTTCCTGTTTATATTGTCTTTCACTCCCTCCTGCAAGTACTCCTGCAGGCTTCCCTCTCATATAGTTTCTTTCTTTGCCTCTAGAACTCAGTTATAGCAAAAATGTCAATATGTAATATTCTCCAAAACCACAGCCAGTTAATGCTCTGTTGACAAAAACAACCAATCCTTTTCAGCATTCTTAGGAAGTAAATGTACCAGAGATATTTACAAGACTTTCCAGAAAAAAAAAAAAAAAACACCAAACTGTGAGGGCAAAAACTTTTAAACCTTTGGCACGCAACAAAGAGCATTTCCCATCAAAACAGTACATTTATACAATATTCACGTATATGTTATCACCAATTCATATGGAACGGTCCCAGTTATACTGAGACTGACAGTAACTTTCACAGCTTAATGAGAACAAGTATTTCATTCTAGAATTTAAAGACAGAAGGGCCCAATTAAAATGGTCTAGCTCAGCTGCAGAACACCAACAGCCATAGAAAGTCATCCAGTCGTTTCCATGTCAAGTCAAAATAATTCACAGATGCATCAGCACATGTATCTGTCAAAAAGTATCCAGCTCCACTTGAAGATTTTGCCCAGGGAGCAATATATCTTCTCCTGCTTTTTGTTTTTCTCATCTAGCTGATCTTTGTATGTCTTTGTTTCATAAAGAAATTTCCAGAGTCAGGTATCTTTCTCTCACACAGGAGATTTTAGGCATCAGTAGTTATTTTTTAACCTTCTCTTCAGCATATTAATATTTATAAACTGTATTTATAAATTAAAGAAGAAAAATCTCAAAAATATGCTGCTTAGTCATTGGGTATGAATAGCATGACTCATAAAGATTTAGATGGTAACAAAGTTAATACGAATCGTGCACTGTACGAAATGTTCCCTTATCCAGGATCTAACAACCCCTGAAATTCTGCTTACTGTGAAGAACAAAATGGCTCAATGTCCCTCACGTAGCTTGGGTTATAAGGCTCTTTTAGTCATGGTAGTCTGGTTAGTTTCCAGGTTCATTATATACAGGGCAGCACATTGATAAGCATCAAAGACAGCTTTTCATCCATTTTTCCAAGCAATTTTGGATGGCACATCATCCTGGACACCTGTGAGTCACAGTGCAGGCTGTTCACAGTTGAGCAATGATGTATAGAGATTCCCACACAGCTATCATCATGTCAGAAAAAGGTTTGGTTTCACTCAACATACCTTTAGAAAAAATAGTTTTCTACGTTTTCAAATCTTTCAAAATCCTTAATTCCAGTACTAATATTATTTTTATAGTATTACTATTATTATGGTATTAGTGCTAGTATAATATTAGTATTAGTATTTGGCAAGCATTACTTGTCCTTGCACGGCTCAATAACACTCCCCTCTAGTGGCTTAATTTTGGACAAACATCAGGTTCCAGTTTCTCCTGCTACTCAGACAATGCTATAATGGAAGCACAGGATCCTCTTCAGGGTGTGCAGGTCATACACACTCTACCAAGGGTTCATGGACTCCTAAGAATGCTCTTACCGCTAAATGAAAAGGCAGCCAAGGAGCAAATCTGAGTACCAGACTATTTGCATTGCCTCATTGTTAGTTGAATTTTAGACCTGTTTTAAAAAGCACAGAATTCTCTAGTGTCTGCTATTCAGGGAGAAAGCTCTAGGCAGTGTTAACATAAGCCACTCAGCACCACTCAGCCTTAGAAGCAAGAACCTGGCCTTTTATTTAGCAGTAACTAGTCTTTCATTTAGCCATAACTATAGGAACATTCCTGGGTGAGACAGCAGTGCAGAAAACCAGTTCTTACTTTTTCTTCAGTTGAACTCAGAAATAAATCTTTACAAGGTGTGTTCAAGAACAAAACCTACTAGTTTTGGTAATTTTTGCTAAATGGAGAGAGAACTGCGAAACATGTTTGAGAAACCACCTGTGCTGCTTGCAAGGTCAAGGCAGGGATGGGGGGGAGGTGGCGTGGGGAAGTGTTTGAATGCAGCTGAAGAAAATAAAGGTTCTGATTTAGTGGGGGTTTGGTTGGTTGGGTTTTGGGGTAGGGAAGGATGAATTACACATCCAGATATTAGCTGCTGCAAGTGCTTCATCTAAAGCCTGAAAGGCAAATATCATTAATTTTGTTCATAACTTTAAATTAGCTCCAAGTAGTGAATTAGTTCAATGTAATTCTGGCAGTCTCCCTCCCCCCTCACTTTCTCTGTCCCATTTTGAGCACTGTATTTATAAACAAACAAACAAAAAGTCACAAAATAGACCAAACCGTAAATGTACAATTCCCAACTGCCAGAGACTTCTCATTCACATCACTAATTCCGTTGTTTCACACTCACTACTTGCCTATTCCAGAGATAATTTAAAACCTAATGTTGGTGTCTGAATTTTCATATTTAACAGCAACATTCAGTAGAAGGCCCTTTTTCTTTTTTTCTTTTTCTTTTTTTTTTTTTTTAAACAGAAAGATTCTGCAGCAGCTGTCAGAAGATACCTTGTGTCCAAGATCAGTTCCATGGATATAGATAATTAGCTATATGTTATCCTCCACCAGCACAACTTCTTGGCCCAGTATGATTAATTCCCCACTGCTAGTGTACAACACAGACAGAAGTACTCCTTGCATTAATTTTAAGGGGAACTCAGACAGAAGGGTTCATTTTGCTATTCTGTGCCACAGTTTTTAAATCCTGTCTGCTCTCCCTCTTCCTGTTTATTGCAATGCCTTTACTTTTGCCATATCTTCCATTAATATCCTGTATTTTTACTGATGTCCACAGCTACAGTTGAAGTTACATAATTTATCATATCCATTCATAATTCAAGTCAGCAATATTACTAGTACATAAAACTTAATATCGGTGGTTATCTACAATGAATGCCAAGTGAAATGAAAAAGGTACACTCATAACTCATTCCCAGAAGTCTCTATCCAGACTTTCATGCCTCTATTTCCAACCATGTCACTTGGTGAGGAAAACTAACACTTCTTATCTTCAAACAAATACTAACATAGTTCAGCTGGTGATTAAACCTTATCTTAATCCTACATAGTTGGCAAAAGACAGTGACACAGACTGAAAAGGCTGATGTCAAAATTACTTTCCACATAGATTAAAATGGAAATATTAGAAGACTGAATAGTTTTCTAAAATCAGCAATTTATTATAAAAGAGAGGATTGTGATGAAAATCTTTGTATCCTGCATGTGAATGAGAAGGAAAATGAATAGCAGACAATTAAGTGGATTGCTCTAGTATCATTAGAAAAGGGGGAAACTTGAAAAATGCCGCCCAGCTGTAATCTTTGTACTTTTCTTTCTTTTCTTTTGCACAAAACTCGAGAGGGAGGTAAAAATCCGAAGTTACAAAAATGGCAAAATTAAAATACGATCTAGAGAAAGAGGAGATCGTACTCTAGAAACAGACACACACAAAACCAGGACATTAAGAATAAAATGAGAATAGGAGACCATTAATTGTAATAATACAGTATTTAGGCTTATAAACATCATTTAGATTTAGGTGAACTGGTAGTCATAGATAGGATTTTCAATGTTCTGTCCTCTGCCGAGAGGAGCATTTTTTCCAGGAAATTTCAGTACTGAACATACTGCTCGATACCAGGACATCTGTGGGGGAATATACATTTGGAGATCCAAGATACAAGGCAAACAGCTTCAAGTCAACATGGACATCAGCTGAATTCAATTACTACTAAGCAGAGAAATCCATTGATGACCTGGTTTCTGAACTTTACGAATAGGTCTAGATCTGTTGGTTGTAGAAAAGAAACACAGGTTCTTGAATAACAAAAGCTCCTCAGGGGTGTTTTTGTGCCAGGTATGGCTCATATTAGTACAAAAAAAAAAATCTTTTGGCAATTAAATTAAGAGAAATCCTGAGTTGCCTTCGTAATCAGTAATTAATGGTCAAGAACAGAATTCTGCCGCTTTCCTGACAAGGAAAGCAAACAACATATTTATCAGTTTACTATACCTTAACAGTTTCTTTAAAAAAAACAACAAAAAAAAAAATTAACACAGTAAGGATTTTGAAGGGGGAGAAGAAAGAAGTGAAATACAATATGAATTTGTGTTGAAAGCCTGGCACTACTGAATCGAGCAGTTTTGCTACTAAGCTCAACCAGGGCCAGACTTCACGTATATTTTATGTGAAATAATCTTAGTCAAATTTCACCTGCAGCAGTTTCTGGTTTGTGTGAACTTTGGATGAGGATCTGAATAGCATCTTATTTTAGACATTTTTTCTTTTATTTAAAAAAAAAAAAAAAATACCAAAACAGAACAAAAAACCACACCAAAAAAAAAAAAAAAAAAAGGAAGAAGAATGGAAGTAAGCAATAACTAAAATTCCAGAAATTACTGGCCACTTATTTTATACTGCAACAGTTTCATTCACTCCTAGAAACCAATAGGAAGAAGGAAGTCTGTATATCTGAACACAACACCAGCTCACGAGGAATGGAAAACCTCGAGTCAAAAGAGCCCCAGCTGATTGCTTCCCTGCATTTGCACTTCAATTTTATTCTTATTAAGGTTAACTGTAGAATGTGTGGTGCTCGGGAATAGGAGTGATGTATTATGTGTGAGGATGGGCTTATGCACATTAAAATTAATCTGGGTTTTCATTAAACTAATACACCTGATTAGGTCAACCAACTAAGAAAGGCTGATATTACTATCTTTCAATTCAGCTCAGCTGAAATTTCCTGTATGGGAATGCTGAAGGTCACCACACTGATTAAGAGGACAGACAATACATTTTGGAATTAAAATCTCCTACAATTATGAGACTTCAAACATAGAAAACAAAAGAGGTTTGAGAAGGCTGAGAGCAGTCCACGCTGCATATGACGATGTCGGCACTTAGCTCAGTAAGGTAACTTTTGCAAGGGCCAATAAAAGTAGTAGAGCAAAAATCCCACCAATGACTCTCATACTTCCCATACTGTCTGTAGAGTATCTACCAGATAATGAACCATCCCAAGGCACCAACATAAGAAATACAACATTATACACATGCTTATGCTTGAATATCTTGTTTTTAAAGCCTTAAGATGCACCCTGCCTGCTAACGAGACACTCAAAATGGAAATGTGGAGAAAAAGTAAATTTGCTCCTTAGAACTGCAGCACTGTCCACACCTGATCATCTCTATCTGTGAAACCAAGGTCAGAGCATTTCCAAAGAGTCGCAAACTAGGATTGTCCTAAAAAAAAACAGTCAAGAGTGCCATAGGCACTTCACAGGCACTTAATGAAAATATATCCCTTAGTACAAAATTTTTATGATCTAAATGATAGTTAATTGCTTAAGCCACATTTTTCTTTTCTCTCATTATCCAATAAACTTTTAATGCAGGTTGCCATAGGTAAATAGCTGTAACTAAATGTCTCAACTGATCCAGAAACAAGCTGATTTGATCAGGCAGAGTCAGGCATCACCATATCAAACATAAACATAGATTGACTCTAGGTTTATGAACTTCAGCTTTTCTGAATATTTGGATATGACCCATAATTTCCATTCAACTTTACCAGTCTTCCCTGTAATCAAAACATAATTCTTCCTTTAAAATGACAGAGAAATAATTGGGTCAATATTTTGAACTGCAAACAAGCTGCTGGCAACTCCTGCTCAGAAGGAAAAAAAAAATGAGGCAGAGAATGAAATCCATGTAATAAATTATTCTACAAAAGCCATGTAATCCTCTGAATTATGCTCATATATTTTCTGGTTTTCATTTATATGGACATTGACCAGGGAAGCTATTTATACAGGAACATTTTCACACTGCCTGCAATATGCATGACATCGGTTTTGCTGCTGACTTTGAAGTGGGAAGTAGAATAAGACTGACATCTATGGTGTGCAAATCATGGTGTGTTGGGCAGTCCACAAAAAGAGTTGCTTATCAGAGTCTCTAAAGCTGTAAAAATATGTTAATTTGTTCCTAGGAGTGCGCATACTGAAAATACTGACAGTGCTAGTGGCACCTCAGAGAAAAACAGCGATTTTGAAGTTAAATCATGAAATAAAATTCTTCTCTCCTAGCACTACAAGCAAAACCATGAATTTTTGAAATAATTTAGAGTGTTCTGGAAAGCTATACTGTGTTATTGTCATTTATGAAAGACAAAAAACCCTCAGTAAAATAGAAAAAGAGAGAAGGAAAAAAATTGTTTATATCTCTTTTGAGCTTCTCAGAGCTGAGCCAGCTGTATTATATGCCTGTGCAGCAGGAATCAGATTGGTCTGGCTTTTATATTTATTTTGTTAATAATATAAGACTTCTTGAACTCTCTTTTGAAACTGGGACAGTACTTACGCCATTTTTGCTGTCAATTGATTGCTTAATTTCTCATTGACACAAACGGCCTGAGTAAGCTAAGGATGGTTGTTCATTTCCTGCTGACAAGTAGATTTTGAACCCAAAATTTTATTGAGCCTTATCTAGTTTTGGACACTTCTGAAAGTAAACCTGATAGGACATATTCTGTATCCTAAAACCAAAACTGAAAATGAAATAGCATTATAAAGGAATCTGGCTGTTTCTGAATATTAAAGCATATGCAACAGACCAAGGATGATTATTTTTAACTTATATCTGAGGGTACAGGAGGCCAAAGAAGTTAAAAACAAAGACAGTTAAAATGATACTGCCCAAATGTAATAGACAGCAATTGTCTGGCTGAATAGGAAAATAATGACAAAAAAAAAAAAAAAAAAAAATACTGAAAAATTGACAGTAAGGAACATTCTCAATTCCCCAATGCCAATGAGTGGCAGAACTGCAAATAGGATGCCCAGACATCCCAGCGTGCACACTGATGCCCAATACTGTCAGTTTAGCAAATTTGCAGAAGTATTCTTATCCCTTAATATTGCTAGTTACTGACTGCCATTTCAACCCAAACCAATGCAACTAGCTACGTGTTACTTTTACTTTTATCAAGAGACAAATAGGATTATTGGATAAACTATCTCCAGTGAATTGTGCAACATTTCAGATATCCCTTGTTGGAGAAGCCATCGTCTCCATACACAGGGGTATAATACATAAACCACCGGAGCCATGGCACTGTCATGTAAAGCAATGGAAAGTGGATATCTCAAATAAAGCACTTTAAACAGGATAAGTAGAATGTTTAACATACACAGAACATTACAGATTTCCTTCCTCCAGAAACTGAGGAACAAGGAGGTGGAAAAGTCTATGGTAACAAAAGTTTACCAAAAAACTAGAGGATTGGTAGGTGGGTGTTTTAGTTGAAAGCTCTTTCATCACTGGATTCAAAACAAGCTTGTTCTGGCCTTGCCTCTCTCATATGACATAGAAGACAATGTTTTAGTTTTAAATTCCAACGCATACTATGTATATTTAGGGTAATTAATATTTATAATTAAATAGATGTGTACACTATGTGTACACTACTGTATTTAAAGGGATATGGCAAAAATATCAGAGAACTGAAATAATTTGATTTGTGCAGTTTAACCTGGATTTTGTATTTCAGATATTAAATACTTAGAACAGTACTTCCAACCAGTATTTCACAGCTGACACAGAGAGGAAATGTGTTTGGGTAAAATATATTTTACGGATTCTCCAAGTCAATAGGTGCAGTAAAATTATACTATAACTGACAAAACATCTGTAAATGTGATTAGAATCAGGCTTTTTATATCAGAGCAAAAGACAGGGCAAGAGTCAATTAATAGTTAATTATTACATTTAGCCCAGTAATTCAGGCAATTTATATTTTAATCTTGATATTGTCTATCTACACCTCTATAGATTTTCAGATGTTTCCTTATTAAATTTACTAACAAAACCCACAGTTTTTACTGGGCACCTTGTCAAAGGTAATCCAAGTTTTTAATGCAATGACTCGTAATTTTTTATTACCAAATAACAGTGGCCTGAAATTGAATACAAATCTAAAAATTCTCTTTGTGGTTAAGACTCAACAGCAACATGATATTTGAAGACAAGGTGAAACCACATATTTTTCATATTCTAAGATGTTTTCTAGACCAGTGAACAAGCACCTATCACACCAAAACTGTTGAAATGTTCCCATGTGACTACAACTCACATTCTTTCATACATTTGTTGACTACTTGGTTGGCCTCAATACAATTTGTTCAACAATTTCCAGAGGAAGCTTTTTGGGATATGAAACATCATTTGAGTGAGGAGAAAAAGCTGCAATCCATGTAACACATATATCTTTGTTAAAAATAAACTAAACTAAACAACATCAAACCACTATTAAGAAACTATATTGTTTTACAGAATTCATACATTGAGTGCAACATGCTGTAATGTTTTCTTCTTTTCAACATGTCTCCAGCTTTCCTCCACAGTAAAATCTGAATGCTTCCTTTGTAACTACAACATAAGCCCAACTCTATGAGGATATACACTGCCATACAAATGCACAATTTCTGACTAGTACTAACATTTTCATAGGAAACCAGCAGTACGGTGAAAAAACAGATGGAAAAAAAATGAAGACATATTTTCAAATTTTATGACTCTAATATCTACACTCTAATAAACACACCAATCAGAGCTTCAAGAAGGCAAATAATTCTGGTCACTTTATTAATAGTCTTAGAACAAAAAGAGAAAAGCTACAATATTTCCACCCCCTTTCTTTGAAACAATAATTTATTTAATGTTGATAGTGAAGAGAAAGTTACTTCAGAAATGCTTCTAAGGATATCCTTTTTGTGGAATTTATCAAGTCACATTATATGTAGCATCAGTATAGTTTCCTGTTTTTAGTTTTGTGTCCTCATTTGACTTCCAGTCAGAATGCATACTTTTTGTTCAATAAGCTGCAGAAGCAATCAATAATCTTCATCCTTTCCCTTAAACCAGAACGTAAAATACTGCAAATCTTGAAAAATGAGTTACTTCTAAATAGCACTCATTATCTCACAGAAAAATCTCCAAAATAAAGCTTAGATAAATTTTCATAGAGCAAGCTGTGAAATTTTACCCAACTTGTGATATAATACATAATTTTTCCATAATTCTGATTTTTACTTGCATTCTGCACAGATAAAACATAAAAATCAACACAAGTTCTGACTCAAATGCAGTCTTAATGTTTGAGTGTGCACTTTCAGGAAAGATATGGAATTTTAAAGAACTCAGACAAAATCTATCTCAGCCAGATATCACACACAATAACCAGAATATCACACTACTCATTTTTGCTGAGCTTCCACAGAAATATCTTTCAAGCTATTTGACAGCATGATGCAATTCAAGCAGGTATAGTTTAAATATCTACAATATGATTACTTAGATAAGGTTTCAATCATTTCTGTAAGCAATTTCAGGGTGAATAATACTTGGAAAAACATGGAAATTACTACAGCATTTCATGTCCATGCTTGCAAAAATACCAAATTTAATGTGTAGCATGAATCATTTTTAACCCTACTAAGAGCTTGAAATAGAAAGAAGCTATCTGGAATTTTTAATCAAAGCAGCTTTTTGAAGATACAGAATACTCCATAAACCAATAAATAAACAGTCTAAATGGACAAAACATCAAAAATCAGACTGCTTCAGCAGAAGCATATCCAGCCTGTGAAAATAATAATGGCTCTAGCAGGATTCAAGTATTCAAACCTGTCTCCAAAGGTACCTGTGTAATATTCATATTTGTACAGGAAAATTTTGTTTTCTATAGCCAATTGTTTGACCAGCATCAGCATGTCAGATGTACAGTTTCCAACTGTGTATTTAGGTCTGCCTGCTTGGCTAAGATAATGTAAAAATCCTCCAATTTCTAATCTAACATTATCACCCACCTAGCTCAGAAGATGCTGCAAGAAAGCATGTAAAGTAATAGAACATAAAAAGCAACAGTTTCAACCAACCCACTTTAAAGGTGCCAATTCTGATTTGATTTATACCAGTTTAAGTCAGAATCTCATATCTAGATAATAATCTGTCATCCTGACAAGAAGTCTAGGTGCTTTTGCAGGCCCAGGCTGCCCAACTGTTGCTGCAATCCTACAAAGAAATGTTAATATAGCTCTGCTGTTTCATTCTAACATTTGATTTATTTCAGTTGGCAATAAGAAGAGACAGGGTGTGTCTGTGAAAGGTGGTATTTGGCTGGGTAGCTGTCAGATGGCGAATGCCTTTAGTTTGTGGGTTACCTCCTTATTAACCAAAAGCGTGTCACCATTCTACCCCTTCTCAGAGCCTTTGCTCAGGTGCAGCAGCCACGGTTCTGTACTCCAGGCTAAAGGAATTCCAGCTTAAATTACTGGAAGAAGTCCAGTGGAGAGCTACAAAGATAATGAGAGGTCTAGACTATCCTTTTTACGAGGAATGAACTGAGAGAGCTGGGTCTGTTCAGCCTGGAGAAGAGAAGGCTGAGAGGGGATCTTATTTATGCTTGCAAATATCTCAAGGGTAGGTGCCAAGAGGATGTGACCAGACTCCTTTCAGTGGTGCCCAACAATAGGATGAGGGGCAATGGGCACAGACTGAAACATAGGAGGTTCCATCTAAACATGAGGAGAAATGTTTTTACTTTGAGGCTGCCAGAGCCCTGGAACAGGCTGCCCAGAGAGGTTGTGGAGTCTCCTTCTCTGGAGACATTCAAAACCTGCCTGGACACATTCCTGTGTGACCTACTCTAGGTGAACCTGCTTTAGCATGTGGGTTGGACTAGATGATCTCCAGAGGTCCCTTCCAACCCCAACCATTCTGTGATTCTGTGAAATGCAAGTAAGGAGCATGGAGGTTCAGAAGAGCAGATGAACCCTGACAGCACCTCTCCCAAACCAATGCACTGTTTGCATTCACACATTAATTATTGTTTATATTTTTCTCTAATATACATGTGTATTTTAAATGATCCACCAAAAGTGTACTCTCACAATTAAGAGTAATCTTTGGTTACTTCCAGCCAGTGTGTAGTCTTGCCTGCCAATTAATTACAGAGCTCATGAAAAGTGTTTACAAATTAGGCAATTGAAAGGTGAAGTACTTTAGCAGAGTCATCCTGATAAAGCAGAAAATAAAAATGCCCTAAGGTAATTTATGACTCTGTTCCTCTGTCCACAACCAGACCGAAGGGAACACACTAAAACTCAACTGGCAATTTTCCAGGGTGCCAAAATGATGTTTTATACATAATAGGTCTCCACGACTCATAAGATTTATAGTGCATTCTGAAATATGAGGCTCTTAATGGCAACAATAGATCAGTCTTTGTTTTACAACTTACAAATGCTTTTTAAGAGCCTTTTTCCTAACATTCTTTTGACTTCATAACAGCTGTAATTAATGTTGACAGGAGCTGTGCTCCCTAATTTTTCATGCTTTGTAGCAAGAAAGATGTACCATCGGTAATTTAAAAGTTAGAGAAAAAGGGGAACGTACTTCAGGAAAGCACTTGGGTCATTAATTTCAGTCACCTACAAATACATTTTATAATTGTTCTGATAAACTTTTCATGTTCCTTCTTCAGACTGCCCCTAAGAGGCTGACTGGAATTGCGAGGACTTTCCTAATTTCTAACCTTAAATATATTCATGCCAGTTTATACCTGCTTGCTTTTGTGCCAACAAGGTATCCTGAATTATTCAGGTAGGATTTTTTTTGAGAAAAGACATAATTATACTGTGGAATTCAGTGCCACAAGATGCTGGAAGTATAAAGGGATAAATTAGAAAGCGTGAATTTACATAAGAAATATATAAGTTAAAAAAAATGATCAGATAAATTAACAGAAATCCATCTAGGGCTATTAAAAATGCATATATTGCTTCCTGAAGTTTGAAGCAAGAATGTAAAGTAAGAAAAATTACAATCTGCACTTGTCAGTTCCTATATTATTGCCATAAACATCCAATACTAGCTACTAGCAAAGAAAAGGCACTGGGATAGAAGATAGCTCCCAGACTGCCTCTGAACAATATTTTTCATGTAAATATAAATCAAGCAAAGTCCTTCATACTAGTCGAATATTCTTTCCCACTTTTTTTTTTTTCTTTTCACTTTATCTAAATTGCAGAAAATAAATCCCCTTCACTAAGTATGGAAATATGCTAAAGGTCTCCAGTACAGTCATGGCTAGAATCTGTGATGAAATATCATTTTCTTTTATGAGAAAATTAAGGATAACAGTGACTAAACACTTTTTTTTTCTTTCAAGGAATTCTTGGAAAAGCCTCTAGATATTAAATAAAAGCAGCCAAAAACAGGTCCCTGATGCAACCCTTCATTAGTTATGCCTTAAATAGCAAACTTTTTATTAGCCTTGGCCATGTGAAATAACTTTTCATTTGGATTAACTGACTTTCAATTACTACACAAAACACTGAATGTGACTTGACAGCAGTTCATGTGACAGTAACAAGACCAGTCTTTGTTACTGATCCATGTACTCTAAATGTATTGCCATGTAAACATTTACCCCTTTACCACTTTCATACTGAGATCTGCTCCCTTGAACATGTCCAGATACATAAGGCTGTTGGCCTATATATTTTAATAGTTGCTGAGGGGCCATAGGAAGAGAGACAGGATGCCTATATAGCCTGAAGCAATATGTTTATGAAGATTCCCTCACAGCAAACTATGTCTATTCCTGACTGAAGCAGACTTTTAATGTTGCCCCTAAACTATGATCAACCATAGATTTTTGACAAGTATCAAACCACATTACCATACAGAGTTATCAGGCAGGCAGAAAGCCCTACCGTAAAATTGTATCTCCTGGCAGATACACTACAGCAACGTCGTCTTTATAATTCTATGGGAATTTATTCAGGCAACAGGTGCGGAGGCAGTCCTGAAAAACTGATTCTAGCTCAAATCTCTGAAAAGGAATACATGCTTCTCCAGAGACCAAGGTAGGTGAAGGATTAGGCTGCTGCAGGGTCAAGGAGTAAAGGCTGCTTTCTCCTCTCGATGACTATGTTTTATTATCTATAAATAATAGGATTTGGGTTGTTGTGTTTTCATAGAAAATAAAATACTAATGGACCACAAGGACTCTCTAACTGCATGTTTCAAGCAGCATGTGTGCTTCCAGCTGTAATCTGGAAACGCTGCCTCAAATGGTAACACACCAAGATCAAAATACTGATTTCTTTGAATTCCTTAGCAGAATTCTTCAACCCTTAGGAGCTTTACCTCTCCAACTCAGAGAATTATAATCATTCAGAGTGTCAAAATTATTTCCTTGCCTGAAAAAAACAGTTTCATATTTGTAGTTACATATTGATATTCCAGAGCTACCTAAAATATAAAATTACACATTTTAATCAGTACTCAATATTAGTCTTCATTGAAGAGGTATCATAGTTGCTTAACATGATAGAAGTTAGGTCACCTTCAGTTTATTTATAAATTTCAGCTGTTCTCATTTAGATTTTTTAAGGAAAAAATAGCCTTTGTTTACATTAAGTGACTGTTTCTGGACTTCAGTTCCTACTTCATATTTTTGCTTTGCAAAGGTTTTTGTAGTACTTGTCATCTTCAAAACATGAGCTTAGTGGTTTAATTTTTTGTATCCCCAGAAAATGCATCTATCCAGCTCAGGCTGTTAGGGGGCTGAGCACTTTGCTGTGGTCTGCATCTTACAGAGGTTTGGGTTTAGGACTGGAACCTAAATCAAAATGCTAAAAAGTAGCCTGCACATAGGCTTTCCAGCTTACCCAAAAGACATTCGTTTGGATGCATGGTATCCCTCAACACTTCACTGTGACATTAAATAGAGAAGGACAACTCCTCCTGAATCACTAAAAGCATCCCTGCATCAGCAAAGTGCTGGCTGGGAGTTTCCCATCAGATGATCTGCACAGGCAGATGCAGAGATCGCCACTAACCATAAACTGCAGGCTAAACACCTCCAGCATTGAAACCCACGAATTCACAGGTTTAGCTGTTTTTCTTTCAAGTTTAAGGATTAAATGCAGAAGAAGTGCAGTTATTTTAAGAGCCGGTCAGATGAAGTAGTATATGCCATATCACAGCATAAAGATACTAAGCCAGATCAACTTTCCATTAAACAGAATAGAAAAACAGCTATGGTCTTCAGCTGAGGCACATTGTTTTCAAATTTAAGGCACACTATACAAGTCTGAAATGTGCTTCAAGATCACAAATGCTTATCTGGAAAATAATGAGGAGTTTGGAGTAGTATGTCTAGGAGGATTCTGGAGCAAAGAAGACAGTGCACTTTTCAAGAGTAATTAACTGACTTAAGTGAGGAATTTTAGTTATGTTTCTGCACTATCTCAATGTTATGAATTATATCTTCTTACATATAGACATTTTCAGAAGTTAAATGGTTTATAGTTACAAAACCAAAATAAAAACTGAAAGATGCAAAATCTGGAGAACATTATAAAATTCCACTTCTAAAAGGAAGGAAAATTAAATTAAAATTTACCAAAAAGGAGCAGAAAAGAACTCTAGCTCAGAGCCACAATTTTAAGCACTCAACATCTACAATTAGGGTCAGATTCAAAATAAGTTGCCAAATGGATGAAAGCCTATTACATCCTACTCGATATCTTTATGGTTAAAGACTAACTTTCAGCATCAAACTCTGAACAAAAGGAACATAAGCTTTTGTTTTGAGATATTGAGCAGTCATTGGTCAGAGAATTTTCCATATATATATATATTTTTAATCAGGATACAAAGATAAATTCAACCTCAGTACCCTGTAAAATAGGACTTTGGTCTGCAAAATATCACCTAATGGCTGTTTTAACATTGAAACATCTGTATGTGTCATTTCAATACTATTTTATATTTGGAACTTTTTTTAAAAGATTGTACTATCATAGCTATTCTAAAGCCAGTTTAAAGCAAAGCTAAACAAGTACTTTTACCAAAAAAGCCCCACTGACATTAAATAAAGACCAAAAGAAGGCCTCATATCCTTTCTACTCCAAGTACTTAAAAAATGCTATGCCTTCAATCATATTCAGAGGACATTTTATTTCAGTATTTCCATGTTCCACACAGCTCAGCATGTAGCCCTCTTGCCTGAATTTCTGCATATACCAGTAGGATGCCACAAAAAATGTACATGTGCACCTGAATTTGAGAGTTGATAAATAATTTATTGCTGGAAAGAGTTGCTCTTAGACCCATAAAGTGTTATGGTAAGTGAGAAATATGTGATATTTGTGGAGGCCAATTGTTGCCTACCCTTGCAGAATCTGTCATAGCAATTATGCTGCTATGTGTCATCGGTTACAATTTAGTTTAATGACTTGTTTTCAAATCTGACTCCTACCTGTAAAAGTACTTTAATTCATTAATTTGCAAAATACCTTAGCATGTAAGCATCAAAGCTTTTTTTAAGAGCAACAGAAGTGTCATCCACTGTAGAAGATAATGGCAAATTAAATTGGGGGTGGGAAAGAGGAGGCAAAAATTATAATGGGTGTTCATATACAGCTATACAGAAAAGCAGAGTATTGAGTTGGAAATGTACACTTAGACTAATGTAGGCTTTCTTTCAATTATGTGCACTAACTAGTATTAACTCACTGTTAGATTCTGACTTGGCACTTGGGCTTATTTATGGGCATAGCAGTTTGGATTGCTATGGTCAGGAAACGTAATGTCTGCCACTGGAAGACCGTATGCTCCACACCACTCAAACCCATCAGGCATCACAGAATCACAGAATGTCAGGGATTGGAAGGGACCTCAAAAGATCATCTAATCCAATCCCCCAGCCAGAGCAGGAACACCCAGATGAGGTTACACAGGAAGGTGTCCAAGCAGGTTTTGAATGTCTCCAGAGAAGGAGACTCCACAACCCCCCTGGGCAGCCTGTTCCAGTGCTCTGTCACCCTCACTGAGAAGAAGTTTCTTCTCAAATTTAAGTGGAACCTCTTGTGTTCCAGTTTGAACCCATTACCCCTTGTCGTACCATTGGTTGTCACCGAGAAGAGCCTGGCTCCATCTTCGTGACCCTCACCCTTTACATATTTATAAACATTAATGAGGTCGCCCCTCAGTCTCCTCTTCTCCAAGCTAAAGAGCCCCAGCTCCCTCAGCCTTTCCTCATAAGGGAGATGCTCCACTCCCTCAGTCATCTTCATGGCTCTGCGCTGGACTCTCTCCAGCAGTTCCCTGTCCTTCTGGAACTGAGGGGCCCAGAACTGGACACAATATTCCAGGTGTGGTCTCACCAGGGCAGAGTAGAGGGGGAGGAGAACCTCTCTGACTTACTAACCACCCCCCTTCTAATACACCCCAGGATGCCATTGGCCTTCCTGGCCACAAGGGCACAGTGCTGGCTCATGGTCATCCTGCTGTCCACCAGGACTCCCAGGTCCCTTTCCCCTACACTGCTCTCTAATAGGTCATTCCCCAACTTATACAGGAACCTGGGGTTGTTCCTGCCCAGATGCAAGACTCTACACTTGCCCTTGTTATATTTCATTAAATTTTTCCCCGCCCAATTCTCCAGCCTGTCCAGGTCTCTGGATGGCAGCACAGCCTTCTGGCGTGTCAGCCACTCCCCCCAGCTTCGTGTCATCAGCAAACTTGCTGATAGTACACTCTATTCCCTCATCCAAGTCATTGATGAAGCTATTGAATAATACCAGCCCCGGTACTGACCCTTGAGGCACTCCACCAGATACAGACCTCCAGCTGGACTCCGCCCCATTGACCACAACTCTCTGGCTTCTTCCCTCCAGCCAGTTCACAGCCCACCTCACTACCTGATCATCCAGACCGCACTCCCTCAGTTTAGCTGTGAGGATGCTGTCGGAGACTGACAAATGCCCTCCCTGATGCTTTTTCAAGGCGAGGGGCGGGGGTGTGACGGCCCTTGCCGCGGTAGCGCCCACTTCACGTCAGCTGCTCTCGCAAGGGCTGCCGGGAGCTGCCAGACCTCCCGGGAACGAAAGTGCCCGATTCGGACAAAAAAAAAAAAAAAAAAGGCTTCTCTGTACCTCGAAGATTTCGCTGAATCGGGACCCGCCGAGCTGGCTCCGATCAGCTGATCTCAAGAACTGAGAGGTGAACACATTTTTGAAGCAATATGTCTAAAAATATCACAGTGAAGTGAAATCTGTCCCCTCAGTGACAGTTGGCTGCAGAGAAACCCACGTCCCAGAGGTTTTGGGGAAGCACAGTAGCACGAAAATAGAGATGAGTCCTGGTGAATGAGATCAGCCACAAGACACAGCATACTGTGTTTCAGCAGCGGATATCAGCACCTCTGGAAGAGACAAAAGAAGTGGTTAGCCTATAGATCTTTATATTTCCAAGAGCTTCAAATCAGTGTCAGTCAGAACAAGGAGTAGTGCCTGAATAAAAGACACTGTTCTCCCAAAAAAGCACAAAGACAAAAACTGCAAACTGGTAATAAAGAGGAAAGAATTTATGTTCCCACACTATCCTCAACGTATGAGAAATAATTTTTCTACTTATTAATTTTTATATTAAGAGATTTATTCTTATTCCCTCTTATGTAAGTAATCTCCTACTTAGAGAATAATCAAAAGTGAGAATGAACAGTGCTGGAATTTAAGGAATTTGGCTTCTAATTACTTTTAGTAGCTTCTGCATTTAATTATTTGCTTAATCCTTCTTAGTAGGGAGAACTGGATTAAAATCAGATTGCAGAGCAATAACTTGTGAAGTGAGTAACCATGCCAGCCCCACCATGTGAACATGATATATAGGCTACTCCTACATTTATACAGTCCTGAAATTACATTCAGCCCTTTGAAGGCAACAGCGAGGCTGATGTGGCCCCCGGCGAAAATGCGTTTGACACCCCTGATACAGGGTGTTAAGCAACCATAGACAGTAGCAATGGCGGAAGAAATGAAACTTCAAAAGGGAATTTCACATCACCCAAGGTGCAGTGGGACATAATTCTATGCTCTAATACCACCGATTCACACAGATGTACACACAAATACTATACAATAGCCTCAGAAAGATTTACAGCCAAGTGAGATGAGGCAACATCAACAGTGTTTGTTTTAAAAGATGATTCTTGTCAATTTCTGGACCACTGCTTTTTCTAGCAACCTCTACCCTTCCTTAAGCAGTCATGTTGCCTGAGAATCTACCTGAAGGTGGAAGATTATTTCACTGTGGAAACTGAACATCATGCAAATATTAATAGGTAATGGAAAACTTGAAATTAGAATGGAAATAATTTTGTAGCCCCAGCTATAGGGTTCTGATCAGCTACCTCAGTAATTATAGAAATTAAAGAAAGAGCAATTTAGACCGAGACCAGGTAGAATCATTAGAGTCATTGCATCATCTCCACAGAACAGGTTTGTTGAACCAAAAAAGGAAGACCTGTGTGCTTAGAAGAAAAACCTGTTTGTGCCATTCTCAGTCTTCACCAGCAACAGTAAAATATTTGCCTCTGCACAGAAGGACAGAGGAAAGGCACCTTCTGATGGAGCAGAGTAATAAACTACACCAGTTTCCCTTTATCATTTGAGTTTTCTTGAAGAGGGGCCTTTCCAAAGAAAAAGACATATCGCAGGTAGCGAACAACATACGGTAGTCAATCATGGCTTTGTGATTCCATCAGACAGGTTTTAAACATTATCGGGGACTGTAATGTTTCTTGTGGTGCCCACAAAAATTTGTGTTTTCAGGACAGAAATAGACAGAAAGACAGTCACATTTGACACTGCAAGACAGAGAGCATGGACCTAATGGGCTGGAGAAAAAGTCTGAAAGCAGTTTTATCTCTCCGAACTCCTTGAATGACCTCTGTAATGCAGTTGTAGCTAGCAAGACATTTTGCTACAAAGTGAGCAAGGGACAGTTTTAAGAACAGTTAAAACTTGCACACTTGATCAGTTTTTCAAAATATTTTGAAACAAGACATCAGCTTGCCTCCTAATTCATCCAAACAGCCTAATACAGCCACCTTCAATACTGTTAATGTGTTAACCTAGATTCTGGCAACCAGTTAAAAACTAAACATGAAGTGCTTAGGAAATGGAACTTTAGATGAGATACATTATTTGCTATCTGTGTTCAGACTTCATGTGCAAAACACAGTACAGTGTAACCTTATAGTTACTGCCAGCACATTACCAAGCCGTATGACTGTTTGAGGGTTCTGCGTCCTACAACCCTGCACAGCATCACACCCCCAAGATCTTTACACCAGAGCAGCATTAACCAGGAAGAATGAGCAGTGATAACCCCGTAGACAGCCATATTCAGACATTGTGAAGGCGACATTCATATAACCCACTAGTGACTTCAACACTATGACAATCTTAGGACAGGTGCAGTGTGAGACATTTCCTCTTTGTTGCTGGACACTGCTTGGAAAATAGTACTGACTCTCCAAAGCAGAATAGATGACTAAGTGACAGGGTATTTTGTTTCACCCAAGCACCAGAAGTCCTTTGATTTCCAGGTTGGTGCCCCACAACATGAACACACAAAATCTAAGAAGAAATTCAGCTGAGCAGGGTAGTAATGAATGCTGAGAGTTACCCTAGCAAGTTTGTTATCAAAAGACTGGTAGTGCTACTTCACAGCCTGAGTGCTACTCAAATCAAAGCAAAATCAAACCAAAACAAACCAAAACAAAACAAAACAAAACAACCAAACCAAATCAAATGAACAAAAAAAACCCACCAAGGCAAAGAATGCAATATGGATTATTTTCCTGTGAATATTGTTGCTTTTCATTCAATGTGGATACACAAAACACTGAAGTTGTAGGGTAGGCATGTCCCTGTTCAGGAAGAAAAAGGGCCAAAACCAGAGCAAAAAAGTTGAGATTGGCCACTGTCTGCCACTGTGCTAAACACACCAGCCTCCCTGGTAGTGAGAGACAGCAGCACCAGGAGGTGTGGAAACAGCTTTATTTTTCTTTGTGTCAAGCAGAAAGTTGCTATTAAGTTGGCAAAATAACCAAATGAAAGCCTTGTATGATGGCATGACTGACTGGATAGAAAGAGCAGTGGACTTCAACAAGTTTATTGATGCTGTCTCCTATAACATCCTCAGAGGTAAGCTCATGAAATGTGGGTTGGATGAGTAGACAGTGAGATGGATTGAGGCTGGATGACAGATCTCAGAGCTTTGTGGTGCAGAGTCTGGTTGTACTAGCCTGTAGCTAGTGGTATTCCACAGGGGTCAGTACTAGATCCAGTCTTGGTCAACCTGTTTGTCAATGACCTGAATGAAGTGACAGTGTACCAACAGCAAGTTTGCTGATAATACAAAACTGGGAGGAGTGGCTGATACAACAAAAGGCTGTGCTGCCATTCAGAGAAATTTGGACAGGCTAGAGAGTTGGAACCTAATGAAGTTCAATGAAGACAAGTGTAGGTGCAAGGTCCTACACCTAGGGAGGAACAACCCTGGGCACCAGTACAGGTTAGGGGCAGACCTGCTGGAAGGCAGCTTCATGGAGAAAAGCCTGGTAGTCCTGATGGACAAAAAGTTAATCATGAGCCCCTAATGTGCACTTGTGGCCAAGCAGGCCAATGGTATCCTGAGGTGCATTGCAAAGACTGTTGCCAGCAGGTCAAGGGAGGTTATTTATCCTTCCAGTATACTCTGCCCTGGTGAGGCTGCATTTGGAGTTCTGTGTCCAGCTCTGGGCTCCCCAGTTTAAGAAGGACAAGGAGTTACTGGGGGGAGTCCAGCGGCAGGCTCTGAGGATGATTAGAGGTCTGGAGCATCTTTCTTATGAGGAGAGACTGAGAGAGCTGGGTCTGTTCAACCTGGAGAAGAGAAGGCTGAGAGGGGATCCTGTCAATGAGATAAGTATCTCAAGGGTGGGTACCAAGAGAGTGGGACCAGACTTGGTGGTTTGACCTTAGGTTCACAGAACTAGGCTAAAATAAATTAGCAACTTCTAGGTTGAAATAATTCAGAAATTATTTTCTGAGAACAGAAACAATTTCGATCCACCTAAAACCCTGCATCATTTTCACATTTCCCAGAACAGCAGCGTATTTTAAGAGCAAATGATCTCCAGAAAGAGAAATACATATTTTGTACACTCCTATTCCCTAGAGTAAATGGCTGTAATAATTATTACAATTCTAACAACACAGGAATAAGGATATTGCATCCATCTCCCCATAGCAAGCACACAATGGTAAGAAAGGTCTTCACTGACCTCAATGTTGCAGTTCAGAATACAGATGAAAATCTAGAAATCCTCATTGAACTTGCTGGCAGCTGCACATGCACAGAGCCCTTTGAAAAGCAGGTCCATGTCTCTGCAAAGTTTTGCTCTCCCAGCAGTGCCGTCTCCCAGGGCCGTAGAAACTCCCAGCAGTCCTCCAATAAGTATCCCACAATGAAATAGAAGAGAGGGTCGGTGTTTTCCCTGTCCTGTTGTGATTTTCCTCAGTGTTCTCTTCACTCAGCAATAAAGGGCAACCATAAAATTGCAAATCAGAGCTATAAGCCAACTCTGTTGGCTCCACCACAGAAACTCCTGAACTACAGCCCTCCATGGGCTGTCTGGCTGACGACACCGGAACAACTGTTCTGCATTGAAACTTTGGCTGAAAAACATTGAGAGTTGTAATTTAGCAGCTGCAGACTACTGTAGTGAAGTTGAATGAAAGGCAACCCATTCTTCTTTTAACCGTATTTCTAATCAGATCCCCACTGCTCTAACCTTTTGCGGGGATTATGGAGATTTCCTTGACATTGATGAATGCAAACTCTGCCACAGATTTTAACACCTAGGATTAGTTTTGGCATCAGGGTTAAACCTTTACCCTTCATAGCCTTCCAAGAAATCTTGGAAGACTTATATCAATCAGATCACCTTTTTTTTCCTTCATGCTAAGCTTGTTTTTGTCTCACTGGACTTAAAGAGTTATGAAGTATCATAATATCTGTTGCAATATATGTTTGTATGTGGAAACACTGGTCAATTCTATTTTAATCTAATCTAATTCTGGTTTTAAAATAATAACAACCTCTCTTACTTAACAGCCAACTTATTCCTGAAATGCATTTGAGGTTCAAAGTAATGTCGTTCAGGTAAAAAAGTGATAATTTTAGTCAAAAGTAAACAGAGTAGATAAGCAAAGTGTGGTAGGTTTTTTGTTTGTTTTTGTTTTGATTGGTTTTCTTTCTTATAGAAGAGTAGAACAGCAGAACTTCGCAAACAACTAAGGCAGCAAGACAGCACCGAAGTCTGTACTATCACTCATTCTGAAAGCAGGGCAATCCCACAAACACCCTTCAAATCCTAGCACTCACCATTGAACTCAGCCCCGAAATACATATATTTCCTGCTGCTGCTGGAGGAGCTGAAGGACAACAGATAAATCCATGTGCTGGGACATATTCACATCTTGAATCAATAGTGATGTAATCAGCAGTAGCAAGCTCTCAGCTATGTGTAATAAATAGCAGAGATGAGGTGGACACACAACTTGCATCTGCAGGGGTGCTATACCTCAGCTATTTACAGCTGGGGAATAGAGAGAGAAGAAATTAAGGGGGCTTATGTCATACTGTGATAATTCTATATGATTTTCCTTTTTATTCCTTCTCTTTCTGTTAGCAATATCAGTATCACTAACCAATTCATTGTCATTTTATGAATGCTAATAAAGGTGGAAAACAGGCCTATTTGATGTAGATAGTTGATTTTACTGCACCAACTTTTCTGCAGGGAAGGCAGTGACGTGAGAAGAAGAGCAGATCTGTGAAGGGAGATGGTGGTGCTATTGAGGGAAAGTGCATTGCCAGAACCAGCTTTGCCACTGGCCAGCTGCCTGACATTGTCTTCTGGACCTGTAAAATGGAGATAAAGTTGTTTACTACAATTTAAAACAATTTGGTATGTGAAGCCTGTAAAAAATCTAAGTCTCACAGTTTTGCACCACTACTAACAAGTCCATGGTCTCCAGTTTTCTAGAAAAGAAGAAAAAAAAAGAGAAATAGAAAAGGAATAGTTCTGTACTCTAGTTAGAAAATCATGCCACATCTCTGGGCCCTGAATATCCTAGTCATCTCTGCTTATCATCCTATCACTACCAAATTTTGTTTAATATCTCATTAATGACTTGGATGATGGACGGGAGTGTATACTTCTAAAATCAGCAGGAGGAGAGGAGGTGCAAGCAAGCTGAGGGACAGAATCAGAATCCAAAATGAACCTGATTAATTGGAAAGAGAGTTCTAAATCAAGAGGATGCAGTTCAATGAAGACAAGCTCAAAGTGCTACACAGTGTAAAGAGAAATTGAAAACAAAAATACAAAATGGGAAGCAGGTGGTGATGCAGCCATGCAGCAGGAAGAAGATGAGACCTAAGTTTGTAACACAGAGAGGATAAACATCGACCACATGATAGTGCAGACAAAACAGCAAGCCTTAACTTGAAGTACATTAATGCTGTGTCCCACACCACCTGAGTTATTTCTTCCTCAGTCAGGGGAGGACTAGGTACGTAGCCAGTTCTGCATGCAGTGCTTAAAATAGAAAGAAGACAAGTTTGACATAATCCAGAGGAAAACAAAGGGAATAATCAGAGGGGGAAAGGCAAACAAACAAACAAGATTATGATAAAAGATTGAAGGAGTTGATAGCAAACACGAACTTTTTTTATGAAAGGAGGGAAAGATACAGCTTATTTGGAGTGAGGTTAGAGTTCATGATGATTCTAATAATCAGAATGGTAAAACATGGAAATTGGCTGGGTAGGGCTGTTGGGGCAGCTCTTTAATTGGAAGATTTTAAGGAAAAGGTCAGTTAGCAATAATGTAGGTACACTTGCGTGGGCACATCTAAAACATGTTTTGATGACCTCTGGTGGTCTCTTTCTGCCCTGCTTAAGTCCTAAATGGGAAAATTCACATGTTTTTATCCTGTTCTGAAAATTTTGTGCTTTCATTTTGTTTTGGGCTTATTTCAACTTTTGATAAATACCATTTATATAGAGCAGGAAAAGCAACAAAAAGCAGGGACCAAGCATATTAAAGCAAATGTAGGTTGAATCTTAATACTGAGACAGTGATCCAAAAAATGTAACAGCAAAATAAGCAGGCAAGGAGAAGGTATGTAAACCTAGAATGTACCAATCAATGCCAACACAGTCTGCTAAGTAGGAACTGGCAGATTACACTGGCACACACAAGAGAACTCTGATCCATTTGGTGTTTGTTCATTCTTTCCTTCGCTCCTGCCCTCAGTGCAGAAAGCATTCAGCCCTTGAATTTCAAGTGTCAGTGTATGCCAGCTGCTTTTCTGATTGCTGCTTCTTTGTTTAAATTACAAGCTCTTAGCAGCAAGCACCTTGTTTCATATTATGCTACAAAACACCCACCACTGTGCCGATGTTCTACAAAGACAGACAAGACAATGGCATTTCAAAAGGCTGATTAAGAAAAGTCATTACTCATCCCCAAGGTCCCATACAATTCCCTTTGGAAAGATAAATGGTGCTACAAATACAGGCCTTTGCGAATAAGGCACTGAGATGATAAGAACTCAATTTCCATAGGAGGAAAGATATACATTTAAGTTATAACAGCTTTTATTCTTGTGTGAACTTCTAGCCAGAATTTAGCTGCAACATCACCAAGGAAAAAAAAAAAGTATTGTTTAAGTCATATTACAAGGAGTGGCAGGGGTGACAGCTGTAAGTTACTGAAGACAGACTTTATTCAGTAACCACCATGTGATAAGAGAGTATGTAGTTAATGAAGAAGTCTACAAGCCAATAAGTTGGTTGAGTGATTTGGAACTGTCTGGCCTAACTAACATTTCTTTATTACATGAATCCTCTGAGCTATACTAGAATCTTGAGCAAGCCTGCCTCAAACAGCTAAAACAAAGGCTCACTTTGTAAGCAAACCAGACAAAACACACGGTTCATGAGTTTCTAAAGACTCATGAAGACAGTATTCCCAGTAAAGATTTACCGGTATTACTGGAAGTTAAACATGTGCACCCAGAGGACAAAAGGGCTCTGGGTGTATAATCTGCAAAAGTTAATGGATGTGCAAAAAGACAAATAGCTGAACACTGTTTTCTAAAGGGAGAAAGGGAAAGTTCTTTCATGTTTATGCTACTGAAGTATTCTGCCTTCTGGTTGTAAGATTAAGGCCCACCTGGATTTTTGAGCACTGTCAAACAAATACGTACTATAAATAAAAGCTCAGTTTTAAGTGACCCCAGTATGATTTACCTTGTTTGTGGTGTTAAAATTCCATTGGGGAAGAATGTTTGCACGGTAAGTACACTTTATTCAAATAACTATTTTTTTTCTCTTCCTATGGCTTAAAAATGGATCCGTATATGAGACTTCTCATAAGAACCACAAGTAACAGTGTGATTACTGTGACAGCCTTCACATATGGAATGACACACTTGACCTCAGTTCTTCTGAAAAGCTCCTGGAACATATCACCCCATCACAGAGAAAAATTTTTCAGTACAGACTATCCCAGCACCTTCCCATTCCAACCTGGGAAGCTGGGCAATGGACTCTGATCCCAACTCTAGCAAAGGAACTACTCTGAAAAACTCTCTAAAAACAGGAAATATTGGATGTAAAGGACTCGATGAGGGAAGTCAGGCTGAATTCCTGCATTCTGATGGGTTAAAAGCAGTGAATCTCATCTCTTCAGTGGGATTCAAAAAGCTTCGTAGAGAAATTAATTTTTCAAGACACAGCTCTCCAGTGGTAGATTGCTTTCCTTGAAAAAGATGACAAATGCCACCACAGAGCTCGTGTGCCTGACTCTGCCAACATCTTCAGAAACAGATAACACAGTTGACAGTCAAGACTGTTTCTATATTAAGACTTATAAAAAGAAATTAGAATTCCTTGGAGGGAGTTATTTCCTAAACAAATCTCTATTAGTAATACCTCCTGCATTTTAAAAGAGTTATCCAAAGAGTTAGAAATGCCTATTGGTTACCAAGTTACTCAACCAGAAATGTCAGAATAAATCTCTGCATACTTAAGATCCTCTTACTTAGAGGAAAAAAATATTGAAAACCTAACTACAATTCTAGTATGCCTTATGAGGTCAAAGACCAACAAGACCCAGAAATATTGATTCCCTGATATCAGAAAATACGCAGAAAGTTGTTGTATGTCATTGTACAAATTTGTATTTAAAAGAAGCACACACCTCATCTTGGTGTTCATCTAACCAAATATAATTTCTACTTTTTTCTTTCTCCTTGAAAAAAAATAAAGGTCTCAGAGTATCCTTAATGTGGGGTTCCTTTAAGCCTGCTAAACTGAAATGGCAGAACATCCGTGCTGCAGGAAATTAATTAATTGTGTAAACTGCCAGCATGTGGAGCAGGTGGCTGGACTTCTCCTAACAGAACAGCATAAAGTCTGTGTTTGGATTTAGTTTCATGAAATATTACAAAATATAGAGACAAAACAGCATGGATCTGTTCTATCCAGCACTGTTTTCTTCAGCCATGTTAAGTAGCCAGGAAGAAGGGGTCAGGGTGGAATTTCTCTTTTTCTAGTAGCAAACATGGAAAATTACATTAATGTTCAGAAAAGGGTCTCCCACAAAGTAAAAAGTGTATTTTCCTCTTCATCAGGCTCACGTCAGGATTGTAGATTTGAATGACAAAAGGGAGACACAGCTGCTATTTTTTATTCTGGTGAGGTTTGTGAAGTAAGCACAGCCAAGAGAGAACGAGCCCTGTCCTCAACTTCTATACAGAAATCCACTGAGATGTCTCTGGAGTCAGGAAAGCCTTGACTATTTTCTCTGGTTAACTCTGGGATTTTGGTAGGTTTTACAGTCAGATGAAACAAGAAGAGCATTTAGTGTCCAAATTTACAACTCCTTCAAGCTACACTGTGTCTCTCAGCAGTAATTCCATGTTTGTCTCTCTGCTACTGATTCTTGGGCAACACTGTCATGGACCACTGCACCACCAAAAATCTTGATAGGGGAGGGGTGAAAGGATTAAGTTTTTTCTACGTTCCCAGTTGTCCTTGAAGCCATCGCTCAAACTGCCTGATACCTGCCATGTCCTCTGTATTTACATAAATTAACTCTGTCTTACTCACCCAGCTGTTGTACATGCAGGTGATTATCTTGAGCTATAATACTTGGGGTATGAATCTCTATAGCACCATCAGGATCATTCAGCACAGTAAGTCTACTAACATATAAAGAAAAACAAAGGGAGAAACAGTGCTGGAGTTTCATTTGCCAGAATAATTTTACAGGCGTGTCAGCTGAGAGAAAACTTAGAAGCCCTCAAAGTTAGTACTAAACCCCATAATGTACTTTCTACCAAAAAAAGTATTTTTGACAGATACAAACTTTCAGGCTTATTTGTCTGTACTCTGCATATTTAAAAATTAATAGGAACATTTCATATAACTTTGATTTTTCTTCATAATGCTCCCTATAACATGGAGTTAGTTCTGAAGTACCTTATTCACCACATGGCTCAAGGGAATTAGCTTGTTCAGAGCCATTCAAGTGTTAGCAAATAAAACACACAGATATCTTAACTTTCTTTGTGGATCTAACTCAATGGTAGTTTATTTATAAAGACATTTAGTATATTATTTCCATCCCATATAACAATAAAGCCTGAGACTCTACTTCAAAATAAATCTAAAATATTATTTATGTAAAGTAATTCATGTGTTTATTGTATACTGCTTTGAGAAAACAAAAGTTTTCTTGGTTTTCAGGCATCCCAGTCCTTTCCTAAATTTCAGGTTAAAAATTAATTGAAGTTTCTTTTTTAATACCTGCAGATAGATAAAGCCATACAGTGATTCAAGACAAATGGTGAGGACTATCTAATTAACTGAAGCTATACGAGGAGTTTCAGGAAGGTAGAATGTAATTACCCAAACCAGAACTCTGTCTCAAAATTATGATTAATTCCTGCAGAAAATAGCAGAGAGTTTTAAAGACAATAACTCACTGGAATATGAACTTTACATTGCATCTGAAAGATGGTACTTCCTGTACTTCATTTCTTCCAGCAAATTAAGAGACCATTTGGGTCAGTGGGTGTGTATGCATACAGACATGGGTGCACATGTGCACACAAGGTGAGAAGAAAGGAAGGGATATTCTTAACTACTTCAGAATGAAGAATCATGACCTAAGAAAGCTGTGATCACTTGTGATTTTCCTTGGAATCTCACTGAATTTTTAAATGACTGTATCTTTTTCTCAATTCTAACAAATCATGTTTGAAACCAATCATTGATTTGCAAGAAAATGCAATCCTCATCCATCTGAAATTATACCTACCAAATTTTTGTCCTACAATGACATAACTTTCTATATCATTTCAAGCCTTAATGAGCAACAATACTATTTACTAATTTCTTAAAATATTTATATTTCTGATAAATCAGAATAACCCCAAGATTCATATTTAAACACTCTCTCATATGTATCATTGACAACAATGAAAAAATATCTGATCAAACACATTCTGTATATCCCAAGATCCATTACATTTACTCTTTTAGTTGAGTCAAAACGCAGCTTTTCATACCTGCTCACTTTATGCAACCATATGCCCAAGTCCTCTGGTAGAAATCAACAGGAAAGTCCTGTGACACACACGCAAACATAAATTATCCATTTTAAGGGTGGGACAGTCTTGCCACTGAGATTTCTTCATGACAGAGTCGAGGAGCCCTTGTGATTACTGGGACTGAAATGGTATTTCAAGGAAAGCCTTTGAGGGAGGTTGGTGAATTTTGCGTGTCAATTAAACATGAACATGAACTAGATCTGGTAAATTTGAGTACTTTGTGGATTCTGTTAGGCAGCAGGACACCATTAGACTTAATTTGGTAGCTTCCTCTCTGCTTATGCATTTTGGGTTGAATGTCAGGAGAGCTACATTAATTTAATCAAGCAAAACTGATCATATATATGCATTATGAGACTGGCTTCTGGCAAAACATTGTCAATGCTCTATTCCATGCAATGAGAATGAGCTGCAATCAGCATCCCAGGAAAAAACAAATCATGAGCCTAAAAATGGCTTCCTTTTACCAAATACTGTGTCATAAATCTTCTATTTTGAGATAGTGTTTTTTGCTTGTAGTAATGCAGTATTCAGAACAAATTTAGTTTTGCATGTCAACCAGTCTGCTGCTAACTTCGTTATATGCTTATTGGAGTTTTATTTTTTCGATACATTAATTAGTACATTTGTATTCTAATTGATAATTTTCACTATACTCTCATGAGCAGCAAAGTCTCTCAGCTTTCAAATATTTCAAAATCACTTGAGCTGTAACATTTCTTTTGAGGTAGCTAAACTTTACTGAGCTATGTACTGTCTACTAAGGGCCCTGCAGGCATGTCATGGTAAAGGGGTTTCGATTCTCAGCTGCTAAATAATTAGAAGGTAAAAGCCAAATGGAAATCAACTTCAGTTCAATCAGCCTTTATCATTCTGCAGATATATCTAGAAAGTTGTCAGATGCTGATTAACTAGCATTGCTGAGAACTTTTTGAGAAGGTAGTCAGAGCTTGGGGATGGCTAAAAAGGTAAATAGAGTATTTTGTGAAGAGAAGTAAATTTAAAAAAAAAAAAAAAAGAAAATAAGCTGCTAACATGACAGTTATGGACATATGTCTTCTGGAATTAATGAGTGTTATCACCAGCAATTTATTTAGATTATGAAAACTAAATAATAAGTCAGTCTGTCAGCAGCAGTAAGATATAATGTGAAAGTATTTAACTTCATACAGCAGAATCAGACACGGGCACACCCCAAGCTTGAGCTTGTTAATAGCCTGGTTTTTCCATACCTGTAATAAAGACAGACAAATAATTCATCTCTGATGAACCTGCAAAATATCCTTAATCAGTAAAAGCCAAGTGAGTGAATAAAGCAGTTTACACAGCTGTACAGAAACAGCTCTTATTATCAGTTACTATAGTATCATAGAATCATTTCAGTGGGAAGAGATCCTCAGGATCATTGAGTCCAACCATAACCTAACTCTATCAGTGAACCATGTTCCTAAGAACCTAATTGATAAGCCTTTTAAACACCTCCAGGTGTTTTAACTCCTTACGCCTCCAGGTGTCTTAACACCTTATGCCTTTTAAACAATTCTGGGTAGGTTTTTATTATTATTATTGTTCCTGAGAGCTAAGAAATCGGAATATTATGAAAAAAAGACATACAGCCACAAAGAAATAACAAGGTTATCTTAATGGTTATTTTAAATAGAAACTAAAAAGCATAAAGAGGTAGACAACTATTCATATCACTGTGGAAGTAGCTGTACAGATCATCAGATGTGTTTTGCTCTAAATGCGATGTAAAAGGTCACTTTTACACAATTCTTGTCCCACAGTGCTACAAGAAACCTTTCATATTTCTTCCATATCCCATTGGAGAAAGCTATGAAGGCTGCAGCAAAGCTATGAGATAGAAATGTTAAATATTTTTCTGGCAACTGAACACAAGTAACAAAATTGATGAAGTAGGGCTATGAAGGAAGAGTGAATAGATGTACAGTTAATTTGGGTAACTTTAGATCTACTTAATACCAAACAGCAGAAGTTCTGTTGTTGCTGTTTTTTGTCTGGTTCCTCCATGGATATAGGGTATGAGCCATTTTCCATCAAAGTTAATGACAAAATCTCATTGAATTCAACTGAATGGAATCAATCCTATAACTCTGTCCAACTTTAAATGCAGTTATATCTATAAAAGAGGTGCGTAAGGAGGCTTAAGGCAAACCAGCAAAATGTTGAGAGATCATTTAGTGTGAATGAAAATTATCCTGAGATTTTAAAAGCCAATAATAGAGACTGCTTAGACTGGGGGAAATAGAGGTAGAGAGGAAAAAAAATCCCTAACTGTTGTTGCATGCTGTATTGATCAAGATCAGAAAGCAGAAGAGCTTAAAAAATAGATTTTCAGCACAGAGAGGAGTCAGCAAAATGATCTCTAAGTTGAAGCTGAGAAGGTAGGCGGTAGGTTGAAATAATTGATCCTACATGTTCCTCCATGGATCAGCCTACATATACTATATGATAACAATGGAATTGTTACTCATTCCTCTTAGTGTTTGCTATCTCAAAGATGGCAACCCCAAAATAAAGCTTACCTGGCTTAAGAATTTATTCCTCAGAAAGAATCCACATCTTGCACTCTGTAATGGCACTTGTCAGTGTCCCCATGAAATGCCACTTATCCTTTCCTGGGCTAAGTGGGGCCAGGACACTCAGCCTGTAAAGAAACACTCATACACTGCTTGGCAGCTTGCTGTCCTATCTTCAGCGGTCTAACAGATCCAACGTTTTTTCCCACAGGCACTCTATTTCACACTATTTAAGGTGATCACCTTAAAACACTTACTTCTTGTCTTTGTACCTTTGAGTATTAGTTCTTCAAGCTCCCACTTTGCTTCTCTTATCTGCCAAAGTCCATTTTATTAGAATTGTTTGGACTCCCAAGTCTGTTTCTAAAGGATAGATTTTTAGTTTCAATAAACTATTGTATCTTACCTCTTTAACACATTACAGGGGGTCTCAAATTCCTATTTTTTTTTTCCTTTTATATTTTGGGGTGTGCACACTGTCCCCTCTGTGATGCTAATAAGGTGCTCTTTATGTGTCTCCATGCTGAGTCTGGGGAATTAGTTTCCTAACTTTTTCCTTTCAGGCAGTCTCTAACTTCTTTTAAATAAGAAAGTTTCCTTTTGCAGGCTAATGTTACTTTTTTACCCCTTGGTGTGATGCCTCTGAACAACATTTGACTTACTGACCTCACACCATTTCCACTCATCTCCTCACAGATGCTGAGGACTGTAGAGACTTATTCAAAGGTACATGCCTGGCCTTTTTATCTCTGTCACTGTAGTTAACTGACTTAGTAATTCTGCAAAAAATTACTTCCATAAAGGAGTTATATTGTTCATTTTGCAGAGTAGATGGAGATCCTGCATGTAGGCAAGGGCTAATACTCATCCGTCGCACAATCCTGAAGAGCTACAGAGGCCCCTTGGATGAACTGTGGAAGAGTTGGTATTGCTTTAACGTACATAATGCTTCCAGTGTTTGCCTTTCGGTTTCTCTCTACTGAATCACAAGGGTCAGGATTAAAATATATACAATTCTCAACCAGGTCAGCATTGAGACAGGTGGTATTCACTGTACTAGTTTGAGGAAGGTAGAGAGCAGAGCTGCTGAGGCTGCAACTACAATTAAAATCAGTATATAAACTCTAAACTTTCATTTTTAAAACTGTGAGAAAATCATTGATTATATTCCTAAATTTAGTTATCCATGTAAGTGATTGTTGTAGTTGCAAAGGGAGGGTATGTTTTCATGAGGAAGAGGTCAAGAGGCCGATGCAATGGGAAGGAACATGATCTGTAACATAACCTCTGTGAAAGCATCATAAAATGGTGTGAAATCTTATGACAGTTAAGTAATACCCATGTCAGCTCATTTTCATTAGCTTCAGAGCTGCCTAACCATTTGACAGTCCTCTGACTTTCATTTCAATTTTATTACATTAGGGAAGTGACTGGAGAAAGCTCTGAAAACACACAACAAGCAATAAAATAAATAAATGAAGAAAATCACATTTATTAAATCAAGCAGTTTATGTGAGATATTTAAGGCAGTGTTTGCATTTTTAAAAGGTCAAATTAAATTACCTGTTAATTTATACCAGACTTGCCCATGACAATTGTCTTACAAATCTCATCTAAACAGGCTGATAGAAAGCATGTATTTGCTTATTTCCCTCGATCACTCTGCTACTGGACATAAATCAAGTGCAATGAAGGAGAAGGCTCATTTTTTGATGATTTATGTGTCTGGCAGAAGGAATTTTTGCTGTTAGGATTATTATTCATTTTCAGGCATGATCAGAACTCAATAGGCTGAACACAAACAGTGCTTTCTTATTGTTTTCTTGGGTGAAATCACAGAAAGCAAAAGAAAATGGGCTTAGTTCCATGTAGCAGAAGTTTGTTCATAAAATTGAAATGCCTACAACCTTCGCTGTTGCCCATAAGAAATGCAAATTATTCAATACAGTATTCTGGTTTAACCCCAGACAGCAACTAAGCCCCACTCACTAACTCTCTCAATGCCCTCTGGGTGGGAGGGAGGAGATAATCAGAAGGGTGAAAGCGAGAAAACTCATGGGTTGAGATAAAGACAGTTTAATAGATAGAGCAGAAGCTGTGCTCACAAGCAAAGCAAAACAAGGAATTCATTCACTGCTTCCCATGGACAGGCAGACTTCCCATCACATGTAGCCATTACTTGGGAAGACAAATGTCATAACCCCAAATGTCCCCCCCTTCCTTCTTCTTCCCTCAGCTTTATATAATGAGCATGATGTTACATGGTAAAGAATATCACTTTGGTCAGTTAGGCTGTACCTCCTTCCAACCTCTTGTGCACCCCCAGCCTACTCTCTGGTGGGGTGGCATGAGGAGCCAAAAAGTCCTTGACTGTTTAGCAACAACTAAAACATCAGTATGTTATCAACATTATTCTCATACTAAATCCAAAACACAGTGCTATACCAGCTACTAGGAAGAAAGTGAACTCTATACCAGCCAAAATCTGGACATACACTTCCATGTGCCCAATACATTACTCATATTGGTGAAAGATGAGCCAAGAGAGGGGAGACTACTGTCCTCAGGAAAGCAGATTGAACAGTCTTTTGATAAAAAAATAAAACAGCTAAAGACTCCTACGTATACTCAGTATTTTTATTTACCTCTTCAAAATTTTAATTTTAGGTAGCAGAGTAAAATTTTTTTTAATTTGTTACTTTAGGATAAAACTGGAATTTCTTCTCTGTACTCCATCTGTAAGCCACAAATGTCATTTAAGCAATGTTTTCTATGGTATTTCTCAGAGATATTCAGACAACTTTGCAACCCTCCAGCTGTGTCCAGAGGACAAGGAATCACAGCAGGTGCTAGACAATGCTCCCATTCCATAATATCCAACAGTTCCAGAAATATCCTGTTATTTTTTAGACAACTTCCATTTTTCAAGGCATATAACTTATTGCACCTGAAATTAACCTCTCTCTTTGCTAGCTAATGGCATCTGAGGACCCATGTCAAGCATCTACTGAATTTGGGGAAGATTTCAGAGATGTTGGAAGTAGTGCAGTTACTTCACAGTTCAAGCCAGAGGGACTTCAGAGTCACCACAGTCTTTTTAGGGACATTCCTTGTGCCACCACATGTGCATGTGAAAAATGTATGTGGTATCTTGCTCCACTTGCCCTGCCCTATTTTTCATATCTAGACTAGAGCTAAAATTTCTTGTCGTTCTATTTAAAAAAAAAGTTTACCCATGGTGAACTTATTCTTGCTGACTATAAAAACCACATCAGACCTGTCAGGAAAGCTGTTACCTTTCTCAGCAAAGAAGCCAAAACTGGAATTAGGGTGGAGAAAGAAGAATCATCAAGAGTACAACCTTCTGAGGCAGGTTCATGGAGACTGTAATGACTACACCAGTTTGGATGCACCAAGAAGTGCTCCATTCAGTTGTGGAACAAAAAGGTACCAGGCTTTCAAAGGTAACAAATACGTTGTTCCAAGACAAGTAGCCACCTTTCCCTGTGGATTTGCACGTTAAGTTCCACATTCAGGCAGCAAAAACACCATTTACCAGAGTTGATGATGTCAGATCGCTTCCATACCAAATGTGTGCTCTCTCCTTGATACTCATTAGTCTTATTCTCCAGACATGACAGCGATAGCTCGAGCATGCCCCACACTTCTTCCTAGTCCTTTGCCATGTTCCTTTCATACACCGTGTATCCTTTGCCTGATGGCAAGCTGGCGTGATGTTGCATTGCTGTAGGTGTTCGAAACTACGCACCTATGCTAACTGGCTAAACAATGTGTGTGTGGTGAATGATGAAGTGGCAGGCCAAAGAGGACAAATACTCTACCTGGTTATTTTTTCACTGAGGATAAAACAGTAAGGGTCTCTTGCTTTTCCAAACCCACTGATTTTCATGGAGTTTGTAGAAACTTAATTATCCTTCAGATCCTCAAATTTTTGTCTGAAGTGGTTAAAACTTGCCAGCAGTGTCTAATGGTTTTGTGAGGGGATCAATGCAGGGAAGGAAATCTCTTGGCATACATAATTTTTCCTTCAGAAAAGAAGCTAAGTAATAATACCTAGAGTGTGCCTATGCTATTAACCTTGCCCTTGACCAACCGATCACGTAAGCCTTCTGAGACAGGAACGGCATCCATCACAAGAGTGAGGTCCTTGAAATGGAGCATATGCTAGGGCTCTTATCTTCCATCCTTGTGGTTGTCTTCATAGTTGGACTTTTATTCTTTAAAGTTCTCCAACAACCTATACAAAGGAAGAAGGAAAAAACATTTAAGGACGTTCACACCCGAAAAGCAAAGAGAAACATGGCAGTAATAGCCATTCCTGGATTAAACAGGAGGAAATTCTGCTGTCAGGCTTTCACAATTTATTTAATTCAGATTTAAATTTAGCCTGATCAGTTTATTTGTAGTTGCTGCAATTAGCATATCTGTTAAATCCAGGGAATTAGATTTAGGATTAAATGCAGTTCCTGGAATCAATCAGAACAAGTTAAAAAGGACAAGAGGAAATTACCTCAAGGTGCACCATGGAAGGTTCAAATTGGATATTAGGAAAAATGTATTAATGGAAAGGATTGTGAGGCATTATAATAGGCTGCACAGGGAAGTGGTTGAGTCGCCATCCCTGGAGATGTTTAAAAGTCTTATGGATGAGGTTCTTAGCTGCATTGTTTTTGTGCTGGAATTAGGTTATGGTTGGACTCGATGATCTGGAGGACCTCTTCCAACCACAATGAACCTATGATTATAAAAAACATATTCCCATGGGTGTTACACCTGCTTGCAGGCCTGAATCTGTACTACTGAGTCACTGGGAGCCTGATGACTGATACACCCAGGCAGTGATTTGTTGCAGAAGTTGAGTATGACCCACATTTTGTTGTCAGATTTTTCTGTAGTTGTAAAGTGAATTACAGCATGTGGGCTGCCTTACTCTGGGTCTATGCAGAACCCATCTAGACTGTTGGGTTCACCTGCATGAAGCATGTTAGGCACTGCATATTAAACTTGCTGAACATGCACAAGGGTTGTAACACAAAGATGTCAGACCTATTGCAAAAGTATGTTATTCCTACCTCACCCCTGCACAGCAAATTCAGTACTTCCCACAGTGCCAGACATCCTGCACATCACAGAACAGCTGAGTGCTTTCTTCTTGGGCTGCTTGACAGACAGCAGTCTGGTCAGACCTAATGAGCAGTTGCCCACCCAAGCCACTACACTTCCCAACACATGTAGGAAAGGCTTTGAATCTATACTGGTAAAATTTCCAAGGGCAACATGTTCGATTGTACCTAGATGTGGTAGTTTCAAGCACTACAAAGATGAAAAGTTCAGCCCTGCACTCCTCGGTGAAAGAAGAAAAGAGGAGGGCACAGAATCATAGAATGGTTAGTGTTGGAAGGGACCTCTGGAGATCATCTACTCCAACCCACCTGCTAAAACAGGTTCATCTAGAGTAGATTGCACAAGAATGCATCCGGGTGGGTTTTGAATGTCTCCAGAGAAGGAGACTCCACAGTCTCTCTGGGCAGCCTGTTCCAGTGCTCTGTCACCCTCAAAGTAAAGTACTTTCTTGCTCATCTTATCTTTCCTGACACACCCTTCCCAATGCATAACATTCCAAGAGAGCTTCGGAGTACCAGACAGGTACAAGGTACTGGTCCATGCTGATCTCTTGCTCTATGTCAAGCCGAAAAGACAAATTCTTTGTCCATTCTGACACATGGACAAGCATCTAAGGTCCCATTTAGACTAGTGTTAGAAGTGTTGCATGTTGCCACATGAAGAAAGTTCTATACTGTCTTTGAAGATCCAACCAAAACTTCATGCCTTGAAAAAGCTAATTACTAGTTTTTTCCAAGGAATAAAAATGGCATTCCTTGGGCTTTCTGTGACATAGCTGTATTTTGAACATCATTTATGGGCTGCCTAAAAAGAACAAAGCCATGTTCACTGACAAAGGACTTCACATTAATTTTCTAATTTGACATTTTCTAAACAAGCTATTTAATGGAGTTCAGCTCTTATCATTCTAATTGAACAGCAAAATAGGCCAGTTAATTCATTTACAAAGAGTGCGTGAGAACCAGGACTTGGACTACCTTCCTACCTTCCAGCTTCCCAAGAGGTTGTTTCAAGTATTGACATTCAGACAGAAACAAGTTGTATAAATTAACAAATTTACATTGATAAACCTCAGGATGGAGGTCAAATTTCTACTTTCAGTTCATAAAAAAAAAAAAGCCCACCAAACCACAAACAACAACAACAACACAAAACAGTGTAAAATAAAATGTCGAGGTTTTATGCATATTGATTTAACATTATTATAATCGGCAGCTTTCAACATTAATTCAGCAGTTCCACCTAATCTCAAATGAGATACATATTAAATGCAAACTTTCTCTATCTTTTGGGTAGAGCATAACTGAATATACCCAAAGTTATGCCTTGATTTTGCAAGTGGAAATCTGCCTGTGTGCAACAGAAAATCCATGATCTTTAGTATGCAAAGTTTTGCAAATTTGTGCAAAAGTTCTATCATATCTGTAAATACTTGCATACAAAAAGCCTATATACAGATAGGCTTAATTTGCTTAAACAAAAAAAAATAGGAATTTAGAACTGCAATTCATAATGACTTATCATTCATTAAAGTTCAGTAAGTTAGCACTAGGTTCTAAGCTTGACCTTGATTTAATTCCATATCAACAGCCACCATGGATAAAATTGATACACACTTATTTATTTATTTGTGAGAGTTCTTTTTTTAATTAAAAATATGTCCTGTTCAAATAAATTCATATTGTCAAAATGAGAGTTTGAAACTGGAAAAAAATAATCTGTGGAGTTTCTGAAACAAGAATCTAAGCAATAGTTTTACTTCATTTGGAATGTGTGAAGCACTGAGCTAGATGATTGCATTACAGTGGATAATAGAGAGGCTTTTCTAAAGCAAAGATATAATTCAGCGGTGATTACAGATCTTTCCCCTTAAAGAGTCTCTGGAGATTACACACACATTTTATACACATGTATATGTATATCTACTTATAAATAAGTACATAATGAAAATCACACTTTGCCAAGTGCCCCTCACTCCCATTAGAACATAAAGTGAATGCAAAAGATAACATTGTTAGAATTAAATGTGTAATGTAATATTTCAATAGCAATCTAGTTGCTTCAAGGCTAAAAATATCAAGGAGACTAAATTAATTTGAGCTTTAAACTTAAGAAGATTTCATGCCTCTGGTTTGTCTATTATTTGTTATTTGGTATGACAAAAACAATGAGATTAAAGCTTTTGAAAAAGAAAGTGCTAATTTGTTTATACTATATTTTGGCAATAACCCAAGTAGGGGAAAAATAGCTGTCTGGCAAGAAGCTCCAAATCAAGGAACTGAAAATTAGGTTTCATAATGCATAAATAAAAAAAAAAGAACTCAATTGTTTTCTTAATATCAGAAATTCTCTGAGGTTCAGGCTATCCTTGATCTGTTCCCTTGTAATACTTTCCAGAAGAAAGTTCCAAATTAATATGAAGCATTCACTTCTGTTTGGCAACTGTGAATTATTCATTTGCAGTAGGTCTCACCACAGAGGATTACAAGGTAATTATTGTCCCAGAGGTATTCCTTGTACTGTAGTTAGGATGATGTATAGTGTAGTTGAGATGATGCCACTGTGTCTAAGTATTATTTTTAAAAATAAACTCCTGAACCTCTGCTTTTCAGGTGCAATTTTGTACTGATGGATCACAAATCACATGACCTGTAAGCTTTCGCCATCCTGGACATCTTGATGGCACTAAAACATTGAGTTGATGTAAATCACCAGAACTAAACAGCATCCAGACCAGACTTCTGATATCCCAAGTCTCTAAAGATGAGTTTCGCTTTTTTAATCAATTGACTAGCTATGAGGACTTGGTCAAACTCAATGTGCTGTTCAACTTTCAGCTGGTATGCTTACTCAACCTTTCCTGGTAATAGCACCCTTCCTGTCCATAACTATGACAGCATCTCACCCTGAAAATTCTCAGTATTTAAGCAGTTTGTCATAAAATGTGTGCAAACAACTTTTACCCTTAGTCTTCAGAACTTAGTTCATGGTAACGGCAGAAGGACAGATAGAGGCAGATGCATCCACTAACCTCCTGATCCAGAAATCTAACCACAAGAAGCTGTTTCTCTAACATACTTTTCATCTGTGCTTGCAGACGTAGCATGTTGCTCACCAAACATAACAATGGAGTCATTTCCAAAAAGATTTTGAAAAAATAGTTACCACATGCCCTATTTTAAAGGTCCTACTTTAATTATCATGGATAAAAGAATTAGCATATTTTCTATTTTGAAACTCTGATTTCTATGCTTGCAGTGCAGACAGGTCAGAAACTTACTGGGTTCCACCAAATCGCCTGAAGAAAGAAAAAGTCATGATGAAAGTGTAACAGACAGTGAGAAACATTAAGAAATCATGTGTTATCCTGTTACATCCAGGAACAGGGTTTTTCTGAGCAAAACCAAACTTCCAACAAACCAGAGCGCAAGTACTTCTAGACGTATCCACCAGAAAGTACAGCTGTTATTGTTGATGTGGAAAGGACATGTGCATGTGTGCATGGTATTTTGGAACAGGAGAAGACCAAAGACAACCAGTCCTTCTCCATTATTGTGCAGTTTAAAGCAGCACAACAAAACTGCATGTTGCCCAGACAGCTGGGTGTCACCATCCTGCCCACATGGCTCAAGCATTGTAGTGAGATGAAGCGAAGAAGGCTCTGATCTAGAATGCAGCAGACTTTGACTGCAGTTCAAGCACAGCCATTGACCTGCTGTGTGATCCTGATCTAAACCCCATTCCCTTCACACCTTTGTTTGCTTTTTCACGCTTTCTTAACTCTGAGAGAGCAGGGAATTTGAGTTTTGAGCTGTAAGCTTCAAGGGTGCCCTGCAGCAGTCCAGGAATGTAAAACAAAATGTTTCTATTAAAAAGACAAAGTTACACATTTCTCTGTTGGATGTCAGCTTGGATGCCCCTAGCACCCAGCAACTAGCCCAATCTTCACTGAGGGCAAAAAGCGGGCAAAATGCCCTTATGGTATTTCTGGGTGAGCAAGATTGTGAAACTCTATAACTAATCACCACAGTGACACAGGTCGATTATGATCAGCCATGGACAATTTTAGCCTTAAATGGAAAATGATAGAGACAACCAAATGAGAGCAGCAGCATCTGAAGTAAGAAGACTCCAGATAACAAAAAAGTTGCAGAAGTGAGAGTAGGACCTCTGCTATCTTATCTGTTGGTTTCACCTCCATCTCCTGGCTAATTTTTTTCCCTTCCAATACTAAAAGCCATCACCAGGTCCTGCAGCAGCAAATATGTGAAGGGCATTATACCTACTTGCTTAGTCAGCAAGGCTCTATGTCATTACACAAAGAAAGGCTGATGTGCAAGGTTGCAATGATGAAGGGTCTTTAGGGAGCACTCAGAGGAGTTCTCACATACCTAGCCAATTTTTAGTAGTACTACAAACAGAATAGCACATGGACTTCAAGAATGTCTGTAAAGTTGAATTAAAAAAAAGTTTCTAATCCCAAAATTTGCAGTTTTAAAAGCAAGCATTCTTTATTGGTGCACTGCCAACCCCAGGGGATCCATCCTCCCAGTGGAAGGGAGTAGAAGAGGCTCCTAAAATCTAATGAGTGCCTAAAATCTAATGTCTGTGAACCTTATTCTTACTAACTTAGTAAATGCCTAAAATCTATGACCCTTGTTCATATATACTTATTTTTTTACTAATTACTGATTTTAGGTATCAATACAAAAGAGTTTATAGACCAAGTTAAGAGAAAAGTAAAGGAGAAGGAAGGGCAAGGTAGAAGGACAATATATTATAATTATGTGGTCACTTGGGAAACTCATACATATGAACGAAAGGTAACGCAGTACAGTTTTGTTGTTGTTTTAGATGCAATTATATTAACTTCAACTTTTAGTCTATAAATAGCCAAGGTCAAAAGACTCCTTGGAGGAACACGCTCAAAGAGCAATTTCAGCAAGAGAATGTAGGATGCATGTCTGGTGGCAACAGGCAAAGGAGACATTGAGCATGAAAGGGAAAACTGCACTGAGCTGAACTCACTTTGAGCAGGCCAGGTAGGCATGGGAGCATGTGTCCAAGAAAGAATAAGTAAAAAGAGGGATGACTTCAACTGCTGAGAGACTCTAGACTGAGGAAAGATTAAAAAAAAAAGAACAACAACAAAAAACAACAACAACCACCAAACAGAACTACAGTTTCCAGTTGAATCAAACAAAAACAAGGCACTGGGTACAATAACATGCCAGGTCACAGGTTTTTTCAGACTTGTTTGCTTATTTATGTCCTAGTCAAAATGCAACATAATGAAAATGGAAGTTAACACACGTTACTATTATGAACATAATTAGAACTAAACACCAAGGGAGAAATAAACAAACAAGAGGTATGCCTATTAAAAAACCCAATAGCCCAGAGAAAGCAGCAGGTTGAAAAGAATACAGATATCAAACCATAGATAGCATGGCAATAAGGCATGGGGAAAATCTTTCAACTCAGGCAATCCAAAGAGTGAGTAACTTTCATTTCCTTTTAAACACTCCTGCCTAGGGTTTCTGAGGCTCATCTCCACCCTCATTGCTGACAGCTCCTTTCCCAATAGCTAAATCCCAGTCTTGATAGAAAACACCGAATTCTGTAAAAGGAAGGGCAGCAGGCACTCTTCTTCTTCATATCCCAGTGACCACACCTATCTCTATTTGACCACTTCACCATAGGACTAGTACTCCTTTGGTACCTCTGTGCAATGACACTGTCTGAGATCACTTTACTTTCCATCATTGCCTCCTATAGTAATCACTGCAACCAAGACAACAGTTCATACTTCAGTTCACTGCTTTCGCTTTGTCTTTTACTGCTTGAGAATGAAGGGATCTGTTTTTTACTGTAGTGAGATAGATAGAGGTGAGGAACCCAAAATCACCTCCAAGTTACTGCATTAAAATAAAGACATGGTGAGTTATGGCACTGCACACACTATAAACTGTAGTCGCTTGTAGTTTATGAAACTGCTATAGGAAGCAAAAATCTGTGTACAAGATTTTTTTTATTACATGATTATAAACAATTTTTTTTTACAGTATTAGCAGGTCTGTTGCTTCCTGTTTATATGCTAACTTATATTCGTATCAGTGAGAGATCCAGGAATATAAATTTCTAAGTGGGATGGTACAAGACATTATACAAAAACCTCAATAGAAAAGTAAGTTAAATCAGGTGCTAGTGAAATTAGTTGAGGAGTTTTGTTCTTAACAGTCTGATCTGCACATTTTCCTCTGTGTAGGGGCACCTTCACGACCCATTGACATATGGGAAAGTGTGTGATATTTGAAATATGAGAAGAATACTCATTGGTAGATGGGGAAATAATGTGGTGTTTGAAGTATTAGGATAATAATCATGAATCTAATTTAACCTTTTTTCCTTCATATTTGCAGATAATTAATATTGCACACACCACCGGTTGCGACTGAGGTAAGAGGTGGTAACCTTCTAAGAAAGTGTGATTTGGTTTCTTGCAGTTTATTTTCTACAATGGGATAGTAGAAACATCTGGCATATTGTGAAACTTTATTTGTGACTACAGAATTAAATGTGATAGGTGTCAGAGAGAGCAGTCTCCTTATCTATAGTGAAATTTTGGTCTGCCAAAAAGCAGCGTAAGCTCCAGCCGTAGTTTTGTCACAATTTGATGGCAAAGAGTCAACAAATCACATTTAGATTTTTCAGCTGCAAAAGTAAGATGTAAGATTAAAGCTACTTTGGAAGAACCTTGGACAGTCAAAGGACTACAGAACAATATACCTAGAAGGAATTGTTAAATGGTGCAGCCCAGTCAGGAGGAATTGTATGCAATAAAATGATGGATGTGCACCAAGCCAAAAGCCATGTGCATTGAGATATGCTGGGTATACCAAAGTTTTTATGCTAAGAAGAGTTATTGTTCCCACTTGGCCAAAAGTGTTGCTAATGCACAGGAACTATTTTATCTGATCATTTACACTCACACACTCTTTAACTTGTTAAAGGAGAACTCAATATTTTGAATATACCTAGTGTCTTTGTATTGGCATGGGTTTAAAACATAATTTATCTTAGATAGGTAAAAGATGGATCCTAAATATCATTTATTCAATTACATAATTGCAGGCACCTTCTATGAATATTCAGCACTCAGGAGAACCCAGACCTTGCCTGTCTCTTTCCAGCATCCTCCTGGAGACTTGTAATCAACACTTGGGCTCCCTATAGAAGGTTCCCTATAGAAGGGAGGAAATATTTTGACTAAACAAACTCCACAAGTCAATAAACTTTACAGATTTATTGCTCTGATCCATATGCAACATTATGGAAATATGTACTAAGTAGGAAGCTCTGTAGAGAATCTAAATTCAGCTCTCTACAGAAAGTAAAAAGGAGTTAAATTCAGGACTCACTTCATCTTGACATTTACTGGATTGTACTTCCAATAAGGAGTTTTCAGTATTTAATAAATATATTTTGGGGTTTCTTTGGTAACCAGTATTACCTTTAGGCAATTAAATTAGATAGTCAACATCTTTTGGTCTTTTACCAAATAAAGTCCTACAAATAAAGATGAAAATCCTCATATTGAGATATTTTTCTGGTCTTGTCTCTGTTGATTTCAAAAGCTTTAAAGATGTGACATAAACCAATGTAACAATAATTGTCTCAAAAATGCAGGGTAACTTTCTGATGACAGTGCTTTAGCGATTATTCTTAAAAAAGAAGAAAAAAAAAGCTGAACAAAAAGACAGTAGGGAAGCTTCTTGTTTTGGAGGATTGCAGTAAAGACTGATAAATGGTGTTAAGCTGAGGAATCTGTCCCAGTGGAACTTCCTGACTTATTGAGTTTGGAACTTGTATATTAGACTTTTTTTTTTTTTTAAATCTTTCCTGAACTTAGGCAGGGTGAAGATGGACTTTCAAAATTAACAGACTCCACCTTTGCAAGATCTGGGGCTCTGCTTTCCAGCTGCTGTAGGATAAATGATGCCCCAAGTTCCTCAGCTTCCCATATTTGAGAGCTTCAGTCTTGCAGCTACCTGAGGCTTACAGTTCACCTTTTCATGGATATATGTTTAGAGAAGCAAAAATGCCCAGGGCAATATATCAAAAATACATCAGTCTTCACACAGGTAGCTCAGGTCATACATTCTGTCTCCCTGCATAGATGTAAATATATGCAGAGGTGTATGTGTATACATATGATTATTTGAGGATATGCTTCACTTCTCCATATTGGGATGTTCTTCAGCAATCATGTTGCTGCTCAAGCACTCTGATTTTATACCGGTTGTTTCAAACAACTCTGTCTCTTCTGTTTCTGAGGAAATGTCATTCCTTCTGGATCCACCTTCTAGAAGAAAACCTTGCATCAGTCAAACCATTGTCTAAAAATGATCCCATTTGAATGGGTGCATACAAAAGATTCACTCATTCTCCAGTGTCCATGATCTGATATAACCTTTATCAGTAATGAGTGTCATATGCACAGAAGGATTTGGTAATGCAGACATCTAATTAAATCAACTAGAAATCAGATGTTTTATGTAGTCAAATTTCTCAAATAATGACAATAGCTATAATTGGCTTAAATTGGTACCTAGTTAAAATGCACAAAGAACAGCTGACATGTTTTTCATGTGCAGTTCAGGCTATTGCTGTTTTGTAAATTTGAGATCTCGTCAACATAATCCATCAGGCAATTCTGAGTAATACACGTGCACTGGTTCAAACTTTTTGTGAAAACAATCAAACTGCCTGTCTAATTTCATTTTATGTGTAGCCAATCTTAGATGGATTTTATTTAGCACCCTTTCAGGCTGAATGTTGGTGTAGGGCTTTCAGGTTATGCCAGGAAAAACATTAATTCAAACAGTGGAGCTAATTTCCTATATCTGCTTTTTTCATCCCCTATCCTGCATCAGTCCTTCTCCAAAGCTGGAATCAGAAGAGTTTTTCATAACTCTCTAAACAAAATATTTCATTAAAATCTCACAAAAAATATTTTAAAACCTGTAGATTTCAAAAGTGGCTTTATTTTTAAAGTATCTGCTCGCTATCAGATGTTAAAAGTGATCATTTTTTTATTTTGTAAGAACAGCAATTTTAATTTATGTAATGCCTATTGACCATCTTTTTCTCCTTGACAGAACCACAGACAGCATAAAAGTAGTATCTAATAAAAAGAACTTTAGGTTTAAGCCTTCATTCAGAATCTTCTGCTTGTTGGAATCAGGTTTTGATTTTATTAAATTATTGGTGAGAATATGTAACCTTAAGTGGCTGCTGAGAAGGTAGGAAAGTAAAACATGATCAGGTCTCTGTAGTTGCCTAACAAATGAAAGACAGAAATAGGACCTGGTGTATGTGATAAACAGCACTTCAGCGACAAAGCCCTGGTGAGCAGGAAGGCACGTGGCCTCTGGAAAGCAGATTTTGGGTGCGCAACCCCAGGCTGCAGCATGTGGAACTGGAGTGAACTTACAGCGCTACAAAGAAAAGGAATAAACTTGAAAATAATTAGTACAAAATCTCTGGTACAAAAACCTCGGGGATATAAAAGCAAGATAGTGAAGGAATCCTTCTGAGGAAAATAAAAGAAATTTCAGTGTTACATTTGAGAGAGAACCTAACCCCATCAGGAAATACTGATATTCCACAGCCATTTTATTCTCTAATTATTTTTCAGCTGTACTGTTTTCTGTCTTGTTAGAGAGCTGTCTATATAGGATGTTTCTAAAACTGTCACTTTAATGTGAGTATTTTTACTGTGAAATACTTGCCATTGTTTTTCGTCTCATTGCTTTGAGGAATTACCAGGTGAAGTGTGTTGCTTGGTGTGAGGTTCATTTCAGACTGTTCTTGTATCGCAGCTGGAAGTCAGGAGGTGGATTCCTTTTTCTGAGCAATACAGAACTGTTTTGTTTTGCTCCTTGGAGGGATATTGCAGGCTATGGAGAAACAGAAAGGCAATCATAGGCATAGAGAAAGGAAAAGGGAGAGAGAAGCAGCTGTAAATGCAATGATATTGAATCACACAAGAATATTCTGGGAACAGTGTAGTTTTAATGTAACAATAAGGCTAAAGAGGAAAACACAGAAGTTGGTTATTTTAAGACCTTGAAACCCAAAATGACTTAGGCAATTTTACCTCGATTTGCTCTGGTGTGTGCATATATATACACATATACACAAAGTAGTAATAAAACCAGACTAGCCCTTGTTTCAGTGTGTCATTTAATCTAGTTCCTGGATGTCAGGGGAACATGGAATAAAAGAATTTTTTTGTCTCCAAAACAATGACAATGCACTTCTGTGTATCAGCAAAACTCAGTATAAATGACAGCCCCCTTAAGGCCACTCATCAGGGCTAAAAGGAAAAACAGAAAATATCCTTTTTTCTTGTAGATAGTAATTAACGCACTTGGTCCCTTTCAGTTGGTTCCAGTTTAGGGGAATGTAGGCTCCTCAGCACTTATTGGCTGTTGGTGCTGGCAGTTTTGCCACATGTGAGAGGAGAAGAGTTCATCCCCTCCCTCCTGGAATTTCTGGCTGAATAATGACCGAATTTTTTATATCCAGCTTTTCTGGTTTAGTGCTAGAGTTAGGTTATGGTTGGACTTGATGATCTTGAGGGTCTCTTCTGACCAAAATGATTCTATGATTCTTTCTAAGCATCTCAAATAGTTTTCTTAAAGGACTGGAAAACAGAATGACTCCTCAAATGTCACATATCTAATATCATCCTTTAGAAGTATTTTTCTGTATCAATTTGAATTACTCTATGAGATTTCTGATAATGATATTACACTGGAGACACTGAGCTTATGAATGTCTGGAATTTTTTTCTCTTTGTCTCTAACTGGTGGTGGTTGCAAGCATTGTTCCATTTTTCACTGAAAATGGTTTTAGTATCCAGGGGAGTGAGTGCAGTGCAAAGCTGAAAATCTATTTCTTCTCACAAGGCAAGTGTTCCAGACACCAGTCATCGCAGTGAACCTCCACTGAATTCGTTCCCATTTATTGATGCCTGAGTTGTACTGGAGGTCCCCAAATCAGATGCCATATTCTAGATGTGGTGTAACAAGGGCTGCCTTTAATATACCAGCTGTGCTGCTGGTAATGCAGCCCAGGATGCTGTTGGTCTCCATCACTGCCAGGGGTCCTTCCTGACCCACATTCAGTTTGGTGTCTACCAAGATCTAATGTTTCTTTTCCACAGAGCTGCAGCCTGTGTCATTGCCAGGGGTTCCTCCTTCCCAGATGCAGGACATGGCATTTGTCCTTGTTAAATTTCACAGGGCTCTTCTTGGCCCATTCCTCCATCCTTTCCCTTTGAACAGCACCCCTGCCCTTGCGTGTATCAACTGGTCCCCCTGACACCACCATTAATGTGGTGTCACATGCAAGCTTGATGAGAGTGACATCCATGGCTTCTTCCAAGTCATAGATGAAGATGTGAAGGAGGATAGATCCCAGAACAGACCCGGATGGTACTCTGCTTGTTATCTCCAGGTAGAGTATGACCCATGAATCTCTGCCTTCTGAGCCTACCCATCCATTTTCCATCCGTGTGCTTGTCTACGTATATAGACTGTAACATCTACATTCAGACCCATGGCTGTTTTGGTAGAGAGTGTCAAAAGCTTCACGAAAGGTGAAGTAAAAGAGATTTACTGCTCTCCCCTTGTCCTCAAATAAATTCGTTTTCACCTAGAAGGCAATCAGGTTGGTCAGGCATAATTTACACTTGGTAAATCTGGTCCTGACTGTTTTCCTGTTCCTTCATGAGCCCAGAAATGTGTTTCCAAGAGGACCTGCTCCAACAATCCTCTGCATTTATGTTTATTTTAGTTTATTCAGGTTAGTTACGGTTTTATTCTAAATATCTAGGTTCTGAACTTAGTCAAACCAGGGTTCCTTGTATTCTTTATCAGTCACTGGGACTGCACACGGTCCTTCATAAAACTGAAATCAAATCTGTTGTTGAACATTATTAAGTCACATTGGTTTGGCTTCAGAACTGATGATGTTTTTATTTAAAAATTCCATTGAATAGTTAAACTGATTTTTTACGCATTTTACTTGTAAATCAGGCAGTTCTGCTCAGCAACAGAAATCTTTAATCTTATAGTCTCAGATTTGATCAATACCATGTTCCTTGGACTACTGTTTTATTTGATATTTCATACTGTCATTGTGCATATCAAACAAAACCTCCTCCTACTGCTAAAAAAAATGAGTATGTTGTGGGTTTTCCATACTCTGTGGTGTTAACTTGTATGTTTTTATTCTGCATCAACTGTGTTCAGCAGGAAAATAATTCTGCATTTCTGAAATTTAAAGTAGAGGTCCTAACATTTTTTTTACCAATAAATCAGATGCTCTCTGCTCTATGTAGTGTCTTCTTAGTGTGGTACATTAACCTGAATCACATTAAAGAAAAATCCTGCCTCCAGATTTCTGTTATTTTTGTGGATTTTGTAGAATTCAGAGTGTAATCTGAGTGTATCGCGCATTATCAATGTCCTATGGACCAAGCTTCTTGCAGCAGGGCAATAGTAGCAAGGCATCAGAGTGCAATTTGGCAAGCCGTTTCTCTAGGTCCCCAATTCCTCCCCCACCTTGTACTCTTTAATTCCTACTGTCTTAATGTGGGCAAAACCAGGCAGCCTTTTTCTATACTTGGCTGCTCCATCAGCAGGATCTGTAGTTTCCCACTTGGTGCTCTTCATTGCTAGTAAGTTGTTGGAGGCCTTCAACTGTCAAGCAACTGTTCATAGATATTTGAGAACTGTGGAAATCAGAGCCTAATGACCTAGCACTTTAGTGAAATGTATACTTATATGTGAGGCAAGAGAAACAGAACTCCTAAATTGTTTCACTGCAGTTTGTGCAGCTGGGGGCTTAGGGGGAGGTGATGTTGGGTGTTTGTTTTTACTGCTGACTTCTTCCAGGTGCCATTGCCAACCACACCACAATCACAAATGCTTTACATCTGTATTCTGTCATTTAACACTATTTTTATTGACTGGTTATTTTTTGTGATGTAAATTCAGGACATGTATGTCCTTGATGACTACTGCTTAGACAGTAAGTGACAGTAATGAGCGCCTACAGAGGCAGATAGGAAGGGAACCTCTGTTAACACAGCATTATCACAGGATGCCTACACTGGGTATTTTCAGAGAACTCAGGTGGAAGCTTCTAAGTCTCAATCATACTCTTTGTGGTTGTGTGGGAAACAGATTTGTCCTGTTATCTCTAGCACTTAATCCAATATCCGTGTCAATTTCAGATACCCATTGCCAAAAGGTCATCATCAAGTAGTGGTTATGTGATTTGCATAAAGCGTTGACATGCTTGTTCAGTCTACAGACTCAGTAAAGATTTGATACATTTAATATGGATTCTGCTGTGCTGCATCTGCTAGTATGCAAGTAAAAAGTGGAAAAAAATGCTGGTAAGTATTTCCTTGGAACACTGGAAGGAATAATGAGTGAATGTAAAGGTGGAAAATTCTGGGTCCAACAAGATTTTATTTCTGGTTTAAATTTATTTTCAAAAATTTTGTCTCTTATTATAAATCTCTTAGTTTCTCAGCAAAGTAGGTTCTTTTCCTGGCTAAAAGGCTATTTCATCATAGTCACAGTCATTTTGTTCAAAATTATGAATTTGCTCAAAGTAAAACAAAACCCAAAAAACCCAAACAAACAAACAAAAAGGAACCCCCAACAAAACAAAAGACAAACCCAAACCAGAAAGCTGGGTTAATGAGAAATCAACAAATTTAGAATTGTGTAAGGTCTTGGCGCAATTTCTTGGAACCACAGAGTGACTTTACTGAAAAACGCTGAAAACATAGTGATAGATAAGTGATTTTCATAGTTGTTTGTTATTTGATTGTTATTATTGATGATTATGCATTTTTTACTTACAGAATTTTTAAACTTCTTTCAGTGTTCATCTCCTGTGTGCTCACGGTCTGCGTCAGTGTGCATATATTTTAATTGAATCCTTTTCCAAAATAGGCATTATCACGCTTAAGTTGAGTGACTTATCTATGACATTTCATGACACTAGATGCCTAACTCCTTCACTTCTGGCATGCATTTGAAACTGCTAAATACTCAATTTTTTAGTGGTGATTTCTGTGTACTTTTGAAAATTTTTGGAGTAGAAATGATAGAGCTTTTCTCCCTCTGTTTCTTTTCCTTTCTGGTGTGTAAAATACTTTCATTTTCAAGATACACAGAGTGACATCTCTGAGGAATCAGTAGTAGCACTAGAATCTGGTAGTTTTTCATATGATGCTTTCTGCCCATCCTCCTCTAATGACATACAACTTTGGTCCAGTCACCTCTATAGTATGTCTGTCCTCATCAGTAGAAGGTGGGGTCTTGCTTCTTACACCTTTCAGCACTTAAGATATAGGTAACATAAAAAGTTTAATGGTTTGTAAAACACATAGTATAAGGACTCTTGTAATTTAGAAATCCATCTGTACTCGTCATGGAAAAATACTGAAGACAATATGTACAATATGTAATTAGAGCACCCCACAATATTTGGCCAAGGAAGGAATCCTCAAGGAAAGCGGTTTATTCCTCTTCATGAAGCCAAGAGCAGAGAACTTGCAGACTATTGTGAGAGAAGGTGAGAAAACAGAGATCTGAGTTGCTTTTCATAGCTTTCTATATTTTTTAGTATTTCATATTTCTGTTTTGCACAAAAAAAAAATAGTAGCTAAAAGAATGAGTAGTTTGATATTCAAGTGCAGGAACGTGCATTATAGAAGGTGTTTAATATTAAAAGGACACATATCTGGAAATAATTTGGTTTAAATATATATAAAAACTGATTCATTGCAGTATAATTCTAGTTTGGAAGTCAGTTGATTTCAATGTATTTTGGGACTGGAGCAATGCAAGAGTGAATCAGTTCCATAATTATTTTAGGAAAAAATATTATGCTAGAAGTTCTGGAGAATATTTTCTGTATGAGTCATTACTGTTTAGGGAGGGAAACCATACCTTTCTTCATACTTTTAAATGAATTCTATCTTGCATATGCAGAAATGTTTCTTTTTAGGTTTCATTAGGGAAGGATTTTTTTTCCTCTGTAAAGAGCAGATGTCTCAGATGAGTAAGAAAATTCTGGCATGCTGTTATGAGACAGAATCCTAAAAAATCTGATTATTGTAATAAAGAGGAACTAAAGGTTTCAAAAACTTACTTCAGAGCAGGTCTAAAATTAAGCTATTAAAAAAAATTAGGATATTTGCCACCACCTTTGACAATTGAAATAGTTAATTAAAAAGAAAGAATTAAGTTCTTAGCATTTTCTCAGCGACAAAGAAGAGAGGGCACATTTGGGGTGTAAATTAATCAAACATATGACATTGGCTCACAGTGAGGAAGAATTTTATTAGTTACATTAATTGCTACAGAAACAGTAGCATTATTGCAGCTTGTAGAGGTATTTGTTGAGTTAATGAATTAAAAATATTTGAATTTTTTTTTGTCAGGCTTCATTAAGGTGTATAAATTGCATTAATAGATATGCTATGTGTAGTTTCTTAATTAGCTAAAAAGTGTATGTAGATAAGTGTATGGTAACATAGCTGTCACAAATCTTAAATATCTGAAACAGTATTTAGGTTGTGTTTTGTTTTGTTTTGTTTTTTTTAATTTTGAGATAGACAGACAAGCATCAACCAAAACTGAAATGCAGAGAGAGAAAAACAAAATGTTGTAAATATATTTACGTAGCACAGATAAATATTGAAACACCAATGAGCTGTGACCTCTGTAGGTCTTGTCAGCTAAATATTATTACAGAGTACCCATGCAGAAATGTAAAATCTTCCTCTGTATTTATTAAAACAGTTACTTAGTATGAAAAGACAGAGGTTTCAGGAAGAAAGTGGAAAGATACATGACAAATTGTGACTAGATTATTTTTGTATTTAATGTAAATCTACCAAACACCAAAGCACTACAATCTGTTTGCCAGGGTTTCAAAGGTTTATCTCTGCTTGCAGGGGGCACTCAATTGCAACCAAAATTAGTATTTATGTCTGACATGTTACTGTCCAGATTTCAGCATTTCAGGTAGAAAAACCATTATGCCAGTACTGTCTTATTCACAAAGAGAGACAGAATCTTATTCTGGAGCTCCAACATGAAATGGCATGAAAATTATATTCTTAGTGTACATGGAATATTAGTAGGAGCATTAGTGTGGCATTAACCATTGTGTTGGAAGACCAAAGAAAAAACATTTTCTTCTGGCAGTGAAGGCACATAACAGAATAGGAAAAGTGAAAGTACAAGAGGAGAATAGTAGCAGTATACAGCAGGTGAAGAAACTTGAGAGCAGAAAGAGTCTCAGGGACCTTCTTTTATCTAGAGATGTTCTGAGATCATTGATAACAGTCCTGCATGAACAGTCCTGCAAGAGTCACTCTGAACCTCAATCTGATGTGAAGAGTCAGATGAACCACTCCTGTACAATGCTGTCAGCCTTTATGGAAGGGGTTTTTTTTACACAGTAATTAAAAAGATTATTAAAAACTGACCTTGTTATGGTCAGTTTATTCATTTGTCACACCTGCAGAATCATGAGATTGCTTGATTCAGTAGTTGCTAAAACAGTGTTTTTAATATTGATTTTAAACCTACACAAAAGGAAGAAGTAAAAAAACCCAACAAAACAAAACAACACAACAAAAACCAAACCAAGACCCCAAACAAAAAATACCAAAACAAACAAAAAAAAACGCAAAAGCCCCACCACCCAAAAAACAAACACAAAAAATACCAAAACCAAACCAGCCAAAGCAAACCAAAGCAAACTAGACCAAAACAAAAAACAAGCAAACAAACAAACAAAGGACAAAAAAAGTAAACAACCCCGAATGGTCTAACAGTAAAAATATGCTGATAGATGGACCTTTTTTGGCACATTGTTTCAGTAAATATTGCAGGTAGGTTCATGACTAAAGCATGAACAATTTGGACATCATTGCATCAATAGTCATTCCTGCACATAAGCTGCAAGTGAGAAATAAAATGTTTCCTTTGAGTGTGGGGAAGTGAAAGCCTTTCTTTGGTTATGAACCCTTTTCTGGTTGAAGGCCAAAAAAATGTGGATCTAGAAGATTCATAAGGTTATATTGTCACTGATTTTCTGCTTTTTGATTTTCAGTAAAGGCTGTGACACATTATGATATTTCATGGCATCTTGGCATGATGATATGTCACAACTCAGGTTTATGGTAATGCAATCCTTTCATATTTTATTAGACGCAGTCAATGCCTTTCTTTCTAATAATTAATCTAATCTGAAATTTTCTAGTCGACAAATTTATATTAGTTGTTTCCTCTTGGATTTTGTGTTTGCTATTTATTGTTAGTCAATCACAGTTCATTGCTAATTTTAGATGACTGTGATGTAACCTGTGGCACTTAATGTTTTTATTTTTCTTCCTTTAAAGCATACAGTCAGATTTCATGTGCGTATGTAATGTGCTGAAAATAACACTTGAAAACCAAAGTGGACTGGGTATCCAAAAATCATTAACCACTGTTTATAATTTTGAGTGAAGACTTTTGAAATATATTATGTTCTGCTTTTCGATTATGCTACTTATATATGTCATTTCCTTATCTCTTTACAACTGGGAGAAACAGAGAATAATCTTTCACATGAAAATGCTTTAAAAATGGTCATATCTGATGAGAGGGTTTATGGATGAGATGAAGATGTAATTAATGGACATAGGTATTGGTAATGACATTGTGACCAGTGTAGCTTATTTAAGCCTTTATTCTAGCCAGTATTTAAATAATGTGCCCAATATTGAGAATGCACTTAAGCATTTCCCTTCTGGGTGTTTGAATCTTTGCTTGCTTTTACAAAAATTAATGATCTGTTCTGCCTTTAGACACTGAAGAGGAAATTGCATTAGGGCCTGCTTGTACAGCTCTGTCTTGACAGCATTGGAGCTAGGTCATAAAGAAGCTACAGTTAAATAGTAATTTGTGAGAAAATATCTAATGGTAAACATGGAAACGGTCCTAAAGCAGTTTAAAAATATTCATATGTTTTCTGCATGCATTGTCCTTGGCTTAATAGTATTATAATCTGCTGTAAAAAGTCCATTTTTCTTGTGCTTTGGGCAGAAAAGGGAATTAGGAAGCAGGAGGAAGTACATGGAATAATTGCATAAGGTTGTTCAGATTCACAGTCAATTTAAGTGGGTGATACGCAGTACTTTATGCAGTGTCTGCTCAGCAGAAGAGATAGTGGGAAAAGACAGGAGATAGTTGCACTCCTGTGCAGAGTTGTGGTGGGTGCATGACTTCAGTCATGCATTCTGGTGCCATTCTGGTGTCCACATCTCAGGCAGAACAGAGCTAAGATGAGGTGTGAGGAAAGAACTGAATGGGTGTTGGGGTTGTAACTGCTGCTGTATGAGGAGGCACTAGGAAGGCTGGTTTGGCACAGCTATTTTAAACAGCATGAAGCTGAGAAAGGATAAGACTGAGATTTACAGACTCTCAAAGGTGGTAAATACAGCAAATGTAAACAGTGCTAGGAATATTTCTTAAAACTATTACTTGAAGCAGTTAAAGGAAGCACTTCCTTACCCGGGGGTTAGTGAACATCTGGAATTTGTTGCCAGAGGAGGACATGGGGCAGACAGTATCAGCCAGACCAGAGAGGCAATTACACACATTCATAAACAACAGGTTCATAATCAAGAACAGGAGAGGATGTGCCCTCCTTCATCCCAGGGACAACAGCTGTGGATGCTGGGGAGGTGTGAGGAAAACCAACAAAACCCCTGACCAGTGTCCCTTGCACCACAGACAGAAAGAGCACTGGCCTAGGAGGATGACCTGTCTAGTGCAATGTTACATGTCTTACATATTTTTTTTTTTTTTTTTAATTGGATTTAGGTCTGGCAAGGATGGATACCTGTAATAATCTGTCCATGGTAGAACAGATCTGTGCCTGGGATAAATTATGTTGTTACTTAGACAGCTTTTCCATCATAGAGTGATGGCCTTGACTCGTTTATGTCACCTCTAACCTCTTTTCCTTTGGGTCAGTGAAATGTTCATCTGTAGCGACTACTTTACCAGGTGACGGTGGGAAAACTGTAAGACAGTGTTTTTGTTATGGACACCTATTTTGAGAATGCTCTAACATTTATTTGCCTTACATGACTAAGAATTACTCTTTCTCCTGGGTCAGAAGTACACAGTTACAAATGGAAGGTTGAATAAATCTTGATTCTCAACAAAACAGGAAGAAGTTTGCAAAGGATATTTATTTCTTCTCAGCAGCTGCAGCCTCCTGCTCCTTGGAAATTGCCCTTATGTGAATGAGGGGCTAATCTGACCTCTTCTGACCCTTTAGAGACATCTTCTACCCCTTTGTCAGGACAGCCAAGGTATGCTCCATGGACCACTGCCTGCCTTAATTTACAGATTTCTGTGGTTCTGCATGTTTACAGAGCATATGAAAGAATATTAAATGAGATAAAATTAAGATAAAGAGAGAAGAATGTAAAACAGATGAGAGACTTTATGTCTAACAAGTACAAAGAAGAATATCAAGTTGTACATACCTTGTACCAGCACTAAAAGTCAAATGAAAATAGGGTAAGTAGTGACGACAGGTTTGAATTTTGGGTAGCTGGTGAAATTTCTCTTGTCCTAATACAAGATTTATTAATGCCAGGACAAAAATATCACTGAAGTTCCTTGTGGACTTACACCTACATATCCTTAGCCTCTACATAATATATTTGCATTATTTAAATGTATATTTTGTAGATTTTAAGTTCAAGCTTTAAAAATCTAAATTATGGATATACCCTTTGAGGAGAAAAAGGAATGGCAAGATTTACACATAGTGAGAAAGCAAACAACTGAAGACCTCCCTTTTCTTCTCTGCACCCTTGTGTCCCTGTGGTCCCAAACACCTAAATTCAAGGTATTATACTTTGTCTCAGCTGTCCTCAAAAGCACTGTTATTACCTCAGGCAGAGCAAGTTGGTTCAGATCTCCGTTAAATCACTGGGCAACCTGCTGTTCATTTTTGTCTGCCTGAATTGGTCCAGACTTTCCAGGACCTCTGACAGACGAGGTCTCTACGTAGATCAGAGCCTCAAAACACTGATTTAATACTGAGGTTGCATTTCAAAAAGTACCTCTAAAACATCATAAGCTGTCAAAAATAGCAGCAGAATTACAATACAAAGGTCTTGTTGCTGTAGGAAATTAAATAACAAAGAAAACATGTAAACACACCCATTATTTAGCAGCAGTAACTCAATCTGATGTACACAGTAAGATCTTCTAAAAGATACACAGATTTTTTTTTTTTTCTACTATATTATCATTCCCAGATTTCTTTTTCTGCTTGAATCTCAAGCTTTATGATATGTTCTCCTAAGGATTTAGCAGCTACTACTTCCCTTAAAAGATGCATATGAAATAAATAGCTTTCATCTGAGAGGGCATTGGAGTTGGTGCAACCTGGGAGAAGAGGCAGCCTGTCCTGCAGAGACTGCTATTGCCCTGATGCACTGTTCTTGCTCTTTTTCACAGCAGTGAAATATGTGGTTGCTACCTGCTTTGCTTTCAGGCTGTAGAGACAAGTAACTCTTCCTGGTCCTGTCTCATGTGTCACAGCACTGATACACAGCACTGTATTTGGTTTCAAATTATGTTAAACAGAGATTCTTGCATGCCAAAGTAAAAGCATAAAGGAGAGCAGGGAAAGCAAAGTTTAAAATACAGACATAAGGTAAGATATTCTGATACCAACAGTTCAAATCACTATGCAAATAATGCTGAAAAGAATTATCTTTCAGGAGACTTCTGCCATCCACTGCTGGCTTTCTCCCTCCATTTCGCTTTCAAATGACTTATGCAAGAGTCTGCTCTGCTTCATTTTTCCCTAGATCTTGAAAGTAGAGTTAGGGAGAGGGGACGGTATTTTGCATGTTTTTATTCTTTCTGTATGGTGTTTGTTCAGACCATGAGAAGAAACAGAAGGTGTCAGTGTAGAACTCCAAACTTACCTTTGTTGATGAACACTGGAATATACACCATTATGGCCAATAAAGTTTCATCTCTGGCTTCTGCGATCACACACAGAAATGACTGGGATGCCTTACTCATGAGAGCTCTTTTTGTAGGTCCTTCACAAAATCAGACCAATGTCACCATTCCACTCATGTTCTGTGTTTTCAAGGTTTTATTGTATTATTTTGTTTTTAAAAATAAACCAAACCAAACCAAACAAACAACAAACAAAAAAACCCAAAAACCAGATGCACTGGGGAACAACCTGAGCTTCCCCAAATGTTTTCCTGGTTAGTCTTTCCCCCATGTTAGGCATAATGGCACTGACACTAGTCTGAAGACTGCTAGACCTCTGCAGCTTCTCTTAGATTACTGCTGAGCTGATCAGATCTTGACAGGTTATTTCTCTAAAGGTGCATGCATATTTGCCCATCATAGGTGGTGAGATTTCACTCCTCTCTTCATGTTCATGTAGTTTATGAGTGCTCACAAGCTTTCTTCTTTCACCCTTGCAATGCTGTTATAGGAAGAGGTGGGAATCAAAACAAAGGAGATACTGCATTTACACCGAGGCTCCAAATTGCAGCCCTGTCTGACCCACCTTGAAACTAGCACAGCCTTCTTCAACTTGGAGTCCAGTGCAAAAGCCACATGGTACCTGAGTCCTCAGTCAGTTGAGTCACTTGTTGTGACCTCCATGTCATGTCAGCTAAAGGGCTACAGTGCCCAGTCTAAAGCTGGCCAGGTGTTGAGCTGCAGTTGGTCTTTGGGTTAGGTCCCAAGTGTCTTACCCAAGGTCACACAAGTGATCATCCATGACAGATGTTGTAGCTGAAGTCAGGTGCCTCAAGTACTGGTCCTGGGCCCTAACCACTGGGCCATTATACTCTCTCTTAAGGCCCACCTTTGAAAAGTTAATTGTGTCTATCCAGGTATTTTGTGCTGATATTCTGTGTCAGAGGAAGTATATCCATTTTGGCAGATCTGTCTTTCCTCATAGATGAGTCTCTTTAGTCTTTTTTCAGCATTTTCCTTTCTGTCAGTACTTATGAAAACAAGTGGTCTAGAAGAAATTAAATTTTAAATAATAAGTACAGCTTGTTAAACGACAGTCACAACATCTGCAACATCTAAGTCTAGAGGAATAGTTGAAACACAGTACATCATGAAGTTTCTTAAAATAAACATTGCTCAAATTATGTTCTTAGGGACATGGTTTAGAGGTGGACTTGACAGTGCTAGGTTAACAGTTGTACCTGCTGATCTTAAAGATCTTTTCCAACCAAAATTATTCTATGACTATTTTCTACAATGTGTAAGCAAACTCTTAAGATATCTCTCTCTTCTACCTTAAGTTACCTGTTGGGACATACCTGTATGACAGATTGCTTCAAGGACTTATCTCTCACTAGTAATTCATTAACTCACAACAGGTTGTTGTCATAAATCTATTAAATTAATTTCCAATACAATAGCTCTTACCCTCTTTTCCCGCTTTCTTAGTTTTAAGTTGTTGATAGTTATGTGAAGTGTATTTAAGTAATAAGCAAGGCACTTGATTAAAGACAATGAGGAAAGTGGCTATGTTATGGGCTAGTCTTTTAAAAAGTGTACGTAATTCAAAATTTGCGTATTCATGCCTCTTGCCAGATTTGTGTGCACAGATCAATGGCATCTAGAAGCTTAAGCTAATTGTTACGTGAACAAATACCAATTTCCATTTACACTATGAATACAAAAAGACTTAGCTGCAAAAAAAATGCATCTCCAACTTATAGTCTGGAGTTCGATGTTTGGTCCCTTGTGCAAATCACAAATATTAGAAAATGTATCCCCTTCCAAATGCAGCTATTACATTTTTAATGTGATACGGATACTGGTGGACTGTGTTAAGACAGAGTTGGAAGACAGCTAGAGGCAAGAAGAATAACAAAACTATTGCAGCCGAGTACAAAGGTTCATTGTAAAAAGAAAAAAAAAAAAAGATAAACAGTAAAGGAAAAGAGGAAAACTGTATCACACTGGTGAAAGCATATCTAGCACACTTATTTTACTGTATTAGAAATGAGAGTCTTCAGAAAGTGAAACTGATTCAGTCTTTTGGTTATTTCAAAGAGAGTTAAGCACATGTCAAGTGCTTTGTAGAACTGGGATCTTATATGAAGGACAGTTCACATTGCATCATTTTGTAAAATGTATAGTTGTGAATTGATTTTGAGAGAGATCTGAATTATTTGTGTGTCTTGCATATAAATGGCATCCTAGAAAGAGGCTCATGTTTCCCACTGAATGACCAGACATGTTTAACTGAGTACTAATTTAACATCCATGTCTATAAAATTATAAGGTGATAGTGATGTGACTCAAACATTGTTTCGTGTGAGGTATGTGGCCCAAGAAATTTAAGTGTTTCCAAGATAATGCCTGTTTGTTTGTTTGTTTGCTTGTTTTTTTAAATAAGCTTCCATGTAAAATTAAGATTGGAAAAAAATTCCAAAAGATAGAATTGCTGAAGTGAAATCAAGAAAATTGCCTAACATATCATACTAAAAGAGAAAAATGCCTTTACTATGTCAGTTGCTCTAAATTTTCTAGTAATCATCATGCAATTGTACTTTAATTGCTGTATAATTATGTTTCCATATACGGTTTCAATCCCAATTTCTTTTTTATGTTTGACACATTAGTATTTTTAATCAAATGTTAAAACAGTGATTCAGAGTGAAATCTATAAGAAATTACTACAAGATGATTAAATTATAATTATAGGTATATTATTTGACATAATCAAATTATGGTTTATATGCTCTCAGAAAGAGACGTGTATTTGGTAGAAGCTTTATATGCTCTTACTATATCTGTGATTTTCTTTTTAAGAAAGGTGACAGAACAGATGTTTCTCACAGAGGAAAGTGGAGGAATAAATCTTATAAACAGAGCAGACAAGTTCCACTAAAAATCTGATTTTAGAAAGAAGAAAATATTTCTTGTCCTGTATGCCATTATACTCGACTGCTAATGCTGTTATTCTGGTCATCATAGTTCCTCTGGAATTAATTTAAAGCTCTTGAGGTTTCATCTAATTTCATGAAATTGGGTTCTTACCTGAGTTTAATAAGACAGAAAGATATTTCATTGCTTTTCACATTTTAAATTGTGTGGGGAAAAAACATGGAAGACAAAGATGATGAAACAGTTGGTCTTTACAACAAAAATATTTCAATCTGGTTTTGAAGTGGGACAGTTGGCTGGATGCAGGTAAGACTAAGTGAGATGGGTGTGTTTGTCTCCTTCTGCATCAGGCAAATTATCAGTTTTCATATCATCTGAAACCCCTTGTGGGATTCCTTATGACCTTTCCCATGAGGGTTGTAATTTATGGGCTTGTTGGTGTTGTAAACAGCTTAGCAGGCTGCCTTAACCTCTGGGCTTGGCTGTTTTGCTGGCACACAATCTGAAAAGCCTTGATCCTCTCAGGGGGTCTGAGGAGGGCTGGAACAACCTAAAAAGCACAACATCTTCTGGCCACAAACCCTCAGTGCATTGTCCAGCATGCTCAGATGGTTGAGGGTCAATGTTTAGGAGGTAACAACCGAGGAGAGAGTTACAGATAAACCTGTATCCTGTGGTACTCGAAACAAGGATGCTGATGGGCTGACCTGGGATCTGTAAGGAAGGAAGAAGGCAGCATAGGATCCACAGGAACAAAGGCCATTTCTCCTCTACCCACTATAATCCAGAAGTGGACTGAGAGGTTTTGGCATCTTCTGATTGGAGTGACACATAACAACCCTCAGTCCAGAAAATCATACCTAGAAATTTTAAAGATGTCTTTATACGTAAAGATTGTTATCTGCCTTATGAAGAGCATTTTGTGCCAAACTCTTGGGTGGCTGCTAATGCAGGGCTGTCTTTCGTGGATTACCTAGATAAAACTCTGTAGGTAACACATATATTAACTGTATGTGAAAAGGTAAATATTGCTGATCCTTATGGAAACAAATCAGCAATATTAATATATTCATATATATATATCACGCTGTTTACTACTTTTGTTCCAGTTAAAAAAAAAACAAAAGGCAAAAATAAGCCATCCTTCACGTGGTCATACATTTTGCTTTTTGTGTTTTGTCTTGGCATTCTTTTATCATTAATGCTTCACAAATGGCTATGGTTCTGCCTGAGTTTATAATAGGTTATTTTTTAAAATAATCAATGCTGCAAGAGCCATATGTTCACTCATAACTTTGTCCTTCAAGATTAGCATTGAATTAGTAATCCAAAGGAGGAGTTAACAAGTTTAATAAAGTGCTTTGGCAGCAAATAATCTATTTAGAGGATGATTATAATCTAAAAGTGTTGTGCCAATTATTTTGAAAGTGCATGTCAGCAGGAATAAAAACATTGGATGTGAAAGCAGAAACAGAAGTGACAGAACTCTTAAGGAAATTACTTGTGTTTTTTAAAAAAAAACACAATATTGGTTGTGTTCATCATTTAAAGTACTCTAAAGAACAGAAGCAGAAATGGGTTACTAAGTGAGATAATACAGGTTCCAGTGAGTTCTAGGTGTAAAATATGAGCTCTCTACAATACTCAACGGAAAACTGCTTACAATGTTGAAGCTTGCACTTACAGGAAAACACAAGCAAATCTAGTGAGAAGAATGAGAGAGGTGAGAAAGCTGTGAAGGACTATTTGTGCGCAACAAAAAAAAATCTTGGGTCACCTGTTATGTTGTAGACGAGAAAAAGCCCCTTATTTAGGATGGGGTTGTCATTCGGGGTGTGAAACCCCTGCTTGCACCAGTGAGAAGCGAGTGAGGAAAGGCCTTTGTCATCAGAGACTCAGCTCAGAGGAGATGCTCTGAAGGTGATGGGGGGGAGAGTGGCATGTTCTGAATCTTGCCCTGTGCTGTTCATAATAATAACTTTGTATGTATGTTATCCTTTGTATTCTGATATCCTTTTTATTCTCCACAGGTATTCCATTGTACCATTGCCTCTATTATGCCTATGAACTTCACAAGAGAGTGAAGACAGGAGACTGGATGCCTTCTGAATGTTTAGTTGAAAATTATTTCAGGTTGGCTTATGGAGTGTGTTGTCATGTAGCCTGAAAACTGGGATATCCAGTGATAGATCCATTGGAAAGATATATAATTGGGTAACTTTCAGGTCTCACTAAGTATCTTTGTTATTGATCTGGAAGAGAAATAAAATGGAAATTCCTGAAGGCAAGTAAATCAGGAAAAGCAGTGAATGCTTTTCCTGGACAAGTTTAATTTACACAGGCACTTAGAAGCTGAAGGAAGGGGCACAAAATATTAAAAAAAAAAAGTTCAGAGAAGTGAACTTAATATATCTGGAAAATAATTTAGCTATTCACTGGGAGGGAAAAATCAGTAAGACATCGAGGAATGAAACTGAATAGTAATTTTCGTTGTTTTTTTTGTTTGTTTGTTTGGGTTTTTTTTAATGCAGATGGAAATCTGGAAGTACTCCACTGATTCCTAAGAGCAGCAAATTATACCTTCCTGACACATGAATGTGATTCCTATTGATACATCTGGATGCAAGTCCCTTTAATATCTGAGAACAGGGATTGTTGTTACAGGTGGACTAAAATAAGGGGATGTCTTCACCAGTTTGCAAGCTTACCTGAACCTCCCTTCAGCCAAGGTCTTAATTATGTGTTTAGCTTTAAGCTGGCTGAAGTCCATTACTTTAAATTTAGCTTTCTGGATGAGAGTTTTTGTGTGTGCTGTTCACGGTAGAGGAAAAGGATGGTATTATTACCCTGATCTGATCTCTGAGCAAAGTAGTTCTCCTACTCACATTCCTTGGGGAAAAAAATAAATTCCCTCCCTGAACTAGATTAATCTCAAGGAAAGTGCATAGATTATTTTTGCCATCAGACTTTATCTCTGACCTTGGGCAAGTCACTTAAACCATCTGCACCTCCATTCTCAGCATATGCTTTTAAGCTTACACCTCTTCCATTTTATGTGATATTAATTTTGGCTGGAAACTAAACTGCCTCCTGTTACGTGCTTGCATCATATAAGTACTGTAGACTATGGACATTGCTGTGATATAAAGAAGAATAACAGAAGGATGGAAGAGACATAAACCCAGAGGTGAGAAAGAAAAACAATGCATTGGATGCATGCTGGGCTGTCAAACAGAAGAGCTTTCATTATTTGGCCTGGAAAGTGAGGCATTCAGCAGTGTCAATTTCTGATGTGTATTTTTGTTTGCTGAGGTGCATGTCACACAGGGACAATAGATGCTAGCTCTGGACTCTGCCTCTCTGAAACACCAGGAGGCAGTTTGCGTAGATCATGCAGCCTGGAGAGTGACTGGCAGTTTGTCATAGAATCATAGAATGTCCTGATTTGGACAGGACCTACAAGGATCGAGTCCAGCTCATGTCTCAGCATAGGACAACCCCAAAATTCACACCATGTGCCTGAGGGTGTTGTCCAGTTGCTTCTTGAACACTGTCAGGCTTGCAGCCATGACTGTTTCCCTGGGGAGACTGTTCCAGTGCTTCACCACCTTCTGAGCAAAGAAGCTTTTCCTAATGTCCAAACTAAACCTCCCCTGGGACATCTTTGTGTTATTCCTTCAGGTCCTGCTGGTGACCAGATAGTATCCTCAGTATGATGCATTTACATTGATTTTATTTTCCCATAAACCTTTTTTCATATATAATTCAGTGGATACTTTCCATTTTGAGGCTGCTTAATATAATATTTTGATTTTTGTCTAGACTGAAGCAAACACAGTTAAATGTTCACTGAAAACCTCAGGTTGACAGAAACAAAGTAACTGCTTGTGTTCTTGGTTATTGTCTTCAATGTCTGCCAGAATGCCTTTTCACCAGCTTCTCTCATTTTTCTTTCCTCATCTTGGTGACAGACTGCAACACACACACCGTCACCCGTTACAGCCTCATAAATCTATGGGTAGCAGTGGTCTAGGGAATGGATGATATGTCACCTGAAGAGAGAGGATAGACTTGAGTTGGCCAACTCCAGCTGCTCCCTGAATGTGGAGCAAGGAAGGAGGATTATACTCATGTGCCAGCATCTCAGTAGAAAGGTGTTCAGAAAGTCCTTAAGAGGCTCCTGTGTTTCAGCAGGTGTAAGTAAAATCCTGTGGTCTTTAGCTGTGTAAAGCAAGCCACTGCCTTGTTTGGAATGGATGATGTTATTGATGCCAGTATGTGACAGTGGCCTTTGGAAGAGTCTTAGTGTCCTGACTTCATAATTTCTCACTGATTCAACAGGAATATTAGCCTGGGGATTATCAGACCTTCTCAGCATTTACTTTTCTCTCTTTGGTTTGTGGTTTTGTGGTCTCCCCACAGAACGGGTCTTTGTGACAGCATGAGCTTCTCTGGTTAAACATACATAGCATATGACTGCTATTTTCCTTTATTTCTTTAGAAACAGAACATGTCTAGAGTACTTCCTTGTTTGTACTTTAGTAGTCATGGATCAGTATAAGCCATTGTTGCCACATATGCACAACACTTCTTTTTGTATGGCTTCTATAGTGAGTAGGAGAGATTAAATTGACATCCTCAGAGATTTGAGTATGACAGAGGTAACAACTCCCTTCCTACGAGGGAGCTACACCTGGTAGTGGTTCCCAGAGCTCTCCTGCACAGTCTGTGAGCACCCTAGGAGGAGCCCCTGGAATATGACACATCTAAGGTTCACATAAAACCCAAGTGGCTCCATACAGAAGGACTAAACAGAGGCTCTGCTTTTTAAAAACCTTGCCCAAGTATTGTCAGGATTATCATATATCAATAATTAATGTAATTAATGGGCAGTGTATATGCCTGTACTGAATCTTTGTTGAAGATGCTATTACTAGATTCATTATTTTTTTGTTTTGCACTTCAGGAAAAAACAAAACCTCAGGGTGGAAAAGAAACACTGCAACTATAATCTATTCATTATCAGCCTTTAACAAAAAAGGGAGTATTTACAACTCCAAGAATGTGAGGTAAACAATTAAGGAGGTGCTGCTATTTGCTGTTGCTTAGGGTTGATGGAGCATGCAGTGCATGACATGAGTGATTACTGGACCCTCGTGAAAGTTTCTGTGCTGGCATATAAAGGCCTCTGTCTTGATTTTAAGCAGCTATCCAATAATAAGATCTGTAATAATTAGTTACCAAATCTAGCAAAGCCCCAAGCTTGACTAACCAATACTTACTGAAGGATACCAAAACAGTTCAGCCCACATTTTAGAGGTTTACACATAAGCAGCAAAGACATTAAGCCCTTTTCTTTACTACAGAATTATATTAGAGACAGTATAAATACTGTAGCTGTGGTGTCTGTAACATAGGAACTCTCTATGGCTAGACACAAGAGAAATTTAATTTTTCCCTTTCAAACATTTCTCTAAGCCCTAATTTCTAATCCAATTGCTCTTCAGTTCTTTCCCTATGCTAACTCAAGTCACAAGAGAAAAAACATTCAAAATCCCTCCTATTCTAATTAAAAAGGTCTTGTCTTGTATTGCTATGAGGACACATTCTGCTCCCTCCCAGGAAGCTTGATGGTCTCTATTTTGAGAGATCAAACTCAAACGGTACAAATGAGTTTCTGAGTCTTTGTTCCTCTTTCTTCTCTATGGTAATTAAAACTGGCAGACAGAAAGAATGCACAGGTTGACTTTCTTTTATTCAGGTCAGCTAATTAAACCGTGGTATTTTTAAAGTATCTATCATTTTCATTTCAGAGTGAGCATTTTTTTGAAACATCTTCAGGACTCAGGACTTCATGAAACAATGATTAAAAGTCTTATACATCTGGGACCCGGAGTCCTACTGACAAAGAACATGTCCCCAGGTTCTAAGTCATCTGTCTTTTTTTGAAAATGCCAGCCTGAGTGGAAACTCACAATTTGCAGCCACTAAAAGATGGGACAGCTCATAGAATGTTCTAAGGCCAATTCTCTCCCTTGGTAAGGACACCCAGTTCCCATGCCCCCTGACAGGGTAGTTGGTCAGCATCTAGTGGAATCCTGCTTGGTCCCCATTCAGACCCCCCCCTCTTCTATCAGACCTGAACACCCTCTCCAGCAGCTGCTCATGATGACTGATACTGGTTTGCAGACCAGGCTCAACGCTAATTTATAAATTGTGAGAGTAAATTTACATTCCAAAAATTGCACAAAAGCATTTTTCATCTATTAAGAGAACTGTGCTGTGTTTAGTCAAAACATTCAGAACAAGCCTTTTCCCCAGCAGACATGGAGGCACAGCTCCACTGAAGTTAATGGAGCTGGACTGATTGACACCAGTGGAGAAGCTAGCTCAGGATTTGAATTTTTTAATACTAAACAGATTTCATTTGGACTCTAATTTCAACACACTGCACCTCACCTCAGGCATTAGTTTTATATCCTGTATGGCTAATTTGTACTAAACATAAAATTTGCTGTTGTCTATGGGACTAAAATATTCAACCTACCCATGCATGCTAAAGTCAGGTACCCCTGTACACTCTGGAGTCATAAGAATATGCTATAATAGGTATATCTGTGCATTTGGGAATGCACATGGAATTTTATAAAAACGTTATCAACTGTTTACTGAGTCTTTAATTGCAGGCACTGATGTATTTACTCCCCATGCAATTGCACAACAACTAAAAGATCAAATTGCACACCTGCAAATTCTGAATTTTAGTACATTCTTATTTCAGTAAGAACCCAAATCCCACCTGAGCAAGGCAGAAAAACTTGTTGCCTAAGCTATTTTTTCTAAAATGAGGAAAACTGGAAGTAAATAAAAATCAAAGCTCCTGAGCTACACCTTTCTTTACCATCATACCAGCAGAACACACTCTAAGACCTGGGAATTACATTTCTATCTGGGGCAAAGTCAAATGAAACACCCTACTATCAGGCAGGCCTGCCGCCTCACTGGGAGCTGCAGCATCCTGCCTGTTGGGTTATGCGGCTGTTACAAGGCAAAGGCAGGCAACCTGCTCCTCCTGTTGGCAATCCCCTGTGTTTTGGTTATACTGCATTAAAAGCAAGGAGGATTACACACCAACATCTGAAACAAAATATACTGCTGTACATAGTCTGTCTTGGTGAGAGAGTAGAATTCAAACTTTTATATTAGAGAAATTATTATTTTTCACCAAATTTGCTTCCTTGTTAATTCCCTCCCAACAGTAGCGATAAAAATTCTGTCTGAAGAAAATACAACTCACAGGTCTGATGGAAAAAATTCCAAGCTTTAAACTCTCAGAAGAAACCCCAGCCTTATCCAGGCATCCAATATTCAGAGGAGATGCCAAGGGGAATCTGTCCACCATTCCTTCTAGACCATCATCTGAAGCTGTTAATAGCCCTAAGGTGCCTTGGCTAACTATTTCTTGCCTGCTCTAATCAGGATTAACAACTCTGAAAAATGAGTTTCCTTCTTGTTTTAACTGTGATCGGCATGGCAAAATCTTTTAATTGGCCCTGCCGGCCCCGCTGTGCAGCCAGGAAGCTCCATCATCCCTTCAAGCTTGGGGAATGAAATGATCCTGGGGCTTATCACATCCCCAATAAGACGAACACCTCCAAAGCATATCCGTCAGTTTGGATCCCTAAGGAACGAGATAGGTCTAACACTGGCCAAAGACTCAGGCTTACAATCAGCTTTCCAATGGCCTCAAACAAGTCATATCAAGCGCAGTCTTAGGGTCCTCCTCTACTTCAGCTTCCTGTTTTAAATCTCATATAGCAGTAGTTTGGATCTGACACTTTTGAAAAGCAGGAACCACGCTGCTTCTGCCTCAATTCCTTGCAGTAAAAACAGGTAAGATTTGACAGAGGGCATCGTATTTACCCTAGCAATAACTGGAGACTGCTCAATGACTAAAATTTTAAGACTGGCAAAATGAGGCAGACAGAATAAGGGCCCAAGAAGGGCAAATTCAAGAGACAAAGGCCTGAGCCTGAAAGGGAAGTCTGCAAAGGTGGAAAGGCATGGGGAAAAAACAATTCTGCCTGCTCCTGCTGCCTCAGAGCTCAGGAGCAGCTGTGGAAGCCAGCGAAAAGTTGCAGTTTCAGATTGCACCAAGCTCAACCTGGTCAGTCAGAGTCAGAGGTCCAGATACAAACTGGACACACAGTTCACAATTAAATGAGTGGCACCAGCAATCCCACCTGTGCAAAGAAGCATCAGAAAGCACTATTTACCTTATAAAATGGAGCTATCACCAGGTTATGGGGGCTGTTGCAAACATTTTGCCCTTTGCAAAATGCTATATCCAATCTCATCACATGATGTGAGTTTTTTTCTTTCCAAGAGAAAAAATACTGGCATACAATGAGATGTGCACTGTTAGCCTTTAAGCTATAAAATACATATGTCATGATATCTTACATGATAGCTAAGCTAGGACAATGATTTCAACATACTGTTACGGTCTTAAATTTACCAATTACTTTGTACTGCGAGCTACGAGAATATCTCAGCAAGTCAAAAATATTAAGACAAACTACTACTCCTATATTCCACTCTATATTCAAGCCATAGCCTACATAATTCTCATTGTTAAGCAGTCTGGCTAGCAAGAGCCCTCTGATTTTGTCAGTATAGTCTATACTTATTTTTTAAAAGCAAATGTTCTATGATTGATTTCTCTCTCCTAAAAAAAGCACGATCATGAAATCTGCAATTTAATTCCTCTGCAGTTATATTTCTGACTATAGCCTAGAGTTCAAAATATTCTTTGTCAACTATCACAGGTTCTACTGAGCATAGATCTGCTGCTGCTAAAGATTTCATGTGAAGTTGAATTTTAAGTACTAGAAGTAGATTAGCTTGGCAAATGGAAGTACTATTAGGCATTCAACAACTGTTCACACAGTCTGGAGCATAAAAATTGAGCTGATGAAACCGACAGCTTGACAGTGAAAGAAAGAGCAGGAACACATCACCATTGTCGCTTTTTTTTTTTTCCCCAGAGAGAGCTCTGAGACAGCAAACAAAGGAAATGTATCACCCACCAGCTAATAACAAAGAAAGCAGGTTGGATTTATATTTAGTTCAAAACCAGTGCAGGCTAGCAACACCCGACCTCTGTGCACCAAGAGATTACTCTGGGTCTGATCCAGGGGATGGCAGAGATCCATGCTCACAGCAAATCTCAATGACTTTTCCCTCAGTCAGTAATGAGCTCCCCTTTTTCTCAAGGCTTCAGACCTTAACTGAAAAGTTAAGATGTTGTAAAGAGGGTTTTTTTGTTAGTTGTCTAAAATTCATTAAATACCTTGCATGAAGAATCCTTCATGTTCAAAACCACTGAGACAGTGATGGATTTTAAGAGTCTAGCATTCAAAAAGATCTTAAGGATCTAGGCTTCAAATGAAGAAGACCTTTTTGTAGGCATCCAGAATTGCCTCTGTATTTTTGTGGTTATGGCATGAAAACTAACTGATGCACATGTGTCTCCATCTAAATGCAAATTAAATTCAATGAGAAGTATAACAGTGTGTAGCTCTTTGCCCATATTTTGGTCTATAGGCAGGTCATCTCTGATGACACTCAGATCCTCCTAACCAAGAAGCCAATCTGTCTTTGCAAATCGTACTACTAATACCAGAAAGATTTCTATCACCAAAGAAACATTAACGCTTAAAAATAAGTGTAACATCCCACCATAAGTACAAAATGCATTATCATTGAATATTTTTGGATGTATGCAAACTTTGCAGATTTATTTGCAGTTGAAATCCACCCCTCAAAAATTTTGGAAAAAACAAAACATTTCAATAGTTTGAAAGTAACCCAAACTCAAACTTTTCAGTTTGTCTTTAAGCAGCATTTTGCTACAATATTTGGAGGATTTTTTTACTATTGCAGCACACTCTTTTTCCTCTGAAAACCAAAATATTTTGCAGCAAGTTTAGTAGTTTTCTGGTGGAGGAAAGGACATCTATAACCAAAAAAATATCAAAATGCATCTGGTTTTGTGAACCTATATAATTTCTGATATGGGTCCAAACTTTTGGTTCCTCTGATATAATTAGCAGTGAAAAAGCTTTATTTGCAGATGAGAAATGTAGATTATGAGGTCCATCTGCTTTATTGAGATTCACAGACAAAAATGCTATGCTGGACATGGAACTATGAAGCCAAAAGTGTTAAACCATGCTTAAATGAAAGAAGGCAGGCCCAGGTATTCAAAACCAGAAGTGGAGGGTTACAGAGCAGGGATGACAAAAAGCTCTTTGCCAAAGAAGGTATATGGAAGGAGAGAAGTGCAGAGAAGAACCAGGAGTATTATATGATCTAAAAGGTCATGCCAAAGGAGGTCAGGTACATCCACAAGATGAAGAACATGTTAAAGGCTCTACAGAAGTCCTGTAGTGATGTAGTCACATACAGGTTGGAGGGCCTTAAAGAAAAGGAAAAATTTAAGCCAAGGAGAACCCACAAAGCATCCTCTCAATAATTACAAAGGATGAAGTCATTTTTAGCCCATAAGAGAATTAACTATCAGTGTAAAATGGAACTTAATGGAGATCTGTCCCTAAAAGAAAGAAATTGTGTTCTTAAAGTATCAGTTTATTTGCCTAATGTTAGGTGTATATTTCAGAAGAAAAAAATGACACCTGAAAAAACAGTTTCTTCCAATTGACTTCAACAGGAGCCTAATTTCTATAGCCTACATACAGATGTCTGCAGGTTCAGCTAAACCCTGCCCATTCACCCTGACAGGAGAGTGTAAAGAATAGAACTACCTGGGTTTTGTAGTTTTGAGTTTCCTTTTTTTTTTAAAAAAGGCAGAATCATGTTTCTCTAGTAACTTTTTGATTTTATATGTTCTTCAACAAAGGGTCCTTTGAAATGGAAAATCCTTACTGTCTGCATGCAAAGGTCTATTTGTTTATATTGAATTAAAGAAGCTGACATGTCATCAACATTTTACATGCAACTGTTCAACACAAGTTTACCCTAGACAGCTGTAAACAGGTCAGAAATCAATACAATGTAGATATGTTAATATCACCAGCTACCAATTTCTAAGTTAAGATTAAATTAAAAATACTTCCTCTGGATCTGTAGCAAATTGTAAGCCTTTATAATAAGGGTTGTGGATCTTCTTCTATGTTACACGTAAACACTGTTTAACCCAAAAAATCAAAAGTTTTATTCATGAAATGCACCTAAGGCAGTGACAGTCAATAATACAAGTCTTTGTTTCTGTTTAAAACAGGTGTTGCACTAGCACTAGTAATACAAATGTCTTCAATTCGGGTGGGCAACATTCAGCTTTCCTGTTCTCCAAAAACACATCTTGAAGGGGTATTAGCTTCTATACCCAAATGTCTGGTCTCTACTGAGTTCTGCACTAGCATCATGACCTCATTTTATCTGTGAAGCTGATAATTGATTTCTTTTTACAGAAAGCATGAATGTTGCTGCTACCCATACTAGACTAGTCTGGATTTAAACTACCAGAAGACATGATGGCTATTTCTTTATCCTACTAACAGTTTTCTCAGCCATGCATTGCTTGTCCTTCCCCTTCACATTTGAGATATAACTATTGTTGTGTGCTTGGGATATAGCTGACATTGCCTTAGAACCATGAAGAGTGCAATAATAACATTAGCAAAAGAGGTGTCGTTAAGTAAAGAGATGCCTCTGCCTCTACACGCTCATTTTCAGAATGGTTTAATTGAATTTGCTGAGATGAAGAGAGCTATTTCTGGTCATCTATTCAGTGCCTGTTGCCTTGGAAAAAAGTCTGCAATAGGATGCCGTAGTCAGTTTTAACAATACAAATGTGGAATGATACTAGAAGGGTAAAAGGGAAGAGTAGGCTTGTGTAATTTTCTCTTATAGAGATATGTACTGCAGCACAAACAGATCACCACAAATGTAATGACTTCAAGATAAACTAGACATGCAAACCAGCACAGATGTCCTGCCCCAACAAGGAGTATATTACAAAACCTTTAATCTCATATATATATTTTTCAATCATGCTGCAAATTCTGTCACAGGCCTATTGCCGTGGCATGCGATGTTCCAGGAACATTCAACAGATTCCCCACTTGTCTACTCTTGCTCACATTTTACTTTTCTCTGTGAAAAATATGTGTTATTTATGCTTCTTAAACTAATGCTCGCTGACTTAAATGAACTTTCACTCACACCTAGCAAAAAAAGGATAAAAAAGCCAAAATAACATCTCAGAAAATCTGGCCACTAACCTACTGTACAGCAAAAACAAGCAGATATTTTAATACATGCTCTTGCTTCACAGCCCTTCAGGCAAGATTCATTTTCTCAGCAGCTCCCCTTAAAAAAAAAAGTCTAGCACCATTGCCAGAAGGTCAACAAATTCAGGCTATTTGAATTGGTGAGATGGAAATAATGCACTGGAAGGGAAAGAAACCTTATGCAAGAACTTCCCACGAGCATCAATGGCTGGTTTATAGTAATATAAGGTATCTTGCTTGCCTGTGGACCTTAGGTGAGCCAGTGCTTTGCAGAGTAAAGCAGTACACCATGGCTACAACAGTACATTTGTTCACAGGTATTAGCTCCCACATACAACACTAGCTCTCAAACCCACCTTACAAAAAAAAAAAAATCCATAATAAGCTTTAAATATTATCAAATGTACATGAAAGTAACCAAATGAAAGAACAAACAGCTTCCCCTGTAGTACAACAGTAAGAAATGAAGCACTTCTCCTTTTGCTCCATAAACATCTGTTTTACAAACATGTTTGTATCAGCAAAACAATTGAAATTTTTTTCCACTATCCCAGACATCGGGTAGAAGTAGACACAGAAAGATGCTAAGTCAATGGAAATTCAAAAGTGCCCAGTACCTCACAGCTGAACCATGCTGTGCTGTAGGGTCTGACCTGTAGCAATAAAACCCTGCTTGTGTTTTGGATATTTACGTAGGCAGACACAAAAACCCACCATGAATAATAGATATCTCTGGGTTGCTTCTAAGACTAAGCTCAGGCTTTTCATGTATAAAAAATAACTCTGTTTCAGCACTGTCTGTTCCAGTGACCTCCATATGACTTTTAATCAAATCTTGTATGTAGCTTGAGCTTCAGAAATTATTTGATTTCTTCTCAGAAAAGAGTGAGACAGCTCTTGTTTCAATTAATATTTCAATCTCACAGCACACTGCTTAATCAAAAAATGTAAGAGACCCCTGTAATTTCAAAAAATTGAACTCAGTAATTAAAATAAAGATTAAAATATCATGGAATCCTCGAGTGGCCATAGCAATATAAATACACCTCAAGATACCATAGCAACACTTCCTCTTTTATTATTAAATATATTAAGTATCTTGCAGCTCATAAAATGCCAGTCAATGCAGGTATATTTTGAGCATCACTCCATAGAGCATTGATTCCTCTGCTGCTCCTCTTCAACTGAGCTTGTCATGTTGGAACACTAGAGGTCAGCCTCCCAAAGAAAACCAACCACTGCTCTGTTTTTAATCCATGAGGAATTATGGGACTTGGACTTAACCTCCTTCAGAAGCGTCACTGGAGACGCAGTGATCAGCAAAGTGCTGGGCTCCAACCACACAAAACCGTGCAAGGGCATCAGGCTGGGGGAATGGTTTTGTTCTTAAGCCAATCTTCTTTAAGCACTTAACTGATGGGGATTAAACCAGCTAGACAAATATTAATTTTGCATTATATTCCACCGACACCTGTGTGAAACCTACAGACCAGCTGTCAAGCGTAGAAATAGAACAAAGGGTTCTGATGCGTTTTTCCCAGGGCAGAGAATTCAGGTTCCCCTTTTTGGCCATCTTGCATTTACAGGAATTTGCAAAAAGGTAAAGGGGCTAGCAGCAAAGTAATTGTTTGCTAGAGGCAAAAAAAATAGTAACTGGCCCATAAAGGGAAAAGCTGTGTTTCTTGCAAGAAAACCAGAACAATATTTTTGTTTTCTTGCCTGTTATAATTAGCGCTGTTCCACTTACCAAGGATAAATCATGTACTGCCAACCTGGCCACCTACTAAGTGAAAATGAATGGATTTGGGGACAAGGGGAAAGGCAATGTATGCCATTCACCTCAGCTGTGGCTTTTGACACTCCCCTCAGTATTCACATATTCAAGTTTGTATGTTACACTGGATGCATAGACAACCTACATGGATGGAAAATGGTAGGATGTGCAGGCTCAGAAGCCAGAGATTCATGGATCATACTCTACCTGGAGGTAGCAAGCAGATTACCATCTGGGTCCATTCTGGGATCTATCCTCCTTCACATCTTCATCTATGACTTGGAAGAAGCCATGGATGTCACTCTCATCAAGCTTGCATGTGACACCACATAAATGGTGGTGTCAGGGGGACCAGTTCATACATACAAGGGCAGGGCTGCTGTTCAAAGGGAAAGGATGGAGGAGTGGGTCAACAGGAGCCCTGCGAAGTTCAACAAGGACAAATGCCATGTCCTGCATCTGGGAAGGAGGAACCCCTGGCAATGACACAGGCTGCAGCTCTGTGGAAAAGAAACATTAGATCTTGGTAGACACCAAACTGAATGTGGGTCAGGAAGGACCCCTGGCAGTGATGGAGACCAACAGCATCCTGGGCTGCATTACCAGCAGCACAGCTGGTATATTAAAGGCAGCACTTGTTACACCACATCTAGTTGGGGACCTCCAGTACAACTCAGGCATCAATAAATGGGAACGAATTCAGTGGAGGTTCACTGCGATGACTGGTGTCTGGAGCACTTGCTGAGGATGATGGACTTGTTCAGCTTGGAGAAGCATTGGCTTTAGAGAAAGAAATGGCAGCCTACCACTATCCCTGACAATGTTACAGAGGTCACAGAGCCAAGCACTTCACAGCACTGTGGAAAGATGAGGGACAACAGGCATAAACTGGATCAAGAAGAGTTACACCTGGACACAACGAAAAGCTTTTTTACCCTGGGACTGTCAATCAATGACAAAGGTTGCACAGGGATGTGCTGGCTCCATCCCTGGATGATTCTAGGGCCCAACTGAACAAAGTCCTGAGTAGCCCAACTTCTCTGACCAGCTGATGTTTCTTTGAGATGGAGTTTCGACTACAGACCTCCAGAGGTCCCTTCCAACCTGAATGGCTTTTTGACTTTCCATTTCATGATATGCTGTTTTAAAAGTCCATAAAAGACTTTCTCTTCTTTCATCTTAAGACTTGGCCACAAAATCATATAAAGTTTCCCAAATTGGGGGATTACAAATTAGGAGGTCTCAGTTCCGGTCCTCACTCTACCATTACTCTGCAATATGATTACTCTTTCTATTTCAGGTTGATTTGCTTTACACAAAGGCAAAGCCATATTATAATAGATATTGCTGACCTGTGCTTCTCATCTCAGGGAACAACACACTTTAAAGTGGCAGAAACCACTTCACCTCAACCCGCAACAGCTATTCAAGAGCCCACAGCAACACTACACGAGACACGAGGACAGGAGGTGACACAAAGTAATGAATCCCTTAGAAAATGAAATATCAGTACAATATTAGGATGACTACCAGAACAAAATTACCTAAGCTGAAAATGGACCAGAACTCAAGGTAAGAAATCTGTTTTGACAAAACCAGCTATTAAGGTCTCAGATCACCAAGCACAGGATTGTACCTGTGTTGTCACACCACACCCCAGGAGCAGCTCTCTGGCAGAGCAGCAGATGCCTGCAGAGCAGCAGTGCAGCGGGGGGGAAAGCCCTGCTAAAGTCCAGGTTCCCCCCCACCTCCTGCCATCTGATCACCAGTCTCAGTTTTGATTACTTTGCTCAGGCCACTGGAATTACTGCCTGTGGCTTTTCCTTTGTTTGCTTATTTTCTCACTTTGCTGAACGGCTTTTTAATCTCCAGCCATTTCACTCTCCTTCCTTCTCCCACAATTTGCCTTTTCCATTGCTGCTTTTATGCTCAATTAGCTCTCCATTCTCCATCCCTTCTCCCTAGGCAGGCGTCACTGCACTAATTTCTCAGCCATAAACACCCCCATCACCTCCAGCTCTTCCAGAGCTAATGACCAGAACAGACCATGTGATGATGCAGGTGACATCTCACCTCATCTGTAAGCTGGTAAGACAAGCAGCAGGTCTTCTGACAGCAACATGCTAGAGCACATATATAGCTGGCAGATAACCATCAGAACAGCTAAATGTTAGTGATTGCTTCCTAGTCTAACATCTAAATTTTTAGTCTCATGACTCAATGAAAATAAAGGTGGAATAGAGAGGGAGAGAGAGAGAAGAGATAAGGCTAAATGCAACTATTTTTGTATGCAACTTATGTCTAAACTAGGATATGGGAAAGGATGAAGAATGAATCAATGATATTTTATCCTCACATGGAAATAAAAAACATCTCCAATTCCACCCAAATGTAACGAAATGTTATTTTGCTGTCTTCCAGATCTCAGTAGAAAACAAAATCAGCACAAATCCACTGTAGACATAGTAGTCTACATCAGCTAAATTGCCAGATGTTTTATTATAAGGAAACTGTATTTTTAGAAAGGCAGAAGAAAGCTACATATTTTCCTTTTTTTGTACTCCCTTCTTCCCTCATTGTCCTGGTTTCAGCTGGGATAGAGTTGATTTTCTTTCTGGTAACTGGTATGGTGCTGTGTTTTGGATTTAAAGTAAGAATAATGTTGATAACAGTTTAGTTGCTGCTAAGCAGTCAAGGACTTTTCAGCCTCTCCTACTGGCCTGCCAACAAGAAGGCAGGGAGTGCACAAGAAGCCGGGAGGGAACACAGCCAGGACAGTTGGTCCAAACTGGCCAAGGGATATTCCATACCATATGACACCATGCTCAGTGTATAAACCTGGGGAAAGCTGGCTGGGCTGAGTATCAGTCACCAGGTGGTGAGAAATTGCGTTGTGCACCACTTCATTTGTATATTCTTTTGTTATTATTAATATAATCGTCATTATCTCTTCCTTTGCTATCCAATAAACTGTCTTTATCTCAAGCCATGAGGTATTATTTATTTTTAACCTTAACCTACTGGGGGTGGGGCGGTGAGCAAGCTGCTATGTGGTGCTTGGTTGCCAGCTGGAGTCAAGTCATGACACTCATTTTACAAAAGCTTATTACTTAAACTATGCATTTGGGGTCAGAGGCATGAAAGCACAACTTCAGTGAGGCCGCAGTTCCTGAAATCCTCTGCAAAGACGGGTCTTACTGATCCTGCCCAACAAAAGGGACAACAGCAGAAAAATGTTTCAGGCTTGGCAAGAAATTGCCTTGATAATCAGGTCTAGCACACACAGTGGGATCGTCTAAGAAAGGAGACTGAGAAACAGCTGTGGAAGTAGATAGAAAAAGGAGATAAAGACAGACAGGAAAGCACTACAAAGGACACTTCCTCCCTCCCTGCATAATTTAAGCCATGTATTTATGAAACACAGTGAAGGGTCTCATTATGTTAGCTAGTAATGAACACTTAATTGTAATTAGCCACAGTTTCAAGCTGGAGGGAACAATTATTTTCATTACCGCTAATTAATGCACAGAATGCTGTGTAAGACTTGCCCCTCCCCCATCCTAAAAAAGTGACCTCACCCATTTCATTGTTTTCCTCTTTTAATATGGAAGGTTTCAGCTCTGTCTTCTCTGCTGCTCATCACAGTCTCATCTCATTTATTCCTTTGCTTTCATTAGTCCTTTCAAATTTTCAGGCTGTTCAATTTTTCTCCATATCACAAATGCAGCAAGGCGTTAAAGTACTTTGGCATTTTCTTAGCATAGGTGTGCAGTTCAACTAACATCAATGAGTTTCTCAGAACTGGATTTCAAAGAATTTCATTTTCGATTCAGTAGATATTTTACTGAAAATTGTCTTTTCAATGCTTCCTCCCCTCTCCTAGGCATGTAAAAGAAAAAACTCTCTTTTTTTTTTTTTTTTTGGCTGAATCATTTTGATTTCCAAAGTTTTGCTGGGGCGAGGAAGGGAGGGGGAAGAGAATTAATCTTTTCTACATATGAGAAAAGTGTGATAATCAGATTAAGTTATTCATATGGACTAAAGATAGTTAAATATGGGGTATGTGGTTCTTCTTCTATAGATGTTCATTGTATGGCACCCAGAACTACTATCATGAAAACCATTTCCTGCATTTTTCTACTATTTTTAGTTTCTTATCTTCAAAACAGTAGTGATCTGCCATCCTCACTGAATCAATTATCAGCTCTTTCTCCTGCTGTCTTCTCCTGACAAACAGGAACTGGGACTGTGGAGTCAGGTTCAGGTTCACATCTTTGATACCTTCTTGGTAGCATTTCAAAACACTTTGCTATATGATCAACCAGCAATTACCTTATTATTCCTCTTTGTCTTTGGGGTTGAGTAGAACTATTTCTAATTCTTGGGAAAGTTGATACAAATTTGGCTACGACATATTTCTCACCAGCTGTATTATTATAGCAGAAAATTATAGTCTTTTACCAAACCTAGCACATTTTGAACACTCAGAATGCAGGCAGCACTACTCAGCACATTTCAGCTTGGCAATCCTTTCAAAAATAAAATTTGAATTTAAAATGGGTCTTTCTTGATTTGTGGCATGATGACAGACCCATGGGGGATAGCTTGCACTCCTCTTTGTGTTTCATCTGAATTGTATAAATAGAAAGATTACATTGTCCAGAGAGTGTTTGTGAGAAATATTAAATCCACTGAAACAGTCATAACTCACGCACCTGCTTGGTACCATTTCAAGGCAAAAGGAGTCTAGGGTTTATAAGAATATATATATATATTTAATTCAGTTAATGGAAAAACAAAAAACAAAAAACAAAAAACAAACAAACAAACAAACAAACAAAAAAAAAACCAACCACTGTGAAGGTCATAAACCCTGATGTCTCAAGGCATAAACCAGACTCTACTAATTAGAGTTTAGGAGGGCATCACCTTTCCTTACGTGTTCATTTGAAGCATCTGGTACTGCCTGCTACTGTTGAGTATGGAGACCAGAAGAAATGGACCACGTGGTTAATCTAGTACAATGATTCTGCTGGTCACATCCATGTAGGAAAAACAGGAATATTGATCTCTGTCCTCATACAGGGCAACTAAATCCAGGCATATTAAGGTCTTTGGGAACCCTTGCAAAAAAATCTCACTACAGAAAGCTTACCAAAAAAAATTATCATCTCTGTATGATTACTAAACAAAATGAATAACCATCCCTGACATAATCCTATGTCAGTCTCTTCTACACCATTAACTATGAGCACCAGACCTTGTTTTCTGTCTGCAGTAAGACTTTATGCAAATCATCAAGGCTGACACTGTTAAATAGCTTGGTGCTTGTCACAATTCAGGTCAACGAATTTTTGCATATTGAGCTGTATGGATTGCATAGTTTACTACTGGGAAAAAGCACGGTCAGAGAAAACATTCCTCAGAGATTATTCAGCTCACTCCATTCAAGAACAACTGAGAGACCTACCTAAGGAGCATGTTTGGTTTCATAGTGTAGGACCTACCACTTTACAGACATTCAAATTTCCAGCCAGACAAAAAGCCCTTGCGTCCAAATCAGTTCTCTGTTTTTTCTCCACAGATTAAATGTTACCCTATGTGATAAACCCACAATAATATACTGTAATGTAGGTTAATATAAAATGCAATTTTGATATTTTGTGTTGCTTTCCTACTGCATTTTTACCTTGGCTTATGTTTGTTTGGAATGGTATTTCAAATCAGTTTTCCCACACGGCTGACAGTAATGAATAAAGAATCTCCAAAGACTCTCAAAAGAGGTATTTGAAATCCTTCATGAAAATATGCAGGTACAACAAAATAGCTCACAGCACTTGGGCTATTACCATGAGGCATGTTTAATATGACAGACTCATAGCAGCTCATCTTCTCCATAAGCAGGGATGGGAGAGAAGGAACACCAAGTTCTGTGAACACTTTGAAATAACCCTAGTTTTTGTAATCCACAAGATAGGAAGACCAAGAATATGCAGGTTCCCCTGGTGAAGTCCCAAGCAGATAATATATTCCCACTCTTCTTATACTTCTTTAATTCAAAGAAAAAAGAAAAAAAAAAATCCCACAAACAAACAAACAAATAACACTAGTCACTGAAGATGCCATTAGATTTCCCTGCAGCTTCTGAATAATTTTGTGATTTTGTCCTTAACAGGAGATAAAGAAATAACACATATAGTGAGGACCTAAACCTATCTCAAAGAAAAAGGCCATTTTTGCAGTTTTTTCCACAGATAAGTCAGAAACCAGGATCTGTGAAATAGGGTCGATAAATCAAGTGACATAAAAAGAAACTAGAACCATAAGCTGTGCTGCTATCATTCGTGAAGTGCAGTGCAGCGCTTCTTGCCCTCAATGCAGTAACACCAACATGCACAAAGCATCACAAGCAGAAAGAAACTTGGTGCTTTGGCTGTCTACTTGTGTGTTACTATACAGAAATACAATAGATAAAAACACGTATTTACCACTATATATTCATTGTAGTGACTACGTACTATCTGGTAGAATGGAGAGAAATGCCCTGACGTACAAACTGGAAAACAATATTATCTGTCCCCTGTGAAAGCCCATCATAAAGCTGCTGGAAGTCTGGATTGAAATAAACCTTGCAGCCCTGGACAGCAGAGCAGCTCCTCAGGAGCTTCTGTGCCCTTCACAAGCCTCGCCCTAGCAAATGAGCACCTGCGGAGCCTTGCCAGGGTAACTTAAGATGGTGCTATCTGCCCTCCCCCTCAGTGGGAGGGATGCATTGGACAGGTGACAATGCCCAAGCGGCCACCACATGAGTCACAAGCATCTCAGTCTGCACCAGAGGGAAAAAAAAAAGAGATTCAAACAGAAGCAACACATTTTGAATGGTAGTAGCAAATGAAAACTTATTTCAGTAACTGTCTGCTATTATGCACTGAGGCCAACAGCTCTGACAGGAGGCAGAGGGGCAGGAGAAACTTATACTGCTATTGCCAGATACACAACGTCCATAAAAGTCTTAAAGAAGCCCTGGGCAAGACTTTGGTCTTCTGTGGCTCCCCAGACACTCTATCTTCCAAATTCACTAAACATCACTGTGACTCAATTAGCAATTTAGCCCATAAAATGCAAGAGATCTCTCTACCTGCAGCATGACTGTGCAGGGCAATAGATCTACTCTTTCTGACTCCAAGCAATGGTAATAAAATTAAGATTTTTATTTACTTTTTCTCTTTTTTCCCCTTTATGAGAAAAATAGAAAAAGGCAAAAAGCAGTGATTAGCATCAGAGAGTACATCAGATCATGCAGCTTCTGAGAAAGACAGAATGACAGCTGAGATTACTCCCTCACTTTACACTGTTCTCACAGTGTCTCATGTTTATTTTCATACATTCAGGAAATGCAGACCTCTACAGCTGACATGAATTTTAGTTATGGAAGAAATCCTATTTTTGGAAGGACAACAACACAGCCTGTACTGTTCACAGGGTTCGGGCACTTAAAAGGAAACTGTACTCCTCAGGCATGTTAAGTAGTAGGGCTGGGCAAAAAACACAACAAAGTTATGAGTTTATAAGACTCTGGCAAGTTGAAGTACTAGCAAGCAAAGGCAGCCTGTGGGAAAATCTTCTGACGGGTACTCTTAAAAGCTGGTTACAGGCCAAAAGGGATCATACTATATATGGAGTTAAGATGGAGTTAGCTTGATTAATATCTTGCCAAACCAATTTAAAATTAACTAGTTATTATTAGCTATTAGGACGACTGCAATAATACTGGCACTCATAGCCCACAATAATTCGGGAAAACATCATATAGTTTAAATTGTTACATACACAAGAAATCCTCTTAGTGATACCTACTATCTGCACCTTTTCTGTGGTATTGTATTCACCTTTCCAGTGTCCTTCTGCTTCATGGCTTAATTTTTTCTGAAGCAGAGTGAGGGTACAGCTGACGACAAGTCATCCACATCCTGAGGCCTTCACTAGAAGGAGCTCAGTGTTCATGGTGCCAATCCCTTCTTCCTCCTCAGTCCTCAAATCCACCAAGGGTCATTTTCATGTTTTCTTGATAGAGTTGCCTTATATAATCTTTCTTTCCTTTGGTTCCCAATTATTTGTTGGTTGGGTTTTTTTGTTGTTCTCCATTAACCTCTACTCTGGCTTTACCCAATGACAAGGCAGCTCTCCTGCAGTGACTCCTAAGTCACCGGCACCTCCAACACCAGCAACTTGCATTTTCACTCCACCACACAATCGTTTATTTTTACAGATGGTTGCTTGCTATTACTATGAAATAAAGCTAAACTGAAGCCAAGCAATGCCACAATCACCTGACTGCTGGACAATCACAGCTGAAGTCGGCCTGGCTGAGGCAAGCCCAGAGCATCCCTTGCACCATTGTGCCAGTGACTAAAATCCTATTCACAGGGCCGTGACTGTTCTGATCAAGTCTTATCTGTTGGATGTAAAACTTTACAAGCTGGGAGACAACAGGTTCTTTTACAAAAAGTGCCAAAATATGTTACAATCTATGCTTTAATGAACTTTAGGGTAGGTGGGCCTATCTGCTCTGCAGTAGCAGCTTTTGTTCTCAGTGGGTTATTCAAAGTGGGTTACTCAAAGACAAGCTCTCAGATAACTTAATGCAGATCAGACTTAATTTTTAGCATCTACTCAGGGCAGCTATAGACAAGTGACGCGTATCAGGGTGAAGGTCTGGATTAAGGCCACCTTTGCAATCCCAAATTCCACTCACATCCTGGGGGGAGGAAGAGTTTTCCCTGCTTTGCCACTTCATACTGATTGTGCAAGCCACCAGCAAACCATAGGAAAAAGAACTTCTGATTACTGGAAAGTATAAGAGACTTCCCCAGGACCTGGAACAAGTTGGTCCTATCCAAAGGAATTAGTAACAGCTGGAGAGCAGATGAGGAGACCTGGCTCCAGTTAGAATATGTAGTCACTTCTGTTTATCAGCATGGCTTGGTACAGTACACCTTTGTGTCCTAGGCATTAAAGATTTTCTGAAGTGATCAGAACTCCCTCCTCACCCCAATAAGTGCGAGGCTAGGATTTAAACACTATGAAGTTCGAACATTTTATTTTCACAGAGAACATGGATGCTGTTGGACAAATGCCTTATTTTGGCATCCCTGTACTGTGTCTTTATATCCCATTCTCTTTTAATTAAGCTATAAAAGTTTGTTGAAAGCTTAGATCTAGGTGAATCACAGTTTCCAGGGTAAACTTGGGTTGAAAAAATCCCAGTTGCCAGGCTGTAGATTGATCTCCAGTGACAGAACGACTGTGACCCAAGTTCTCCCAGGTAATTCTGAGCCTCACTCAGAGTTCAAGCCTTCCTGTTCCCCACCAGCTTTTGTAGATAATTATAAGGCCCTGTTATAGTCACAGCATTTTTTTTACTTTGCTAATCCACAATAAAGGAGAAATAAAAGGTTGAATTTTTTTTAAAGTATTCAACACATAGAATTAAGTGCACAGTTAATTTAACAATGTCCTTCTAAGTTCCCCTGATAAAACATGACTGAAATCTAACAAAAACATTTACTCTTTATTAAGGAAATGTCCCTTGTCCTTCACCACAGGATTAGTCTAACTCATCTGTCTCCTCAGGATCTTACAGCTGTCTCTGATACAGAGACCTTTTAAGTTGGTAGGCACTGTAAGATCTAAACCTCTTTCCTAGCAAATGGCCTAAATAATTCTATTCTGTAAGTTATGAAAGCTTAACTCATCTGCTTACAACTTTAAAGTGTTTGAAACCTTAATAAATAAGCCTTCTCTGATTCCCCTGCATGCACTACGTTAACACAAGTGCCTCAGTGATCAGGTCTGCAGTGAGCTCCCATGGTCTGAGAAGGGATGAACATTCACTGCATTTTACTGCTCTTGCTGCAGCACTGAAGGTATCAAAGCAACATCCCTCACTGCTCATCAGCACCCTGACTGCAAGACCTTGAAAAAGGGACAACCTACACCACTTCCAAGTGAAATAACTAGGGACCTTTCTCTGTCATATCAGCTCAGTGTCATCTCCCTGGAAAGTCCAACATCTCAACAAGATTTCTTTCTTAGTTTAGTGTTATGTGTTTCATTTTGAAAGTGTTTTAGTTTGAAGTTTTTCTAAATTATCTTTACTAGATGATATGCATTGGGATCCTACAGCACATTCAGAGGTAAAGACAACAAAGAGTTCAAGGTTTAAGTGTGTGTCAATAGAAGACATCTAATTATTTTTAAAATAACTGTTGTCCTTCTTGATGAGGACTTCCGGCAGTACTGCTTCTCTGAGCATTTACACAGAACAGCAAAACTAACTCAAATCCTTTTGCTCTGCGATAATCTAGCTCCCATTCAGTTCCAAAAAACTGAGGATCAAATCTGCATGATCTCCTTTCTCCTCAGCATAGGTAATACACCCTGAAATTCTTTTGAAAGCATCAGTCTTTACTGCCAGAAAGAACTAAAACCTCCTGTAGCGAGGGAGTTGGTGGTGGGCACTATCCAACACAGAATGAACTAACAGAGCCATTCCTCAGGCTTACCTCCTTCAGATGCATCGTCTGCTCCCCATGAAAACAGAACACGTCTGGCACAACAGTTTATTGGCCTTTCATATCCTACAGGGTCAGCAAAACCTTCTCCAAAACCTAGGGAAAAATCATGCAACACAATTAAGGAAAAGTCCCAGATGAATCCCAAAAGGAACTGAATACATTCATTTCCACTCATCTACTGATAAATCATAGTAATATTAAAGAGGCACAGCATACAGATATTTTATTTAAGCCATTATTTGAACTGGAAGTTATAGTGATTATTTTGTTTCCAAGGATTAGTGACTGGGTTACAGATCGAATTGCCATACTGAGAGCTTCAGCCACCTAAAAATTTAACCTGTGTTAGAATGATGATTTTCAGAAGCCAAAAAGCTAAATTTACTGCTAAATTACCTGCTAATTACAACAGCAAGGAATGCAGCACCAAAACTCAATGAACACGATTTGGCTTGAGGCACAAGGCTCACAACCTCTGTCTCTCAAATCATCTTTCAGCAGATCAGTGTAAAGGCAATGACAGAGCCCAGCAGTGTCCCAGCTCTCCTGTGCCAGAAGGGAAGGAGCACCAAGAGGGACATGAGGATATGAAAACCTATCAGAGCTGACCTTTCCAGAGAGCCACAAGAAATAAAGCTCAGCCTCATGTGTTTGGCATCACAGATGTCTTATTATTTGATAAATCAGAAATAGGTATTTGCTCCTGATCACCAGTCCACTTGCATGATCACCACGATGGTCTCCTCCCTATCTCAGAATTAGACAAAGTCAAGCTGCTTCTTACACAGCAAGAAAAACCATAAAATCTAATTTATTTCCACAGTATAACTGTCAGGGGGCAGCTCCCTAAGAAGATGGTGAGCCAAGAGCTAGCAGTGGCCACAACACAGGCTGGGCAGTGAGGCCACTGACAGGGTTCAGCACCACAGCACCAGAGCTGGGCAAGCAGAGTGGGGTGGTGATAGAAGCGTGTCCTATCAATTGTCCAGTGATCATTAGGTAGATGTAAAGGACCAAGTCAGGTCCAAGGTCAGTTCTGGAAACCTGAACAATGATCCAGGAAATGGTACTCTACAATATAGTAAAAGACTGGGTCTCTAAGGCTGAGCTTAAATGAAGCCCCTAGGCCCACAGGCCAGGAGTCCCAGATGCAGAGGGGCAGAGCCATTAAGGCCTGTTGGTGACCAGGTGTGAGGGCCAACAGCAATCCCAGGAACACATTCTCAGCAAAGCAAAACCTTTCCCACAAGAACTCTGGGCTTCTTTCACATGACCAAGCTGAAACAAATTGCCAATTGATACAGAAATTCCTGAGAAAAGTTTTCTGGTTAAAGTTTGATTATTTCAGGTGTTATCAACTAAGAAAGGACTGAACTCAAGTTAATTACTCAGTGCAAATTGCAGACAAAACAAGTCTATATTGATATGCTTTTCATGAAGCCAGTTGATCATTGCAGTCCTGCTGCTATAGATTGACTAGATCTGGTTCCAGGATCTTCAGGATAGACCTGCACATCCTAGAGACAGAAGCATGGGGTCAGCACCAGCGTGGAGCAGCATTGCCCCTGAGAGAGCAGGAGGAGCCATGTTGGGCCCTCCAGCCTGCAGGAAAATTTCACATAAATAATGCAGAATATCCCCAGGCTGTACAGTTTTCTCCATCACCTGTGCCAATTCACAAAAATAATCAGTGCAACAGACACACCTTTGTCTCTCCCAAGTTTCATTTGCAGTGTATTGTGCTCCAGAGCAGATGAGAAGAATGTCACAATGTTAACCTCAGCTCAGGCTGGGGTCATTACTGCTCAGCTATTCCACTTTTCATTCAAAGGATAATTAAGATGTCCACCTGCCACCAGTAACTGCACCTTCACTATGCACCACCAAGGAGTTAGAGACTGTTACCACCTGCACCATTGCTGGGGTGAATCGCATGAGTTCTCCTTCCTCTGCATTAGGCAAAATGCTAAAGTATCAGCCCAAATCCTTCAGACTGTTTGAAATAACTTAGAAAAATCTGCCTCCAATGGTTTAGGGAACACTTGCACAATCTGCTCTGCTGGCTGGACTCTGGAGACAGTAACCTCTGATGGAAAGAGGCTTATAAACAGTAGGGGCACAAATCTAAACTTGCTTCCAGCAAACTTTAGAAGAAGCCCTTTACCTCTAAGCTCTGAAAGCAGAGATGAATTTCACTTCTGATTGAAGACTGCTGTTATGCTTTAGCACCTAGTGATCTCTGAGCAAGACAAAAAACTGATTAGAAATCAAGAGTTGGGCATTGCCTTGAAGTTAATGAAGTTAATTTATCATAGATCCTGCTTCAAGTAAAAATAACAGACTGTGTCTCATGAAAGTCTGGGATAATGGTTGCTCTGGCCCCAGTCAGCACTTCTAGAGAGAACAGCAAAATTAGTGGTCAAATAAATGAAATGTACATTGTGATTTATATACAGCCCTGGGTAATATCATTGAAATTAGCTCCAGATATTATTTCTGCTCCTTAGCTAAATTATTTGAAATAAATGTCAGGCAAAACCTAATTCTAATATTAACTGAAATTGACCTGAGTGAGAATGCATTTCCATGGCTGTAAACCTGGTAGGAAAACCAAAAAAAAGAAAAAAAGGACTGCAAAGAAAGGTTAATGCATCATAATGCACAAGGTGAAGGAAAAACTCTAAACAACACAAAAGTTATCATCGTTAAGAATTTGAAGAATTTGGAAGGGAATAAACTAGATGGCTTACTGAACACATTAAAGTGCCAGAGCCTACTGAGGGTGGAGTTTTGCTCTATCAAAGTCAATGCGACACTCACTGATCCATTCCCCTCAAAACACACATTATGAATGTCCACATCCTGTCATAATACACTACAGAAAGAATCCAAATGTGCAAATTCAAAATGAAGTCAAGAAAATATTTAAGGTTCCAATGTTTCTTTGGATGTGAAAGTAACACTTGGAGTATGTACTAAAACAGGTAAGTAAGCAGTTTGTGTGGTTTATTAATATTCACTAGCTTGTCCACATAATAAAACAATGTCTCCAAAGTGAAAGTAACCAACAAATTATACTTTTTACTTTTCTAATCTAACAGAACAATAAGGGGAATGATGGTAAGAGATCATATTGAGCCCACAGGGAGATGTTATCTAGTATTTAGCTCTCAGAGATATTAAGAACTGAAGCAAGAACACAAAGGATGTTGACATTTTGAAGCTTAACTTTGAGCTAATGTAAAACAACCATGGAAGTACAATTCTCCCTCATTAGTATATTGAAGAGCCCACTACAGAAAGAAGAAATACTTAAGAGACAGAGGGTATATAACTGAAATAAATCCTGGGCAAGTTTAAGGGCAGCAGAAGTTGATGCAGTTTAATAGAAATGTAAAAGCTACAAGCAAACATCTTCTAACAATACAACTACTCTCATAGGTAGGATTGAGAACTCTCAAATAAAAATAAGAAAAAAAATTATAAAGTGAAACATTGAATTTCAAATTACAGGAATTGATCCAACTAACTGCTGAGGTATCTTAAGAACTACAGTCACCTCAGACAAAAGAGTGTAGAAAAAATTAAATCCCTGAAGGAAACAGTGTAGTACTGAAGCGGAGCAAAGAAAAAATAAAATACAAAGAATGCATATAGAGATGATAAAAACTTAAGGACCTCTAAGCCAGACAAGTGACTTGCAAGTGCTATGCAGAAGTGGCTTTACTCTTTTCCAGGTGGAAGTAGTTGTGAGTAGAATATGATTAATCAATGTGGGGCAGTGGAGAAGAACAGGAATGGGGAACATCAACTGAGTTAACTTCTTTCCGTTTTTTTCCCATACCAAGATTTCTTTTGTTGTTATTCTCATCCAGCCATGCTTCCAAATAATCATCCTAAACAAGTTTGCTTTCTAAGACATGTAAGCACTAAAACCATAGCCATTTACTCCAATAGCAGTAGGATGTCTTCAGCGGCAGCTGTACAGCTGAATGCTCTGCATCCAGTTGCTGCATTAAGGCTGAATTTTTATATTTCATAAGTAACAACAGAATGTCCTGACCCTCACATCTCAAAAGTGATGCTCTGTTAAAAACTGGAGTGTCCTCCTAACTCCTTGGATGATTCGTGAAAATTGCACTCTGCATGAACCAGAAAAGTATACTTAGAGATTCTGACATTCATATACATGCTGACATGAGGACTTAGACCATGTCTTAGTCAGCTATGAGAAACTCCTTGCTTTCTCCTTTTGTGCCTTACTCAAAGCAAAGTGCTCATCATCATCGCTCATCATCATGCAAAAACCAAAAGTTTTTATGCCAAGAAGCACCACATATCAATACTGCTGGTTGTGAGCTAGAGGTTCACAACAACTTGCATAAGGCAGACACAGGGTGGCCAGCTCTCTAGGAACAGGCTGACAGCATGCTCAGCATTCCCAGCTGGTTCTGGAGCCACCAGGTACATGGCTGTCCTTTCAAATGAAGGCTTCCTAAACAGAATCAAACTTTATTTCAATGGCAGAGACCCTTGTGAAGCAAGTCTGAGAAGCAGCACAGCTCTCCACAGACTGATATTGCTGATAGGCAAGAGTGTGTGATGACTATTGTGGGCTCCAGACATGCTGGAAAAGGAAAACTAAACTCAGGAGCTCTAGCTCTGATGAGACAAAACAGCCTCTTGTAACAAGAATCAGCAGGCACCCATGAGAGCCACTTACACATCCTTTCTTATGCCTCATGTCAAGCAAAAGGCTAGGCAGAGCACCATCAGTGAAAAGAAGGAAAATAATATATATATTAAAAAGTATAATTTCACTGGCTTAGATGATTAAAACAAGCTTCCTGTATGGGAAGGAGAGAAAACAAAATGAAGGGGCTAAAGAGGAAGACAAACCTTATTGTTTATTTTGCCCTCATACTTGTTCTATCACATGCTTCTTCATTGCTCCTGTCATGATATTACCCACCAGAACTCAGATGAATGAAAGATCCAGCAAGAAGCTTAGGAAAAAGAGCATAGAGTAGTCAATGGCAGAGGTAAAGCAAGCAGATGACAAGGAGCTCCCTGCACTTTGGATAAGAGTCTGTTCACAGGAGAGGTCTCCAACATGAAAACGATTCAGATAAAGGAGGGGGGACAGTACTTTGTCTCTTATAGTAAAGTATAAAAAGCAAAAGCATGCTATTTTTTCAGAGTTTAAAGGTGGGTTGTAAAATAAAAGGTCATTTAAAAAAAAAAAAAAAAAATCAACAGCCAGAAAGCAGACTTCTCCTTGCTCTACAGAGATATTAGGGCTGCAATTCAAAGTCAATACTCAGGTTGTTAGCATCTGCTCAGACCCCTGCATCCAGTATACTGGTGAAATGTTCTTGCTGACACTTACACAGCTCTAGCCCAGGGTTGTTTCTGCTGCAATACTGCCTCTCTCCAGCAATCAATTTTCTACTCATCATCTTGTCTTTCCTGCCTTGTGGGCCTGGACTGTGCTCTGTGCATTTGGACATCTCTTCCAAGGTCCATCACAGATCACATTTTGTGGCAGATGGTCCACGTTAACACTCCTCTCCCAATACTCCTTTGGAAAGACTGACTCATTTTGGAAGATTGTCAGATTTTTTGTGTTTTCTAGCTTGTCTTTCCCACAACTGCATCATTGCCTTTGGAAGTAACACTTTCAATACCTCTAAGCCTTCCCCTTCTGTCACATAACAGCTTTTTATAGAAGTCCCAAAACACCACTTCTCCATATCTCATACTGCAATAGCTACTTTCTATAGATATGGACAATATCCAAAAGAAACCACATTGTCACAAATTTACTTGTATTTTGCTGTGGTATAAATAATCACTCTGGCATCACTTGCAGCACTAGGAATCTAATTTTCAAGTCTGAAACACTTCAGTTTAGCAATGTAAGGCTCAAGAATATGTAGTCATTCTGCAGAACTGCAGCTTCAAATGGCTTTCTGTGGATACAGCAGAGTCACTAATATTCAGTGTCATTTGCTGAAAGTGTAAGGCAACTGAAGCATGGCCATCGGTAATTATAAAGATTGTCCTGTCAGTGAGAAGAAAAACATTTGATTCGTACATCACCAGCTTCTTACAAAAATTATACCCCATTCATCCATGAATGAAATGGGAATTTTGCCTCAGCCAATAGTCCCCAATTCATAAGCCAGAAAGTACTTCCTATCTCTCTACCATTTAAAAGTGCATCCTTCAGGCCATGCTGTATCCACTTGTAGAAATATGCTCTTATCTGTACAGTATTAAACCTCCAATATTAGTGTGCGGATGCATCCTAAAGGAATAACTACCTAATAGCTGCTCCTCCTCTCCCTGGAACAAAAATTTCAGCTTGCTCGTATCATAGAAACTTATGGACAACAAAACACCAAGGTCCTATTCCAAGTAGACAAAATTGTTTGAATTAGTTAGTAAATCCTCTTCTACAGGAAAGAAGGTTGTTTCCTAGAAGCTCTTTATAACCATCTGGGTTATCAACATATCTGAGTACTCAGGTTTGGTGTGCTACAGGGCCAAACTCCACAGCCATCCCGGCAGTGCTCATTTATCAAAGCACTAGAAAAACATGCTCAGTGTTACTGCGTCCACACCCCTATGACTCCTAATTTAAGATACTTACCAGTGTGATATTTTTGGACCCTTTTTCAAATGTGAATTTTTGGGGCAAATCTTGTATGGTACATTTCTAGGAAACAAATTATTCAGGTTGAGAGTCCTTTATGGGGAACGAGGTTATCAGCATGAGGCAGAAAAATAGCTGCACTCCACTGGAATAAGAGCTAAAAAAGCTTAAGATTGGACTATTTGGACTATTCGGGGCAGGCAATTCTCAGCTTGTAACTCTAGATATAAAATGTTACCAGAAAAGCTGAAATGAGTGAAATAATGTCCCCTCTGAAAATACCTTATGCTAGTGTCCAGAGTTTTGAGCTGGAACAATGCAGCATAGATGACACCCATGTGTTCATAAAATATTCCCCCATTGGAGCACATTGTCACCAGCAGCATGCAAAGAATAGTGTTTCTGAGAAAAATACAGAACCATGGAGAGCTAAAGCCAGAAAAAAAAGCATAGGCCACCAACTCAAAAGAAGCAGATGATAAATGCCTTGCATTTCACATAAACACTGGAGGAAATAGTAACCAATGAAAAGGAACCAGGAGATTATGTTAATGTATTGCCACAGTTCCTACAGTGCACAGAGATTCCTACTCTGAAATTTCAGGTTTGAACATTGTTTGTTTCTCCACCTCAAAACACACACACACACATTTCCTAAGTTTCTGACCTTCTTCAAGCCATTTCCAGAGAGTGGTTGAACCAACAGCTCTAATCAAGGTTTAGATGCACAATCCTGCACTCTTGCCCTTCAGAAGCTTCCTAACTGCTAGGGAGATACTATCCTCTGTCCCCACTCAAACTAATGTTACATCCAGTGCTTCCAAAGGAAACTTTCACTTTGGGTTCCAACATATCTCTGGCACAGATTAAAGCCTGAAAAGCCATTCAGCAGATCTGAATGTAGCAATAGAATGAATTGGTTGAAAACTTATTACTTTGTTTCTAGAATACAAGCAAGCTTACAGAAGCATAGGAGCAGGATGCCGCATCCTCCCTGGAACACCAAATCCCACAGCATCAACAGAAGTGTTCATTACTGCAAGTTCAGAAGAAATGAGGACTACAAGGCAGAGGAGAACAGTTCAACCAAACTTCATGTCCAATTAGCACATGAGTAAAGCTTTTCTCACCTCTGCTACAAAAACACAGTCAATATCCATTTCTTTGCCACTTTGATAATAATTAGGCAAAGGGAATGCCTGTTGGTCCAAGACCTCTCACCCTTTTGTGCCTTTTGTGCATTATTTTTAAGACAGACTGGCTGGTCTGTTAATACTAAAGGCTGACAAGGATTCCTGAGTGATGGTGGATAGAGGCAATTTTTCCTTTAATAGAAAGATACCTCTACTGGAGTATCATTCCAAAGAGGCATTCGTGGTTGTGGATCCATTTGCATTAGTGTAAAAATCGAAATGGCAAAGATTGCATTTCGGATACTAAATCCCTCCCCTTCTGTCCTGACTGATTTAAAACAATAATAGCAAAATAAAAAATAATAATAAGAAGATAAGTGTGTGTGTACTGAGCAATGAAGCAAAGAAGTAGCTCAGAAAGGACTCACCAGAATCTTATTTGCCCTTCAAAATAGGTATAAAAATTTGACACCAAGGTATTTTCTGTATGACACATTTTGCAGCTTAAAGATATCTTATGAAAGTGTGTACTGTGGCAGAGGCTTCATTGTACAAGAGACAGGATCCCAGACTCAAAAAACAGCAATTCTTCAACTTGAGATCACAGCTCTTTGTTCCACTTTCATTGACACAAATAGAAAATAAAGTTGTTGCACTTTTATTAAACCTACCAAAAGAATGTGGTGTCTTTCTGTCAACAATGCTCTGTCCTGAAAGGCAAAGACAATCTGGGCTTTTCCTTCCTGAAAAAAAATAGAACCAGAAATAGCTCTCTTTCTCTTACTCATTCATGAACTGTGTCTCATCATCCAAACCTTTTGACTTCTCATTTTCAAGATTCTCAAAATCACAATACTTTGGTAAAAATCACCATAGGGTTCTGTCTTCTCCAGGATGCAGGATTGTGTGTATATGTTTATAATTTGCTCCTCAACTCTTCCATACTTCTATTGCATTTCAAAGCAATGAGTCTTTACACATAGCTATACCTCATGCCCTGTTTGATTATTTACTAATACTTCTCATTTAACTCCATTGTTGGATTACTCAAGACTGAGTTAAGGCAAAACATTCTCAGTTAAAGGCCCTGATTATGAAATTCCAGCAAAGAGCACAGTATGCAGTCCCTGGGACAAAGCCCTTGCATTGCCTCAGCAAGTTATTTTTGAAAGCTTTATTCTTAATGGTTTTATGGAAGATATTCACTCTTTATTTCATTTTATAGGCTGTGTGTTTCTCATAGAGGTCTTCCAAATGTTTTTGAAAATACCTTGCCCCCATACTTTTCTTTAGTTATAGTACAGTTTGCTAATTTGTCTATTCTTTCATGGAAGTTAGCTCTTTGTTGTGGGAGTAGCTAATTCTGGAATTAATACTATGTGTCTATGGTACTGAATGACACACTGACACCTACGAACCAGGAGCATACTGCGTAAACAATGTATATTAATTGAAGGTGATAGCAAAATAGAGGAAGCTGAAGGTAGAAGGGATCTGCGTCAATATTGTGTGACTTAGGAAAAGACTCCACAAGCCACCATTAATTCAACAGGGTGGGAAAGGAATAGGGACAGATACATGCTTAAAGACAAAATTTTCTGATACGGAGGTCTAAGGTTTGTCTAATAAAAGTGGCTGTACATACACATGCACACACACATATACAGACATTCTAGGAAATCAGTTTTGACTTTAAAAGAACGTAAATGGCAAAAATGCTAGTGTGGATACATTGCTGCTTGATGTACATTGGCTCCTACAGTGTTATAAGCACTTCTGTTTTAATATCTCCAGACAACTCTGAATCTAGCCTCATATGAAGGTGGAAAGTGGATTTGATTTGGAACATGAACAGAAAGCCTGAGTTTCTTGGCTGCAGTATTTTCTTCACCACAGACAGAAGTGATCTGCTCAATTCCCATTTTCCCTCACAACATCTTAGCTAAACTTATTTTTTTTTCAGATGGTTGTATAGAGCTTCTTACAAATCAGTGCCTTCCAGGAATAGATATACATATCTCCTGGAAAATAAAATACACATATGTATATATATATATGCCATTTCTATGAAGAGAGAGAAGTGCAAGAGAAAGAACTGCGCTTAGGTAATTTAAAATGCTTGGAAATATGACCTGAAATCTCAGTAGTTATAAATATATTCTCCATTAACCCAATCACTATTAAAGATTTCAAGTCCATGTCATAAGTCAGTAAGCATGTCTCCTTCTTTTAAATTACACTAAAGTGGAAGTTTGCTAGGGATGAAAATCTTATCTCTCTTGCCTCTTCTTCTTCAGTAATACCTTGGCCAAGCTTTTCTTGTTTACACAGAACTAAATAGTTTCTTCTCGGCTAAACTGTCCTGGGAGTAGCTGACAACTTCAGAGGGGTTTTGCTCAGTTCCTACTTGGTCAGAGCTTCATCAAGTTTATTTTGGGGAGTGGGGGGACTGTGCAAAATGTGGCTGATTGCCAACCAGCCAAAGGAATCTCCTCTGGAAAGCTAGGGTAGCATTGTGGCAAACAGTCACTTACTGCTCCAGGTCTCTTGCCACCTGCCAACTCTGACATGACTGTTGCAGAAACTCCAGCTTTGTCTCCAACCACCTCAGAGACTCCCTGGGCTGCCCAGAGGGCCCGGCAAGCCTTTGAGAGGACAGAAGGTAAAATGAGCTCGCCTTGGCTAAAATCAGGACTGACTGATTGTAGCTTTCTCTAACTCATACCACTGTGAGATCGAATGGTTTGCAGGCTGTCCCCAGGATGAGGAAAAGAGAAGAAACCGCAAGAGGAAAAAGGCTTGGGAAGAGGAGAGTGAGCACCATGCAGAAAAGGAGGAAGAGAAGCACTGTTTTGGGGGATAAAAAACTGAAAAGATGCAAGAAGGTCCAGAGTGTCAGGAAGCCCAAGTTTGTACTAGACTCTGCTGCCCATCTTTCACAACTCTCAGCACTGCTCCAAGTCAGTCCAACTCACTGGCAAGGGACAGCGAGGGATGGTGCTGCATGGGGCACTAGGCATCTCTGCACAGGCACAGGTCTCTCAGATCACCACCCATGGGGATAAGGCGCCAGGGTCATCCCAGAGCCAATGCCAGCCATAGCTCTCTCTTCTGGGTTATCGACAATTCCTTGTAAAAGCTGTTCCCCAAAGAAAGGGGAACCAAGTCATGCCTATTCCTGCCTTTGTGGGTTTACCAGAGCTTTCTGACTCTCTCGTTGCAGGTGCTGTTTTCCTGTTACAAGCTGAACCCCTGTGACTCCTGGGCACCCCCCCACAGTTGATGTTAATAATAACATGGAGTTTTTTCTGACCATGTCTGCTGCATATTTTGGACTGGGGAGATGTTATTTCATGATGAATCCTTGTGGAGGAGTATGGGATCACCCCTTGTCCCAGCATCCTTGCCAGTGGGCATCAGGACTGAGTTTAAGTGCTTTAGGAGTTAAACCACAGCATAGTCACACAGGAGAGGAGAGGCCAGACAGGACCTCCAGACATGAGTGTTCACTCAGCTTCTGCTGGAATTCTGGCCAACACACAGCTCCTGCTAAGGACTGATGTGTGCTGGGAGCCCCAGGCACGAGGAAAGCCACACACACTCCTGACCCAGGCACGGTGGCTTAGAGACCTCCTTGCTAAGCAGATGGCAACACTGCATTCCTGCTCATTGGAAACCTAGGCCATGAGTGCTTCCCCATGAAATTGCTGACCGGAATCGCTGCCAAGGCCAAGACTGTTGAGCACTGGAAGGCAGGACCAAGCACAGGACAAGGAAACAGTCACGATGCCCAGTTCCCCATAGCCACAAGTACTCATCGCATGGTCACATGTTGGGACTGATTTTTCTCCCTCTTCAAGCTCTCCTGGCCTCCACAAGGCTGTGCCAATACATCAGGTTGGTCTAGGTTCTGCCGCTCCCTGGGGCATCATCATCCTAGCAAGACCAGTCTTCAGCCATCCCTGGCCCTGGAGACCTGGGAAGAGGCTGGAGTGAAGAAGAGGTGCCCTTAGTGCAAGGCAATCTGGTCGGATAGGGTGGAAGAGGGTGAGATTAGAGAAAACCAAAATGGAGATGCACAAGTCCCTCATGGGCCCTGCTGGGGTGCACACTCAAGTGCTGAGGGAGCTGGAAGATGGGCTTGCGAGTCCACTGCAGAAAGGGAGATGTGCCTGCAGACTAGAAGAAAGCAAACACCGCATGGGCTGATGAGCAGTGCAGAGGATTGAAAACTGTCAGAGTGGCCGGGCACAGAGGGTGGTGACCAGTGGCACCATGTGTAGTTGGAGGTCAGGAATGAGCAGTGAACCCCAAGGCAAGGGGCACTGGCAGCAGGTGGAGGGAGGTGGTCCTTCCTTTGTAACACCGAGAATCTCATAGGCTGGAAAATGGATGCTCTGCACAGAAACTCTCCAGAGTGAATCTCTGGAGAAGACCTTCTACTCCCACCTCTGCCAGGGCCTTTCTCAGCTCTGGGGCCCTTCCCAAGGACAGCCCCAGCAGCTGGGTGCAGGCAGCATCACAGGACAGAACAGACAGCAGCCACAACAGGCAGCACTGCAGGAAAGCCGGGACCATGGAGACCGTCCCAGGCTCTCCAGTCCCAGCCTGGCCCAGTGCATGGGACTTGCTGCCCAGAAGAGTGGTTTTAGGTTCCTTTTCCCAAAGGGTTAAGAGAATCAACCACTGGACCTTACACTGTTTCTTCCTGGAGTGTAAAATACCCAGAAGATACTTTTGGAAATGTCCCTGATTTCCTGCATTTTTCCTGAAAGGGTGGGGTTTTAACTCTCTTAATGGCTTCTGTTTGAATTAAGGTATTGCTCAGTATAAACAGTTCAACCAGACACATGCCATCCATGATGGATCCTTTCTTTGCCATCAGGAGGGCCTTGCACACAGATTTGTCTCTACCTGTGTCAGCTACTCGATGGGTGAAGGTCACAGGTACCAGGGCAGGACTCTTTTCTAGTGCTCCTCCAGCCACATATGCCAAGGATCAGGCCTTCACACCCAAGTGTGATAAAGCCTTAACACCCAAGTGCGCTGCTCCATGGACATGAGTATTCCTCCCTCAGCTCACCACACATTTTGTTTCCACATGGCTCTCAGCAGGATATGAAGGGCTCTTCAGCACTGGAGGTTCCTCCCTTCTTTTGGGAAAAATGGCAAATTTTCTTCCTTTTGGATCTGTCTTAATTCCAGAACCTTGGGGATTAAAAACTGGCACAGCATGCGTGCCAGAAACATTCCCCCAGCTTCGCTGGTGTCCACCAAGAGGAGTGTGTCTTTAGCCACAATGGCCATTTCCAAGGAAAACAGCTTATTTATTGACCAGGACCATACAGGGAGAACAGAAGAGCAGGGATGCAGACAACATTTGCTACAAGGCCAGTGGAGCAGCTTGCTGATTCTGCAAACTCTCAATCCAGGACACGGAAAGCTTTCAGCAACTGTGGCTCTTCTGGAACAGACTGTGCCTTGCACATCCATGTCTATGAACAACCCTAGAGCTGAAAAGGAGTTTGATATCTTGCTCATGGCTAAAGGAGGATGGTGGCCTCGGGCGTTGGCTAAGGCTTGGGGCTGCATTATCTAAGAGCAGTTATGCTCACAGGGTGACAGAGGGAGGACTTTCCCTAGGGAAGAGGCAGCAGTGACTGGTTGAGATGGAGGACAACTTCACCACAGCTTTGGCTATAGGTGGAAAGTTCTGGGTCAGAGAGGAGTTCTACATCTTCCATAGCACAACACAGGTAAATGGCAGTACAGCAAAGTTTTTTCTTAGTTTAATTTTTCCTGGAAGAGTCTTATGTTGGTAGCAAGTGGAGGCAGAATGTCAAAGTTAGTCATTGAATGGGAGTGATACAGGGAAATTCACTTGGTTATTAAAAGCCTGACTGTTCTGGAAGTTGCATCTCTTTTTCTCTAGTCATTTATGGTTTTTCTTTTTTTTTTTTTTCAAGGAAGGGGTCATAGGGAGGGGCATAGGTGATTTATCTTCATAGCTCCTAAAGCATACATTGTAGCAGTCAAGATTGAATATGCCTTTCTCAGGTACCTTTTCATTTTTGAACATGGTGAATTCAATTGCTGATCCATAGCACACTGAGTTCAATAGACACCTTTGACTTTTCTCCTTTGGCTCAAAAGCCAGATGCAACCTTCTGTCACTGGTGTTAGCACAATTAATGCAGATAATCTGCTCTCTACCATCTAATAATCTAGGCTTGCCAACTATTTAATGATCTATGCGAGAGTACAACCCAATCACATGTTACACAGAACATCAGCACTATAAAGAAATATGATGTTCAAATCAAAAATGAGACAGTTTGAACGTCTTTTAATAGCTTGGAGGAATAAAAAAGAGGAAGCACTGTCTATATAATACAAAAAATAATATGGAGTTTCCCCCTAGATTTCTGAACCTTCCATGGCAATTCATGTCACATCAAAGCGCACGTCTGTAATGTCCTGCGCTGCACTCTGTGGGTCCTGTTCCCATTCAGTGGACTGGATGCTGGGGCAGAATGTCCCCTCAGACAGCTGGCAGGTGGCACACAAGTGGGAGGAGAGAATCGTGCTGCCAACCAGAAGGACCTGGACAGGCTGGAGAGAGGGCCTGACAGGAATGTGCTGCAGTTCAACAAGGGGAAGAGCAAAGTCCTGCACCCAGGGAGGAAAAGTACTTGTCCCAGGATATGGTAGAAAGCAGCTGTGCAGACAGCTGGGGTCATGGTGGACTCCCAGTTGACCAGTTTGGAGCTGGAAAGGTGCCCTTGGGGCAAATAAGGCTACTGGACTGCAGTAGGCAAAGCATGGGCAGCAGGTGGAGGGAGGTGGTCCTTACCCTCTGCTGTGTCCTGCCCTGGGCTCCCCAGAGCAAGGCAGACATGGCCATACTGGAGAAAACCCCCAGCTCGGTGCCCCCCCAGGTCCCTCCCACTTTCCATTGGGCTGGGACTGTTGGTCAGTTGGAGTCACCAGAGGCAGCAGGACAGAGCTGTGCTGGCACCCAGCAGAGCCAGGAGGAAGCAAGATCTGGCCCAGCAGCGCTGCCCCAGCACTGGCACCAGCACCAGTGTCCCATCCTCGCTGTGGCCAGCTGCACTGCATCCTTGGTACACAGCGAGGGTCCTCCTGTCCCAGGCAGGGTGGGCCAGGCCAACTGCTGCTGTGGCCTCAGGTGGGCTCCCCCCACAGCTCGGGGACATACAGGCACAGCTGGGCCCTGCAGCAGTAGCATTTCTCATGCCTGCTGCTCTCTGCTCTGCAGGGAGGCTCTCGCTAATGCAAGCCCATGCTGAGCATGGACGTGTGGCTGACCTGGGGCTGCAAGAGGAGTGAGAGCCACCTTCTCCTCCTCCAGGAGGAACTGGTCGTTGCCAAGTTGCAGTAAGAGCCTCAGAGCCCAGCTGCCTTTGCCCCATCCCTGGCCATGGGACCCAGATAGGGACAGCTTGGCACCAGCCACAGACCCTAGGACCTTGGTGCTGGATGAACCAATATCCATGCCAAGGACAGGTGGGGGACAGGGTTCTGCCTGGGGGGACCCCAAGGAGGCAACCTCCAGCTCACTGCCTGCATTTCCTCTCTGCAGATGTGGCACCAACCTGTGCCCACAGCGCTGCCTGGCCCTGGACCAGCTGTGGGTGCTGAGTGAAGGGAAGGAGGTGGTGGAGATGTTAGAAGAGGAGGAAGAGGATGACAGCAGCAATGAGGATGGGACCTGCCTCATTGGACTAGGTGATATTTTGAGGTCCCTTCCAATCCCAAACATACTGTGATACTGTGATTTTCAGCTGGCCCATGAGCTCCTGCATTGGCACTTCAGGTGAGTCATGGTGCCACATGCCATGGCAAGGCAGGAAACATTCTCAACTCTGCCCATGCCAGCCTCGGAATGGCCTCTGCCCTCTGCATCAGTCACAGTCTTTTGTGGAAGTATTCCTGCTCAGTTACCACACCAGAATTACTTGGACAAATGCACACACTTCTTTTACCAGCTGTGTGGAAATTTCTTGTGAAGTCATCTTACACATAGCTCAGATGCACAAAGACATACTAAAACCTTTTGTTTTCAATCCCAGTGCTCTGGTGCCAGAAGCACCTATACCATTAACAAACTAAGTGGCTTCAAGATCAGCTGTAGGACAAGAAGCATTTAATCCTAAGTTTATTGTTTTTATATGCATTTATAGATAACTGTGCTTGGTTGAACTGTAATTTTTTAAACTATAAAACCTCATTTTTCTAGCACCATAATGATACATCATTCTACTCTAACAACTTGTATTAGACAAAAGCTTATGCCTACATAATTCATTTAATAATACAGAAATTTGACTGCATACATAGTAAGCCAGTGTAATGAATAACTGTATTTTTCTAATACTTCTTACAATCTAAACCTCAAAGTATTCTATAAAACTTCTAGAGTCTCTCAACATCTATACAATGAAGACGACTAAAATACATAGTAAAATAGCCGGGCCTGGTGCCCAATTCAAACAGAGACTAGTTAGCAAACCACAGAGGCACTCAGCATTAACTCCCCTGGCATGTGTCAGCAAGAGGGACAGACAGGCACAGCTGGGGTCTCTGCACTCCTGCCATCAGCAAGGGGAAAACTGTGTCATTGGTGTTAGTATTACCTGCCCCTTCTCTAGTTTCTGAGACTTCTTTCCCACCCCAATGTTCTAAACACATGTACTATCACTGCTTCCAAATGCAACCACTGGTAAGAAACAAAAGGAAACCCTTTTAGAACCAATTCACTTCACTTCTGCACGTCATCTTGGTATCAGAAGCCCACATACACAAGTACACTATTCCAAACTCTTCATTATTTAGTTTAGCTCTATATTTCATTTTGCATTTTGGGTTTACTCTTCCCTCTCCCCCCTCTTCTCTCTTTTTGTTTCATCCCATTCCTGCGTATCCTGGATCAAGAATCCTCACATCTGCATGCAGATCTGCCTTCCTCCTGTTCATTATCCTTTAACAGCACACATTACTGTGCCTTTTGACTCCTAGGTTTTGAGTTTCTTTTTTTTGAAGCCCTGTTTTGTGAAACACAAAGTCTGGAATGAAAAGGATTAATCAAAGTCATCATTATTCCACATTTATCTTCATTGAACTATCTTTCTCATGTATTATCTCTCAAATGATGTAAAGCCTCCTATCTGCTGTGTTCCTCTTTATTATCTGCAGTTCCCCTCTTATTCATTTCTCACCAGCACTGTCTTTCTTCTCTGCCTTTAAATTTCTGCACCACGTATCAATACTGCTTGCTGTGATCTAGAGGTTCACAACAAGTAGTCACACAAACAATTTAAGTATGATGCAGATCACAAAAAAGAAAAAAAAAAAAAAGAACACACACCAAAAAAACACCACAATTTCATGCTGTGCATTTGGATACTGTTGTTATTCAAACTGGGCCCTGCTCTGTGGTAAATGCCCTGGCTGCTTCCTTACCTTCCAAGGTTTTTCTCCAGAAGCACTTGGGAAATGGCACAGCTAAACTGCAACTAACAACAGAGAGAGACTTTCATATATCCCCACCTTCCTCTTTCTCCTTCATATTTACTGCACTTGACTTTGTGACACTTTTTAATTTCCCGTGTTGAACAGCATACATACATTAGACTGATACACATTTCTCTGCACCCCTGACATCATTTATCAGCAGTGGCTCAATTACCCTTGTCATGCATTTATTGGCCTTTTAGAACATGTCTCTCTGTGAATGCAAATGCTAGCTGTATTCTTCGTCAGCATTCAGCAAAATTACCACTGTGGTAAGTGGGAAGTGACTGAACTAATCAAGTTGAGCACACTACACATTTTTCTGCTGTTTCATAGCAAGGACTTCATGCAGTTGATCACTCATCATCTAGCTACAGGCTTTCAGACACCAAACAGAGCTAACCTGCCTCTCAACAACTCTGAAACATTAATTTCTAGCTCAGAGGTTGCTAATAGGATTGAAGGATTGCAGTGCTCCCTTCTACTCCTTTTCTGTACGGCTATGGCGTGGTGGTGGAGTTGCTCTCTATGTGAGAGAGCAACTACAATGTACTAAATTCTGCCCAGGAGCGGATGACGAGCGAGTTGAGAGTGTATGGGTCAGGATCAAGGGGCAGGCTGGCAGGGCTGACACTGTTGTGGGCATCTGCTACAGGCCACCAGATCAGGCTGAGGAAGTTGATGAGGCCTTCTATGGGCAGCTGAGAGTGGCCTCACAGTCACAGGCCATGGTTGTTGTGGGTGATTTTAACTTCCCTGATGTTTGCTGGAAGGACCATTCAGCCAGCCAGCCACAGTCCAGGAGGTTCCTCCAGTGCATTGATGATAACTTCCTCATGCAGATGGTGGAGGAGCCGACTAGGAGAGGTGCACTGCTGGATCTCATCCTCACTAACAAGGAGGGTCTGGTCGAAGCAGTAAAGGTTGAGGGCTGCCTGGGTTGCAGTGACCATGAGATGGTGGAGTTCAGCATCTCGTGTGGCAGGAACAGAATAGCAAGTAGAATTGCAACCCTGGACTTCAGCAGGGCTAACTTCGGCCTTTTCAAGCAATTGCTGGGGGAAATCCCATGGGCAAGACTGCTTGAAGGAAAAGGGGCCCAAGATAGCTGGGTGGCATTCAGAGATTGCTTCTTCCACTCTCAGGATCAGAGCATCCCCACTCGTAGGAAGTCAAGGAAGGGAGCCAGGAGGCCTAGGTGGTTGAATAGGGAGCTGTTGGGTATGCTCAAGCAGAAGAGGAGAGTTTACAGGTCATGGAAGCAGGGGCTAGCCACTTGGGAGGAATATAAGGCTGTTGTTAGAGGATGTAGGAAGGCAGCTAGGATAGCCAAGGCCTCCTTAGAATTACAGCTGGCGAGAGGGGTCAAGGACAGCAAAAAGAACTTTTTCAAATACATAGCAGATAAAACTAATACCAGAGGCAATGTAGGCCCACTGATGAATGGGGTGGGTGCCCTGGTGGCAGAAGATACAGAGAAGGCAGAATTACTGAATGCCTTCTTTGCCTCTGTCTACTCTGCCGGAGGCTGTCCTGGGGAGCCCTGTACCCCTGAGACCCCGGATGAAGCCAGGTCAATGGAGGAGTTTGCTTTAGTCGATGAGGACTGGGTTAGGGAGCAATTAAATAGTCTGGACATCCATAAATCCATGGGTCCAGATGGGATGCATCCGCGGGTGCTGAGGGAGCTGGCTGAAGTTATTGCTGGACCGCTCTCCATCATCTTTGCCAAGTCTTGGGAAACGGGAGAGGTGCCCGAGGATTGGAGGAAAGCAAATGTCACTCCAGTCTTCAAAAAGGGCAAGAAGGAGGACCCGGGTAATTATAGACCGGTCAGCCTCACCTCTGTCCCTGGGAAAGTAATGGAACAGCTTGTCCTTGGTGCCATCTCAAGGCATATCAAGGATAAGAGGGTTATTAGGGGCAGTCAGCATGGCTTTACCAAGGGTAGGTCATGCTTGACCAACCTCATAGCCTTTTATGAGAATGTAACAAGGTGGATGGATGATGGCAGAGCGGTGGATGTGGTCTACCTTGACTTCAGTAAAGCCTTTGACACAGTCTCCCACAGCATCCTCACAGCTAAGTTGAGGAGGTGTGGTCTAGACAATAGAGTAGTGAGGTGGGTTGCAAACTGGCTTAGGGAGAGAAGCCAGAGAGTGGTAGTCAATGGTGCGGAGTCTAGTTGGAGGCCAGTATCTAGTGGAGTGCCCCAAGGGTCAGTGCTGGGGCCAATATTATTCAATATATTCATTAATGACTTGGACGAGGGAATTGAGTGTACTATCAGCAAGTTTGCTGATGACACGAAGCTGGGAGGAGTGGCTGACACGCCAGAAGGCTGTGCTGCCATCCAGCGGGACCTGGACAGGCTGGAGAGTTGGGCGGGGAATAACCTAATGAAATTTAACAAGGGCAAGTGTAGAGTTCTGCATCTGGGCAGGAACAACCCCAGGTTCCAGTATAGGTTGGGAGATTACATATTAGAGAGCAGTGTAGGGGAAAGGGACCTGGGGGTCCTGGTGGACAACAGGATGACCATGAGCCAGCACTGTGCCCTTGTGGCCAGGAAGGCCAATGGCATCCTGGGGTGTATTAGAAGGGGGGTGGTTAGTAGATCGAGAGAGGTCCTCCTTCCCCTCTACTCCACCCTGGTGAGACCACATCTGGAATATTGTGTCCAGTTCTGGGCCCCTCAGTTCAAGAAGGACAGGGAACTGCTGGAGAGAGTCCAGCGTAGGGCAACGAAGATGATTAAGGGAGTGGAGCACCTCCCTTATGAAGAAAGGCTGAGGGAGCTGGGTCTCTTTAGTTTGGAGAAGAGGAGACTAAGGGGGGACCTTATTAATGTTTATAAATATATAAAGGGTGAGTGCCATGAGGATGGAGCCAGGCTCTTCTCGGTGGCAAACAATGATAGGACAAGGGGTAATGGGATCAAGCTGGAACACAAGAGGTTCCACTTAAATTTGAGAAGAAACTTCTTCTCAGTGAGGGTGACAGAGCACTGGAACGGGCTGCCCAGGGAAGTTGTGGAGTCTCCTTCGCTGGAGACATTCAAAACCCGCCTGGACATGTTCCTGTGCGACCTCACCTAGGTGTTCCTGCTCCAGCAGGGGGATTGGACTAGATGATCTTTTGAGGTCCCTTCCAATCCCAAACATACTGTGATACTGTGATACTGTGAAGTATTTGGAAGATGTCAAACAAAGACCTATGCTGTTTGTTCACACTGTCAGGGAAAGACACAGCCCAGGTATTACTCTATCTGGATTTGCAGACCAGAAACCTTGGTGGTTTTGCTTGCCCTTATGTTTTTCATTCTTTCTAGTTTATGACTTCTGTACCTTTCTGAAAATGTCATGCCAGCTACATCAGTAGAGTCTTAATGTCACATAACAGAACAACTGAGCTTGAGGAAATTTTCACATGATCTTCACATGACTCAGTCAAATTGACTGAAATGGAAGAACTCTGCACCCAGTCCCACCTTGCTCCCAACCCCCTTGATGATTGCTAGGCAGAGGTGAAGCACTCTCACTGGTGTGACCAGACAGTGCTGGTCTGGTGGCCTTTTGCTTTGTGATTAGATACAGCGACTTCAGTACAATTTTCTTGGAAAATCAACTAGAGCTTAGACCGAAATCTGCTTGCTGTCTGATTTGATTTTAAAGCTTACAAGGAAGGGGGTCAGCACAGAGAAGGACAAAAATGACACAGCCTTATATTCACTGGAGAGCTGCTGCAAACAAGTGATGTGGATTACTAGAATCAACTAGCTAATGAACTTTGCTTAAATCATTTTCACCTTAAAGTTCAGCAGGGCAAAAAATGAAGACAAGTTGGACTGGGGGTGGGACAGGCAATAAGATAGAGAAAATGTGCGTCACTAGAAAATGTGTTCTATCAGATAACTTTGCATCAAAATTTTAAATTATCAAACTAAATCAGTACAGGCATTGAAATACTGGGATGTAAGGAAAGGAAATCCAAAAAGAAAAATCCCACCTCTTTAATTATCTCATGTAGGAAGGAAGACTTCAGTGTGAATTCAACTTCATACTCAAAAATGTCATCCTATTCCTCCTGCCTTATAGTGGAGCTTATGATAGTTTTATTTATTTTCTTTTGACCCTCTGGTCCCATTGCAAATACAGTAGTTGTTTTCATGCTTGTACTTGCTGAGTAAAGAGACTGAAACTGGGTCATGGTCCTATACGGGGGAAAACCCAATAAAACCCCATTTTTTGGCTATACATTTACACTCAAAATACTTCCAAGTAGTCAATCCTGGCTCCACCTCACCCATTTGCCTAATGCTGTCTTTCTGCCATTCAAAAACAACCTGAGATACAGATTCCTCCCATGTGTGAACATTTTCAGAACGCCAGAATGTGATGTGTCTTGAAACATCAGGAGCACAGGACACACAAAGGACATCAAGTTCTTTCTGCAAGACAGGGACATTTGAGAGTGCTGTATTTGACAGCACAACTTTCTCACACAGAAAGGTGGCAGCTTTGAACACTTCTGAGAATTTTTAAATGCAAGCAGCATATGTTGCCATTGACACACAAATGATACTATGTTTTGTTTTTTGAAGAATAAGCTCTTGATAGCCATTGTCAAGAGATGGGGTAATCTATTTACTAAAAGACAATGAGTCCAGATTTCAGCTGCTGTAGATCCCTGCTGCAACGCCCTTGATAACAATAGGGCTATCTTGGCTTAGAGCAGTCCAAGATTACTAAATGTGCCCCGATAAATTTAAAATGAATCAGAACATTGCCATACTCAATGAGAAGCCTAGCACAGCTCAACCTTATTGTCTGAAATGACGTGGACAGTTGGAACTGCATTTTTCCTCTCCTCTTTTGAAGTTCATGGGCTGAAGAATGGAATTAAGGTATGAAAACAAATCATCGTTCTATAAAATCCAAAACAATACAAAATATATTAATTTATTCATTAAAAGACCTGAGGATTTCTCAGTTGGAGCTGACCTGTTTTACAGGGACAAAGCTGCGTCATTTTAGTCATCTTTTTTTAAATACTGTTAGTAAATGGGAGGGATTAGCACATGTGAGAGTAAATTAGATTGGAAAAATCTTCTCTGAGCACCTGTTGTTGTCCCACTTTGAAGGTTACAACTACAGGTAATATTGCTAGGTACACTGCATGAGTTTATCTTAAAGGACACGAAGAGTTTATCTGTTCAGTCTGTTTATCTCTGTTCAACTGGGCCAGAAATCAGTCTGGTTCCTCTAAATCTAGCTCTAAAAATCCAGTCAGAAAAAAAAAAAAAAAGTATATATATATATATATGGCTCACACTTTTCCACGTACTTTCCTTAGCCTTGAAAATGTTGCACTACCTTTTAACTATTCTTCAATAACTACTTTAGTATTTCACACTTGAAGAAACAAACACGACATCAAATTGCTTACTACGTTAACACAAGAAACCTCTTTTCTAGGAAGAAAAAGGTCTCTTGATTCCCTCACCTCCTTTTAGAAACCATAAGAATTACTTATTTATGTTTTACTATGAGGGTGGTCAAACATAGGAACAGGTTTCCAAGAGAGCTTATTGATTATCTATATGTGGAGATGCTCTAAACTAAATTAAATACAGTCCTGGTCAACCTGCTCTAGCTGACCTTTCCAACCTGAACAATTCTGTGATTCTGAGATAAACAAGCAGGGTCTTAAGCTCACTCTCCTTTTTTTTTTTTCTTTTGTGGATAAGCAGTGAACCAGTGCAGATGTTTGCCAGGTACATTTAAGATTCTGCATCCCATTTTTTTCCTAAATGCACTACTATATCTTTATGACAAACTGTTTTAATATATACATCTGGCAACAAAGTACAAATCATAGCAGGTACTGTAAATGAAGCTACAGTTCATTTTTTTAGTAAAGAAAAACTAAGCAAAGTTGGTTTTCCTTTGATCTGTTTGATAAGATGGAAGTTAAAAAAAAAAATGTATTCACCTTAAGGGGTTACATCTATCAAATGCATCAGAGTACAGAGCCCTGTGGGGCTGTAGGCTCTGTACCTGTAGACTTAACAACACAAACTCTTCCTGTGCACAGCTAACAAAATTGCACATCAGAGGAAATGAAGAAAGGCTTACTGACTTTAGTACCCTTTGTTCATCTAAGAATCCATCGAGAATATTTGAAGGCAATATTTTATCTCAGCGTTCACCTCTGCACTTTTTTCACATCAGAAAGCATACACATATTGTAATGTGAGGTTTTTGTGAGGACAAACCTCGGTGTTCGAAGTTTCTGAGTAATGATACTATTCAAAGACAAGAATTATCACCCCCTCCCTGTTTTTTTAAGCTACTTTGATAGTTGTTAATTAACCATATCATGTAAACTTCCATTAATTTAACAGGAAAGAAAAAGAGCACAATATACGATCACTTGGAAATTGCCCTTTTCCATTCTCCCAACACGAGTTATTTGCCTGTGTGTCCTGCTACATTTAGTCACTTCCTTCATCTAGATTTGAGCTTGGTAGAATAGACTTGAGTTCTGTCAGGTCTCAGGCTTTCCTAACTGAACCCAATGGGTGCAGAAAGTGTACAGAAAAAAAATAAGGATGATGGGGTGAGAGATGGGGAAGCTACAAACAAACAAAACCCATTTTCCACCCAGAGCAGAAAGAGATGTAGAAGTGGAAAGAAGCAGCAGCAGCAAAAGCAATTTGTCCAAAAGGTAATGCTGCCCATGACCCAGCAATGCATCCTCATGACAAATGCAGCCAAGAGCATCCTGAGCTGTACTAGGACTGTTCCCAGCAGATCAAGGTAGTTGATCCTTTCTCTCCATCCAGGGGCTGGTGGGGCCGCACCTGGAATGGTGGCACCAGTTCTGTGCTCCCCAGTACAAGCCATGCACTTATTGGAATAAGTCCACCAAAGGGCCACAAAGATGAGGAGAGGACTGGAGTATCTCCCATACAAGGAGATACTGAGAGATGTGGGACTTTTCAGCTTGGAGAAGAGAAGGCTCAGGGTGTATCTTAGTAATATTTATAAATACCTGATAGGTGGGAGCAAAGAAGAGGGAGCCAGGTTCTTCTCAGTTGTATACACCAACAGGACAAGACAAAAGGTGCATGAATTAAAAACCATAAAATTCCATCTAAACACACAAGTCACCTTTTCACTGTGAGAATGGTTGAACAGTGAAGCAGGTTGCCTAGAGATGCTGTGGGTCCCCATCCTCAGAGATATTCAAGGCAAAAGAGAAAGAAAAAACTGTATGGCAATTTGCAATATAGATAATTATCAACAAGATCAAACCCAGTTTTATTTGCATGTAAATGAAAGAGCAATCCCACTTGTAAGGAAGCAAGAAGAGAAGTAGCACCAACAATCCTCATGTATCAGAAACTGTCTGTGAAAATTCATCCCCCTAGCTTAGAATTATAATTCACCTGTGCTCATGAGGCATCAATCAGGGATGAGGCAACTAGAACACTGATTTTACTGAGTATTGTTTCATTGTCTGCATCCATGCATTATCTGAAAAAGGCTGAGTTAAATGCCTGCAAATTAGATTGAAGGGGCCAGAAGAAGCAAAGTAGCATTTTATAGCCTGTAATTAATGAGTCACTCAGCTTGTAGACAAACATTTTGAATACTGATTGCAGAAACCACCATTCCTACACCCATCATTTACACCAACGATAGCGTCACAGCAGCAAGAGCTCTGGCAGTCCTCCAAAGCCTGAACTCCCAGCCTTGCAGAGACAACTTAAAATTGCTGGAGATGGAAAGGGAGTTAAAGGACATGACCATCACCTCGGTGGGCGAGAAGGGCTATTAAGGGGGTCACCTAATGCACTCCTCCTGCCTTGAGCATATTAATTTTTTAGTAGGATATCAAGGTTACCCCTAATGATTACAGTCACCTACAGGAGAGCTGTTCATTGTCCTTCATTGCCAAACCAGAACCTGAAGGGCCTGATTCAATGTGAAACAAGTATTTTTGCTGCTGGCAGGCAGTGTTCAGATCCACACAGTTTAATTTCAGGCTTTAGCATTTTCCCTATTATTGATGCTACTTCTGTTCTTAATTTACATGCAGAACCTGGCACATGAAGGGAGTCTGTTGTACCGTCAGTTTGGAATCATGCTCAGTCTGAATCAGAAGACAGGCACACGGTCTTCTAGCAGTTTGTTTATAGTTATTTAAAACCAAGTAGCTGTTTTCCTCCACAGCAATGTTTCACTGCCCTGCCCTCCTACCTGCCACCTTATAGAAAAAGTCTGGCAGTCAGGATGTGACACACATCTGGCTGGCACTACACAGGTGTCTTATACTAATCATGTAATGACAAATGATGCCATTAATATGTAATAGCACTTCAATATACAAGCTGCATCATCTCCACGAAGCTCTTCACAGCCATTTGCCTGCAATGTGAGAAATCTCATGCATTTTACAAGAAGCCTAACAGAAAAGACCAGCAGCTGTATGTAGTTTAACACCTGTTTGAAAGACAGTTTATATTACTATTAAAAAAAAACAAACCAACCCAAACCAGATGTGTGAGAAGACCATGTGTTTGTTTTATTCAGCATACTTCTTCAAAGTTTCTCAGCATGTCACAGCCCTGTTGCATGCAATCTTGCAAACACTTCTCATGGCAATCGAAAATAGTGTGCTGCTGTAAACCACTTACCTCTTATCTGAATTACCCACCTCATTAGGTAGAATTATTGCTTAAGACATACTGATCTGCTCTAGAATGGCAGCCACTGAGGATTCAACATGAAATGCTGATGTCAGGGTGAAGTGCAACCTAAAGCAAATACATCTTAACATGTATCGACCCTGTTGTTTTTCCAGTTTAATTAAAAATTGACTTTTTAGGTCATTTTACATTAGTAACAGATGGGGATGAAATAAGGATAAGTCAATATTTGCTTCGCATACCTAGAAGACCTAACATTGCAGCCATTTAGAGAAAGGGGCTTGAAATTATCCTGTGCATGTGCCTGCCAAATGCCCTCCATAACACAATAGCTAACAAAGTGACAGCATCAGCCGTAGGATGGGAAAGAGTGCTGGTTAAATTCAAATTCACAGTAGCCCAAGCGATTGGATTTCTGACAAGTACTGGTATGTTTCAAACACAAAGGAATGCACATGCGAAACTAATAATAGCAGCATTACCAGCTACCCTAATTTTAATCATGAGTCTCATGATCTTTTATATCTTCCTTAGTGGCCTATCATCAACAAATTTCAATTTTTCTTCTTTTAAAAAGAAGCATATTTCTAGCCCTCAATATAGAAGAAAGGTTAAAAATTTAAAACTAACCACTTTCTGTGAGATAGTTGTTCAGGGGAGGGGTGGGGGATATATTGACTTTTAAGCAAGTCCTGTGATTTGGGAAAGCCTGAGGTTGGTAGTTCTGTACTAACATTGAAGTAATCTGTTTGGTTTCCTTTAGTACACTTCAGGGAGAGGCAAGCAGACTACGGTTTTATCTTGCATTAACCTATTGCATATACATGCTCACACTTTGTGCTCAGTTATAATACTCCTCTTGGATAGGTAGCATTGCTGCAGCCCCAAATTCCTCTTAAATTAGAATAAATTGTTCTGATTTACAATACTGCCACCCTCCTCCACCTTTAGTGAAATGAAATCAAGCATAATACACTTGCAAAAATTTATTACAGGAATATCACATTACATGAGCATATTACCCAAATTGTATAACCTGGCCACAAAAACCTCATGTGAAAATGGCATCACCTATTTATTACAAAGTATTACATAACAGGAGAAGAAAATAAATAATAAACAGTCAAATACTTTCAAAGAATTTGTTTTTTATCTTATCTAACATAAATAGGCCAAACATTACAGATGAAAAAAAAAAAAAGAAAAAGCAAAAGATAAAGAAAAAAACAAATACATTTAAGACAACCTACACTCCACACTCCACTTGCAAGTACTGGGCAAGAGGAATCCCTGTGTGAGCACAGACACATGACCACCATCAGCACTTGGCCATGCTGCAGCCTGCCAAGACCAAGTGCAGAACAGGTCTCGCTAGGCAGGTAGACAACCTTGCTTTAAGTGGGCAGGTTGTTTGGATGCACTCTCCAAACCACACAGCAACAGTAAAAATGAACATACAAAAATAGATGTATTTGTGATGTTATAAGCTCTAAATAAGCAATGGGTCTGGTTCAAAAATCCACAAGATTGACTTTATATAATTATGAGGAATTATCTCATCTCTGAGTTCCTACATTGCACCTATTTGTGTTTTAAGCTTTCCTCTGCACTGACAAGCACTAGAAAATTTTCACACACACATACACAAAAAAATCCTAGAAGCTTTGCAAGCATTTTAATTTCAGTTTTAAGAAAAGAAAGAGGCACAAATACTAAAACACAGAGTGTAATCACACTGTGGATAACAGGGGTTGGATTTGGTTTTCTGTCTGTGCATGTATCACTATCTCCATAATTAAATATATCAGGATTCAAAGAGGCCTGTATTTCTGGATTACAGCCATTGGCAGCCCTGCAAAACACTAGATACCTCTTTGCTCCAGCTGTGCCCACTCAATATTAATATAATTCACAGAGCCACAATGTCACAGCTATGAACACGGCACTCTGCCGAGGTGCAGCACTGCCAGCCTTGCCTCAGCCAACAGCATACAAATGTGAGCTCTTCTGGGAGCATTAATAATGCAAGGTAGGCAAAGTACAAGGCTTGGCACAGCCTCATGTGTGCATTAGCTGAGACGACCAGGACGAACAAAGTTAAAAATTGCTGGATGAGTCAACAGTCTGCGTGGATTCCTGGTACCCTTTTCCATCACCCTCAAGGGCTTCATGAATAAAGATAAGCTACACAAACACTGTCCATTTATTTTTTTTTTCCCCTCAACATCATTGTATGTGCACACTTAATATAAACTTCCTTATCTCTTTTGGTAGCAGTGACCCGAAAGATTCAACAAACCCATGTCTGGATAATTTAAAAATAACCAAACAAATAGCTGAGAAAAATGATAAGGGAATGCTTAGCTGACAATGGTGGATAAACAAAAACTTACCTTTAGCTGACAATGTGGTCAGTGTATGATGTCAACACTACAAAAATTTCATCAGGTAAACAACAGACAAAAGTTACCTTGACCTTTCTGATTGTCATTTGGTGATTTCAAGTTAAATGTCTGCAGCAATAAAAGACAAAGAAATAAGAGAGAAAAACATTGAAACATTTTATGGCTTTGTACTATGAGGTTCAGATTTTGAAAACATATGGATTGGGTATTAGATTAAATGCAAAGTCCTAAGCTTCTTCCATTGTGGTTTCAGGGCTTGTGAACAATTTCTGAACATCTCCCATGCTGTAGCAAGACCAACATGCCATTGTCCATAAGAAAGTAAAGATGCTATTCTTTTCTACAGGTAGCACCCCAAGGCATTTGCTTTTGATAGTCCTATTTACTGAGATCCTCAGATTTCACAAATCCTGCTAAAATTAATGCAGCCTAAAAGCTTTTGGTGTCACTGAGCACTAAGCGGTGAGCAGCTGAGTTTCATTCGAAACTACAGTGAATTTCTTCCCGGAAAGGGTTGTCAGGTGATGGAACAGGCTGCCCAGGGAAGTAGTGGAGTCACCATCCCTGGAGGTGTTTAAAAGATTCACAGATTAGGTTCTTAGTGACATGGTTTAGTGTCAGTGGTAGGTTAACAGTTGGACTTGATGATCTGGAGGACCACCTACAAACAAAATGATTCTGTGATTTTATTATTTTACAGACTTATGCCTCTGTGTCAAAACCAAGTTCTCACCTTGGTTAGCACTTGTCACACCAGAAAAAAACTTGGTATTGGGGAGACAGGTCCATCAAGAAAGGATTCCATTTTTTTGTTAAAAAATCCTGTATTCATAACTCTACCGTCAGCAAAATATGCTCTGGATAAGGTTCAAGTCAGATTGGAGATACTTGTAAAATCACCGAATCACAGAATGGCTGGGGTTGGAAGGGACCTCTGGAGATCATCTAGTCCAACCCACCTGCTAAAGCAGATACACCTAGAGTAGACCACACAGGAATGTATCCAGGCAGGTCTTGAATGCCTCCAGAGAAGGAGACTGCACAACCTCTCTGGGCAGCCTGTTCCAGGGCTCTGTCACCCTCAGAGCAAATAAGTTCTTCCTCATATTCAGATGGAACCTCCTGTGCTTCAGTCTGTGCCCAATGCCCCTCATCTTATTGTTGAGCACCACTGAAAGGAGTCTGGTCCCGTCCTCTTGACATCCACCCTTGAGATATTTATAAATATTGATGAGATCCCCTCTCAGCCTTCCCTCCTCCAGGCTGAACAGACTCAGCTCTCTCAGTCTCTCCTCATAAGACCATCACCTTTCCAGGGATGGAGGTGAGGCTGACTGGCCTGTAGTTTCCTCAGTTGTCCTTCTTGCCCTTTTTGAAGACTAGAGTGATGTTGGCTTTCCTCCAGTCCTCAGGCACCTCTCCTGTTCTCCAAGATCTTTCAAAGATGATGGAGAGTAGCTTAGCAATAACATCTACCAACTTTCTCAGCACTTGTAGGTACATCCTATCAGGGCCCATGGATTTGTGGATGTCCAGGTTTCCTAAATGACCTCTAACCTGATCCTCCTCAACCAAGGGAAAGTCTTCCTTTTGCTGGACTTTCTTTCCTACCTCCAGGGCCAGGTACTCCTGAGGGTCAAACTTAGCAGTAAAGACAGAAGCAAATAAGGCATTCAGTATCTCTGCCTTTTCTGTATCATCCATCACCAGGGCACTCTCCTCATTCAGCAGCAGAACTACATTTTCCCTAACCTTCCTTTTGCTTCTGATATACTTGAAGAAGCCATTCTTGTTGTCTTTGACATCCCTGGTCAGCTCTGCTTCCAAGTGGAGCTTACCCTTCCTTACCGCAGCTCTGCATATTCTAACAGCCTCCTTATATTCCTCCCAGGTGGTCTGTCCCTTTTTCCACATTACATAGACATCCTTCTTCCATCTGAGTTTTGACTGGAGTTCGTTACTCATCTATGCCGGCCTCTAACTCCCTTTACTTGATTTCTTCCTCATAGGAATACATTGATCTTTAGCTTGGAGGAAGTGATGTTTGAATATTAGCCAGCTCTCTTGGACCCTCCTACCTTCTAGAGCCCTAACTCATGCAGTTCTTCCAAGCAGGACCTTGAAGAGGCCAAAGTTCACCCTGCGGAAATCTGTGGTTTTAGTTCTACTTATTGTCCTGCTTCCTACATGCAGGATCCTGAATTCCAACATCTCATGGTCACTGCAGGCAAGGCTGCCCCCAGCTGTGATATCTCCAACCAGTTCTTCTTAATATGTTAGGACAAGGTCCAGCAGCACACCTCTCCTCTTTGGCTCCTCCACCATCTGTGTCAAAAAGTTGTCACCAATGATCTGTAGGAACCTCCTGGACTGTGCATGCTTAGCTGTGCTGCCCACCCAGCAGATGTCAGGGTGATTGAAGTCTCCCATGAGAATCAGGGCATGTGATCATGAGGCTTCTTTCAGGGCTCATTGTGCTCCTCTAGGCAGAGTTCAAGACATTTGAGTTGCTCTCTCACATAAAGTGAGCAACTCCTCTACCTCACCTTGAGGTCTTTTCTGAAAAGTACATAGCTCTCCATGACAACATTCCAGTCATGCAAGCTGTCCTGCCACGTCTCCATAATAGCAATCAGATCACGACCCTGTGAATGGACATAGATCTCTAATTCTTCCTGTTTATTCCCTATGCAATGCATGTTGGTGTACAGACACTTCAGGGAAGTACTGAAGCATGTGGTTTTCTCATGAGGGGTGCAGAAAGATCTACAGCAGCCATGTGTACCCTTGAGGTAGCTGGCCCTCTGGTTCTCATCTTGGGAGGCAGATAAGGAACTTTTGTCACTGCTCTGATTGGTCTGGCATGTTCCGCCGTTGGATGTGATTGTGTGAACATCACCACTTTGGACCCCACGCCCCAAGCTCATCAGTTTAGAGCCTGTTTCATCTCACCCCTCTATGCTTTCCCTTGACCTGCTACTGTCTTCAGTCAGTCAGGGTGAGGGTAATGGACTCCCTTGTTCTTGGTTACTTAGTGATGGCCTTTCATGTCTCAGGGAGGCTAGAGCTTGATCCCACGAGTCTATCTGCCTTACTGATACTGAACACAACTTTTTTAGGCAAAAAGAAATTCCAGCTAAAGTGATAGTAAATCTGACTGAAAAGGATCTTTGAGATTTTATTCATCACTTGTTTCACAACTCAGGATATCCTGAACTTCATTTGTTCTCTGAGTCACCTCTTATAAACACACTATGTAGTTTTTAACGCTCCAAAAGCTACTGGATAGCTGAAAAATCACAACTGTTACTTAGAAGTGTCATTTCAGTAGCTTCCAAAAAAAAAAAAAAAAAAAATCCCAGACTGTTTCCTGTCTCCAAAGTTATTACAGTACATGTAGGCTCTTTCCTCAATTTATTTGTTTTATTGGAAGTGGTGAGGGGAGCCACAAGACAGGACAGGCATCACCATTTTACATGAAGCACACAACTAACTTTTGTTGAAGCACAATGCACATTTGAGGGCAATTTTAATTATTACTTCCTGTCCACTTCAACAGATGTAGAATCTTCTATCCTTTCATTTTTTTTACAGCTGAGATAGAATCATAGAATGTCCTGAGTTGGAAGAGACCCACAAGGATCATCAAGTCCAACTCCTGTCCCTGCACAGGACAACCCCACAGTTCATACCATGTGTCTGAGGGTGTTGTCCAGTCTCTTCTTGAATGCTGTCAGGCTTGGGGCCGTGACACCTCCCTGGGGAGCTTGTTCCAGTGCTCCAACACCCTCTGACTGAAGAACCTTCCCCTAATGTCCAACCTAAACCTCCCCTGGCACATCTTCCTGCCATTCCCTCAGGTTCTATCATTGGTTGCCAGAGAGAAGAGATCAGTGCCTGCCTTTCGTCCTTCCCTTGTGAGGAAGCTGTAGACCATGATGAGGTCTCCCCTCATTCTCCTCCAGGCTGAACAAACATGGTGACTTCAGCTGCTCATTATACAGCCTCCCCTCCAAACCCCTCACCAAATTTGTCGCCCTCTTTAGGACACTCTCTAGTAGCTTAATATCCTTTTTATCCTGTAGCACCCAGAACTGCACACAGTGCTCCAGGTGAGGCCGCACCAGTGCAGAGCAGAGCAGGACAATCCCCTCCCTCGCCCGGCTGTCAATGCTGTGCTGGATGCACCCAGGACACGGTTGCCCTCTTGGCTGCCGGGGCACACTGTTGGCTCATGTTCAACTTGCTATCAATCAGAACCTGCAGATCCTTCTCTGCAGAGCTGCTTTCCAGCATCTCATCCCCCAATCTGTATGTACTGCCATGTTTGCCATGTCCCAGGTGCATTCCTGTTGCCCTTCTTGTAGATCGGGACAACGTTTGCCAGCTTCCAGTCAACTGAGATCTCTCCAGATTCCCAGAAGCACTGAAAAATCACGTAGAGAGGTCTCGCTATGACTTCAGCCAGCTCTTTAAGCACCTTTAGATGAATCCTATCAGGCCTCATTGACTTGTAGGGATTTATCTGGAGTAGCAAATCCCATACAAGTTCTGGATTGATTGGGAGTTTATTGTTTATGCAGCCATGTTCTCTACCCCAGGGCTATGGACCACCCCTATGTCCATCTTCAGTGTTGAAGACTGAGGCGAAGAAAGCATTAAACATCTCAGTTTTGTTTACATCGTTGTTAATAAGGTGACCATGCTCAACACATAATGAGGCAATATTATTTCTAGTTTGCCTTTTGCTAGTAACATATTTTAGAAAGCCTTTTTTATTGTCCTTCACAGTACTGGCCAGCTTCAATTCTTATAATAAGACAAGGGTCTTATTATAACAAATGCAAGCATTGATTGAAAGCAGATAGATGTCTAGAAAACAAAAGGAACACTCCTTGAAAACAAAAGGTAAGGGAATATTCCTAGAAAACAAGAATTGGAGAACATTCCTAAGAAGCAGAAAGGAACTATTTGAAAACAAAAGGTAAGGGAATATTCCTAGAAAACAAGAATTGGAGAACATTCCTAAGAAGCAGAAAGGAACTATTTGTAGAAAGTAGATGAGGTAATAGCTTCTGAAAAGCAGAAGGAATTTTCTTAGAAAGCAGAGAAACATTGTTCTGAGGCAGGTGAGGCAGATAATTGCTAGAAATCCGAAGGCTGGATGTTCCTAGCAAGCAGCTAGGAGATATTACTGGAAACACAAAGGGGACATTCATAGAACGTAGAAGTGAGATATTCATAGAAAGCTGAGGTGTGATATTCATAGAAAAGCAAATTAGATGGTTGCAGAAAGACGGGGAATACAGGCAGAAAACAGAGGGACCTTACTCCTGGTAAACAGTGATGAAGTGATAGCTAGATCATAAACAGGAGGTTCTTCAAAGAAACCAGAGGGGGAATGTTCCTTGAAAACTGAGAAGAGATGGTCACAGAAAGCAAAGGCAGACTACTCCTACACCACCCTAGGGTGGAGATATCCCTAGAAAGCAGAGGGGTAATATACCTAGAAAGTAAATGGGAGGACAGACTGTATGCCTGGAGAACAGAGGAGAGGCTTTTTTGAAAGCAGAAGAAAAATAATGCTAGGAAGTAATGGGAAATTAAACTAAGAAAACAGAAACAGATTATTTCAAGAGCACAGAGGGACTTTTTTTTCAAGAAGTGGAGGACCATTATTTCTAGAGAGCAAAAGGACACATAATCCTAGAGAGCAAAGTGAAGTTATCTACCAGAGCAAATGCAGGATATTCCCAGAAGCAAAATGGTGGAAGGGGGTTATTACTAGAAAGCACATGGGAGGTTATTAGGCCTATGAGGCATTCCAGGAAGGAGATGGGGAAATATTCTGAAAAAGTGATGCCTAGAAATTAGAGAAATATCTATTTCTAAAAATAGTTGTTTCTGAAAAGTGCATGGGTTTGTACCTAGAAAGCAAAGGGGAGAACAGCCTTGAAAAGGAAAGGAGGGGATATTCCCAGAAAAAAGAGGGTTAACATACCTAGACGGCAGATAAGGCACACTCTTCAAAAGCACAAGGAGTATATTCCTGGGAAAAAAAAGTTCCTTGAAACCAAAATCAAGCAATATTCCAAAACAGCAAATGGGACATTTTGCTAGCAAACAAAGCCACCTGTGGTAGAGAGGGAACATTGCTAGTGAGCTGAGGAAGTATGTTCTTAAACCATTCAGTACTTAAAAGTGCCCTGTAAGCATAATAGGGACAAAGAAAAAAAGGAACACTCCCAAAAGTCCTCTAGAAAGCAAAAAATTTGAAGGAGGATTCCTAGAAAACACACACAATTTCTAGAAAAACTCTAAGATGGCATTCCTAAAAGTCATGCACAATTTATACAATCCAAAAGGGAGTGTTGCCAGAAAGTGTGCAGTATTCAGAGACTGCATTAAGTAAAAACATTCATAGAAACCACAGAAAATTCCTAGGAAGCATTCCAAGGGAGTGCCTAAATATTAGGAGAAGTCCCTTATAAAAACATGGACATTTCTTAGGAAACATATGCATATGTATACTTTGGGTGCCAGAGCTCCCAGAAAGTGTTTGTGTGGGAAGGATGCTACAAAATGTTGGGGGTTCCTAGAAAGCAAATGGGAGAGAATCCTAGAAAGCATTAAGAGATTCTCAGAAAACTTGGAAGGACACAAGGAAGCATTAAGGAGAAACTCCTGGAAAGCTTTTGGAGGCAATTCCTAGAAAACGTAGGTTTAGTAGAAAACCTTGAGAAGGGTATATACCAGAAAGGTATATACCAGAAAAAGCACCAATTCCTAGGAAGGGAGCTGGAGGATTCTTAGGAAACTTTTGGGAAACATTCTTACCAAGTGTAGAAAAGTCCCAGGAAATGTTAAGGCACAAATTCTAGAAAGTGAAAGAGGTGTTTTCTGGAAAACAAAACAGATGCATCCACAGAAATTATGGAAAGTTCCTAGAAAGCAAGAGACATGCAACATCTCAGAAATTAAACTGTCAGAGTCCTAGGAAATGTCAACAATTCCTACAGGCACATCAAAGAAGCCCTAGAAAACATGAAATATTCCTAGAAAGCATCAAGGAGCAGTGCTAAAGCAAAAGGGGAGGATTCTGAGAGAGAAAAAGCAAGAGTTCCTACAAATTGTGAAAAATTCCTAAAAATCAAAAAAGCAGGGGGAGAATCCTAGAAACAAAAAACAGATAGGAGTCCTAGAAAGCATTAAAGGGTGAATCCTAAAAAACCCCAACAGTTCCTAGAAAGCAAATATGGGAGGTTTCGTAGAGTAGAAAATGTCAGGGGTTGTGGTCTTAAAAGAGAGCACGATCAGGGCAAGCTACCCTTAATGATTCTAGAAGGTATTATGAGAAACCATTCTTGATTTTTAAGGCAAGGCAAACAATCAAGCTGCAGGACAGGGGTTTTTTTCACAGTTCATGTGTCTCTCAGCTGGACTCCTCCCAGAGAGATGACTTCTGAAGAGTTCATTTGAAACAAGAATCAACAGAAAACAGCTCAAGCTTAATCTTTGAACTGTGAAAATCACTGAGCCTTGGAGAAGTTGAGGGTTGGACAGAAAGTTCAGTGCTTGAATCCAGCTCTAAAGATAAAAAGTCACACATAGCAGAATATGAGAAGTTCACCATAGGACATTTTACTTTCACCAACAATTTCATCTTGAACAATTGTGTGGGCTTATCTCCAGAAAATGGTAGCACACATACAAACTCTGGGGAAATTAAAAAAGAACAGATTTTTATCAGAAAGTCAGAATGTATACACAGAGGGTTGCCCATGTTATTTTAGAAGTCTTATCTGTGTGACTGTAAGGGATTACTCAGCAGTCCTCTGTTTTAGCATGAGGTGATTTCTTCTTAGAGCCTATTCCATCTATTAATCTTTATATTTTATGTAAACCACTACTCCAAGATGAAACAGAGCAAAGTAGCTACCACCACTTTTATCATTAAATGGAAAACAGATAAAAGAAAACTATGTGATTCCTCACTGTCTGGGGGGAAGTTATTAATCAAATAGCCAAACCTTCCAACCTTTGATGTGAGTAAGGCAACACCCCCAGTTTCCAAAGCATCACAAGGCTTTGGTTCTTCTCTAGTACACTGATATACCTCCCATGAACGTGAACTACAGTTTGTCACAAAATTTCCATTTTCTGTTTCATTACCTGCCTTCGCCTCTATTTACACAGTGGCTGACTTCTTTCCAAAGGAAATGAACTCTTCTGAGCCAGGATTTGACTCTCCCATCTTCTTTCTCCTACACTTTCGCTTTATTTCAGGAATCAGCTCCGTGTTCTGTATTCAAAGACTACATATAAATGCCATATGTTTATTCATCACCATACCCTGTCAATCTTTCAGACATTATGACAGACTGACAAGGCAAAAAAGTGCATTTCTGAATCCAGCTGAACGCTCCTGCCTCAGGCAGCACATGGGGAATTGGTCACAGCCTTTGCTAGAGCACGAGGACATCAGGAATGAAAATTTTTTAAATTGCCTAATTTTCATTCTCATCTTTGGTTTGCAGCAAAATGGCTTGTGAAAAAGGACAGTTTTAGATGGGATTTAGCAAATAGATATAATATCACAGCATAGCATCATTTTAACTATCTCAATCTGAGAAATTCAAGCAGCACATCTTAAAGTGAGGTTAGTGCTGGTGAATATGAAGTAACTGAGTCTACCTCAGGCAGGAGAGGCCTGCCAGGAATCCCAAAAAAGCTACATTATGTGCTGAGTGCAGAGAGGGTATGTTACTCCACAACAGATCAGCATTTTAAAAAACAATTTTTTGCAATAGCTGCAAACAGGTAACTGAGCAATTGCATCCTTTACAGCAGCAAACCCCCAACATCCTGAATTGAAGTGAAAATTAAAAAGCCCACTATATCTCATGCTAGACACATAACACAAGCAGGGAAAATGTGGATTAGCCTTGTTTGGTAACACTCGATATTAAGGTTCACCTTGAACAACCTCTCCCAGCCCTTCCATTGCTCCTTCCCAGGCTGCACCTCAGCAAGAGATGTCTTCTCATCCATCTTCTTTTCCCTTGCTCAGGCAGGTTACTGGCACGCAGAGAGCCTAATCCTTGCCAACACCTCCCTGCCTGGTAGCTGTCTACCCAGAAATATCTCTGTACCCCATTGCACACAGTCATTTGATACTTGCCCTTATGTCCTTTGATCCTTACTTTTATGGAGAAATCCTGTTAACTTGGTCATTCATTTCTGATGTCACTGGTTCACTTCAATACAAAAGCCTAAACTGTGATGACTGATCGGTTTACCATTAGAGGTACTTGACAGTGGTTTGGATGAGGCAGTCAGGGCTCCTCTGCGCCTGCCCTGGCAGTGTTTTCTCCAGGTGATAAAGTGGTTCAACGTGTTGGGGTGGGCAACAGTGAGTGCCAAAGCCAGAGGACACTGGCACAGAGTTTCAGGTTATGTAATAAAACTGTGGTTTACAGCTTGTTTGCACTTTGCATGCTATGTATGCAGGAGTATTCTTTGGGAAATTATAAATAAAAAAATAAAACCACAAAAACACCACCAAAAACACACCACACCACACACACACACAAACAAAAAAACCCAAAACATACCCAAACAAGCAAAGGAGTGGTGGAGAGAAGACCACCAAGCAAGCAGGCCACTCACCAGAGCAGCAAATTCAGTCCATCACGTGTAAAACACTGTCATAGCTAAAAATCGGTTCAAATTCAGGGGCACCTATACTATACTTAATATTTTTTCAGCTGATTGGTGATCCTGTGATACCAACCACCCACAGATCTCTATCCCAGCATGTGCTTGGGAAGAGGCCTGTTCTCAGCATTAAATCTACTCACAGAGCAAAATACACATTATTCACTTTAAAGGAGAAGAAACTCACTTACCTGCTCTCCTTACAAACCGAACTTGATCAGTCATTTAAGGAACTGCCTTACCTCTCTGGTACCGTTTTCCATTTTTCGGCATTCATGCCTCTCCCAGAACCTCCAAGAAAAGGTGCAGGGTTAGGATCAACTGTATCTGTGCTAGGGGTGTCTTCTGACACTAACAGGATGAGGCGGCATCTTCTCAGGAGTTCCCTGAGAAATGCTGCAGGGTAGCGTGCAGGAGGTAGCACAACGTGTAGCATGGCTATTCCATACCTGACGCTGCACTGCTGCTGCCCACGCTGGCTTCAGGCTCAGCACTAAACAGCCCAATGCCCAAATCCTGTCTGGTGTGGGTCACACGGAGATCAACTAACTACCAGTATTTATTCACTTGCTAAAAATGACTTTTTGCTGGCTTTTCTTATATCACTGTCATAAATAGTATCAGAGAGAAAAAAAAAAAAGTTAATTCCAACAAATATGTGACTCACTTTAGCTAAAGGCAGTTCCATATGCATCTTTACGATTCACTGCTGTGACAACAACCCCCTTTTCTTTTACACAGACATTCAGTTTAACACTGTGTAACTCCTGCTGCTGCAATAAAGGAGTCATTTAGAGAAAGATTAAAGCAATCCGGTTTTAAAAAATAGAAAGAATACTGGCAAGAAGGGGATGGGGGGTATGTCTTAAAGACATCCATTAATTATCCTAAAAGCCTCCCATTAGCAGAACAGAAAATAATATCTTTGGTCAGCATCTGTCTTACAGGTGTCGCACACTTTCCATGAAAGAGGGCTCCTGTAGCTTTTCTTGTTCACTTCTTTACTGACTCACTAATAACTTACCCTATGACAGCCTGGGCAGGCTTCACTGCCTATTCCCCTTATTTGTATAACCTCTCTACCTTGGAGACATGGGTGATCTATTCTCTTTCAGGATAGCCAATACAGAATATCGGGAGTTCTACTCTTTGTGCAAGAGATAACTATAATTTACTTATATTTTCAAAGTAAATATTGCAATTCTGACTGGCGTTTTAGAGGAGTAAACACAAGCGGTATGCTTAAGTGTTTACACTAGATCATGCTTTATGGTTTTTCTCATGGATAAGCTGGTAGCACACTGGTAGCACTGCTAAAGTGATAACAGGAATAGTGGTTACTCAAGCAAAAGGGGAAAAAAAAAAAGTAAATTATTGTGCTGCAAACTGCTGGATCAGTACAGTATCACTTACCAAAGTGGCTACAGATTAACCCGTAATTGTCCTTTGTCACAGGACTTAGTTTGAGAGAAAATGCCAAGGCTGCAGTATTCGGTGATTAAGAAGCTGATCTGTAATAGCCCAGCAACACTCACCTTCTTCTACACATCTACCACTTTCCACAGCACATAAGCGCTGAATGTGCCAGTTAAGCTCCTAAGCTAAAATCAGCACAAAGCGGGTTCTAGGTATTTACACATTACAAGGACTCTTCAAGAGATTCTAGAAAGGCCACCTGGATATCTTTTAAAAATACTTGATATTTTTATTCTTTATCGTAGGTGGAATGATTAAACATCAGTTTAACCTCAGAAAGCATCTTTTGTGGTACTTACTTCACCTACCCCAACTGCTCCATTTCAAAACCAGAAATAGTTGTCTTTAACAGGCAATATATTGGCTAATGTCACCTTCACAATAGCTAGCATAGAAGATTTGAGTTCTCACGACGCAGGACATGAGACCGTGGTTGTATGAGGGACTAAATCCTATTACATTTAAACGAAATTTTGAAAATAAGTATTATGAAACCCAACATGAAATTATTGCATGTAGTAGACAAATTGGTTTTATCTGCAAAGACCAAATTCCTCCTTGATTTTTTTTTTCCATCTCCATTTCTACTTCAGCCAGAGCAGAAGTATAGGAATATTCTCATAAAAGTGATAACCTCTTCAACCCTGAAGAAGAGAAGTACAACACAGGACCTTTCACAAAGTTGTTGGTTTGGGTTTTGTTGTTGCTGGGTTTGTTTTGTTGTTGTGTTTGTTTTGGTTTGGGGTTTTTTTTTGTTTTTATTTGTTTGTTTGTGTTTTGTTCTGGTTTTAAAGGATAATGAAGTATGACATTTGTTTCTGCAGCTGTAGAATTAATGCTTTAAAGAAAATGTTTCCTCAGAAAGCCACAAACTCTACATACCACATTCATCTTTAAGTATATTGTAGCCAGATTTCAGAAAGGACAGACTACCAAGTAACTATAAACTGAACAGACAAGCTAGTATCAAGCTGAATAGTTCAAACAAAATTTATAACTTGAGAAATGCAAGAATTATTTCAACAAAATATTTAGCTTTAACACATCACATTGAATAGACGATCTCTAAAAAAAAATTCAGCAAAAGATGCTGAAAACAGAAAATTGTCATATGATAATTTCTCACTGGTAATAGGCCATCCTTGAAAGATAAATAAATTCAGTTCCACTCAAATAAGAACCTTATCAGCTTCAAGCAAAGATCTGCAGCTTTTTCAGCTGTATATGGCCATGGATAGTGGTGGCAGGGACACAAGCAAGAGGATGACACCCCAACTCTTCCAATGAGTATCAGGAACGAGTAAGGGAAGACTTTTTTATTTGTGTTCCTTGAGACTGCTGTACCTAAAAACTAAAGCTACAGGCATTCAGGAAAACAAAACAAGTTAGTTGACAACAGTTTTCCAATGCAATAATGCAAGTGCAGGGAAAAATCCATCCAAAAATCAGCATCATAGCCACGCAGCACAGCGTTCAGCATGAGCTGCAAAAAACATTCAAGGTAAATATCCAACCAGCCTGCCCAGAGCTTCATGTTGCCAAGTCCAGACTGCAATGAGCGCTTCAAAAGCTATCTTAAAACCATGCTAGATACATTTGAGCTGTCATGAAGCTTTAGAGGTCTCCACGTGCTTTCTAGTTACCAAGTGGTTCGTTCAGGGTGGGATCACTGTTTCCATAGAAATGGGGAACAAAAACAGAAGAAGAGGAAACTTATGTGTGTTTTGCTCACAGTTTCTATTAGGCTGGAACTTTCTTCTTGGGCTGGGTAGCATAGATATTTCCAAGATTAATTCATCAAACACCCTCCACCAGCAGTGAGACATCAGCAAGAGGTTTGGGAAAGGCAGTAGACAAGAAAATAAAGCAGTGGGCACCTTATTGAACATCAAAATTTTACACTCATTTTTATTGCCACATGGCTCAGATCAGGACAGATGCCTTTCAGACTTACAGGAGAAACCACTCACACCACCTCACCTGCTAAACTACAGGTTCACACCCTGGCTCTGAACACTGGGCTTCCAGGTCACCTGCCCTTGCAGACCTGTGGGAAACTACAGCAGGTCTGTGGAATCCTTGACAGAAAATGTGGGAGTAGAGATCAGCCTTGAAGATATTAAGATTTACCCTTGAGAAGGATGTGAGTAAAGGAGTATCCGGAGAGAGGAGAGATGTACCCGTGAGAGAGAAGGGGATAGTAGAATAACATGGATGATAGAAAAATTAACCAATGTGATGTTAGTGCTGTAACTTGTAACCAATAGTGAAGAGACACATGAATTGGTAAAACTGTATAAAAATGCACTTGTGGCAATAAATGGCGTCTACTGCTTTCATCCTGGAAGAACTTGGTCTATGTCGTTTGTCCATCTCAACCACGACACAGACCAGCCCATCCTTGCTGCTCTCGGGCACAAGGCACTGCCAAGACATGCCAAAGAATATGCTTCCCCTGCTTACCCCGGGGTTTTGCATGCTCTGACTGCACAGTAGCAGCAGCGATCACTCCCCACAGCAACCAGAACAGCTCCAATATCCCTGCTGCAGCCCTGCAAACATCCTGCCCCACACATTCACTACACAAAGAAACCCAAGAAGCAAGTGGTTTGCTCCAATAGAAGAGCACCCTCCTTGCACATAGAGACACAGTGAGATGACGACATTTTTCTTTGTCCTCTGCTCAGGCAGGATCAAACCCTAAATCTGCTAAAAAGAAAATAACCAAGTGGAAGCTCCACAGATAAGCCTATTACATTCTTAGGCAGCAGCTGGGAGAGTTAACCTCAATCTGAAATCACCTTCATCTCTTTGATAGAGAGGTGACATATAGGCTGCCAGGTCATCACAAACATCATAAGTGCAGAAGTATTGTATGCAAAGAGACAGCATTTCTGAGTTAAACAGGTTTGCAGTGAGCCCAACTGCAAATACACAGTGCGCATGGCATCATTTACAATTCCTTCCCCTACAGCTGTTCCAGTTTGGTTCTTTTCTACTGTTATTTCTTTCCTCCTGTATTCATTTGTTAGTGCAGATGAAGGTCAGGGGAGACCAACTCAGGACAAGCTGACCAGAAGTTCAGAGCCCACCTCACTATACAGATACAACCAAGACATCAGACCTGAAGGACATCATCCACTTTCCACTTGGAATATGTGTTAGACCCCAAAAATCAAACCAAATGGTGGTCTACTCCTTTCTGAACACATTTTATTCATCACAGAGTCTATTTCAAGCAACACTGTATGTCACCTGTCAGACTAAATGCAGATGAGCCTTCCCAGATTTCAAATTCAAATTGATTCCCATTTCCTAAAGAGGGAGATATAAATGTATTTGTGTGTTTGGGGCACTTTCCATTGGTTTAATGTGACATATCAGGGTACTAAAGATAATCAGGCTGTCAGGCAGCTTCTAAGGTGTATGTGTCCACATAAATCTGTGCACTCATCTAAACTTCACACAGCAGCAGCCTACCAAGGATGAACAGGCAAGTGAATCCCGTATCTCCCTGTCCCTTTTCTGCCTGCCTGCTACCCACCTCTCCCCTGTTCCTCTCAGCTCTTTGGTCTGCCACAGGGTATAAGTTTTCCACTGCTTATAACTGCTTGGTGAGTAGGGAGTCACATCTCTGGGCTTTTAGTGGGGAAAAAAAAAGACACAAGGAGCAGCTGGTTTTGGGAGCAGGAGCTCACATCAGCAGGCAAGGGATGCAGCTTATCAGGCACTCTGCCATCTTTTGCTCAGCACCTCACATACACTGAACTCAACACAGGGCTTCCCACTGAGCTCAGCAAGCACTGGGCAAGACAATGCTTCCCTTCTCCCAGCCCAGGAAACCTTCTCCACCTTTTCCATAGAGAACAGATCAAGTGAGCAATAAGAAATAGCCCAAAGTAGCTGCATCAACAGAATATTATATTGACACTGTTAAAAAAAGCAAACAAACAAAACACAAACAAATCACCACACATCACTTAGACCAGCCTAAATGAGTTTAAGCATTCTTGATCAGAATCACAGACTTCTTTAAGGACTTTTTTCCCCTTACATAGGGTCTGATATCTTGCAAATTATGAGGGAAAGCAGATGCAGCCCTAGCAGGCATTTGTTTTTCTTTCCCTCTGAGGACTTTTTTTTTTTTTTTCTTTTTGCAGACTGCAGCTGAGGTTCCCAGATGAAAGAAAACCTTTTCTCCACCTGCTCTACAATGCCCTGAAGGTGTCACTCATTCACTTGAAATGTGCACCTGGCAACCAGGGGGTCCCATCAGCCCAGGAAACATATCCCACAGCGCACAGGTCTCCGAGGGAGGCATCATACTGAAGCAGATGCTGTATTTAGAAGCTACATCCTTGGCAGCTGGTATTGTGAATATTCCTTAGCAATTCAGACAATTTATCTACCTGCTCACCTGTGACAGGCTGACCTAAAAGCAACTCAAATATTGATCCAGCTGGGACAGAGATGTGTCATCTTATTTAACACCCTCATAATCCTGTGCTAGAGGGGCCAGAGTTGAAAAACGTTCTGCAGGAAGATGCGGTATTTGTGGCAACCTGCAGCAGTCACAGAAGGAAGAACACCAGCACCAAAGTGGGAAGTTTGGTCAGGAGGCTGTTTGTGTTTATGTGGCTGCAGTGATGTTTAAAACCGGCACCTCTGGACATAGTGCCCTTACAACAGCTCGTTTGGTCTGAGAAGGTCAGAGACCTCTGTGTTGGCATGCAGCACACAAGGACATCAGAAAGGCTATACCACAGGCTGTATCGACTAAGAGTTCAAATGCTGCAATAGGACCAGCGAGATTACAAAAGAAAGTTGCCCAAATAAGACAAAACAACTGCTTCTTATAATCTGTTCTCAGTATTTAGTTCACAGTTCTTGGATATGAAAGGTTTCCCAGGAGCCTCAGAATATCCTGTAGGGGTGGAAAATGTGGTAGCCACACATAGCATTTAAGCACTTCTTAAGCTGATCTGGAATTCAGTTTGGCACTTAAGTACCTAGTTAAACCCAAACCTGAATATCATCCACACTTCTGCAACTTTTCCAAACTATCCCCTGTGTCCAAACTTCATTCCTTCACCAGCTGTTTCACAGTTTTTCAACACCACTCCCCAAAAGCCATGTAAACACAGAAAAAGGTAAACGTGGTCAGCTCTTTCCACCCAACGCCTGGCAGCTCAGGCTCCCAAATTCATCTTGTTGTTTGATCCAGAGCCCTCACTCCTCTCTCCAGGATGTTTCCTACCTACTGCCTCTGATCCAGCCCCAGACCCTTTAGCCATCATCTCCCACCTTCTGCCCAAACTTTTGACCAGAGCAAAGCTGCCTCTCATCTGTGAAACAACTATCATGAGCTAGGCTTCCACCTTGCCTCGTCAATTTATCTAAAATTCTATGCACCTGCCATTCAGATAGTGTTCCTCCTTTTGCAAAGCTCCTTCAGCGTCCCAAAGCCCTGCAAAAGCACAGGTGCCAGCAGATCAGAAAGCATGGTGTTATGACACAGGAAGAAAAAAAAACTGCTGGAGAATCACAGACACATGAGATACCATTCTGTGTACTCCACATCATCTGAAAAACTGCCATCATTTTCTGTCGTGCTGTCACCAGGACACAGACTGGTGTCCTAGCGCAGTTTGTATATAAATAGTGGATACACAAAAGTTTGTCCCTTTAGATAATTTTAAATCCTACATTTAGATCTCTGGCAAATGTCAGCCTCCCGCTGCCATTAACATCTGTGTGGCTTCCCTCCCTTACCCCCATTTCCCTCTACCCTTCCATCCCAAAAAACAAAAATCAACCTTTGGAGGGCTTGGACTATCTGATCTTGAAAATTACCTGAATTAGCTTGAATTATTCTGCATTTAATTACATTTTGAAACATCAGAACAGCAATAATATTTCTGAGCACTGTGCTCCCATCAGTTTACTTAAATACATTAGTTTTGAAAATACAATTCACAATAGGTTCACTTAGCTTTCATGAGGGACAATAAAGCAAAGGCTGAGATATACCAAGGGCAACGTGTGTACATCCTTAAAATCAAAGATTTTTTATGTCAAAGAAACCTTTAGTTAATCTGTTTCTCTAGAAGCAAAGCAACTTGATTTATTGCCTGACTTCTTTCAAGAAGAAAAGATAATTGACAGCATTATATAAATGACAAGCTGAATTACTAATCAGAGCTGGCATAAGAACAGATAAAACTGCAGTTGGAAGCCCAGGTTAAGGTTAAATAAAACTTATAATTAATTACAAATTTCACACATGACAGACATGCATTTAGCTCCGTTTGAGGTTTGATAGTTTCGGCTATAAATGTAGACAAACTACATTAAATTAATATAATTAAAATACAGAGCTGTCAATGTCTATACCATTAACAAGAACAGATCTACGAATGAAGTTTGAGCCTGAATGAGCCTGAAATTCAGGACATTTCCATCTCTATATTTGCTTCTACCTAGTCTGATTTACAAGAGGCTGCATGGCCTACCACCTGCTATGATATGAAACAATAACGTTAAATAGCATGAAAAAACAACTAACACCCTCCTGTTGCCTCCTCTGCAATTACTCAATGGCACGCAGAAACACCTCCAGTAGGACCCACCCACCTCCAATAGGACCCGCTCATCGCTTTCACCGCTCTGTTCCCACCTAGAGATCAGAAGATATCCTTGATGGTCCCTATCAACACTTTTCAGAAGTATAGAGAACATGGCGATTCTGCACCTTCCAAAGTTGCTAGGAGAGGCTCAAGAGTTTGAGAGCATGGGGAATGTGCAGCTTTGATGGGCATTGTCAGGGAGGGAAGACAGGGAAAGCTTAAGTCACAGGGGATGGAGAAGGGCACCTCTGAGTGCAGGCTGAATTACCTCTAAATCTAAGAGGGAAGATTTTATTGAAGAAAAATTGACAGTAAGTACCAGCTTAATCCTTGTATCCAGCTGTACATCCAGTAAGATGTGTCCTTCAGCCTGGTTTCTGCTGGAAGACTGATTAAAAAGGCTAATACTGGTATCTCTACCAGTATCATTAGTCCACAGAGTTAAAATAAACAGAATCTGCCTGAAGTACTAGAAATAGGGTGTTGCCTTGTTTCACATTTATTTCACAATCTGAAGAGCTATTTTTAATAAAAAGCCACTCAGATCCAGGAGCACAGTATAAGCAACCAGACAGTCACATTACATGCAGAGCATACGATCAAGTAATGCGATGTTTTAAAGCAAGAATTAGATAAGCTATTTCACCATTGAAATCTGCCTCAAAGCTGGGGTTCACGAAGAGCTGAAGCCATGTCAACACCACAGAAATATAGCCGTGGCACCTGACCAAGAACTCACAGCCAGAACATCGCTGCCTCCACATTCCCTGTGTGCTCTTCCCTCATTAGGCAGAGTGAGGCATCAGATGCATTCGCCCACCTCATGGTTCAGTACCTAATTGCTTCAGCACATGCCATGGCATGTCATCCCCTCTGCTGAGGCTCAGAAGACTACAGAACTGTTTTGGTAGCTGTTTAGTACATTACTTGACAGCTACACAGTTAAGCAACTGTTTTTCTTGCTCATGAGCAAAAGAGTTGTCAGAGTGCGATTTGCCCCGTTTTTTAACTGGCACAGGCTTAAATTTGACTCTTTTCTGTGTCGTGTCTCTTACTCACATCTCCTTCACAGGGGTAACAAACCCCACATAAACATCTGCAGTGAACATGGAGTCGTAATGATCATCAAAAATATGTTCCAAGAATTCAGTGTGGTGTGAGGCAGCTCAGAGTTCCCAGTATCTGAAAGCTTGCCACCCCATCTCGTTCAAGAACAACCTCTCACAGTGTTATGCTCTGAGAAACCAGAGTGTGAGCTGCTGTGTCAACAACAACAAGGCTCATTAAGAGGCAATTCTGATGGCTATTTTAGTATAATTGCATCCTTTGGAGTCTCCTGACTGGATGTTGACACAGCCTTAAGCAGGAACAGCAAGATTTACTGCAATTTGTCTGATGATGTCAATAGAGGGAATAAGCAAAGATATGACTGCTTAAAATGGTAGAAATTAGTACCTACTAATTTTGGTAGACAAACATTTGCTGATTCCTTACCTGTCATCACCTGCTAACGTTGGATGCCTAAGCCATCGGTTGACTATACCTTTTCATTTTGAACTGAATTTTTCTCCTTGCAAACCAAGTAATGAAACAGCCCACAGAGCATTTCCTTTTATCTCTCACATGCACGCAACACTTGAAAAGCAATAAATTGTGTAAAGCAGAGTCATTCAAAGGAACAGTCATCTATGGCATTGACTGCCAGCCCTCATTCTAGTCCCATCACAATCAGTCCAAAATGAGTTTAACCAACAAAAAATAATAGATGCAGAAAAATAAACAAATTAAAATAGCTGAGAGGGACAAGCACAAGCAAGCTCTGAAACTAGTAGCTGGGTGAAGAAGTCTCAAGGAACTTGGGCTAAATGAAAACAATTTAGTTCAACCAAAAATTGTTAAGCATTTCCCAGGCAACTTCTTGCAAAACCAGGACAAAGTTTAAGCTTTCCAAAGTTATTTGGCAGAAAAAAAACAAAGTCCTTTTCTATAGATAATAGGGATGAATAGTGAGGGGTGGGACAGGGTAAATGACACCACATACCAGGACTATTCCGATTTCCCTTATTCTCCCATTCTCTGACATAAACCCACACACAAACAAAACAAACAAAAGCCCAGATAAACAAACAAACAAAGCTATATTCATAGAGGGCTTGTCAACATTTTCTTCCAAGGAAATGATTACCCAGGCATATTTACTTCTCTCTCCTTCAGCAAAGAGGCTCTGATCCAATGGACTAAACATCTAAGGAGCATCTCGTGTATGACTATGCTGACTTTAGGGAGAAACAGGTCAGGCAATCTGTCATTCAAAATTATTTCTTGTGCTGGTTTGACTGAAAATGAGTTAATTTTCCTTCATACAGTTAGAAACCTTTATTTTTCATAGCTAGAATGGTCATTGTCTGAATTTAGTTTGAGAGCAAGAGACAACACCCCAGGACACTGTAAATATTTTCAATTGCTCTGTTCTGAGAGCCAAAGATGTTCTGAGTGCTCTGCCCACACGTGTGAGGCATCAAGGAAGGGGGGTATGGATGGGGCAGACCTTGACTGACATCCAGACTGATCAATAACAGTATTCCATCCCATTAACATCATGCTTTGTATTTAAGAAGAGCCAAGATCTTCCAGTTTCTCTCTTCTCTCATGCTCTCTTTGTCAGAGCTGGGACAGAGACCTGTTCAGGGGAGTTCTATTCAGGACTTGCTTTAGTTTGGCCTTTTCCCATCCTGCTGTTTTGCAGAGGCCTCTCGGCCTTTCTGCCTTTTTCCTCTTTTCTCTTTCCAGGATTGACTGCTAGGACCAGGTGCTGCTTCCTGGGACTGCCTGCTTTGTGCCAACAGAGTTCATGAGGAGTTGCACTGAGTATCTTTTATTTTATATTCTGTTTCTATTTTATATACTTATTTACTAGTAGTGTATTAGCATTTTGTTATTTTTTTAAACTGTGTTTATCTCAATCCAAGTTTCTCCCTTTCAATTCTCTCACCTATTAGGGGCAAGGGGATGGACTGAGCAAGCAGCTATCATGGTTATCTTGCTAGCTCGGGTTAAACCACGACATACCTGTTAGATTATTTCAGTCTATTAGTATTACCACTGTCTGTCTTCAATCTAAGCCAGAAATCAAACTAAAATATACTATATCCAGTGGTCTAGGTGTCTTGAAAGCATTAGAGTTACAGTGTAAGTAAACAGTATGCGGACTGATCAAATACATATAGAGCACGCACCAAAATAAAGCACATATTAACTCGGGTGAATAGTACTTTTGTCAAAATAGCTTCTACAAATTTACACAAGTCTAAATGGTGTTTATCCAAGAGGCCAAAATAGCTCCCAAGTTACCACAGTACTCTAACATTTCCCAGAATAATTTGAATTAAAGCACACACAACTGTTAATCAATGTTGGTGGTACATTAGCAATTCCAGAGCCCTTCATGACTATGGAGGCAGCGTTGAATTCTTAGGGACTATTTACCCTGCATGTCAAGCGTGGATGTGACACTGAATCGAAGTGCCCCATGCATCCCTGCATCCAAAAACCCACAGCATAACCATGCTGCTGAGAGTTTCATGATAGCATCAGCTCAGGCTAGTTTATTTTATACCATGTGCTCATCTTCGGATCTTTGCTGCTTCTGCTGCACATTTTCTCTGCTCCTTGATTTTGCAGCATACATCTCCCCTTCAACAGCAACCTTGGCACTTATTTCCTGCTTCACAAATTGGGAATGCCCTTGTAAAATTTTAGAATGTCACTAAGACTCAGCAGATATTTACTGAGGAGCTGAAAATAAGCAGTAACCCGGCTGGCAGGACTATGTATAAAGGACAGCAAGAAACAACACTTTACCAGTTGCTGAAAACAGCTGACAAACCAAAAAAAATAAGTTAGCAATAATCTGCAGGAGCCATTCTTTTGAGAACTGACCAAAACCACTCATGTTCAGTGTTTGTGGGAACACCATCCCAAAATTCCTTTCTTTTCATTGCCTTTGAGTTTTCTTATTACTCCTTCCCTCCAGAACCACCTGCACAAGCTCTAGCCTTTTGAACTCAGCCTGCAGTCTGCTAACACAGCAATTAGTTTAAGCCCCAAGAGCGGTAGGCAGAAACCAGTAACTATTTGTAGAAGAGATTACATTGTACTGATGATAAACAAAATGTCTTTGTTCCTTCCTTGCCTGTGCTTTTTCTTTGGACTATGGATGACCCAAATAATTATCTATTCCATTAGACTCCACAAAGGCAAATCCATTGCTTTGGTTCGAAACATGCATGTAAAATAACCTAGAATTGTTAACTGCAGCTTGTAATTGCAAACAATAAATCAAAGAGCAAGAAGCAGTACAAAATATACCCACTGTAATCACTAGCCAAATTAACACTTCTACAATGAGTACACCCTGCTTTTTCCACTCGACTTCAAACACTATTTCCTCTCCTACGCATATCCCTAGATTCTGAGATTCACTTTGCTCATAATCCAATTTCTTTCACACAGCTTCATGTGGAGTCTCTTTTCCTACCTAGTCTCAGCACTTACTGTGCTGATACTGTGACAGCCAGGGAATTAGGTGGCTGCAGTCAGCACCTGACCCATTGGAGGTGGGTGAGGTGGTACCTGGGACTCAGCCAGCAAGACCTACATGGAGCCCATGCAAGAAGAGTGTGTGTCTATTTAGCTATTTTAAAAGCAATGTCTTTTCTTAAATGCAATCAGAAAATCAATCACAAACATTGACCTAATGAAAACATTTCCCTACACACATGTATATATACACATACTGTGTAACAAAACTGCATCAGAGCCCAGAGTCTACAAGCAGGCCCCAAATCAGCCTGACCATCCCCACCTGGGAACCCCAAGCAAACCTTTGCCCACAGTACACAAGCTCTGGATAAGCTCAGGCTGCAGCCCTAGTCCTCACCTGAGCTGTGTTGTTTTCTGTCTTCATCCCTGTCTCCTGCATAGACCTCAGACCTACATTGTAGTCACCCATCTCCTCCTCCCCACCCCCTGCTCCTTTCCCTACCTCCTGCTGACAGTGCCCTGAATGGACCCCAGTGTGGCTCATTCCCTTGCCTTGTCCAGGGCTGCTGGACCATGCTGGACCATGCTCCCTTCTCTACCCATGCTGCTCAGATTCTGTGGGTTTGCACCGTGACCAGGACAGGTGCTGGGGTCTCCTTTGGCTCCCAGCTCATCTGCTGCCTTAGGGAGCAGCTCCTTCACAGGCAGAGCCACAGAGGAGTGCCTCCAAGTCAGAGATTAACTTTCCAGAAAGTTGTATTCCCTTTGCAGAAGAAAAACATCCTCAGTTTTCACAGCTCCTACAGAGATTATAACCACCTGCTTTAAAAACCTTAGTTCAAATCTTTTAGATAGTCGGGACAACTCACCTGCACTTAAATCTAAGCCTAACTTCAGAAAGTAAATTAATCAGTCCCTGGCAAAAGATAAGAAGCACCTTTTGTTTCCAATAGGGTGTGAATAGATGACACATCATTTCACAGCGGTGATAATATACATATAGTGCAACAAGGACAACAATATCATAGAATCACAGAATGTTAAGAGTGGAAGGGACCTCAAAAGATCATCTAGTCCAATGCCCCTGCCGGAGCAGGAACACCCAAATGAGGTTACACAGGAAGACGTCCAGGAGGGTTTTGAACGTCTCCAGAGTAGGAGACTCCACAACCCCCCTGAGCAGCCTGTTCCAGTGTTCTGTCACCCATACTGAGAAGAAGTTTCTTCTCAAATTTAAGTGGAACCTCTTGTGTTCCAGTTTGAACCCATTGCCCCTTGTCCTACTGTTGGTTGTCACCAAGAAGAACCTGGCTCCATCCTCGTGACACTCACCCTTTATATATTTATAAACATTAATAAGGTCACCCCTCAGTCTCCTCCAAGCTAAAGAGACCCAGTTCCCTCAGCCTTTCCTCATAAGGGACATGCTCCACTCCCTCAGTCATCTTCATGGCTCTGCGCTGGACTCTCTCCAGCAGTTCCCTGTCCTTCTGGAACTGAGGGGCCCAGAACTGGACACAATATTCCAGATGTGGTCACACCAGGGCAGAGTAGAGAGGAAGGAGAACCTCTCTCAACCTACTAACCACCCCTCTTCTAATACACCCCAGGATGCCATTGGCCTTCCTGGCCACAAGGGCACAGTGCTGGCTCATGGTCATCCTGTTGTCCACCAGGATCCCCAGGTCCCTCTCCCCTACACTGCTCTCTAATGGATCATTCCCCAACTTATACTGGAACCTGGGGTTGTTCCTGCCTAGATGCAATACTCTACATTTGCCCTTGTTATATTTCATTAAATTTTTCCCCGCCCAACTCTCCAGCCTGCCCAGGTCTCGCTGGATGGCAGCACAGCCGTCTGGCGTGTCAGCCACTCCCCCCAGTTTGGTGTCATCAGCAAACTTGCTGATGATAAGATTTTTCCCTTAGTTTAAGTAAAAAATTATTTATTTCAGTTACCCCATCACCTGAGCTTAACCATAGTTTTTTGCAGATATAATTGGGCAAAGTCAGAAGGAGGCTAAATGAGGCACAGCTATTAGCAAGACATCTCCTGGCAAGCACAAAGAAAAAGACATGGTCAGCCATTAAAAATGTAAGTGGTGAAAACTTAACATGTCAGTGACCAAAACAAGACTCAGTTTCTCCATTTTTTATGAGGTACAAGTATCTACAAAACTCATGATGAGAACTGGTATGTTGGAAGGCTGATCTTTGTGTAAGCACAAGTTCAGGTGTTTTTGGCTTACTACCTACTACAGTTTTGACGGGAAAACTAATTATGGAAGACAGGGTTAAAAGGCAAAAGTAGGTGGATCTTGCATTGTAGGTGACACACAGCACCTCTCCTTTCCAAGCAGGAGCTACAGGTGTAGCACTGCACTGAGCACCAGCCCTCACCACCCACATTCCAGTCCCATCCTTGATTCTCAGGCCAGTAACATTTCTTAGCCACCAGGTTCAAAACAGTTGCTCCCAAGGATCACACTAGGTATCAAGGGCTTTTTTTTCCACCTAGAAGAGATAAATACAACAAAAGCCAACAGATCAAATTAACTCAGATTTTTCAGATTACAGATAAAGTCTTTTTCACTGTGAGAGTAAATATCTAATAGAAAAAGCTTGTCCCAAGAAGGGTCCAAATTAAGACCAGTACCAGAAATCAGTGTGCTTTCTGAATGACATTTTTTTAGTTAAATTAAGTTAATGAGTCCCAGATGTGACAGGTAGAAATTGATAGTAGTGAAGAGTAAATGAGGTGAATCAACAGTTCTGTTTAAACAAAACCTATTCCACCATTGCAAAAATTAAATTTAGCAACTGTAGCATTGTAAACAAAAGTTATTTCCTAGAGCATCACAGATAATTGTAACAAGTGAGCACTGCAGAAGTTATGTAAAGAAAACTAGGTAATTAAATTAGTGCATACAAAATGTGCACTGCTACATTATAATAATATATATTATAATATAATTTATATATTATATATTCTAATTATATAGTATATATAATATATTATATGTCTTATGTATATATTTATGTGTATAAATACATATTTTATATAAGATGTTATATATAGTACCTTATATATTGTATAATTTTATATATATATATATATAAATATATATATATATATATTTATATATAAAATGGAATATTTCTGGTCGACAACAGGTTGACCATGAGTCTGAAATGGGCCCTTGTGGCCAAGAAGGCAAACAGTATCTTGGGCTGCGTTAAGAAGAGTGTGACCAGCAGGTTGAGGGAGGTTATCCTCCCCCTCTACTCTGCCCTGGTGAGGCCACATCTGGAGTACTGTGTTCAGTTCTGGGCTCCCCAATTTAAGAAGGACAAGGAATTACTGGAGGCAGTCCAGTGGCAGGCTATGAAGATGATTAGTGGCCCAGAGGACCTTTCTTATGAGGAGAGACTGAGAGAGCTGAGTCTGTTCAACCTGGAGAAGAGAAGGCTGAGAGGCGATCTCATCAATGTTTATAAATATCTCAAGGGTGGGTGTCAAGAGGATGGCACCAGACTCCTGTCAGTGCTGCCCAGCTGCTGGAAAGTAAAATGTGGGAAAGCAAGATGTGCGGTTCCAGCCATCTGGATGATAAAGGAAGATCAATACTAACATGACCATCCGGACAGTCGAAGACACAATACTAACATAATAATATATAAAAGGCCTTGGGCAGATTATTTGGAAGTACGTTTCTCATAATTGTAAAAAGTTATAGCCCAGACTCGTGAGAATGGAATCTCGGGCCAGATAACTGCCCCCAAGTGTATGGGATGTGTGAATGTCCTTGGGCCTGGTCTGTGAATGAGTGGAAATGCAAATGAGACAAACATCACATGAGTTTAGTATGTTTTTAATAACAATTAGTGGAAAAACACCTTTTGTAAACATCTTAGTCCATGCCCGTACCCGTAAATCCTATAAATTGTAAATGGTGAATAAAGAAGGCAGCCTAGGCCTAGGTCAGCTCTCTACATGGCCAGGCTCTGCGCTCCTTCCTGAACAAGGTCTCTGCCTCTGCGTGAATTTCTGTCTGCATCCCGGTATGCGTCGTTTCTAATCGCTGCACCCAACGATAGGATGAGGGGCAACGGGCACAGACGGAAGCATAGCAGGTTCCACCTGAATATGAGGAGAAACTTCTTTACTTTGAGGGTGACAGAGCACTGGAACAGGCTGCCCAAAGAGGTTGTGGAGTCTCCTTCTCTGGCATTCAAAACCCACCTGGACACATTCCTCTGCAATCTGGTCTAGGTGAACCTATTTAGCAGGTGATGATCTCCAGAGGTCCCTTCCAACCCCAACCATCCTGTGGTTCTGCGATTCTGTAAAATAGCCCCTGGAAACACGAAATACAAGAGAAAGAAAATTCAGAGACTACAATTTGGGAATTTGGGAGCTATTAGACATCATTGCTAACCAAAAACGACTGTGGCCCCATCTCACTATTTGGGGAACTTTTGGGACCATAAAGTTTCAGGGACAGAAGAGCTGTGCCAGATCTTTCTGGAGATCAAAGGTAATTACAGGAACAGTTTTTAATCACTGTTTGCAACTCCATTGCTCACCCAAATAAAATACTTAATATAACATCTTCTCAACCTAATCATTAAAGACATCACAGCATAGCCAGGCCAAACACTGACCCAGAAACCATCCTACCTCCACTTCCTGCCTCCAGACCTCCAGCACAACCTGCCATAGGAGACACCTACTCATGCAGTCTGCCCAGCCTTCCAGGGGAGCAATTCTTCCTTGATTCATTCCTTGTTTCTTCCCCCATTTACCTCTTTTAAACTTCACCAAAGACCAGCATGGTTGACCAAGGCTTCTCTCCCACCCTGGATGGGACAGCCCTTCATCACAGGGCAGGCCAGAGCAGTGACTCCAGCAGACCATCACCGCTGCTGCGATGTCCTGGGTGAGCTGGGAAGAACACAAGTAACACTGGGCCCCCACCAGTGGGCAGGCTGTGACAGCCCACAAGCCAGAGAGAGCTCCTCTTTCTGCCTCTGGCTCATCCTTTTGCTCCCTTTCCTTCCATGGGTTTCTCTTGCTCTGGTCTCAGAAAAGCAAGTTGAGATTTTAGCAACAAGCACTTCAGAGAATCATAGAATCATTTCAGTTGGAAGAGACCCTCAAGATCATCGAGTCCAACAATAACCTAACCTAACTCTAGCACTAAACCATGTCACTAAAAACCTCGTCTAAATGCCTTTTAAATCCCTGCAGGGATGGTGATTCCAAGACTTCCCTGTGCAGTCTGTTCCACTGCTTCACAACCCTTTCCATGAATAATTTTTTCCTAATATCCAGTCTAAACCTCCCCTGGTGTAACTTGAGGCCATTTCCTCTTGTCCTGTCACTTGCTACTTGGGAGAAGAGACCAACCCCCTCCATGCTACAACCTCCTTTCAGGTAGTTGTAGACAGCAATAAGATCTCCCCTCAGCCTCCTTTTCTCCAGGCTGAACAGCCCCAGTTCCCTCAACCGCTCCTCATCAGACTTGTGCTCCAGGCCCCTCACCAGATCATCGCCCTTCCCTGAACTCTCTCCAGCACCTCAATGTCTTTCTTATGATGATGGGCTCAATACTGAACAAAGGATTCAAGGTGAGGCCTCACCAGTGCTGAGTACAGTGACATAATCACTTCACTGGCCATATTATTCCTGATACAAGCCAGGATGCCTTTGGCCTTTTTGGCCACCTGGGCACACAGCTGGCTCATGTTCAGCCACTGTCAATCCCTCAGATCCTTTTCCACCAGGCAGCTTTCCGGTCACTCTTCCCCAAGCCTGTAGCACTGCCTGCGGTTGTTGTGACCCAAGTGCAGGACCTGGCACTTGGCCTTGTTAAAGTTCTGTATGGCCTTCCTGCCCTCCAGCAGGTCAACACTTCCACCCAATTTGGTGTCATCTGCAAACTTACTAAGGGTGCACTCAATCCCTTCATCCAGATCATTGATAAAGAGATTAAACAGAACCAGCCCCAATACTGACCCCTGGGGAACACCACTCGTGACTGGCTGCGAACTGGATTGGGCTCCGTTCATGACAACTCTGTCAAACACATTTCTCCTCCTCCCCTCCCCAAGTATAATATAAATTCTCTTCTGCTTTCAAGTACTTCTTTTTTTTTTTTTTTTCCTTTTTCTACAGCTAGTAAAAGGTTAAAAAGTCTTTTCATGCAACCAGAAACAATAGGGCCAGGCAAGCAAACATGGCCTCTTTGAATCTCAAGTTGTGTTTTACTGCTTAGTGCCACTCAGTGACCTGTCTGCACCCAAGCACGAGGACAAATGCTGCAGTCTTCAGACTCTTCAGAGACACCACAAGTTACATCCACCCCCTTCTTGAAAGAGCTTGTAAATAAATTACTCCCTACCTGGACATTTATTTCCTCTGTAGTTTAGCCTTAGATTTAAAAAAAAAAAAAAAAAAAAAAAAAAAAAAAAAAAAAAAGTTTAAAGGCATCAAAAGACTTTCAAAGGTATTTGATAGAGCTAAGCAAAGTGACAAGTACAGCAATACCTATCCATATTTACAAGCATGCCTTTTATTCTTTCATGTCATAATTCTTAATACTTCTTTTCATTAAATTACTGCAATAAGTGTGAATATATATGACAAATGCATTTTTATGCTCAGGTATTTACCAAAAGCATGTTTTGATGGTGGTTCACAACTCACATGGTGAGTGCCAGAAATAATTCAGTGAGGGAAACTCTTCTGCTCTCTAAATACAGAAGTCTTAGCTAGTCAGTATAAATTTCAAACTCTAAGCCTAAGCAGTTAACCCTTCTAGTGCAATGGAGAAAGTGAGACGCAATCTGAAGAGGTCAAGAACACTTTCAAACCAACTCAAGAATCACATATCAAATAAGTTTCAGAGCTTGGGAGCAGAAAGAAAATGTGATCATTTTGAAACACACTAAAATATTTAAACAACACATCTGAGATTTTTAAGGTAGCAACTTTAGCACCTGATTTCAAATACATTTGAGGGACCTGAATTTCAGCAGGTTATTGCTGATCAGCTTCTGGGAAAACAGTTTCCGACAGAGCATGGTCCCAGCTTAGCACTTTCAAACACCACTTGAGAGTCACACAAAGTCCTCGGGTTGAATAGCAAAGCCTCATGCATCTCTCCCAAGGCTATATACGTCAGCTTGTCATCACATACTGGGGGCTGAAACACACGTTTTGCATTAGTAGCTCACTTCTGTTTCTAAAGATTAGACCATGATTGATGGCCTTAAACACACACAGTAAATCCTTTCAAAATGAGAGGTGAAAGTGAACCAACAGCCATATGCTAGTACTGAAGTGAAAGCTGTCATATTTTGGGCTTCTATAGTCTATGATATCCGTAAAGAGAGTCTTGACAATATTGCGTTACTAATTTGCTGTCACTGACAATGAGTCATAGCTGCTCCAAAACGTGCATTGCACTGTCACTTGTGACAGTCTTGCAGCTGGATGTTGCTGTGTTCAGGCTGCATGTCCACCTATAATTTCAATCTTTTTTCTTCATTCTACAGATGAACATAAGTTTTCTAGACTGTTTTCTTCCACAACCAGATGTTATTATAGTATAATTGATTATTTTACTACCTGCAACAGACATTGCATCAGCCAAGGTCAGACCTGTGTTGTTTGGGCAGAAAGTCTCAGTAGAGGAGCAAAGCCCACTGGAACCAACTTTGTAAATAGCCTGAGCTATTTTAAATTTCCAGTTTGAAGATGTGAGAAGTCTTTTAAGATAAATCAGCTTACATCCAGTAAGATGTCTAGAAAGACAATCTGATCTAAGGGGTGGAAGAGATCAGCAAGACAAAGCAGATGGCAACTCTAGAGGGATAACACTCATCACAACTCAAGTATAGTGTGGCCAGCAGGACTAGGGAAGTGATTGTCCCCCTGTATTTGGCACTGGTGAGGCTGTACCTAAAATACTGTGTTCAGTTTTGGGCTCCTCAGTACAGGAAAGACATTGAGGTGCTGGAGAGAGTTAGAGAAGGGCAACGAAGCTGGTGAGGGACATGGAGCACAACTCTTATGAGAGGCAGCTGTGGGAACTGGGTTTGTTTAGCCTGGAGAAAAGGAGGCTGAGGGGAGACAACTACCTGAAAGGAGGTTGGAGCTTGGAGGGTGTTGGTCTCTCCCATCAAGTAACAAGTGATAGGACAAGAGGAAATGGACTCAAGTTGCACCAGGCGAGATTCAGATTGTATATTAGGAAACATTTCTTCCCCAAAAGGGTTGTTAAGCATTGGAACATACTGCCCAAGGAAGCGTTGGAGTCTCCATCCCTGGAGGTATTTAAAGGACGTATAGATGAGGTCCCTAGGGACATGGTTTAGTGCCAGTGTTATGTTATGGTTGGACCCAATGACCTTGAAGGGTCTCTTCCAACCAAAATGATTTTATGATTCTATGACTCCAAGAGAAACTGGAAGGTTCATCTTCAGAGGATCAGAGTTTGCATTAATCTCCATCTTCGTTTGCCAACAAAGACAACACCCAGGAGCATCTTCATAGGGAGGGGAGGACAGAAGGAAACTCTGCTTAAGCACAGGACACCAAGCATGGTTTTTAAAAGAGGTGGCAAGCTCTGTTAACCCTCCAAGCCCCAGCATCTGGGGCTGGCAAGGAGCTGCCTCTGCAGCCTCTCCAGCCCTTCTGCTACCTGCTAAGCACCTCACTGCTGGGCTTAAAGCACCACCTGGTGTCTGCAGCATATCACAGGGCTCCTGAGTTTTTTACACAAAGGTGAGGCTCCTGAGTACAGAGCAACACAAACTCCCAGTTCCAGGGGAAACAGAAATATTCAAGGCCCAGTTCTCTGTTCCCCTGTGACCATACAGCTGCTTTCTCCACTGCAACACTGACCAACATTTACACTGGCAGTATTATTCTCCTATACCAAAAACCAAAGCAGTGAAATTCAGATCCCAGGGAGCACACAATCAAACTGCATGTGTTTAATTAGTGGCAGATTCAAAGTTTGCCCCCAGGCTACTCAGCAGGAATTCCAGTACCACTGTATACTATAATTTTAATAATCTAACTAAATCTGTTTTGAGCCTGGTAGAAATAAATGAAATTGATCACAGAATATAAAATTATCTTGTTATGTAATCTTATATCCTTCAGCACTTTATTATCAGAGAACAGTTATAAATACCATACCTTCCTTCTAAGGATTGCACCTATTATGTATTTATTAACCTACTGGGGGCTGGGAGGGCTGCCCTAGTCAAAAAGCAGACACAAACATTTTCAATAATAAGTTTCAGAGTGCTTCTGATTTACTGACAACAGCCAACATTCATGTCATGAACTATTCTTCAACCTGAATATGGAATTAAAAAAGGTTTAAATAGGTGGGATGTTACATACCCCAGCAACAAGCACAATCTGGCTCAGCCATTTCATCTCTGTTACTGTGAAATGTATATCCTTGTCCTACTTGATACTTCATGTCATTTAGATGTTGAGATACATTGAACTGTACTAGAGCTCTGCTTCTTAGGAACCTATGGGTTTCTTGACCTGTCACTGTTTTCCTGCAAAGTAATGTCCAAATGGCATCTCTGACATTTCAAAGCAACAGCAAACAGGCTGAGTAAGCACATTCACTGAAGGAAAAAGAAAGAAATCAATAATAGAGAAAGAAGGCATTTGCGTACAGTGGGGTAATGAATCCTCAGAGCGGGGCTAAGCAGACATACTGTTACAATAAGAATCAGAGTTCTCACTTTGATTTTTGACTTTCAAAAAGCAATAGAGGGGGGTCCCATAAGGTCATTTTGTGGAAGGACAGAAGGGGTGAGAACTACAAAAATCCATCTGGGAAGCATATCTACCTCTTATAGTGAATATTACTATCAAGTTTTCCAGTTAAGACTGGAGTGCGTTTGCCATAAAAGTCTGCTATCTATTTATAAATGAAAATAAGTGCATGAAGTAAAGCAGTCCCTATACCAATAAACTTCCCAAATGCTGAAAACCTACAGAACCCATCAAGCCAAACCCAAAATAATTTCTTACATTCTGATACCTCATTTCAATAGTACATAAATTAATGACAATAGAGAAATGTGGTAAGCACAAGAATGATATTTTCCTGCACAGCAGAAATGACTGAAGATCTTGAAGAGCAGCACTGTCTGGTCTATTTATTCAGCAGACAAGGTTGTGGAAGGCAGTTTCGCATTCAGTGATACAAGTGATTTCTGAACTAAAAAATGGTATAGTTCTGTGTAAGGCTGATTGCCACAGCAATCCATGTGCATTAAAGTGAAGTGCATATAATGGATTTCATAGTGGAAACAAGAGTACAGCACCACAGAATCACAGGTAACCCCAAATAAAGCTGCTATGAAAAGTCACTAGTAAACAAAGCACTTCAGCAGTCTTCACAATCCTATATCATTTTAGGAAAAAGACTCACCTTCTCTCTGCCCATAAGAGTCTGTCTTTTAAATTGACATGGTAACAAGGAACAGAGGCACTGGCAACCAGTGTTCACTTTAAACATCTAGGCAAGGATCTAGTCTGCTTTTGTCCTAACACAAATGGGGAACACATCCACTGAAAACAGCCAGCACTAAGAAAACTGGAGATATGGCTGTTCTATTTCTTGTATATTTCAAGAGCACTAAGTGCCAGGCCCCCTGGAAATAAAAACAGATGTTTTACCCCACTAGAGCTTCAGGAAGCAGATTGAGAAATTGCCTTTCTTCCAATTTACTCATTCATAATAAAATCATCCTGTCTCCTGGAGCTCCACATATTGCTGTATCAGCAGGCAGAGATTGCAAGGCTCGACTCTGGAGGCACCTTGAATCCATGCATGACTGTGCACAGTACCTGCCAACAGCACATATCCTTACTATCGGTCTTAGACAGACATCATTTTCATTTTAGGGCTGCTAAGGCATGGAAGTTGCACTATTAACCTAATTTTTAACAAATGCTGGACCAGAGGAAGAAAAAAAAGAAAGAGACAGCATTTTCCACTGAGGCAGGCTATGAGCACTCAAGAGGGAAAAATGACATCTTCTTTGGGTGCCTAGGACAAGTTAGCATGATTGTGGGATCTCTCTACCACCTACTCCTCAACAGAGATCCAGCGTAATGGCCATAGGAACATTTCACCCAGAGATAAACACTTCATGATACTAGTCAGTCTTGCAGCGTGAGAAAGGCACCAAAATTCCCAATACCCCCAAACCTGCCCAGCATTGCAGGCACTTCAAGGAGTTATTAACTTGGACCTCCATTTGGAAAACGTATGTCTTTGACAGCAAAAGCAGCCAAATCTGTCAGATCCCCTTGATTTTATTTCAAATAGAGAAACAAATAAATCCCCAAGAACTTGATTTGAGCAAAGCAGAGAGGAAAGTTCTTGAGTAAGAAGCAATAAAACAAAAGAGAGATGGGAAAAAAACAAACAAACAGTAGAAAGAATTTTAAAATATACCTCATATATAGTTTCTTTTTCCAGCAGTAGATGAGGAAGTTATGAAGTTACAAAGCATGAAAGCCCACCTCCAGAATGTCTCTCCTTCCCTCTCCTCCAGTCAAAAGAATTCTCTTCTAATTTAGCAGTCTGGTATTTGTAAAATTACAAAGGGAGCACTGGCAAGCATATTTAGCAACAACATTTCACAGGTGAGGAGATTTGCTGAAATGCTAACTGGTCACTCAAGTTTGCCTTTTCCTCCCCAGTACAAATAGTAACCACGCATCAGTACACTGACTGCATCTACTTTTACATGCCTTTAAGTAATTCAGCTTCAACTCTCAGTTGAGAGCTATGAATTTGTTTCTAAGCCTTACATTTTATATTGTACAAGTCCAATCAAGTGACAGGTACTGGATGCTCTAGAGTTGATGATGTAACCCCCTTACCTCTCAAACCTTCACAATGAACTGCTGAAAATGACTTATCTCTTAAAAGAAGGTAAGATACGTAAGTATATGCAAGTAATTTTAGGATTAAAGTGTCCCTGCAGGAAAATAATAACAAAAAAAATCAGATACCAAAATTGTTCTATTGATTTACTTTATGAAGTGCAGATTCGATCAGATCCCTTCACTGGTTGTGCTCGCTTTGGGCTGCCAGCCAGCAGTACAATGCAGTGCTTGCCCATGAGGAACCAAGCAGCACCAGCACTCGGCCTCGGCAATTTCCACACAATCACAGCATGGGTTAGGGAAGCTCCTACTCAGGACTTCCACCCTGACTACATTTCACACCCCACAGGGTGCTCTGTGTAGCACAGTTCTACACTCTGCAGTGCCAGCATCATGTTTACAGGTGGGCAGAGTAGAAGCAGTGGGATGAAACTTGCAGAGACCGAGGGATCGTTCTTTGCGGCCAAAAGGCATTTGAAGGCTCTTCAAGTTCAGAAGGAGTCTAAACCATCATGCAGATATAGCCATTGTCACATTTTGTAAATAGCCCGTCATAAGGGGATTTTTATGCAGTTTCTTTCACAGGCTTTTCCCCAGAAATCAAGCTTATGCAGGGTGTTGCAACCAGGAACAGTTCTCCATGTGGTCAGTCATTGTGGATCTGCATCACATCACTAATTTCAACCACTGTTTTTCAAAGATTGGGCCCAAGTAACACACAACAAGAGTCAAACAATGTCCATACTAGTATGAGGACTGGAATCCAGGTCTGCAATAGCTACAAGACCATCCTTTCTCAAAGTAATACCCACTCTTGGATACACTAGAAGCTATCAGTCTGTGTCATTAAATCCATGTTATTAAATCCATGTTTTAATTTTATTTTTGTTCTAAGAGACAATTCTGCATCAATAACATATCAGTGAGAAACCATGATATAACATAAGGGTGAAACCATTATTTGCAAAGTATTTTAAGTTACAGGGAAGGAAGCTTTCTGTATTATTAGCTTTAAGTAACAAGGGGTTTACATCTGTTTTGTTTTGGGCTTTTGTGTGTGTATTTTTTAATTTGTTTGTGTGGGTGTGTTTTTGTTTTCGAAGCTTGCTTTTTTGTAAAATGCACATATTATTCACTCACAAATTAAGTTATGCTGAAAGTAAGAAGTGACCAACGTAGATTCTTCCTTTGTTTCGGACCATTAGTAGAGACTTGAAGGGGATGCAGTGGTTAGATTTTATAGTTTATTCATTCTGAACAGAACCATATAAACATACATGGTTATAAATGTAAGTTAGCATTGGTTAAATTTGCATTATTTGAGTTATGGAAGAACTCTACTCAATTACACCTGTTGATTCCATGCTATTTATGAGACCAGAGTATTGCAAAAGGAACAAACTATATTACAGAAATAAAACTAGCAGGAAAATGTCAAAAAATAATGATAATATGGCATTATATTTTATCTCCCCTAAACATTTCCCTATGTTTTTTTCCTGAAGAAATTTATGGTTAAGAAAAGCGCCTGGTTTTAAAATAAGCGATGCTAAATCTGAAGCATAAGCTATAAATTGGCCAGGCACAAAGAAGTCACCCCTCTAGAATAAGCATGCAATAAATTCTAGAAAGTACTTTAGAATTCAAATTGCTGCTAACAGAAGAGGTGCAGTAACTCACTCAGAGAGGCCAAAAGTCTCTATTCCTATAATGGCCATGGAGTTTGGCTTGAAGCTTAGGGTCATAGACCACTTTCAAATTGCAAAGGAGTTTTAGCAGATAGCCACCTGTGGTTTGAGCAGAATAACTGTAGTAACAGAGAACTTTAACCCTTTTATTCTCTTCAGATGCTGTCTCAGTATCTGAGCATCACAGTCAGCAACATCAAGCGATGGTAGCACACTCCCAGCTAGGAGAAGTTTCCCTACTGTCATCTTCTCCTTCTCATTCCTGTCCCATTCCTCTGCACCACCTTCCTTTTAATTACCTCCTTCACATAGTCTTCACACGTTCCTGCACTACAGCTGCTGAAGTGTCAACATATGATGATAGGTAACTGAATAACTGTCAGCAGGAGATAACAGAGGAGACACAAAGAAGTCCCACTTCTCAGTATTTATATAAATTATTCGCCACTCCTAACAAGAATGAAGACACTAGGGTCATGATAGGACAGGCCGTGGCATAACTAATACACAGTTGTTTAGGACAAACATATATTGTAACATGTACCCTATGGCTCAGAAGTCACTGACCTTCTTTCTGAAAAGAAGCAGTATAAAGTGACGTAAATCAGGATCTATGGATGAGTTCTCTAGAAAGAAAAGCATCTCAAAAAGGAAGATGAAGAAGTCACTGCCAAGTTCTGAAGAGGAATGAGCTCTGACTGAAAAGGAGAACAAACATCCTCAGTGATTAAAAAAAAAAAAAAGGTGTTGAGATCCTCTGATCCTGTTCAGTTTTATGTTCCACAGATAAATTAAGTGTGGAAAGAAGTTAGAAAGATTGTGGTTGAATGATGAAACCATCAAGAACTTTTACCTTGACTTGGGATCAGGTCATCTGGGTTTTAAGAACAAAAAGAGGAAGGTACATCATCTTTGCCAAGTCTTGGGAGATGGGAGAGGTGCCTGAGGACTGGAGGAAACCTAACGTCACCCCAGTCTTCAAAAAGGGCAAGAAGGAAGACCTGGGTAATTATAGACCAGTCAGCCTCACCTCCATCCCTGGGAAAGTAATGGAACGACTTATCCTTGGTGCCATCTCAAGGCATGTCAAGGATAAGAGGGTCATTAGGGGCAGTCAACATGGCTTCACCAAGGGGAAGTCATGCTTGACCAACCTCATAGCCTTTTATGAAGATATAACGAGGTGGATAGATGATGGCAGGGCGGTGGATGTGGTCTACCTTAACTTCAGTAAAGCATTTGACACAGTCTCCCACTGCATTCTCATAGCTAAACTGACGGAATGTGGTCTGGATGATCGAGTAGTGAGGTGGACTGTGAACTGGCTGAAGGAAAGAAGCCAGAGAGTCATGGTCAATGGGGCAGAGTCGGCTGGAGGCCTGTATCTAGCGGAGTGCCTCAAGGGTCGGTGCTGGGGCCAGTACTATTCAATATATTCATCAATGACTTGGATGAGGGAATTGAGTGTACTATCAGCAAGTTTGCTGATGACACGAAGCTGGGAGGAGTGGCTGATGCACCAGAAGGCTGTGCTGCCATCCAGCAAGACCTGGACAGGCTGGAGAGTTGGGCGGGGAAAAATTTAATGAAATACAACAAGGGCAAATGTAGAGTATTGCATCTGGGCAGGAACAACCCCAGGTTCCAGTATAAGTTGGGGAATGATCCATTAGAGAGCAGTGTAGGGGAGAGGGACCTGGGGATCCTGGTGGACAACAGGATGACCATGAGCCAGCACTGTGCCCTTGTGGCCAGGAAGGCCAATGGCATCCTGGGGTGTATTAGAAGGGGGGTGGTTAGTAGGTTGAGAGAGGTTCTCCTTCCTCTCTACTCTGCCCTGGTGAGACCACACCTGGAATATTGTGTCCAGTTCTGGGCCCCTCAGTTCCAGAAGGACAGGGAACTGCTGGAGAGAGTCCAGCGTAGGGCAACCAAGATGCTTAAGGGAATGGAGCACCTCCCTTCTGAGGAAAGGCTGAGGGAGCTGGGTCTCTTTAGTTTGGAGAGGAGGAGACTGAGGGGTGACCTTATTAATGCTTACGAATATGCAAAGGGTGAGTGTCACGAGGATGGAGCCAGGCTCTTCTCGGTGACAAACAATGGTAGGACAAGGGGTAATGGGTTTAAGCTGGAACAGAAGAGGTTCCACTTAAACTTGAGAAGAAACTTCTTCTCAGTGAGGGTGACAGAACACTGGAACAGGCTGCCCTGGGGGGTTGTGGAGTCTCCTTCTCTGGAGACATTCAAAACCCACCTGGACACATTCCTGTGTAGCCTCATCTAGGTGTTCCTGCTCCAGCAGGGGGATTGGACTAGATGATCTTTCGAGGTCCCTTTCAATTCCTAGCATTCTATGATTCTATGATTCTATTATTATATTCAAGAGTATATAACTGGCTGCAGAGCTCCTGTCAGAGGTTACGTTTCCAAATCCCAGCCTTGCAAGGAGACATTCACCCATTTTAATATTTTTTTATTTGTGCAGAGAGTATTGTTCATTAACGTCTTGTGTGTACCAGTACTCCTCTGAGACGAAAGCCGTCCAGAATAGTTATTACACAGCAGGCCCTAGGTTAACACCTTCTTCCTGTACTGCCATTCACTACATGAGACTTCTCTGTATCAACCTACTGCTCAATAGCTGTGACAGTCAATATCCTGACACACAGGAGGCTTAAGTATTTACTGGATCTTAAGACTTGTTTGTAAATTACCTCACATAAAGGAACTCCAGAATATGTTACAATTCAACCAGCAGCAACCACATGAAATTTCAGTGCAGGGAAACAAAATGGAGACCAACTTTTTAAATATAACAAATAAACATGTAACAAGTTTTGATGACACATTAACTCAATAGCTTAAGTTGCTGGTTGAGTGAAGATACGAACATGTTCTGGAAGTTATTTTAAATATAGTATAATTCCATTGTACCAGACACGAGGGGAGCCATAAATGTGTTCATCTGAATTTATTGTAATATGCCCTAACAAAGCCAACCACATAACAGCAGCAGGGAAAAAAAATTGAAATTCAAAGTGAAGGCAGAACATCCACCACTGACCTGAACAAACCAAGCCAATTAAAATTCTGCTGATTTTCACAGAAGTTGTCTGATGTGATGGTACCCATGGGACTTATAAAGTGGAAATATTAATAGTAAGCATTTTACAGTATTGTTGAAATGATCAACACAGTTGAAAACAAGCAAAAATAATACAGAGGTAAATAACACAACCTCAGCTTCCACCTAACGGTGGGGAATGCATCATGTAAGAAAGAGGTTTTTCACTATAAATTGAACTGGATTGTTTTCTGTCAAAGTGTTATTTAGTACAAACATAGTGACCATGACAACACATTTCTAGACCTAATCTTTGCAAGAAGATCCATCAGACAGGAGTGACAGATCAATCCTACATTGCTGTACCTTCTTTAGAAACTGCATGAGTTACAAGATTCAAGGTGATCTAGAGACAAGACATAACCTGCAAAACACCTCAAGGCCCAGAGGATCTGGCTTTCAGACATGCACTTGTTTGATTTCTGATCTGCTCCCAGCAAGAGCTGGCTCTACTAAAACTGGCCTGCCAGCCTCATATGCCCAATGCTACAGCTGGCAAGATCTCACACTCTACAATGGATGATCCAGACTAGGTTTAGATGCACAGCCTAGCCAAGTGAATACTGAGCTCTAAGTACATACATTATCTTATTGAATTCACAGGTACTGATCATGTGCCAAAAACCCAGCACTTGCTTGTTCGGGGAGGGGGGTTACTGCTCAGGACCTTGCAGGATCAGCCTCTAATGCGTACTCTAGTCCACAGGACCAGTTTACATGATCTTTTAGGCAGAAGAGTAAAATTGATGGCACCCTATAATGACACATTCTCCCAGACAAGAGTTACAGTATTAAGATTTCTCTGTGTAACAGATCTTAGCTACTAGATCAAGGCAGCAAAGTTTTTAAACATCCTCAGCAAAGAAACTCACACACACAAAAAAAATCCAAAGATCCTGTTGCCCCATTTTGACTTTTTAGTCTGCTCCTGAAATGCAGATAAGGAAAATGCTGCATGATATCAACTAGTTCTTGAAAAAGTGCCCTTCTATAGTTGCTGCTACAGCAAAGGTGGGTCACACTTTGCACCTCAGTTGGGCAGTGCCCTTATGAGATAATACTGAAATAGTTAAATAGTACACATATCAGAAGAATATGGTGGCATCACTGCGATCTCTTTTCTTTCTGGAAAAGGGTTAATCAAATAGATCTATTCCAGAACAAATAGATGCATATGGGAGAGCTTGCACATATTAGCCCTATGTTTGAAAATAATATTATCATAGGTTTTTAAATGACCAAAAAAAAACTACAAGAGAAGTGCATGTTTCTCCTGCTTCATTCATAACATCTGAGGTGCCAGAACAGCATTTTCAGATAAAATCTGCACGTAATAAACATACGTATCTCCCCTTTGCCAAAGCCATCACTGCTATTGTCTCTCCCTTAGATCCAGAACCAGACAGTAGCACAAGCATGCAAGTAACAAAATACAAGTGACTATAACACTAAATAACTCCAGCCATATGCTTTTAAAGCTTTCGAATCTTCCAGGGCAGTGGAGAAAAGTTCTATAGTTAGCACAAAACCCAGTGATGTTTCCCAAGGTCCCCTCTGAGCAATCCCAACTTGCAATTTTAAATTACATTTTTAATAGAATGAACTGTACATAGCAGTATACTTCATAATATAAAACGGAAAGACCTGGATATACTGCCTTTATTGAAAGGTGTGCTTTATTCCTAAATAAAACCACGTAAGCATAGCACAGCTTTAACCTCCCACTTCTAAACATGAATAATCTTATTTGGGAATGGTTTAAATGAAGATATATGAGGAAAGATGTAATAGCAAAAAATGCGAACACTGCAAGATAGGAAAAAAAAAACCACACGTATTTAAATTCTAATTTTTCCCTGTTTGTTGTAAAACAGTTCTTTTGCAATCAGCTGTGCTTATCACCTAATAAACAAAAGACACATTATACACAGACTTTTTTATGTTCATTTGAAAATATAACTGGGGTACTAATTAAAACAAAATAAAAAGGCATTTTCTCCACCAGCAGAACAAAGCTCCTAGCCAGCCATTGTAGATGTCCTTATGGCTACAGTTCTGCTGCAGAAGCATCTACTGCCCCAGCCTGGTACCTGGATTCCATGGTCATAGCTTGAAGAACCAGAGGAGGCAGGTATAAGTTTTACCTGGAGGTACAGGCACCAGCTGGCCATGCACTGCAATCATCATCTCCAAGTTGTTCCTGATGGCTAGACAGCCCTTAGTGCTGAGATGGTACATTTTTAAGATAATGACTTGGGGCAGCTGAACAACATGCTACCTAAGTGCGACCAGCACGCTCCAGCTGCTCTTCCAGCCTTGTTTCAAGACAGCACCATCCCACCTGCAATCCCTGTACATTTTATTTCCTGTGGTGCTTCCTCCTGTCCTTCAGCATACAGCTCCTATTTGGAAAAGAACTGACTTCTGAAACACGTGGATGATGTCCAAGAATTGTTACTAGTGACTGCTCTAGTGATCAGAGCTACTTCTTGGAATCAAGATGCTCTCCAATATCCTTCTGGGATTTGGCTATTGCAGCGTGAAGACACCAGATTTTTTTCAAGTGTGCTCCAGTGCTTTGCAGTCTCAGTAGTCGTCTACACCCAAGTACCTCTACACTCAAGGCAAGTGTTACAGGCACTGACAGGTAGGAGTGACTAGGGAAGCACTAGGCATAGGAAAAATCCAGGCTATCGCTCTGCAGCTTCTGCTCTCGCTTTTCTAAATCAGAGTACATTGCAGCACTGGGATCATTGTTTCCACCTGCCAAATTACTGCTTTGGGCTTTCAAAAAGGTGCAGGAAGAGACTTCCTACAGGGGTGTTTTGGTGACTCAAACACAAGGCTGTCGTCTAGCGTGCCGAAGCACAGGAAAATCTATTTTTCTTAATCTGAAAGGTTGTTAATATGACAGTGGCATTATCTGGCTCCCATTAACATTTAGAAAAATTATATCCTCATTTCTATATTCTTTATACTTCAAAACAAGCCCGTCTTCCACCCCCCCAACATTTAAATGTGCACTGATAGATTTAGCTGATGGGCTTATTTATTCAGTGGGCAATCTATAGAACTGAGACTTTGTCCACAAAACACAGTTATAGTACCTCCAATCTTTTCCCCTTTACTATAGCTTTGAAGCACTTGGAGATGCATCACAAGCTAAAAACAGTCTGTGAATCATCAATGAAGTAGAATTTTACATTAGGGGAAACTAAGAGGGGGAGAGTGGACAGGAGCAACCATTCTGAAGGTCAGAGCTTTCCATCTTCCAAACTGTGGGACACTAGTAACATACTCAAAACTGCAAAATATGTTACTACTGGAAGAGAGGAAAAAAACCCTGCAGTATAGTGTAATTAGAAAAGAAAAATGCTCCTCAGAAGAAATGCCCAACTGGCACCAAGGGATCTGTGGGTGTAAAACTTGTAAGTGTTTAAACGCCATCTGCCAAGATATTTAAAATGCAATTCCAGGCACAAAAAGCAGCATAACAAATTCAAGAACCTGCCAAGCACAAGGGGCCTGAAATCTGAGCTCCAAGAGACCAGAAACAAAAGAGTTGACAAGATGAAAAACATGTTTCTTGCTGCGTATGGCTGGCCACCACTGCAACTGTATACAGTTCTGAAAAATAAGCTAGTGTGAACAAGAAAGCATATTTTTACTTTTGAGAATCATCAGAATAGCTGGTTTTGAAGTACTTGTACTTCCTAGCAGAAGTTATTTATTGCATACTCTTTTTCAGCAAAGAATAGAGTCATTATACAGTAAATATTCCTAGTCCAGAAACACATCCAAGCATATATTCATGGCTTCTCCTGGCTTCCCTCCCATAAAGTTATTTTCCTCAGAGGCAGCTCTTCTCTGCAATTCAGACAAATGGTCAGTGTAGTGCACCACCAGCATTAGTGATTTATACGTATTTAAAATTCCATCCAAGACAGGAACCTCTGGGCTCCAGGAAGCAAATGTGGCCTTGGTGCAGCTTTCTGTTCCTATTACTAGGGATTTAGAAAGATTCTGATTAAAATTATCTTGTGAGTGCCTGAGACAGAGGATAAAACATAAAATATACAGCCAGTTTCAGAAACTGTTACATCTAAAAGACAGATAAAGAGGATGTCCATCCTGCACTGAGGCTGCTCTGAGCTGAAGGTTAGCTACTAAGCTGTTTCTCAAACAAGCATGGCTAAGAAAACAAAATGAAAGATAATACAACTCCAAAGCACAGGCAGTTCCAAAACAGTAGCAAAATGTCCCTGGGTCATGCACTGGAGGAAATAAAATTTGAAAAAAAAAGCACCAGCCACACACCCACAGAAAAACCAACCATGGTCTGAGCCCTGCCAGCCCCCTGCTTGCTCCACAGGGCTGGCCTTATGGACAGCCTGCCTGCAACTGAGGTATTGGTAAAGACCCCAGAATACACCCTCCCTGGGCTATCTTGGCTAGAACACATCATACCCTCCACAGCCACAGCTGGGAGATGAACACCTACACAGTGAGCAAAAAGCACCTAAATTGTTCCATTTGTGGGGAAGGAATAGCAGAGGCACCCCAGAGGGAACACACAAAACACAGCACATTTCTGTCAAACCCTGGCTCTGTCATCGCATTCAGCTAAGTCACGTGCAGAATACTACAAAACCGAATGTATTGGGAGATCTAATGCAAAAAACACACCTTGTAATAATTAATTGTGTTGGAACAATTTTCAGTTTGGTAATTATGTGTTATCTCCAACTCCATTAAAATATTTGGCTCAAGAGTTATTTTGACCTGTAGGAGTAGTATGTACCTCCTATCAAGCTAAACCATTTTAAAACTAGGAGACTTGTAACAAAAAGGATGAATTTCACATCATCTATTAAGTATGCCATGTTTAGAAATGGTCCTTACAGACTGTAGTAACTGAATTTAATAGAAAAAAATGTTTTTTCCCTTTCTCTCGATACACCAGCAAGAACCAATACTGGTTAAGGTATTCAACTGAAACACCTCTCCTATGAGGACAGGCTGAGAGAGTTGGGGTCGTTCAGCCTGCAGAAGAGAAGGCTCCAGGGAGACCTTATTGTGGCCTTTCAGTACTTAAAAGGAGCCTGTAAGAAAGATGGGGACAAAGTTTTTAGCAGGACCTGTTGCAATAGAATAAGGGGTAATGTTTTTAAACTAAAGTAGGGGAGATTCAGGCAAGACATGAGGAAGAAATTTTTTACAATGAGGGTGAAACACTGGCACAGGTTGCCCAGAGAGGTGGTAGATGCCCCATCCCTGGAAACATTCAAGGTCAGGCTGGACGGGGCTCTGAGCAACCTGATCTGATTGAAGATGTCCCTGCTTATTGCAGAGGGGTTGAGCTACATTATCTTCCAACCCAAATCATTCTACGATTCTACAAAAAGCAAGCTGTACAATGTATAGCTGCATTTGCTAGCAGGCCAGAATATTTCTGTTCCACGCTTTTCATATGATGCTATCTGCAGAACAAAGGTTATTCTTCATTCTATTTCCATCTCAAATCTTTTGTTTGGGGACAGGGAGAGGGAGAAGGGGAAGCCTTCTTAAACAGAAATGGCCGAGAAAATAAACCTCCTTCCTTATACTGGTGTTCGAGCAACTATTTCAGCCAAGAAAAGACTGGTTTTCAGTGAACTCCTGGACTCTCAATAAGGCTTTTAATTAGTTAATCACTAATTCATTAAAACTAAATAATTGATTTAGCACATGGCAGCAGCACCCTCAGAAAAAAAAGAAAAAGCAATGAGATCAGCTCATCCACTTGAATTCTCCATGCTATTCTCCATCACCCCATGGGGGTAACCTGAGTAACATATCTGTGTTTCTTGAAAATGAAGTGGGTACGAGGCTTCATACTGAGATAGGCTTGGCATTAAATTAGAGCACAGGTATTTGATGCTGAATTGTCTCCTTGCTTCGTGCTTGTCAAGAACATAGTTGCTCTATGGTCCAGTCCACAATACTTGCAAGGACCAAATTATTCTTTAAAAGAAAATTGAATCTCAGAAGAACTGTAGATTTGGACTATTGCATTTTAGGGCCTAGTGCTTTTTCCCTCCAGAGGTTCAGTTGCCAGGAGGGAATTGCAACCCCTGAGTTTTAGGTACCACAAAAATCTCTTGAAATCAAAAAATCCCACTTTATATGCCAAATCCTGTTTCCAGTGGACCTGGGAAGCTGGTTGTGTGTAGGCAAATGAATACTGAGTTTCCTTGGCTGTTCATCAAGGTGGACATAGAAGGAGGCATCAGGATCAGAGTTAAGGAATTAACTCCAGACTAGAGAGAAGCAGCAGCCATGAATACTTTACTCAAGTGAGGCCATCACCTGCATTTATCTGAAATGCAAGTACTAGATGTTCCTTCTTTGTCTGAAGAGACCTTGATCACACCTCCAGTACGTACAGGGAGTTACAGCCATGCAGCTTTCTTTTCCATTGCCCCAGGATTTGCTTCACTTTTGTAGCATAGTGAAATCATTGTAGGAACACTCCTTAAAACCTGCCCTTTCCTGAGGGACTGCCTGTGCTCACAGCAGCAAATATTTAGAGAAGGACCCCTTCCCTCTGCAAAAAAAAAAATCTCTAAGCTGAATAATGTCTGTAATCAAGTGTCCACACAAACACTTGTCTTTATTTAATGAAATATTGATGTCTACATATGTGCTTGTACACAACATATTTGCAGAGGCAAACTGAATCTATCCTCAATTGACTGGATACTGCTTCCTAGTTGGCTTATTCCATCTGAAACTCAGAATATAGATCATTCTTTCAAACAAGGGCAGATGACCCTGTTGCAGGGTAGAAAGTATCAGAGTGCTGTTGTATCCACCTGCTTACAGTGCCTTTCTATAATTCCTTTTTTATCTTAACAGGATTTTTTTTCTCCTGTTTTCTTACTTTTTTTATCCACAGACTAAAACATCAGCAATAAAGACTGAACTATCCAACTTCTCCCACCCTTCAGCTAGCACTGACCTCCATCCAGGAACCAGTCCTTGCTGTGCTCACTGAGAACTGGAGACACCAAGCATCAGTTCCTCCCTAACTGAGAGTGGAAACCTGACCCTGACACCTGCTGACTGTCATCCTTACTGAGGGGTATGGGAGACCTGTGGCCTGTTCCTGTACACTCACCTCTTCATCAGAGAACATACTGATAGACTTGACCAAAGGCATTTTTTTCCCTAGGGAGCACCTCAGTGATGCAGCTACACAGTCACTCTTGCTATTCAGACCAATTGGTACTTAAGTATCCTATTTTATAGATTAATTGGAGCTTTCAGCAAGAGAGGGAGTATGGGAAGCCTGTCTCAGGATTCCTTACAGTTCACTTAGAAGTGGAAAAGGTGCATTCAGAGTCCTCCAGCAGAAAGATAATGAAATCCTAGGACTGCCTTCAATGGTTGAATGCTCTACCTGCTGTGTATTGCAATGAAGAAATGAGGCCAGGCGGAAGGAGACCTTCTGGATCATGCACATATAATCACCCGAATGCAATCTCTACTATGTTATCAACTACTTATAAAAAAAAAAAGCTTTGATTGTGCAGAAAAAAAATCACCAGAACAATCTCTGGACCAAAGAGAAAAATGTCATTATAGTTATCATAAAGTATTACCAGCCTAGGCAGTGAAACTGCTCAGGTGAAATTAATATTCATTTCATAGAACCTGCTATAGACTACACTTACACACAAGCCATATTGGTAGATAAATGAGGTGGAAGACCCATCACTAGAAGAAAATGCAGATTGGGTTTGCTGTCTTTCAAGTGGCCTCTATCCAGTCAGGCAGCAAAAAGCTTCATGAAGAAAGCCTGAGGTGCCAGAGAAAGTTCCAGGATGGTGCCCTGGTGTCTGTCAGGAACCAGAGAGCCCTGAAATTCCCTGGGAGTCTAGCAGCCTGATCATGCGGGCATGATCACCTGTCTTAGCAGTACGAATACACCTCCCTGCAAAAGCAAGAGTGGGACCATCTCACTACCTAGTTAGGACTCCAGGGTACACTGACAGCTACTGGCACGGAGGTAAGATCGATAACTTGGAATCCAGAAATTCCTAGCGTTCAACGCGATTTCTAGGAGCATTTGACTCCCTTTAAACAACTGTTATCCAATTCTTGATGTTGCAGCCTTCAAAAGCCACCCAGAATCTAAGGCAGCACCAGAGCAGGAAGGTGGGCATGGGAATGGAAAGTTTCCAAAAAGGGCCTCCTAGTCAAAGGCAGGGACCAGGAGGTGTCACAGGAGTACAGGTGCAGTCACCAAGGTGTCAAGTAAGCTTGGACCAAAGCAGTTTTATTCTGTTCATGTCATTTATTGTCCGTTTCTGGAGGTGTGGAAGATGGGAGTGGGGAGCCGACCGGGAACTCCTGCGGTGCTGTTTGCCGCTCTGTCACGCACGGGAGGCGGGATGGCTGGGGAACTGCCAGACGATGCCTGTGGCAGGTGGAGCCAGCGCCATGCATGATGGTTATTGAGGTGGATCCACCTCCATGGGCTCCTCGGCGTCTTGTGGTGGCTGAACAGCCGGTGGCCCCATGCCATAGTCGGGCGGATCCACCTCCATGGGCTCCACGTCGTCCTTCGGTGGGATGTCACACCTGGGCCGCAGCAGATGGACACGCCGCGGCCCCATGCTGTTCCCCTGCCTGTCCCCAGCTGCTCGCTGCACGGCGTCGTTGATGTGAGCGTGGGCAATGGCTCTCATGGAGCGAGGGGGAATGTTCCTCTTCCTCCTCTGCTCCTTTGCCGTCCTCAGGCTCCCGGGAGGTCCCAGTCGCACAATCCGTCTCTCGCGTGTCCTCCGCCAGGGTGGGCAGCCATCCACCTTGCTGCTCCGGCTGCTGCCTGGCAGGCAGACACGCTTGGGCTCCACGCCGCCGGTCACTGGTGGTCCCACAGCCATGCGCCGCATGCCGGAGATCAGTGATGTAATGTCCGTCACGGTCGTGGCATGCGCGTTGATGTTCCTCCCCCTCTGCTTCCTCCTCCGCTGCCTCGGCTTCCTCCTCCGGGGTCGTTTCTTGCTCTTCCACGGGAGCGGGGAGCGGCTCGGTGGCTTCCCACGCCATGCTGGGCAGCCACCCGCCTGGCTGCTCCCGCTGCTGCCTGGCAGGCAGATGCGTTTGGGCTCCACACCGTTCCCTGGTGGGCCCACGGTCAAGCGCCGCATGCCATCGATCAGAGAAGCGAGATCGATGGCGCTCGCGGCACAAGGGCTGACACTGCTCCCGGTGGGAGGTGCCGTGCTCCCCTGTGGTGTGGGGATGTGGCTGTGTGGCGCCCCACCCTGAGGTGGGCAGCCAGCCGCCTGGTTGCTCAGCGTTCTCTTCCGTCCAAGCATGCTTGGCGTCCGAGGGCCTCGCACTGTGGGCCAGCTGCAGGGGCCCCCGCTTTTATAGGGCCGGAACAAAGGGCAGTGAGGTGGCTGGTGACAGGCAGGAGGTCACCATGGTGGTGATTGTGACGTCAGAGGTGGCAGGTGTGGGTGCGGGGGCCTGTGTCCTGAAAGATGCCTGAATGCGGGAGAAGGAGGAGGGTGGTTGGGTCTGAGGGCCCCTCTCCTGGGGCTCGCTCCCGCCTGTCACGGTTCTTGCCCAAGAGAAAGGCTGCCCCTTGGGCACAGGGACTGCCCGCCACCTCGCCTCATGAGCCCTGGGCTCCAGCCCCTTCTCATCCCTTGCCTGGGATGGTCTTGACGAGACGGTGGCAAGAACGTTCCAGGAGGGTTGGGGTTCCTCAGGGACCCCCCAGTGACCTCACACCCTGCAAGAGCCACAGCCCCCTGCGCTCACCAGTGGCTGAGAGGGAGCAAAGCATCCAGAGATCCCGCTGCTGAGAACGGGAGGCCCAGCCGCCTGCACACGGTCTCCCGGCACTCCATAAAGGAATTGCTGATTGCCAAGTGTTGCGTGGACTCTTTTTCCCTGGGGATCCGTTGGCCCTGCCCCCAGAGCGTGGCGGCGTGCCACCTCTTGTGCTCCGAACCCCGGGGGAGAGGAGAGCAGAGGCCTGGTGTCCTTTGGGCTGTTGCGCCAGCCCGACACGAGGAGCCTGTGGGAGGCCACCAAGACAGGTCATGGAATCACAGAAACATAGAATTGGTTTGGTTGGAAGAGACCCTCAAGGTCATTGAGTGCAACCATAACCTAACTCTGGCACTAAACCACGTCCCTAAGAACCTCATCCAAATGCCTTTGAAACACCTCCAGGGATGGTGAGTCTACCACCTTCCTGGGCAGCCTTTCCCAGTGCCTGAGAACCCTTTCCGTCTCGATTCTGTTCCTAATACCCAATCTAAACCTCCCCTGGCACAACCTCAGTCCATTTTCTCTTGTCCTATCACTTGCTATTGGGAGAAGAGACCAACACCCTCCGTGCTACAACCTCCTTTCGGGTAGTTGTAGACAGCCATAAGGTCTCCCCTCAGCCTCCTTTTCTCCAGGCTAAACAACCCCAATTCCCTCAGCCGCTCCCCATCAGACTTGTGCTCCAGGCCCCTCACCAGCTTCCTTGCCCTTCTCTCAACTCTCTCCAGCGCCTCAATGTCTTCCCTGTAGTGAGGGGCCCAAAACTAATGCAGGATTCCAGTTGTGGCCTCTCCAGCACCAAGTACCGTGGCACGGTCACTTCCCTAGTCCTGCTGGCCACACTATTCCTGATACAAGCCAGGATGCTGTTGGCCTTTTTGGCCACCTGGGCGGACACACTGCTGGCTCATGTTCAGCCGGCTGTCAATCAACACCCCCAGGGCCTTTTAACCCAGGCAGCTTTCCGGCCACTCCTTCCCCGAGCGTGTAGCGCTACCTGGGGTTGTTGTGACTCAAGTGCAGGACCCGGCACTTGTCCTTGTTAGATCCCTCTGTAGGCCCTTCCTACCCTCCAGCAGATCAACACTCCCAGCCAATTTGGTGTCACCTGCAGGCTTACTAAGGCTGCACTCAATCCCCTCATTGATAAAGACATTAAAGAGAATGCGTCCCAACAGTGAGCTCTGGGGAATGCCCCTTGTGACCGGCCGCCAACTGGATTGGGTTGCGTTCACCACAACTCTTTGGGCCCGGCCATCCAGCCAGTTCTTTATCCATTGCAGAGTACACCCACCCAGGCCATGAGCTGCCAGCTTCTCCAGGAGAATGCTGTGGGGCACGGTGTCAAAGGCCTTACTGAAGTCTTAAGTACACAAGATCCACAGCTTTTCCCTCATCTGCCACATGGGTCACCTTGTCAGAGAGTGAGATCAAGTGGGTCAAACAGGACCTGCCTTTCGTAAAGCCATGTTGACCGGGCCTGGTCACTCGGTTTTCTCGTACGTGCCGTGTGATGTCACTCAGGATGATCTGCTCCGTGACCCTCCCCAGCACCGAGGTTAGACTGACAGGTCTGTAGTTCCCTGGATCCTCCTTCCAGCCCTTCTTGGATACGGTGTGAAGCTGGCCAACTTCCAGTCAACCGCGAACCCCCTAGTTAGCCAGGATTGCCGAGAGATAATGGAAAGTGGCCAAGTGATCCCTTCCGCCAGCTCCCTCAGCACTCTTGGGTGTATCCCGTCTGGTCCCATAGACTAGTGGGTGTCCAAGTGGGCCTTCATTCTGCTTGCCACGCCTGTGTTCTGGCTCAGGGGGCTGGGTACCTGCAACACTACTCTTCTGACTATGAAAGACGGAGCCAAAGAAGGCATTTAGTAGCTCAGCCTTTTCCTCAACTTCTGTCACTACCTTTCCCCCACACATTCATCAGGGGATGGAGGTTCTCCTTAGTCCTCCTCTTCTGGCTAATCTATTTCTAGAAACATTTCTTGTTGCCTTCCACAGCGGTGGCCAGGTGCAGCTCTACTTGGTCTTGGGCCCTCCTCATTTTCTCCATGCATAACCTCACAGGGTTCTTGTGTTCCTCTGGAGTAGCCTGCCCCTCCTTCCGAAGCTTATACATTCTCTTCTTATGCCGACGTTCCGGCCGCAGCTCTCTATTCAGCCAGGCCGGCCTTCCTCCCCGCCAGCCCGCCTTCCGGCACACGGGGACAACCTGCTCCCGCGCCTCTAAGATGCCCTTCTTGAAGAGAGACCAGTCTTCCTGGACGCCTTTACCCCTCAGAACTGCCTCCCAAGGGACTCTGCCAACCGGCCTTCTAAACAGGTCAAAGGCTGCCCTTTGCAAGTCCAAAGTGACACTTCTGCTGACCGCCCTTCTAACTTCTCCAAGGACAGAAAACTCAATCATTTCATGATCGCTATACCTTAGGGGATTTCCAGTCGACATGCTGCCCACGCGTCCTTCTCCGGTTACAAACCACAGATCCAACGGGGCTGCTTCCCTGGTAGGCTCACTCACCGGCTGTGTCAGGAAGTTGTCTTGCACACACTGCAGGAGCCTCCTAGACTGCTTCCTTTCTGCTGTCTTGCATTTTCAGCAGACACCTGGTAGGTTGAATTCCCCCATAAGCACAAGGGCTAGTGATCGGGAGACTTCTCCTAGCTATCCGCAAAATATTTCATCTGCCTCTTCATGCGGGTTGGGTGGTCTGTAACAGACCCCCACCAGGATATCTGCCTTGTTGCTCCCAGCTGCAGGTCCTTGGGGCCTGGAGGTGGGAGTGGGTTCGGTCGGAGGTGCACCCTGGCTCTGTTGGCTAGTACGGTGGTGAAGGACAAAAGCTTCTCACGGCTTGTCCTCAAGCAAAGGAGCTAAGTCGTACTCCTGTCGAACCCGAGTCCATGACACTTCCGCTCACGTGGGTAGAGTTCCTCAGACTTCTCTGGCTGGGCATATCCACAAGTATCTGCTAGAACTGGCATCTGAGTTTTAGCAAAGTCAAGTCATAGTATGGGAGAGTGAAGGGGCGTCTACGTGTGTGGGTAGGGGAGGGGCAGGCGGACAGTCATTCTGAGCACGCTGGCTTTGGAAGGTGTTTACAAATGATGAACTGTACACGTTCCGACGTATTTGATCCTCCGCCATGCAGTGGTCAAACTCTGAGGCTCGGTATTCAGTCGGGCATTGACCAAAATGGTGTGCTAGAAAGTCGTGACCAGTAGAGATGGCATGAACCACTCAAGCGCCAAGAAAACGTAGATTGGGTTTGCTGTCTTTCAAGTGGCCTCTATCCAGTCAGGCAGCAAAAAGCTTCATGAAGAAAGCCTGAGGTGCCAGAGAAAGTTCCAGGATGGTGCCCTGGTGTCTGTCAGGAACCAGAGAGCCCTGAAATTCCCTGGGAGTCTAGCAGCCTGATCATGCGGGCATGATCACCTGTCTTAGCAGTACGAATACACCTCCCTGCAAAAGCAAGAGTGGGACCATCTCACTACCTAGTTAGGACTCCAGGGTACACTGACAGCTACTGGCACGGAGGTAAGATCGATAACTTGGAATCCAGAAATTCCTAGCGTTCAACGCGATTTCTAGGAGCATTTGACTCCCTTTAAACAACTGTTATCCAATTCTTGATGTTGCAGCCTTCAAAAGCCACCCAGAATCTAAGGCAGCACCAGAGCAGGAAGGTGGGCGTGGGAATGGAAAGTTTCCAAGAAGGGCCTCCTAGTCAAAGGCAGGGACCAGGAGGTGTCACAGGAGTACAGGTGCAGTCACCAAGGTGTCAAGTAAGCTTGGACCAAAGCAGTTTTATTCTGTTCATGTCATTTATTGTCCGGTTCTGGAGGTGTGGAAGATGGGAGTGGGGAGCCGACCGGGAACTCCTGCGGTGCTGTTTGCCGCTCTGTCACGCACGGGAGGCGGGATGGCTGGGGAACTGCCAGACGATGCCTGTGGCAGGTGGAGCCAGCGCCATGCATGATGGTTATTGAGGTGGATCCACCTCCATGGGCTCCTCGGCGTCTTGTGGTGGCTGAACAGCCGGTGGCCCCATGCCATAGTCGGGCGGATCCACCTCCATGGGCTCCACGTCGTCCTTCGGTGGGATGTCACACCTGGGCCGCAGCAGATGGACACGCCGCGGCCCCATGCTGTTCCCCTGCCTGTCCCCAGCTGCTCGCTGCACGGCGTCGTTGATGTGAGCGTGGGCAATGGCTCTCATGGAGCGAGGGGGAATGTTCCTCTTCCTCCTCTGCTCCTTTGCCGTCCTCAGGCTCCCGGGAGGTCCCAGTCGCACAATCCGTCTCTCGCGTGTCCTCCGCCAGGGTGGGCAGCCATCCACCTTGCTGCTCCGGCTGCTGCCTGGCAGGCAGACACGCTTGGGCTCCACGCCGCCGGTCACTGGTGGTCCCACAGCCATGCGCCACATGCCGGAGATCAGTGATGTAATGTCCGTCACGGTCGTGGCATGCGCGTTGATGTTCCTCCCCCTCTGCTTCCTCCTCCGCTGCCTCGGCTTCCTCCTCCGGGGTCGTTTCTTGCTCTTCCACGGGAGCGGGGAGCGGCTCGGTGGCTTCCCACGCCATGCTGGGCAGCCACCCGCCTGGCTGCTCCCGCTGCTGCCTGGCAGGCAGATGCGTTTGGGCTCCACACCGTTCCCTGGTGGGCCCACGGTCAAGCGCCGCATGCCATCGATCAGAGAAGCGAGATCGATGGCACTCGGGGCACAAGGGCTGACACTGCTCCCGGTGGGAGGTGCCGTGCTCCCCTGTGGTGTGGGGATGTGGCTGTGTGGCGCCCCACCCTGAGGTGGGCAGCCAGCCGCCTGGTCGCTCAGCGTTCTCTTCCGTCCAAGCATGCTTGGCGTCCGAGGGCCTCGCACTGTGGGCCAGCTGCAGGGGCCCCCGCTTTTATAGGGCCGGAACAAAGGGCAGTGAGGTGGCTGGTGACAGGCAGGAGGTCACCATGGTGGTGATTGTGACGTCAGAGGTGGCAGGTGTGGGTGCGGGGGCCTGTGTCCTGAAAGATGCCTGAATGCGGGAGAAGGAGGAGGGTGGTTGGGTCTGAGGGCCCCTCTCCTGGGGCTCGCTCCCGCCTGTCACGGTTCTTGCCCAAGAGAAAGGCTGCCCCTTGGGCACAGGGACTGCCCGCCACCTCGCCTCATGAGCCCTGGGCTCCAGCCCCTTCTCATCCCTTGCCTGGGATGGTCTTGACGAGACGGTGGCAAGAACGTTCCAGGAGGGTTGGGGTTCCTCAGGGACCCCCCAGTGACCTCACACCCTGCAAGAGCCACAGCCCCCTGCGCTCACCAGTGGCTGAGAGGGAGCAAAGCATCCAGAGATCCCGCTGCTGAGAACGGGAGGCCCAGCCGCCTGCACACGGTCTCCCGGCACTCCATAAAGGAATTGCTGATTGCCAAGTGTTGCGTGGACTCTTTTTCCCTGGGGATCCGTTGGCCCTGCCCCCAGAGCGTGGCGGCGTGCCACCTCTTGTGCTCCGAACCCCGGGGGAGAGGAGAGCAGAGGGCCTGGTGTCCTTTGGGCTGTTGCGCCAGCCCGACACGAGGAGCCTGTGGGAGGCCACCAAGACAGGTCATGGAATCACAGAAACATAGAATTGGTTTGGTTGGAAGAGACCCTCAAGGTCATTGAGTGCAACCATAACCTAACTCTGGCACCAAACCACATCCCTAAGAACCTCATCCAAATGCCTTTGAAACACCTCCAGGGATGGTGAGTCTACCACCTTCCTGGGCAGCCTTTCCCAGTGCCTGAGAGCCCTTTCCGTCTCGATTCTGTTCCTAATACCCAATCTAAACCTCCCCTGGCACAACCTCAGTCCATTTTCTCTTGTCCTATCACTTGCTACTTGGGAGAAGAGACCAACACCCTCCGTGCTACAACCTCCTTTCAGGCAGTTGTAGACAGCCATAAGGTCTCCCCTCAGCCTCCTTTTCTCCAGGCTAAACAACCCCAATTCCCTCAGCCGCTCCCCACCAGACTTGTGCTCCAGGCCCCTCACCAGCTTCCTTGCCCTTCTCTCAACTCTCTCCAGCGCCTCAATGTCTTCCCTGTAGTGAGGGGCCCAAAACTGAACGCAGGATTCCAGTTGTGGCCTCTCCAGCACCAAGTACCGTGGCACGGTCACTTCCCTAGTCCTGCTGGCCACACTATTCCTGATACAAGCCAGGATGCTGTTGGCCTTTTTGGCCACCTGGGCGGACACACTGCTGGCTCATGTTCAGCCGGCTGTCAATCAACACCCCCAGGGCCTTTTAACCCAGGCAGCTTTCCGGCCACTCCTCCACAAGCCTGTAGCGCTGCCGGGGTTGTTGTGATTCAAGCGCAGGACCCGGCACTTGGCCTTGTTAGATCCCTCTGTATGGCCTTCCTACCCTCCAGCAGATCAACACTCCCAGCCAATTTGGTGCCACCTGCAGGCTTACTAAGGCTGCACTCAATCCTCTCATTGATAAGGACATTAAACAGAATGGGTCCAACAAGTGAGCTCTGGGGAATGCCCCTTGTGACCGGCCGCCAACTGGATTGGGTTGCGTTCACCACAACTCTTTGGGCCCGGCCATCCAGCCAGTTCTTTATCCATTGCAGAGTACACCCACCCAGGCCACGAGCTGCCAGCTTCTCCAGGAGAATGCTGTGGGGTACGGTGTCAAAGGCCTTACTGAAGTCTTAAGTACACAAGATCCACAGCTTTTCCCTCATCTACCACGTGGGTCACCTTGTCAGAGAGTGAGATCAAGTGGGTCAAACAGGACCTGCCTTTCGTAAAGCCACGTTGACTGGGCCTGGTCACTCGGTTTTCTCGTACGTGCCGTGTGATGTCACTCAGGATGATCTGCTCCGTGACCGTCCCCACAACCAAGGTTAGACTGACAGGTCTGTAGTTCCCTGGATCCTCCTTCCAGCCCTTCTTGGATACGGTGTGAAGCTGGCCAACTTCCAGTCAACCGGGACCCCCCTAGTTAGCCAGGATTGCCGAGAGATAATGGAAAGTGGCCAAGTGATCCCTTCCGCCAGCTCCCTCAGCACTCTTGGGTGTATCCCGTCTGGTCCCATAGACTAGCGGGTGTCCAAGTGGGCCTTCATTCTGCTTGCCACGCCTGTGTTCTGGCTCAGGGGGCTGGGTACCTGCAACACTACTCTTCTGACTATGAAAGACGGAGCCAAAGAAGGCATTTAGTAGCTCAGCCTTTTCCTCAACTTCTGTCACTACCTTTCCCCCACACATTCATCAGGGGATGGAGGTTCTCCTTAGTCCTCCTCTTCTTGATAATCTATTTCTAGAAACATTTCTTGTTGCCTTCCACAGCGGTGGCCAGGTGCAGCTCTACTTGGTCTTGGGCCCTCCTCATTTTCTCCATGCATAACCTCACAGGATTCTTGTGTTCCTCTTTAGTAGACTGCCCCTCCTTCCGAAGCTTATACATTCTCTTCTTATGCCGACGTTCCGGCCGCAGCTCTCTATTCAGCCAGGCCGGCCTTCCTCCCCGCCAGCCCGCCTTCCGGCACACGGGGACAACCTGCTCCCGCGCCTCTAAGATGCCCTTCTTGAAGAGAGACCAGTCTTCCTGGATGCCTTTACCCCTCAGAACTGCCTCCCAAGGGACTCTGCCAACCGGCCTTCTAAACAGGTCAAAGGCTGCCCTTCGCAAGTCCAAAGCGGCACTTCTGCTGACCGCCCTTCTAACTTCTCCAAGGACAGAAAAACCAATCATTTCATGATCACTATACCTTAGGGGATGTCCAGTCGACATGCTGCCCACGCGTCCTTCTCCGGTTACAAACCACAGATCCAACGGGGCTGCTTCCCTGGTAGGCTCACTCACCGGCTGTGTCAGGAAGTTGTGTTCCACACACTGCAGGAGCCTCCTAGACTGCTTCCTTTCTGCTGTCTTGCATTTTCAGCAGACACCTGGTAGGTTGAATTCCCCCATAAGCACAAGGGCTAGTGATCGGGAGACTTCTCCTAGCTATCCGCAAAATATTTCATCTGCCTCTTCATGCGGGTTGGGTGGTCTGTAACAGACCCCCACCAGGATATCTGCCTCGTTGCTCCCAGCTCCAGGTCCTTGGGGCCTGGAGGTGGGAGTGGGTTCGGTCGGAGGTGCACCCTGGCTCTGTTGGCTAGTACGGTGGTGAAGGACAAAAGCTTCTCACGGCTTGTCCCCAAGCAAAGGAGCTAAGTCGTACTCCTGTCGAACCCGAGTCCATGGCACTTCCGCTCACGTGGGTAGAGTTCCTCAGACTTCTCTGGCTGGGCATATCCACAAGTATCTGCTAGAACTGGCATCTGAGTTTTAGCAAAGTCAAGTCATAGTATGGGAGAGTGAAGGGGTGTCTACGTGTGTGGGTAGGGGAGGGGCAGGCGGACAGTCATTCTGAGCACGCTGGCTTTGGAAGGTGTTTACAGGTGATGAACTGTACACGTTCCGACGTATTTGATCCTCCGCCATGCAGTGGTCAAACTCTGAGGCTCGGTATTCAGTCGGGCATTGACCAAAATGGTGTGCTAGAAAGACGTGACCAGTAGAGATGGCATGAACCACTCAAGCGCCAAGAAAACGTAGATTGGGTTTGCTGTCTTTCAAGTGGCCTCTATCCAGTCAGGCAGCAAAAAGCTTCATGAAGAAAGCCTGAGGTGCCAGAGAAAGTTCCAGGATGGTGCCCTGGTGTCTGTCAGGAACCAGAGAGCCCTGAAATTCCCTGGGAGTCTAGCAGCCTGATCATGCGGGCATGATCACCTGTCTTAGCAGTACGAATACACCTCCCTGCAAAAGCAAGAGTGGGACCATCTCACTACCTAGTTAGGACTCCAGGGTACACTGACAGCTACTGGCACGGAGGTAAGATCGATAACTTGGAATCCAGAAATTCCTAGCGTTCAACGCGATTTCTAGGAGCATTTGACTCCCTTTAAACAACTGTTATCCAATTCTTGATGTTGCAGCCTTCAAAAGCCACCCAGAATCTAAGGCAGCACCAGAGCAGGAAGGTGGGCATGGGAATGGAAAGTTTCCAAAAAGGGCCTCCTAGTCAAAGGCAGGGACCAGGAGGTGTCACAGGAGTACAGGTGCAGTCACCAAGGTGTCAAGTAAGCTTGGACCAAAGCAGTTTTATTCTGTTCATGTCATTTATTGTCCGGTTCTGGAGGTGTGGAAGATGGGAGTGGGGAGCCGACCGGGAACTCCTGCGGTGCTGTTTGCCGCTCTGTCACGCACGGGAGGCGGGATGGCTGGGGAACTGCCAGACGATGCCTGTGGCAGGTGGAGCCAGCGCCATGCATGATGGTTATTGAGGTGGATCCACCTCCATGGGCTCCTCGGCGTCTTGTGGTGGCTGAACAGCCGGTGGCCCCATGCCATAGTCGGGCGGATCCACCTCCATGGGCTCCACGTCGTCCTTCGGTGGGATGTCACACCTGGGCCGCAGCAGATGGACACGCCGCGGCCCCATGCTGTTCCCCTGCCTGTCCCCAGCTGCTCGCTGCACGGCGTCGTTGATGTGAGCGTGGGCAATGGCTCTCATGGAGCGAGGGGGAATGTTCCTCTTCCTCCTCTGCTCCTTTGCCGTCCTCAGGCTCCCGGGAGGTCCCAGTCGCACAATCCGTCTCTCGCGTGTCCTCCGCCAGGGTGGGCAGCCATCCACCTTGCTGCTCCGGCTGCTGCCTGGCAGGCAGACACGCTTGGGCTCCACGCCGCCGGTCACTGGTGGTCCCACAGCCATGCGCCGCATGCCGGAGATCAGTGATGTAATGTCCGTCACGGTCGTGGCATGCGCGTTGATGTTCCTCCCCCTCTGCTTCCTCCTCCGCTGCCTCGGCTTCCTCCTCCGGGGTCGTTTCTTGCTCTTCCACGGGAGCGGGGAGCGGCTCGGTGGCTTCCCACGCCATGCTGGGCAGCCACCCGCCTGGCTGCTCCCGCTGCTGCCTGGCAGGCAGATGCGTTTGGGCTCCACACCGTTCCCTGGTGGGCCCACGGTCAAGCGCCGCATGCCATCGATCAGAGAAGCGAGATCGATGGCGCTCGCGGCACAAGGGCTGACACTGCTCCCGGTGGGAGGTGCCGTGCTCCCCTGTGGTGTGGGGATGTGGCTGTGTGGCGCCCCACCCTGAGGTGGGCAGCCAGCCGCCTGGTCGCTCAGCGTTCTCTTCCGTCCAAGCATGCTTGGCGTCCGAGGGCCTCGCACTGTGGGCCAGCTGCAGGGGCCCCCGCTTTTATAGGGCCGGAACAAAGGGCAGTGAGGTGGCTGGTGACAGGCAGGAGGTCACCATGGTGGTGATTGTGACGTCAGAGGTGGCAGGTGTGGGTGCGGGGGCCTGTGTCCTGAAAGATGCCTGAATGCGGGAGAAGGAGGAGGGTGGTTGGGTCTGAGGGCCCCTCTCCTGGGGCTCGCTCCCGCCTGTCACGGTTCTTGCCCAAGAGAAAGGCTGCCCCTTGGGCACAGGGACTGCCCGCCACCTCGCCTCATGAGCCCTGGGCTCCAGCCCCTTCTCATCCCTTGCCTGGGATGGTCTTGACGAGACGGTGGCAAGAACGTTCCAGGAGGGTTGGGGTTCCTCAGGGACCCCCCAGTGACCTCACACCCTGCAAGAGCCACAGCCCCCTGCGCTCACCAGTGGCTGAGAGGGAGCAAAGCATCCAGAGATCCCGCTGCTGAGAACGGGAGGCCCAGCCGCCTGCACACGGTCTCCCGGCACTCCATAAAGGAATTGCTGATTGCCAAGTGTTGCGTGGACTCTTTTTCCCTGGGGATCCGTTGGCCCTGCCCCCAGAGCGTGGCGGCGTGCCACCTCTTGTGCTCCGAACCCCGGGGGAGAGGAGAGCAGAGGCCTGGTGTCCTTTGGGCTGTTGCGCCAGCCCGACACGAGGAGCCTGTGGGAGGCCACCAAGACAGGTCATGGAATCACAGAAACATAGAATTGGTTTGGTTGGAAGAGACCCTCAAGGTCATTGAGTGCAACCATAACCTAACTCTGGCACTAAACCACGTCCCTAAGAACCTCATCCAAATGCCTTTGAAACACCTCCAGGGATGGTGAGTCTACCACCTTCCTGGGCAGCCTTTCCCAGTGCCTGAGAACCCTTTCCGTCTCGATTCTGTTCCTAATACCCAATCTAAACCTCCCCTGGCACAACCTCAGTCCATTTTCTCTTGTCCTATCACTTGCTATTGGGAGAAGAGACCAACACCCTCCGTGCTACAACCTCCTTTCGGGTAGTTGTAGACAGCCATAAGGTCTCCCCTCAGCCTCCTTTTCTCCAGGCTAAACAACCCCAATTCCCTCAGCCGCTCCCCATCAGACTTGTGCTCCAGGCCCCTCACCAGCTTCCTTGCCCTTCTCTCAACTCTCTCCAGCGCCTCAATGTCTTCCCTGTAGTGAGGGGCCCAAAACTAATGCAGGATTCCAGTTGTGGCCTCTCCAGCACCAAGTACCGTGGCACGGTCACTTCCCTAGTCCTGCTGGCCACACTATTCCTGATACAAGCCAGGATGCTGTTGGCCTTTTTGGCCACCTGGGCGGACACACTGCTGGCTCATGTTCAGCCGGCTGTCAATCAACACCCCCAGGGCCTTTTAACCCAGGCAGCTTTCCGGCCACTCCTTCCCCGAGCGTGTAGCGCTACCTGGGGTTGTTGTGACTCAAGTGCAGGACCCGGCACTTGTCCTTGTTAGATCCCTCTGTAGGCCCTTCCTACCCTCCAGCAGATCAACACTCCCAGCCAATTTGGTGTCACCTGCAGGCTTACTAAGGCTGCACTCAATCCCCTCATTGATAAAGACATTAAAGAGAATGCGTCCCAACAGTGAGCTCTGGGGAATGCCCCTTGTGACCGGCCGCCAACTGGATTGGGTTGCGTTCACCACAACTCTTTGGGCCCGGCCATCCAGCCAGTTCTTTATCCATTGCAGAGTACACCCACCCAGGCCATGAGCTGCCAGCTTCTCCAGGAGAATGCTGTGGGGCACGGTGTCAAAGGCCTTACTGAAGTCTTAAGTACACAAGATCCACAGCTTTTCCCTCATCTGCCACATGGGTCACCTTGTCAGAGAGTGAGATCAAGTGGGTCAAACAGGACCTGCCTTTCGTAAAGCCATGTTGACCGGGCCTGGTCACTCGGTTTTCTCGTACGTGCCGTGTGATGTCACTCAGGATGATCTGCTCCGTGACCCTCCCCAGCACCGAGGTTAGACTGACAGGTCTGTAGTTCCCTGGATCCTCCTTCCAGCCCTTCTTGGATACGGTGTGAAGCTGGCCAACTTCCAGTCAACCGCGAACCCCCTAGTTAGCCAGGATTGCCGAGAGATAATGGAAAGTGGCCAAGTGATCCCTTCCGCCAGCTCCCTCAGCACTCTTGGGTGTATCCCGTCTGGTCCCATAGACTAGTGGGTGTCCAAGTGGGCCTTCATTCTGCTTGCCACGCCTGTGTTCTGGCTCAGGGGGCTGGGTACCTGCAACACTACTCTTCTGACTATGAAAGACGGAGCCAAAGAAGGCATTTAGTAGCTCAGCCTTTTCCTCAACTTCTGTCACTACCTTTCCCCCACACATTCATCAGGGGATGGAGGTTCTCCTTAGTCCTCCTCTTCTGGCTAATCTATTTCTAGAAACATTTCTTGTTGCCTTCCACAGCGGTGGCCAGGTGCAGCTCTACTTGGTCTTGGGCCCTCCTCATTTTCTCCATGCATAACCTCACAGGGTTCTTGTGTTCCTCTGGAGTAGCCTGCCCCTCCTTCCGAAGCTTATACATTCTCTTCTTATGCCGACGTTCCGGCCGCAGCTCTCTATTCAGCCAGGCCGGCCTTCCTCCCCGCCAGCCCGCCTTCCGGCACACGGGGACAACCTGCTCCCGCGCCTCTAAGATGCCCTTCTTGAAGAGAGACCAGTCTTCCTGGACGCCTTTACCCCTCAGAACTGCCTCCCAAGGGACTCTGCCAACCGGCCTTCTAAACAGGTCAAAGGCTGCCCTTTGCAAGTCCAAAGTGACACTTCTGCTGACCGCCCTTCTAACTTCTCCAAGGACAGAAAACTCAATCATTTCATGATCGCTATACCTTAGGGGATTTCCAGTCGACATGCTGCCCACGCGTCCTTCTCCGGTTACAAACCACAGATCCAACGGGGCTGCTTCCCTGGTAGGCTCACTCACCGGCTGTGTCAGGAAGTTGTCTTGCACACACTGCAGGAGCCTCCTAGACTGCTTCCTTTCTGCTGTCTTGCATTTTCAGCAGACACCTGGTAGGTTGAATTCCCCCATAAGCACAAGGGCTAGTGATCGGGAGACTTCTCCTAGCTATCCGCAAAATATTTCATCTGCCTCTTCATGCGGGTTGGGTGGTCTGTAACAGACCCCCACCAGGATATCTGCCTTGTTGCTCCCAGCTGCAGGTCCTTGGGGCCTGGAGGTGGGAGTGGGTTCGGTCGGAGGTGCACCCTGGCTCTGTTGGCTAGTACGGTGGTGAAGGACAAAAGCTTCTCACGGCTTGTCCTCAAGCAAAGGAGCTAAGTCGTACTCCTGTCGAACCCGAGTCCATGACACTTCCGCTCACGTGGGTAGAGTTCCTCAGACTTCTCTGGCTGGGCATATCCACAAGTATCTGCTAGAACTGGCATCTGAGTTTTAGCAAAGTCAAGTCATAGTATGGGAGAGTGAAGGGGCGTCTACGTGTGTGGGTAGGGGAGGGGCAGGCGGACAGTCATTCTGAGCACGCTGGCTTTGGAAGGTGTTTACAAATGATGAACTGTACACGTTCCGACGTATTTGATCCTCCGCCATGCAGTGGTCAAACTCTGAGGCTCGGTATTCAGTCGGGCATTGACCAAAATGGTGTGCTAGAAAGTCGTGACCAGTAGAGATGGCATGAACCACTCAAGCGCCAAGAAAACGTAGATTGGGTTTGCTGTCTTTCAAGTGGCCTCTATCCAGTCAGGCAGCAAAAAGCTTCATGAAGAAAGCCTGAGGTGCCAGAGAAAGTTCCAGGATGGTGCCCTGGTGTCTGTCAGGAACCAGAGAGCCCTGAAATTCCCTGGGAGTCTAGCAGCCTGATCATGCGGGCATGATCACCTGTCTTAGCAGTACGAATACACCTCCCTGCAAAAGCAAGAGTGGGACCATCTCACTACCTAGTTAGGACTCCAGGGTACACTGACAGCTACTGGCACGGAGGTAAGATCGATAACTTGGAATCCAGAAATTCCTAGCGTTCAACGCGATTTCTAGGAGCATTTGACTCCCTTTAAACAACTGTTATCCAATTCTTGATGTTGCAGCCTTCAAAAGCCACCCAGAATCTAAGGCAGCACCAGAGCAGGAAGGTGGGCGTGGGAATGGAAAGTTTCCAAGAAGGGCCTCCTAGTCAAAGGCAGGGACCAGGAGGTGTCACAGGAGTACAGGTGCAGTCACCAAGGTGTCAAGTAAGCTTGGACCAAAGCAGTTTTATTCTGTTCATGTCATTTATTGTCCGGTTCTGGAGGTGTGGAAGATGGGAGTGGGGAGCCGACCGGGAACTCCTGCGGTGCTGTTTGCCGCTCTGTCACGCACGGGAGGCGGGATGGCTGGGGAACTGCCAGACGATGCCTGTGGCAGGTGGAGCCAGCGCCATGCATGATGGTTATTGAGGTGGATCCACCTCCATGGGCTCCTCGGCGTCTTGTGGTGGCTGAACAGCCGGTGGCCCCATGCCATAGTCGGGCGGATCCACCTCCATGGGCTCCACGTCGTCCTTCGGTGGGATGTCACACCTGGGCCGCAGCAGATGGACACGCCGCGGCCCCATGCTGTTCCCCTGCCTGTCCCCAGCTGCTCGCTGCACGGCGTCGTTGATGTGAGCGTGGGCAATGGCTCTCATGGAGCGAGGGGGAATGTTCCTCTTCCTCCTCTGCTCCTTTGCCGTCCTCAGGCTCCCGGGAGGTCCCAGTCGCACAATCCGTCTCTCGCGTGTCCTCCGCCAGGGTGGGCAGCCATCCACCTTGCTGCTCCGGCTGCTGCCTGGCAGGCAGACACGCTTGGGCTCCACGCCGCCGGTCACTGGTGGTCCCACAGCCATGCGCCACATGCCGGAGATCAGTGATGTAATGTCCGTCACGGTCGTGGCATGCGCGTTGATGTTCCTCCCCCTCTGCTTCCTCCTCCGCTGCCTCGGCTTCCTCCTCCGGGGTCGTTTCTTGCTCTTCCACGGGAGCGGGGAGCGGCTCGGTGGCTTCCCACGCCATGCTGGGCAGCCACCCGCCTGGCTGCTCCCGCTGCTGCCTGGCAGGCAGATGCGTTTGGGCTCCACACCGTTCCCTGGTGGGCCCACGGTCAAGCGCCGCATGCCATCGATCAGAGAAGCGAGATCGATGGCACTCGGGGCACAAGGGCTGACACTGCTCCCGGTGGGAGGTGCCGTGCTCCCCTGTGGTGTGGGGATGTGGCTGTGTGGCGCCCCACCCTGAGGTGGGCAGCCAGCCGCCTGGTCGCTCAGCGTTCTCTTCCGTCCAAGCATGCTTGGCGTCCGAGGGCCTCGCACTGTGGGCCAGCTGCAGGGGCCCCCGCTTTTATAGGGCCGGAACAAAGGGCAGTGAGGTGGCTGGTGACAGGCAGGAGGTCACCATGGTGGTGATTGTGACGTCAGAGGTGGCAGGTGTGGGTGCGGGGGCCTGTGTCCTGAAAGATGCCTGAATGCGGGAGAAGGAGGAGGGTGGTTGGGTCTGAGGGCCCCTCTCCTGGGGCTCGCTCCCGCCTGTCACGGTTCTTGCCCAAGAGAAAGGCTGCCCCTTGGGCACAGGGACTGCCCGCCACCTCGCCTCATGAGCCCTGGGCTCCAGCCCCTTCTCATCCCTTGCCTGGGATGGTCTTGACGAGACGGTGGCAAGAACGTTCCAGGAGGGTTGGGGTTCCTCAGGGACCCCCCAGTGACCTCACACCCTGCAAGAGCCACAGCCCCCTGCGCTCACCAGTGGCTGAGAGGGAGCAAAGCATCCAGAGATCCCGCTGCTGAGAACGGGAGGCCCAGCCGCCTGCACACGGTCTCCCGGCACTCCATAAAGGAATTGCTGATTGCCAAGTGTTGCGTGGACTCTTTTTCCCTGGGGATCCGTTGGCCCTGCCCCCAGAGCGTGGCGGCGTGCCACCTCTTGTGCTCCGAACCCCGGGGGAGAGGAGAGCAGAGGGCCTGGTGTCCTTTGGGCTGTTGCGCCAGCCCGACACGAGGAGCCTGTGGGAGGCCACCAAGACAGGTCATGGAATCACAGAAACATAGAATTGGTTTGGTTGGAAGAGACCCTCAAGGTCATTGAGTGCAACCATAACCTAACTCTGGCACCAAACCACATCCCTAAGAACCTCATCCAAATGCCTTTGAAACACCTCCAGGGATGGTGAGTCTACCACCTTCCTGGGCAGCCTTTCCCAGTGCCTGAGAGCCCTTTCCGTCTCGATTCTGTTCCTAATACCCAATCTAAACCTCCCCTGGCACAACCTCAGTCCATTTTCTCTTGTCCTATCACTTGCTACTTGGGAGAAGAGACCAACACCCTCCGTGCTACAACCTCCTTTCAGGCAGTTGTAGACAGCCATAAGGTCTCCCCTCAGCCTCCTTTTCTCCAGGCTAAACAACCCCAATTCCCTCAGCCGCTCCCCACCAGACTTGTGCTCCAGGCCCCTCACCAGCTTCCTTGCCCTTCTCTCAACTCTCTCCAGCGCCTCAATGTCTTCCCTGTAGTGAGGGGCCCAAAACTGAACGCAGGATTCCAGTTGTGGCCTCTCCAGCACCAAGTACCGTGGCACCGTCACTTCCCTAGTCCTGCTGGCCACACTATTCCTGATACAAGCCAGGATGCTGTTGGCCTTTTTGGCCACCTGGGCGGACACACTGCTGGCTCATGTTCAGCCGGCTGTCAATCAACACCCCCAGGGCCTTTTAACCCAGGCAGCTTTCCGGCCACTCCTCCACAAGCCTGTAGCGCTGCCGGGGTTGTTGTGATTCAAGCGCAGGACCCGGCACTTGGCCTTGTTAGATCCCTCTGTATGGCCTTCCTACCCTCCAGCAGATCAACACTCCCAGCCAATTTGGTGCCACCTGCAGGCTTACTAAGGCTGCACTCAATCCTCTCATTGATAAGGACATTAAACAGAATGGGTCCAACAAGTGAGCTCTGGGGAATGCCCCTTGTGACCGGCCGCCAACTGGATTGGGTTGCGTTCACCACAACTCTTTGGGCCCGGCCATCCAGCCAGTTCTTTATCCATTGCAGAGTACACCCACCCAGGCCACGAGCTGCCAGCTTCTCCAGGAGAATGCTGTGGGGTACGGTGTCAAAGGCCTTACTGAAGTCTTAAGTACACAAGATCCACAGCTTTTCCCTCATCTACCACGTGGGTCACCTTGTCAGAGAGTGAGATCAAGTGGGTCAAACAGGACCTGCCTTTCGTAAAGCCACGTTGACTGGGCCTGGTCACTCGGTTTTCTCGTACGTGCCGTGTGATGTCACTCAGGATGATCTGCTCCGTGACCGTCCCCACAACCAAGGTTAGACTGACAGGTCTGTAGTTCCCTGGATCCTCCTTCCAGCCCTTCTTGGATACGGTGTGAAGCTGGCCAACTTCCAGTCAACCGGGACCCCCCTAGTTAGCCAGGATTGCCGAGAGATAATGGAAAGTGGCCAAGTGATCCCTTCCGCCAGCTCCCTCAGCACTCTTGGGTGTATCCCGTCTGGTCCCATAGACTAGCGGGTGTCCAAGTGGGCCTTCATTCTGCTTGCCACGCCTGTGTTCTGGCTCAGGGGGCTGGGTACCTGCAACACTACTCTTCTGACTATGAAAGACGGAGCCAAAGAAGGCATTTAGTAGCTCAGCCTTTTCCTCAACTTCTGTCACTACCTTTCCCCCACACATTCATCAGGGGATGGAGGTTCTCCTTAGTCCTCCTCTTCTTGCTAATCTATTTCTAGAAACATTTCTTGTTGCCTTCCACAGCGGTGGCCAGGTGCAGCTCTACTTGGTCTTGGGCCCTCCTCATTTTCTCCATGCATAACCTCACAGGATTCTTGTGTTCCTCTTTAGTAGACTGCCCCTCCTTCCGAAGCTTATACATTCTCTTCTTATGCCGACGTTCCGGCCGCAGCTCTCTATTCAGCCAGGCCGGCCTTCCTCCCCGCCAGCCCGCCTTCCGGCACACGGGGACAACCTGCTCCCGCGCCTCTAAGATGCCCTTCTTGAAGAGAGACCAGTCTTCCTGGATGCCTTTACCCCTCAGAACTGCCTCCCAAGGGACTCTGCCAACCGGCCTTCTAAACAGGTCAAAGGCTGCCCTTTGCAAGTCCAAAGCGGCACTTCTGCTGACCGCCCTTCTAACTTCTCCAAGGACAGAAAAACCAATCATTTCATGATCACTATACCTTAGGGGATGTCCAGTCGACATGCTGCCCACGCGTCCTTCTCCGGTTACAAACCACAGATCCAACGGGGCTGCTTCCCTGGTAGGCTCACTCACCGGCTGTGTCAGGAAGTTGTCTTGCACACACTGCAGGAGCCTCCTAGACTGCTTCCTTTCTGCTGTCTTGCATTTTCAGCAGACACCTGGTAGGTTGAATTCCCCCATAAGCACAAGGGCTAGTGATCGGGAGACTTCTCCTAGCTATCCGCAAAATATTTCATCTGCCTCTTCATGCGGGTTGGGTGGTCTGTAACAGACCCCCACCAGGATATCTGCCTCGTTGCTCCCAGCTCCAGGTCCTTGGGGCCTGGAGGTGGGAGTGGGTTCGGTCGGAGGTGCACCCTGGCTCTGTTGGCTAGTACGGTGGTGAAGGACAAAAGCTTCTCACGGCTTGTCCCCAAGCAAAGGAGCTAAGTCGTACTCCTGTCGAACCCGAGTCCATGGCACTTCCGCTCACGTGGGTAGAGTTCCTCAGACTTCTCTGGCTGGGCATATCCACAAGTATCTGCTAGAACTGGCATCTGAGTTTTAGCAAAGTCAAGTCATAGTATGGGAGAGTGAAGGGGTGTCTACGTGTGTGGGTAGGGG